>NC_140528.1:59051724-60251724 GCF_057382185.1 Mchenga conophoros | reverse complement strand
TTATCCATTAATCCAGATTATACAAGTCAACTATACAAGCATGTCTTAAAGACAAAGGCCTGGATGACCTTGTATGAAATTCATACAAAACGTATTGTTCTAAAAAAGAGCTTATTTTAGCTACCCTCTTATTCAATCAGAGGTCAACAAAGCAGTAGATCCACATACGTATTTTACACAATTATGCTAAGATGTTAAGTTCTTCGAAGTCTCAAACCAGGGAGCGGTCATGTGTTAGGTCAATGTGTTAACCACTACCCTATGGGCCACTGTGTAAACACTATGAGATCAAAAGGATTGATATTTTATGATAATAAAGGAATAATATACATTTCTTTCCCATTTCCATCCACATCATGGTCATGTGTGGGCTTGCAACCTGTCACAGAGCTAACGCATAGAGTCAAACTACTACACACCAATAAACCTAAACCAAAGCATGTCTATGGGAGGAAGCCACAGTATCCCAATGCAACCTTCACAGATGCAGGGAGAACACGCAAACTCCGCCAGGTCGGATTCCAATCCAAGACCTTTCAGCCCTGGGGTGACGGTGCACCACTGTCCTGCCTCATTCCCATGTGGGAATTAAGAAATATACAGAACAGGATGAGGCACAATGAAAAAATTATATATTTTGCAGTCATGACTATTCAGTATTCGTGAGACTTTAATGTGTAAATCTCGTTGTTTTTTCACCAGATTTTTTGTCAATGTTCTGCTGTTACTTTTGCAAAACTCATATTTTACGTATTCCTACAATGGTTAGCATGGTTGGTGTAGTTCTATGAAGGCTGCAACATCATTTCACCTGAGTTTAACTTCAATAAGAGTCCAAGTCTCTCCTGAATGATGTAAGCAGGCAGCTACAGGGGTCAATTAATCAAGTTCAACAAATAATGAACAAATAATCATTATCATCAACCATACCTAAAGGTAGCTGGATTAAATGAACAAGCTGCATGACACAATAAAATGTAAATATGCCATAAGTGTCCACATGGACAGGTTATCCTGTAAGGTCTTCAAAGTTTCAGTTATTTCTGTGAGTTTGTGTGAAGATACATCAATTATGCTCAACATTGAAACTGGAATCATTGTATGATTACCTAATTTGGAAAATAATCTGATAACAGGTGACTGAATGCATGTTAATCCATAGTCTAGACTTCCAGATGAGTACTCCCCTGCATCTTTTCCCCCACATTCTCCATTATGGCTGCCTCTCTAAAGCATTCGTCCATGGGCAGCCATACTCGTGAGATGCCACAATTGAATGATCTATTAATTATTCAACTTGGCCTCACTGAATAATCTGTTCTTTTTTGCCTTTCTTCTTAAATGTCAAATGGGTAATACCACTCATCAATAACCCTAAGTGTGAAAGCTGCGACTGCATCCAGGAACCCCCAGTGTGGTGCCAAATTGCCCATCTGAAACCTTTCCCTCACTCCCCTCCTCCCACCATGCCCCTTCACACCCATGCACCACATATTCATTCAGTGTCATTATTTGGCAGACACCCACCTCCAGGGCAATCTCCTCTATCTGCAACTGCTTCATGGCACTGCGATTCCCATCCACATTTTTGTGGTAGTAAAGCACCATTACGTCATACTTCTTCATGATGGACTTGTAGTTCTTGGCACTGAGTTCATGGACCCGGTCTTTGCCATCATACTCAGGGATCTCCAAGCCCTTCTCTCCCCAGCACAGGGTCCCCAAAGAAGCGAAGACCCCTAAAAACACCCAGCACCATTTCATGGTTATTGTCACCTGTTCGTTGTAAGAACTCTTCTTCTCAATGCCTGGTGATAGCGGGGTAGAAGGGCAACTAAAATACTCTTAAAGAAGTTAATGTTGTCCCAAACACAACTTAGTGTCTTCTTCTTGTCCCGCAGGCTAGAGAAGAGCAGGCCTGACATTAATACCCTCCTTTTAAAACAGATTTGCACATGGTTTTGCTGATGTCACTAGCTAAAGAGGGTGGTACCATTTTCTGGGGCAGTAAAGGGGGCACAATACTGATCCTGCCCATCCGCAAGCCATTGGCTGTCTAAAATGTAGGAATGACAGTGGTGGGGTCAGTCAGGGTGGATAGTGCTCAGGAAAATAGCAAAGGGGGGGGCAACATAGGAGGAGCCATGTTTAGGCTGTAGAGCCACCTGTTTGGAGCTAGAGCTATGAAAAGGGAAAACAGTGTTGCTGGCTGTTTGGAGAGCTGCAGATACCATCCTAGTGTCTTTGAGGGCTGAAGGTATGGATAGATGTATGATGAGAGTGGGTAGAAAGGAGAGCTCTAAGATGCCTTTCCCATATTAAGTTTTGCAGAGGAGACACACTCTTTCTAAAAATAAGAGCTCTATTGGACAACACTCTGAACAACATGGTGTCCACAGAGTCCACATAGAGGGTCAGAGAGTAGTTGTCTTTAGAAAAACAGAGAAAATGGGGACACTTGTTTGTTTCTCAGAAAAATAACCTTTAATAGTTCTCCAATTTTCTAGCCACCCTCCACAACTGGTCTCAGTTATATTTGGTTCACTTATTTGGTTCATTTCCAACCATTCCCAATAGGTGGAAAGTCTGGCTTTTTCTCATTGTTCAAACACCAGAATGAACGAATTGTACACGTTAGCTCTACTAAAAATGACTGCTTTGACTTTAAATCAGCAAAGATTACTTCAGCACACATCAGGAAACCCCTTAGTATTTAAACAAATATGAGAGATGCTCTGTAGGAAGTGTTGACATACAGTGGGGCAAAAAAGTATTTAGTCAGCCACCGATTGTGCAAGTTCCCCCACTTAAAATGATGACAGAGGTCAGTAATTTGCACCAGAGGTACACTTCAACTGTGAGAGACAGAATGTGAAAAAAAAATCCATGAATCCACATGGTAGGATTTGTAAAGAATTTATTCGTAAATCAGGGTGGAAAATAAGTATTTGGTCAATAACAAAAATACAACTCAATACTTTGTAACATAACCTTTGTTGGCAATAACAGAGGTCAGACGTTTACTATAGGTCTTTACCAGGTTTGCACACACAGTAGCTGGTATTTTGGCCCATTCCTCCATGCAGATCTTCTTGAGAGCAGTGATGTTTTGGGGCTGTCGCCGAGCAACACGGACTTCCAACTCCCGCCACAGATTTTCTATGGGGTTGAGGTCTGGAGACTGGCTAGGCCACTCCAGGACTTTCAAATGCTTCTTACGGAGCCACTCCTTTGTTGCCCGGGCAGTGTGTTTTGGATCAGTGTCATGTTGGAAGACCCAGCCTCGTTTCATCTTCAAAGTTCTCACTGATGGAAGGAGGTTTTGGCTCAAAATCTCACGATACATGGCCCCATTCATTCTGTCCTTAACACGGATCAGTCGTCCTGTCCCCTTGGCAGAAAAACAGACCCATAGCATGATGTTTCCACCCCCATGCTTCACAGTAGGTATGGTGTTCTTGGGATGCAACTCAGTATTCTTCGTCCTCCAAACACGACGAGTTGAGTTTATACCAAAAAGTTTTACTTTGGTTTCATCTGACCACATGACATTCTCCCAATCCTCTGCTGTATCATCCATGTGCTCTCTGGCAAACTTCAGACGGGCCTGGACATGCACTGGCTTCAGCAGCGGAACACGTCTGGCACTGCGGGATTTGATTCCCTGCAGATGTAGTGTGTTACTGATGGTGACCTTTGTTACTTTGGTCCCGGCTCTCTGCAGGTCATTCACCAGGTCCCCCCGTGTGGTTCTGGGATCTTTGCTCACCGTTCTCATGATCATTTTGACCCCACGGGATGAGATCTTGCGTGGAGCCCCAGATCGAGGGAGATTATCAGTGGTCTTGTATGTCTTCCATTTTCTGATGATTGCTCCCACAGTTGATTTTTTCACACCAAGCTGCTTGCCTATTGTAGATTCACTCTTCCCAGTCTGGTGCAGGTCTACAATACTTTTCCTGGTGTCCTTTGAAAGCTCTTTGGTCTTGGCCATGGCGGAGTTTGGAGTCTGACTGTTTGAGGCTGTGGACAGGTGTCTTTTATACAGATGATGAGTTCAAACAGGTGCCATTCATACAGGTAATGAGTGGGGGACAGAAAAGCTTCTTACAAAAGACGTTACAGGTCTGTGAGAGCCAGAGATTTTTCTTGTTTGAGGTGACCAAATACTTATATTCCACCCTGATTTACGAATAAATTCTTTACAAATCCTACCATGTGAATTCATGGATTTTTTTTTCACATTCTGTCTCTCACAGTTGAAGTGTACCTCTGGTGCAAATTACTGACCTCTGTCATCATTTTAAGTGGGGGAACTTGCACAATCAGTGGCTGACTAAATACTTTTTTGCCCCACTGTAACAGGATTGCTCATGTGCAAAAAGTCCTGAACTCTCATCAATAAAACATCACAATTCATGACAGTTTATGTTTGACTGAAGACGGAGATGATATATTATAGCTACAGTGACTGGCTGACGCATGAGCGTGCTCTGAGCACACTCCTCTGGCCTGTGCGTCAGCTATATTTGAATTGGAGCAGAGAAATTAGATTTAATAGAGGAGTGGCACAGAGAGACTCAGATACAGTGTGAGAGCATGTCAGCTATTAGTTTACAATGAGAAAGGGGAGAGGGTGGCTATTAATAACAGTTTGTAATATGATCGCCCTTCTCATTCTGCCAGCATGGTGGGTCAGGCAGCATGTGTCTATTTAGATGCCAGTGAGGGCCGCCGTAGGGGTGCTGGCACAGCTAGGGCATCATCACAATGAGTTTTCAGATGTAAATATATTTGACTTCATATCTATTGGTGTGTGAAACACCCGATTTTCAGTTTATAAAGTAAGGAGTGGTGTAGGGACATTTTTAAATGTTGTTAAAAGGCTGACTACACTTAGGTATTGATGTTAAAACATTAACATAGAAGATATTAACATTATCTGTAAGTACATTTCTGTGTAAAAAGTCATGATCCACCCCTCATTTCTTTATATTTTGTGAGGAAAATGTGAACAGGTGCAGCGATTTATTGAAACATTGAACAAACATAGAAGTAGTATGCATGCAAAATACATGTACAGTTTGAATGAGCTTGAAAATCAATATTCAGCATGACCACCTTTATTTTTCAACACAGCCTTCTGTCTCTTAGGCAGCCTTATTCTAATTTCTTTAAGTAGTCTTCAGGAATAGTTCTCCGGGCTTCTTCAAGGACATTCAAAGCTCTTCTTTAGATGTCGGCTGCCTTGAAATGATCCCACACTCCTTAAGTAATGTTGAGGTCCGGGCTCTGGGGAGGCCAATCATGACTGGTGGTGTTTTTTTCTATGCAGGTCTGCTTTTACTGCATTGGCAGTGTGTTTGAGATCATTATCATGCTGAAAAAAAACAAGGCTGTTGCCATTCAGATGCTTTCCAGAAAGTATTGCATGGTTGATTATAATCTGACAGTACTTTTTCCATTTAAAATTCCATCAATTTAACAAGACCCAGCACCGCTGGCTGAAATGCAGCCCCAAATCATTATCAAACCTCCATCTGACCTGTTGTCACTGATTTTCAGTCCAGTTATTGTGTCATTTAGCATAGCTCAGCCTTTTCTCTTAGTTTGGTTTGGTTAGACACAACCTTGAGGTACACCTTTGAGATAGGTGAGGTCAGGTTCAGAACTGCAAATGATTGAAAAAGCAGTCAAAGTCCAGAGAATAACTTTGATAGACCTTCAAAGTTTGGCTCAATGGAAGCAAAACATAACTACATGAGGGGTGACTCAAGACTTTCTGCTCTTCAGTATTGCTTTCAATTAACCAGTGTTTTTGTTGAATTTAACAAAAATGTAAAAGCCACAGTTTCAAATTCGTTGGCTGTGGTACCTCGCCTGCCAAATACATAATGAGCAGTCTATTACTGCTTACAAGAGATCCACAGTAACAAAGCAACACAGTCATTAAAAATCCTTTAACGTTCCCACGAGGACGGTAAAATGCCAGACTTTAGCTAAAGGGAGACGTGTCCAATTTGTAGCACGACAGCAGAGTAAATAATCAGTAAAATGCGCAGTAATACCACCTGACTGGAATATTCTACACACGAACTAGAACAGGTGTTATGTAATACTAGTGCAGCGCCTGCTGGTGTGGCCATATGCAGCTGTTGGTCACTGGCATCTCTGTGAGATCACTGGTGAGAGATGATGTCAGAGCATGCGAGGATTTAATGATGATGCCATCATCATCTGCACATTGATTGCTTACACTCTTAATGTGAGACTGCTTTTCACATGTGACACTGCACTCACTTTAGGTCCTAACAATACAGCTGCCTAGTCTGAAGTGGATCGGTCGAATACTAGTTAGGTTAAAAACATGTCAGGATTAACCTTAATTAATCACCCAACCTTAACTTCAAGAGATGTTGCCTGATGTCTTCATCTAAATACTTTGTTCTAAGACTGAGTTATTACTATACCCTATATAATACTATATTATTACTGTTACTATTAATAGTACATTCTTCCTCTTCATGCTCATCAGGAAGCACATAAAGGTCTGTTGATGAGCTTGGGTTACATTATTATTGATGGAAGATAGCTGCAGGATTTTATATTTCCTAAAGATTCATGTGAGAAGACGACGACAGACGCAGAGACACAAGCAGAGTGAGCGTCTCCTCTTCCTATTCGGCTTCCTGATCTATCATCAGGGAGAACAAGCACTGTAACAGGAACGAGACTCTCGCAGTCACTGAGAGCTTCCTGTTAAATATTAACAGGTGTGTGACTAAGACCATTAGCCCCTGCTGCCTCCTTCATTCAGCCCTAACTGTGTCTGCTAACTGTTGCACATCTGAGGACAGCTCCCTCTTCTGGCGGTTGCCCCAATAACCCTCATCTCTTTTTTGGCTTGTTACGTCCATCTTCTCCCTCTCAGCCCTCTTTAGATTGTCTCAAACAGGACGAGTAATAACAAGCAATCACACGGTTTGTGCCGAGGTCATTAAACTCTGCATGTGCTGTTGCTAAGGCGACTGGCAGGCTGACTCAAACAGCTTGTTTTGTGAGATGAAGAAGGATCACTGCAAATGTGGCTCATGCAGAGCTAAAGTAAATCCATCAGCTTCAGTTAATTATTTTCTTGTACCGATATGTCTCTGTTTGTGAAACAAAGAACCAAGAGTCATTTTCCCTCTTTCAGATTAAAAAAATGCTGTAACGATGTCCCCATTTAAGACTTTCATCGTTTCAGCACAGACTTTGCTGTACTTGTACTTTCAACTCCATATTGTGCGTCACCTCCTCCACCGTGGCAAGGGGTGAAAAGTATGACACATCCGAGTTGGGGTGCTAATGAGATCTAAAGGCTTGATCACAAGGAGAGAAAATGGAAGAAACAAGGGAGGTGAAAAGGTGTGATGGGTAATTTTAGGTGAGAGATCGAAGGATGGAAAAAAAGGTAAGTAACAAAAAGAGGAGGAAATGAATGACACATGGAGGAGAATAAGGACACTGACTCATATAGAAAGCAGGAAAATTAGCTATTGGGGCTAATAACGGGAGAATTTAATGTATGTAAAGAGTTACCACAATGGAATAAATATGCACAAACTCATCTGAGGCATAGTCATCCATAACAGCATCCAAGTCAGATGCCCAAATCACTGTCTAAGGGCCACCTAGTGTGCAGCCACACTGCACTTCTGTAAGTTAACCACCTGCATTAGGTCTTTGTTGGACATGACTTTCAGACACTATTCATCTGCTGTTGATAGCCTTTTAGGTGAGCTAATGCTATTTATGTCCTCCACTTATCGAGTTTCCACTCAATTTTAAGTATATACTACACAGCGTGCTGAGATATGCCAAGTTTTCAGATAATAGCTCTCTGGGAATCACCTTGTTGGTGCAAAAACAGTATTTATCATTATCCTCATCTTTTGTGTTTTTTTGCATATTCAGAAGAATCTACAAATAATAAATGAATCATATGTTTTTGCGGCACGCTGCTAGTAAAGTAAAGTGTCTGAAGCATGTGTTATGTGCATTTTTTTTTGTGCTTGAATGATTCATAGGTCAGTGTTAAGTGGCTTAACGAACCAAAAAATATTCCTCTGTAAATTTTTAGGTTTAACAGCTGGACTGAAAGTGATTTAAAAGGCAGCCACTGTCCAAGGAAATCAAACCTCACTTAGGCATAAGTAACAGCTCCCTGAAACACATCATCCAGTCTTCATTTAGTTTGTTGTGATCTCGTCAACCGACTGTAAAAGGAAAATTTAAAGAAATAAACTGAGGACTTTATAAGAAGAAGAATAAGTGCAACACTTGAATGTGACAAAGTAATGCTGTGTACAGTCAGTCAAGTAACATAAATCATAGGAAGGAGCCCAAAAAGCAGGCTCAATTAGAAATGCAATAAAAGGATATGATGGAAGCCGAACTCAGTAGACCCTATGTTTGTAAAACATCTCCATTAAGCATAGATTTATATGAAGATCAGAGTCAGAAAATGATGATGTGTGAATTGATATTTTAAGAAAATTTAAAGAAAATTAGCCAAGTAGAGATGAATTAAGAGGGCAGAAACAGCACTGTTGTTAATCATGCATGATTGCGTCAGAATTTTAAATGCACAAGGTGAAAGAAAAAATGCCAAAAGTTTAATAAAGGCAGAATGTGAAAACTTAATAAAGCATAAAGCAAAGATGGCTTTTTCTTATTGTATGGCAGTATCACAGTGTGTCAACTTAAGCACATTTCAGATGCACTATTGTGATGCTATATGTCCACCACAGCAGGTTATTTCAGATGCAGGTAATGTTTTTGTGCAGAATACCATATCCTCACACTCGACACATGTCAAAACCTCTGAGTGGGAAATGCTGATTTTGTTTTATGTTTTTTCTGTCAAAATATGTCACGATGAACACTGTGGAAATGAACAGCAGTGCAAGGTACTGCCAAATGAAGCTCAGTCTACTGCAAACTTTAACTCAGGGTTATTAGAAAACAGTCAGGTTTGACAAACTTTGATTGTAGGAATTCGTGTTATAATAGTAAATATACAACGTAACGCGTTGGCACCAGGTGAGAAATCACAAATATACATTTAAAGCTACACATTACAGGCACAAGGAGAGCAAACTCTACTCCTATACTAATATGAGGAATTTAATATTATAAACGTAGGACTGCTCCTACAGCCAAAGACAGAAAGAAAGGATCAAAAATAAAAACTGTGTGAGTTGTCTGGTGACCTTAAATGATCTTGGAAGCAAATAAGGAACGAATACAAGAAATGAATTAAAATCTGTAAGAGTGCTTTGCATGTCTGTATATCAAGGTCTACAAGTGCACATCTTTAATGCTGTCTGAGGATTATGTTGCTATAGGATAATTGTGCAATATAACAGGAATTAAGCAATAAAACAGTCTGTGAAAAAAAATTAAATGGGTTCACTGTCCAAGAGACTGATGAGTGGAAAGTTGTTTTGTGAAGATCTATTATCCCAAGTTATGTCTGCATCATAAGTTCCTGTTGGGATGGATGCACCTCAGTAAAACGTTAAGCCTGGCCAGCTGCTTATTAACAAAAATACTGAATCAGCCAATCATGTGGTAGCATCTCAGTGTAATCAGGCATGTAGAAATGGTTCAAACTGAGCACCAGAATGGGGAAGAAAAGTGATTTAAGTGACTCTGAATGTGGTATGGTTATTAGCACCAAAGGTGCTGGGATCTTCCCAAACAACCAGGAGGGAGTAGTGTTTTGAAAAATGAGGACATCTTTATTCCCCTTTGTGTCTGACAGTAACACAAAGTGGAGAAAAAACTCAAAGTAGTGAAATATCTGAAAATTCTTAATGGTATCATAAATCTAGGGAATGGTAGAAGGAATGGAAAATGATATCTTTGGGGCTTTTTCCCTCCCTATTTCTGTTATAGATGGTTTATAATAATAGAAAATTTAAAAAGATAGCACAAAATATTTCGTCTTTAAGGTATTTCAGTGTTGCCTTCCAGCCACAGGGAGAAGATATTTAGAGATTGTAAGTGGGCGTAAACTCATGACATCCACCTGTTGCATGATTGCGGTCATATTTATTCATTTGTGAGTCACATCAACATGCAGCAGCAGAGCCGACCTGAGACATGTTTTGGCTAATAAGCTATCAGATCGAAATAATGTTCCAAATCAGACCCAAGTCGCAACCCTCCACACACCTCCTACCAGGACCAGTCTGGCCCTGGTACTCACTCCCTCTCTGTCCCACACCCACGGTCCGTATGCTGGTTTAAATGTTGCTAAGAGTTTCCTCACAAAGCTGGTGCTCTCTCCTTCTCTGACACGCGCACACACATGACCAAAGTTTAAGAAATTCACACAACAAGATGTATGAAAGCAGAACAACAGAAGTTTAACAAGACATGTATGTACAACACAAATACTCAAAATGAAACAACTATACACCCAGAGATTACACACATACACAAACACATTTCTTTTGGTAAAGTAGTGGGTTGGCTCTCTGCGTGAAACACTGGCCAGCCTTTGTGTTCTGGTGTCCAAGCAACTAGAGGGGGCAGAAACACACACAAACACAAACACACACACGCACACACACACACACACACACACACACACACACACACACACACACACACAGACTGATAGGAGGAGAGATTCTGCGATGTGCAGTTTAAATTATTAGGAGTTAAGCCCTTGACATTTCCAGAAGTAAAGGGAAATTGTGTTTGCCACATGGCCTTGAATGAGCCACATTTATTTTTTGTTACAGTTCAGAAATCACAGTCTTTCAGGTGAGGCCCTTTGAGTGGTTGACAGATTTCACCTGTCTCCCAGGATCTTAGCCAGCTGTGAAAGAAAGGCTCGTGAGGTTTGACTTTAGATTCAAATCTAAGTGTAGTTCATAAACAGAATAAGGCTGACAGAAAGAGTGATGGCATGCTGCAGGGGAAGAAGTAACTGAAATTAACATTTAATTTTCAAATTCCAAAAATAATGGGGAACATCGTCAGAGGAGTGGCTTGAAGTAAGGAACCGACAAAGAAATATCACCTCTGTGTGTATCTCTCATGAATCTGAAGGATGTGAGCTTTCTGGGCTGAACAGCCACAATTTTACTCACTTACTTCCACTTCATGGAGATACTTTTACCATAAAAAAATGTATATGTATCTTATCAGTAAAATAAAGGCAGCAGGGGTAACAGGGCGGTTCTGTCACCAGAATTAACAAAAACACCACCAACTTAAAAAACATATACGTTATTCAAGAAATGATTTTAAAATTAGTCTCTAACACTTGATAATGCTGAGTAACATTTCAACAGAGACTAGAATGTGCTGTTGCTATTAAAGGAAATATGGTGCAGTGGTTTGAATTGTATCCGCCAGCTAGACCTTAATTTGTGCATTTAAACAGAGTATTCTTCACACGTGAATGTTAGTCACAGAGCCTTTTGGGATTCTGTGCTTGAACCAGTACTATTTATATTATTTGCTATTTGATTTGGGCAATATTATCAAAAGAGAGTATATTTTTTCATTGCTATGCAGATGATACCTGATACCTCTGTCTATGGAGCCAAATGATACAACTCAACTAGTTAAACTACAGCCAAGTCTGAAACTGGGGGTCAGATAGAAATAAAGTCTGAAACTCCTCATTTGACTGGTGTCATCAGCGAGTGCTATTGAGGATGGCATCCTACCATGATGGACGCAGGCATGTTTCAGGTTCTTCTGACATGTTGCACATGTATTATGAGCACTAACCAGGGAACTCCAATGCTTCCTCCAATGACAGCTGCCTCCATGAAAATCATTGTGTTAAGTAAATATAAGTTATGTGAGCATACAGAAGACACTGTTTCCAGAAGCTGCCCTAATTAAACAACAAAATGCATCAAATCCTTTTTGTTCTCCATAAGAATGGTTTTCTAAAGTGCCCTTTCATGAAAGAGTGAGAGAAAACCTGAGGTGGAGCGAGGATTTGAGATGCTAAGACAAGCTGAAGCATACTTGGCCCGGATCATTAAGTACAGTGTGAGTGCAGGCCAGCAGTGGAGTGGAGAGCAGGGACAATCATGCTCAGGTACGATACAAAGCAACTGTGCTTAGTTTGAGTACGTTCTTATTTAAAACCCCTTTTACATCTAGTCTTTCCTCCGGTTATGGGGACACAATGAAATTCTGCACTCTCAATCTCCCATGTTAGACAACAGGCTGCAGGCTGTCCTTGAAGCCTTCAGAGAGGCAAAACAGAATGCGCCAAACAGAAGATAATCAGGTCATTATGTTCCCAAAAGGCTTTAAGAAAAAGAGTGCACTAAAATGCACAACAGGCTGTTTTGAGCAAAAAATCTTTAAAACCCTTGTGTATTTTTCTAGATGGTTGAGAAGGAGCAAAGGGAGCATTATGCATTCATGTGACTAACAATACAGCGTTTTATCGTGTCCATGTTCCATAAATAGAACAACAAAAGTCAAAAAACAACCTTAATGACCTGAATTATTACAATTATTATTAATAACACATCTTTAATTATACATTTTACAACAGTTATTAGTGAAATGCATTTTTTTTAGCTATGAAAAATGGCCAAGAACTGCTCAGGAAAAGGTCTAACATCACATTGTTCAATAGTAAAGGTTGTCTTTGAAAGTTCTGCACAGATAGCTCAGTGCAGTCGCTGCATGGTTGTCTTGTGTGGCCTGCTTTGTCAGGCATCGCCTAAACCACCTAAATTATTTCCAGAAAGTGACGCCTTTGAAGTGGATTACTTCCTGCAGTGTGCTACATGTGAGAAAAGAAAACTTGAGGCACTATCTCGACCTGATTCTTTTTTTAACAGAATTCATCCGTGCTCGTGGCTTTCCACCATCCACCAAAGTCCACACCACTGGCTTACTCTAGTTTCTACTACATGCTGTGGATTGGTAGGTAAAGATTGTTACACAGGCTAATAAGCCAATGCTCTTGGCTCATCACTCCTGTTCAGAGAAAATAAACAAAACACCTTTTGTGGCTCACTCAGTTTCCTTCATTATAAAAACAGAAGAAAAGGAAGCTTTTTCAGCTGCCTCCTTGTTCACTACAGCAGGTAGCTCCATTTAATCTTTTCCTGCATTGTGTTTGACTTTAAAAGCAAACTGGCATAACTGGTCCTAGACCTCCAGCCATTTTGTTGTTTTGACGCAGTAGTTGTAGCACAGCACTAAAAACTCCAAGCAGTAAGAAATATAGCCAGGGTGCTGCCATAATTTCCTGCTCCTTCGAGCTCTAACTTTCTACTCATTTTTTTTCTCACCCATAAAAGCAACAGACAGAATTCTCCAGTTTCAGCATCAGTCATGTTGGACCACAATGAAGCTCATTCATATTCACCATGAATCCTTTTAAGCCAGCGAATAAAATGTCGACATAGTCAAATGCAGAGAATGCACACAGAGATCTAATTAGAGGTGCTTTGGAGCCACTGCTGCTCATTTTTATGAATATTTGACAGTAGAGCAGAAGTTAATTTCTGACTCCAGTGTGTATGCACTGTGAGACCATTTAGTCTCTGTCAAGAAATGTCAATATGAAGAGACTCTTTGACAGCTGACTGATGACTGGAGGATGAGTGTTGCTAAGTAACCGAAAACCTGACAGACTAAGAGATCAAGCTTCAGACCGAACAGTTGGAGTGTGTAGGATGGGCATACATGCTGTAGTAAGTGTGCATGTGTGTGTGTGTGTGTGTGTGTGTGTGTGTGTGTGTGTGTGTGTGTGTGTGTGTGTGTGTGTGTGTGTAAATCTGCAAGGGAGAATTAAAATGTCTGAGGCAGGGTCACTGGGTTCATCCTGTTTAGAGAGTGAAAGCAAACTGAAGCAGATGGTTATTTTCTTAATATTTTTTAATACTAAGTCTACCACTATTTTTTAGACATGACAATATAAAACACAATATGATGCTGTATAAAAATAATATGTGCACTGCACCCACAAGATGATGCAAGTATCTTTACAAAAACAAAAAATACACATATAAAAGTACGAAGAATAATCCAATAACTGTCTAGGGCTTCTTGTTTACACATCAAGGAACAACATCATGACTCACTTGCATGCACGTCTCCAGCCACCTGGCAAAATGAAGTCCAATATTCAATGTCTTCAAGCTATCTTTTTAGCCTACATCATCTCCAGAGGGATGTTTGAATCCAGCGAAATGTTCCATTTTGTTCACCAGCCAGGCACTTAGTGTTCCTTTGTCTTGTTTTTCAGTCAGCCCTTCTACTCAAACTAGACTTCCTGTTGTTTCTAAGTCACTAAACAGCTGCTCTCTAAAGCCCGAGTTATGCTGCAGTGGGAAATCTACGACTTAGCCTCAACATATAGCCTTAATAAGTTCTAAATAATAATCACAAGAATACACAACTGTCAGCAGATTCCTAGATTGCAATGATAGTAAAGAAACTAAGCTACTAAAGAAACAGATTTCAGCACATATATGGTGCAGTAATCCTAAAAGATGCTGAAAAACCACGTCTGACTGCATGTTTGGTAATGGCATGTACGAAGCTTTGGTATCTCTGGGTCTGAAGATATCTTGTTCCCAGTAGACTGTTTGTAAAGAATGACCAGCACCAAAGAAGATTAATAGAGGGCTTTTGTTTTGGGATGCATCCAATTAAGCACTTTCACTGTTGCTTTCTTAGTGTTTCCAAACCAGATGTGACGAGCCAGGCCTGGATCTGACTGAGAAAATGAGAAACGCTGCATGTACAGTAGCGACATATCAGTCTTGTTTTATCTTTCTTCTTCTTTAACTCTAGTCAGGCTCATATTTACAAAAAATAGGGACATTTTTTTTCAAAAAGACTTGTGACTTCACTTGTTCACGTGTCAAGTGTTTACTGAGTTCAACTGAACTTCTTGCAGAGTCGCCACCTGCTGGTTATTGGAAACAAAACTTTGCACATCTTTCAAATATGTTATGCAGTTGTTAGCTTGTGTTAGCATGTATCTTTCCAAGTTGCTTGGAGACACTTTAAGTCAGTTGTTCACAGCAATGGGTAGTTGTGGGTGGTTTAGGAACAGTTTGCTCATTGCAGAAAGGTTCACACAATAATACTAAAGTAGATTTGTAAATGAAGAATTGTTACCTGCATGCTGACAGACACTGAGATCATTTCAAGAAGCATTTTCTTTTTTCTATCAGAAGATAATGCAGATAAGTTTTCCACTGTTTGGTTAGTAACATAGCATAATGTTCCATGTCAATCAGTTATTCGTCTGGTAGTGGTTTTATGTTGTTTGTGCTATGTTGTTTTAGTAGGAAAAAATGTTTAAAAAAATCAATTTATTTTCACAGATGCTTTTATTTGGTTGTCTGGGATCATTTTTTTATTTCATTTTACAAACAAAGAATGCCTTTGCTTTGATTTTTAAAAGTTAATATCGATACACACAGTCGATCTCCCAAGGCGCTGCAAAAAGTCACGAATTTCATGATGAACAATACGTTTATGTTCATCATTTCATTCACTGCAGCATTTCTCCCTCTCTTTCTAACAAGACCATAAAGCGCAGCAGGCATTTTGTGTTGTGATTAATGAGCTGTAATCAATCCCTCTGCAGGTTTCTGAGCAACACCTAATGTAACAACCCCTTTAGGCTGTAATTTTGCCTCAACTAACGGGCCTTGGGAGGATGGTATAATTAAGAAACGGTGGGTAATGGAGACCAGTTTTCAGTGCACAGTTGTCTAAACCAGACCTAGCCTAATGTTCCCGAGAAGAGACATGGAGGCAGAAGAGTTACAAAAAGCAGAAGCACAAAAAGAAATACATGAAAAACTATTTTTACGTGCCCTTGTTGTCTTAAAATGCTCTTTATGGATATTTTGGGACTTATTTGATACATTAACTAAACAGATAAAATTTTAAAAAGTCTCAAATACAAAGAGGAAAAGATCCCAGGAGTTTACTTTTGCCTATTGTATGTACTGAAAGAGAAACCCTAGAGCGTTTCTCATTTTTATGTTAATATTATGTGCCATTTCCAATTGTATAATGTCCTGTGTGAAGAGCCCGTTTTGTGACATGGTACAAAAATAAAAAAGCCTTTGGTTTGTTCTGTCATTACTCATCATCGCACCAGTCAATGTGAGATGTAATTAACAGACTACATCGAGGAGTCACGACCATCTGTAACATCGGGACACATTTAGATGGGGCTGGAGTATTTCAGGAGCGCCGCAAACAAAGATCCGAATGACTCAAGTCACCCTGAGGAGATCAGGTTTTTGACTCATTGTTTAAGACTCTAGAATTTTACTCATCGGCTAAAATTGGAAAGAGTGGCTGGAATTAATTGTAAGACTTTGCTTTTTCTTATTTTGAAACTTTAAAAATTCATTGTAAAATGTCTACTTTTCTGCTTAGGGTCGATGCCTGCTATATTTTTCTGTCGTTTTCTTTAGTGGTAGATGACAAATGTTGGAGAGCTTATCTGTCGCACCTCAATTAAAGCTGAATTAATGATGCTTGGATGGTTCAAAGGCATTAAATACATCAATAAGCTGTCAGAAAATTATAGAGAGAATATTTAGGAAAACAAAAATTTCCACACACATGATACAGAACGTCAGGATCCATTTGATGTTGTGTTTTTGTCACATGTGCCTAAAGTTCAGTGGGAGATAGCTGGGTTTGGGTTGTTGTTAGCCGAGAGGAGGAAGCACACTTCTTGCTACTTGTCTTTATTTCTTTACAAACTGTAATCCAAGTACCAATCTCACTCTCAATAATTATATAACTAGTGCATACAGTACATACGCATGTTACTGTATTACTCTGTCTCTTCATTCTGTTGGTTAACTTATACTTAATCACACAGAGACAAGAAAATAGGGATAGTAAGATGGTGTTATAGAAGTAAATTGGAGACTGATTTCATAAAAAATTAGGGCATTTCTGCAATAGGTCCTGCTATGCAATACAAATATCATTTGAGTCTTTTGTCAAGGGTTTGCCAGGCAAATATATAGGCAATATAGGCATATATATTGTGTAACATATTATTCAGATTAGGTGGTTGTGAGGCTTTCACATAAATGTGAAAAATTAGGAATTTTAGGAATTTTCAGTAGGTGGTTACTGTGCAACATAGTCTCAGTTTCTTTTCAAAATAAAAGAGAACAAAGTGACACTAACCAATGTGTGACACTGTAGATGGCTTTCCTTTGAAAAGAATCTATGGAAATTCTACAAAGATGTGCCCACCCTACAGTTCCTGTGGTCGAGTGGTGTTTAGGGGAATAGGTTGATGCTTGACTCATGAGGAATGTTAACTGGTTGGCTTTACTCACAAGGAGTGAATCACAGGCACAGTAGGAACAGAGCCATTAGGTAATTAAAAAATATAAGGAAAACACGTATAAGCTTTAAAAAAAATGTTTATTCATTTACATTTTTCTTGATGCTTCTCATAATTATAACATAAATATCAAAGTGCGGTCCTGTCCAGTCAGTTAGGCAGCTTCTTCAGAGTGCTTGGTGACACCGCTGAACGTTCTGCTGCAGTTACACATTACTATTTTTCTTCAAATATTTAAGCTCTTTTGTAAACACTCAATTAAGGCTAAACAGAGCAGCCAAGTACAGGTCTTGCTATTCTGTGGCATGGTATTTGATGGCATGGCATCACAACAGTGTCTCGCTCTCCATGAAGCAGTTGAGCAGACAGCAGCAAAAGATACAAGCGGATATTTTAGGTCAATATTGAGCCCATTTCAAAGATAAACAGTAAAAGTGAAGTTTAGATCCACTGAAAACCAAAAATATTCATGTATAAATGGTAAATGTATATTATTAAGTGAAGAAAAAAACACACTAAGTACTGGTTGTGACATTTTTTTTCTTATGTGGAATCATTTAAAGCTAAATAAATGTCAAATACTGAATTATTTAATCAATTTTTAGCAAAAATAAGACAGCAAAAATAAATACAAATAGTAAAGCTTTCTAGATGCATTTGATGTATGTCAAGAAATGAACAGCTCCTATCTCAGCATTTAAAACAACAATTCAGCCACATAATGTGAGAGTTTCAGCAACTTAGCACTGTCATTTTCTATGTTATGAACCATGATAATAGATAGGCAGGACCATAAAAACAAATTTCCCAAATCCAGAAAAACACTGACGTTCAAAATGCTCCAAGCCACTGCTGATTGGTCAGATGCAATTATGTCTCTCTGTGATCTATGCTGATTGGTTGGGAAAAGTTCACGGTTGGTTTTACAACCTGACAGAGATGCATGGTGAGGCCAGTGTTGATGTCCATTGAAGGTACCATTTATGGTTCCTTAAGAGAAAAACTCTAAACCCTGGGGCCAAGGGGGAAACTAAGATATATCTATGAATGGGTATAAAAAGGAGTTGAGTGTAAATCCAAAACAGTGAACTGACATATGGTGGAAATAATAATGATTACATAGCAGAAGAACAGCAGACGTTGTGGTTATTGTCTGCAAGCCATTTTCTGCACACCTCAATTATCTGTAATAACTTCTGCGTGTACAGGAAAATAACTATGGTAGACACATTATTTCAAAGTTGAACCACAATTCGATAAGTTAAATAAACTCTTTCCCTGCTAAATAAGTTTGACTGATCTGTGGCTTTGTTTGGTTACTGTAGCCTTTAATTTCCAGCCTGTTTCTTACCTGGTTTAATAATGTCACTTTGTTCTAGTAGCGTTGCAATCACGAAGCGTTATTATTACCTCCATGATTGAAAGCTAAAAGGAAAAAGTATGAAACTGAACCAGTTGCCTCAACAAGAATATAAATTATCATCTGTCTGAGCGACTTTTACACATTCTTATGTCTTGTCCATCTGTGTGAGCCTTAATTGAAACTATTTAAAAGAGCATAATAATTACTATTATTGATGGATTTTCTGTAGTAGCAGTTGTAATAGCTGAGCTTTTAGTATTATTATTTAATCATAGGAAAGAGCCCAGCAGAAAGCATTAAATGGTCATGGTTTAACAAGGGAGGGCAGAGTTGTCTGTCTGCTGGCTGCTTTGTGGCATTTGTCATTACCGCTCTGATCTGGATGCCTGTGTTTATAATAGGGTTGGATGCCCCGAGCTGTCGGCCTGCACTTAGTGCGGTTGGCGATTAGAGCTCAGCCTTTAATTTCTGCTACAGAGGCAGTGTCATCATGGGGAAGGGTGAGGAAATGAAAAACAGAGGGCAGGGATGACTACAGGACAGATGCTAAACCAGGAAGATAATGACAATGTGGAGGAGACGCTTCTTTAAAGCTGTGTTTACAAGGAGGAGGAAGTGCAGGTAGGCAGTGAGTGATGAGAGAAGGCAGGTGAGCTGGCAACATGACAAATGGGAAAAGATATAAGCTGGAGGACAACGCAGACTGAAAGAAACAGACAGAATCTGTGTTACATGTTGTAGTCTAAGGAGCTTGGAAAGAAAAGCGAGTTGCTTGAAGACGTTTCACCTCTCATCCGAGAAGCTTCTTCAGTTCTAAGGTCAAATGGTGGAGAGTCCCAGATTTAAACCCAGTGGGAGTTTCCCCCCAAAGAGGGACAAAGGACCCCCTGATGATCCTCTACCTAATCACATGAGCCAAGGTGTGAAAGCGGGTGTGGGTCACAACCAGCCAGGGTTTAGGGTCTTTGGGGGGAAACTCCCACTGGGTTTAAATCAGGGACCTTGACATAAGTTCCAATTTAGTGACAAAAATAAAGGATATAACCTCGAAAGGATCCAAAATTATGAGTTTGTGCAGCTTGCTCTCAGTGATTAACAAAGATCAGACAACACTGAACATACTGCCATTAAAATCCAAAAAAACACACTTTAAACTGTGGTGAGTAAAGCTTTTAAAACAGCAGAAAAGAAAGTTTGGGAGGGTGAAAACAACAGAATATAAGATCTGAATAAAAGGGGTGCTGTGACTCTGCATTTTCATTGTTTCCCTTTCTACTGAATCATCCCTCTCAATAAGCACATTCACACACAGTGACACAAAAGTCCCTCGATATCCCCTCTCTCTGTGTCTCTGTGTCTCTCTCTGTCTCTGTTTCTCTCTGTCTGTTGTCTCTTCTTTCCATCCTTTCTCCATCTGAGTTTTGCTCTTTTTCCCCCTTTTTATCATCCAGTTCAGGTTTATTCAATTATATTTCTTGCATCTTTCTCCTCCTTCCTTTCTTCTTTCCTTCTTTTCACAGCAGCTGAACCCTCAGTTGTTTTATTTGGAGAAGCTTCCTTTCTGGGCTTTGGTCTCCCCTCAAATAAACAAGCCAGTCTTGTGATGGGAAGCAAGAACTTCCCTATTTTAGTTGTTCTGGGAAAAACACACATGCAAACAAAATCAGAAACACACACACATGGGCACATAAATGCCCAGTTTCACACACGCATGCTGTACATTGCATGCATTTTTTTCTGTTAAATTGCAGCTTAACCCAAACCTCAGATTAGTGTTCTTGTGTGTGAGCCTTTTGTTTTTGATCTGGGTCCTGCCTGTCTGATGGCATGTGGAAGTGGCCGGACTGTGCATTTGTATGCTGATGATATTATTATGTTCAGTCTGCTGTTAAACTCACCAGTACTACTCTGAGTTATAATTTAACAACCAGAAATTGTTTCTCAATCCAGATAAAAGTAAACAGATCCCCCTCTTTTTAAAAAAAATATTTGTTAATGCAACTACTTATTTAGCAACCGAGTCCATCCAGACATGTCGACATGGTAAAGACGTCCTGCTGAAATTTAAACTGAGCATCAAAATGAGGAAGAAAGTTGATTTACAGTAACTCTGAACATTGCCGATGGGCTTCTCTGTCATGGTCCCCCTGTCTGCCCGGCCGGCTCCACAAGGCCACATGTGTTTGGTGTACATTCTCCTCTCTCCTCCCCGCCAGGGCGGAGCTCACTTCAGGCTCCCGCCCTTGGCACACACACCTCCGTCTCGTCAGGCTCTAATTATGGGTTCGACTCTTAAGGCCGGGACGCAGACAGCCTCACCGCTGGATGATTGTGCTAGACACGTCAGTAAACCTCAGCCTGGTATCCTTAAGCGTTGTGGACCTGCTGTGATCTCTGTGTAACCCTCTGTTCTTCTGTGTACAGTTTCCCCAGACCTGTGACCAACCTGTTGTTTGAACCGTTGTAAAGAAGAAGAGCTAGCGTGTATGTGACTCCTATCCCGGACTTCCCTTTCGGACCCAGGACTCTCGCTCCCCTCACTGTATATATCTGCACCTGGTGACTGTGTAAATAAATGTTGTTTTTCCCTGAACTGTGCTCTGCGCCTGAGTCCTACCACATCGCATGACATTCTCGTAGTATTTAAAAAACTGCTGATCTGCTGGGATTTTCACACGCAACCGTCTCTGGAGAGAGAATTGTTCAAAAAGGAGAAAATATTCAGTTAGCAGCAGTTCGCTGGGTGAAAACGTCAGAGGTCAGAGCAAAATGGCCAAACTGCTACAAGCTGATAGGAAGCCAACAGTAACTCAAATGAGCAGGCATTTCAACCAAAGTATGCTGAAGAGCATCGCTCAATATACATCATGTCAAAGCCTATGGACATGGACTAGGAAAAGGCAAAGACCGCCCTGGGTACTATTTATATCAGCTGAGAACAAGAAACTGAGTTTCGCTAAAATGAAACAACAGAAGACTGCAAAAATGGCCTGAGGAGTCTCGAAATCTGCTCCAACATTTGAATTATAGGATATTGAGTGTAGTCTATATGAAAGCATAGATCCATCCTGCTTTGTATCAATAGTCCAGGTGGTGTAATAATGTGGGGGGATATCAGCAGGCTTTGGGCCCTTTACTACCAACTGAGCATCATTTGAACACCACAGTCCACCTGAGTTTGTCCATCCCTTTAAGACTTAAAGGGATGGACAAACTCATCTTGTACCATCTTCTTCCTGCTTCCTGCAGGATAACACACCATGTCACGAAGCTCAAATCATCTCACACTGGTTTCTTGAACATTATAATGAGTTCTTTGTACTCAAGTGGCCTCCACAATAATTAATTCTTAATCTAAGAAAAGAGACCCTTTGGGGTGTAGTGGAAAATGAGATTCTCATCATGGATGTGCAGCCGCCACATCTGCAGCAACTGTGCAATGCAATCATGTCAATGTGGACTAGAATCTATGAGAAATGATTACAGCACTTTGTTGAATCTATGGAGAATTAAATATAAAGGAGATCCAATGCAATACTAGGAAGGGGATCCTAATAGCTGGCTGGTGAGTGTATGCTTTTTATGAATCCAGAAATAGTGATTATGATAATCTTATCATCTCTACCGAGAATGACTGAATCACTCTGCAGACTGTTTTCACCAATCTTGTTAAAGTCTAGTTTTACTCACTGTGCACCTGCAGCCTGGAGTAATGGGCAGATAAGTTAAAAGCTTGCCTCTTTTTATTTCCTTGCATAAATATAAATTGCATTTTAATTCTATTTTATTTCATTCTGAGCTCCGTAGTCGATACATGTATCTTAAAACTTTAGCTTTTTAAATATTCTTCACTGATATCTAACCAGCTTATTTTTACACCTACATCTTCTTTTCTTCAGCTGTGTTGTAAGTGAGAACTCATCCTTTAGGGATATAAGGTTGAACCAGAGTTTTATTTTTTGTGCTTTTAATGAACACTGAGAGATTTTTACCAGATATCTGAGGGGTAAAGGACAGGCTAATGAATCAATTCTCCTTTGTCAGGGGTTTTCCTTTTTTCACTGTAATAGCACTGTTATTTTAATACTTCAGTTTTTTTTCTTTACTTCAAACTCTCTGTGAAAGGATTTTGTTACCATGGCAAGCCCAAACAAGTGAGTTTGTGCTAACACTAATGTTTTTCATATATGTGGTGCATCCTTAGAGAAAAAATAAATCTCCTATATGCTACAGAGTTGACGCGTCCTTTAGAGATATTTCTAAGAATAAATGAGATGAGCTTTGGGTGCCTAGAAAAGCGCTATATAAATCTAATCCATTATTATTATAGAATTCTTGACATGGCAATGATTGAAAGGTTAACTCTTTATTGTTCCGCTACAGGAAGTTGGGGAGCTCATGTTGAGAATGCTTCCATAAATCCCAGTGCGCTAATCAACATATGGCCTCCAAGGCAACCAAAGATTGTCAACTGACTCATCCATCACCCACTGAGATCTATTTGAATATCTGACATGTGATGCAAGAGTTAGAAACACAAGCTGTTGTTTTCCACTCCTTTTGTATTTGTAAGCATTGACGTGTTCAGTTTTTGTTCATGAAAAATGGCTGAAGTTGAACCTCAGCTCTTTCAAGTAGAAAATACCTTAGATTAAACCCATAAAAAAGAAGTTTTGTTGTGCTGTTTTCTGTATCACTCTGAGTCCAAAGAGCACTGTCTCATTCTCCATTTCAGATGACTCTGTCCTTATTTGCATGCATTAACAACAGGAAGCCCATTGTTACAGTGAAACCTGATCCGGAGACGACTGACTGAGGTGGTGACAGGTACAGGAAATCTGGTGTCACTGTATTCACTGCTGTTTGCAATATAATGATGATCATAATTATATTTTATTTAATATTTTGTTTACTATATATATATATATATATATATATATATATATATATATATATATATATATATATATATATATATATCGATCGACAGGATGTTTGCAAAACATTTCATGGTTTTGCTTAAATATACATTCAGTTTTTACGTCCGAGTATGTTATGTTATTAGTGTTCCTTTCTTTAGCAGGTTTTTGCATGAACTGCTTCTTTGTTCATTGAATCAATATTAAGCCTATCCCAGCTGACTTAGGGTGAGAGGCAGGGTAGACCCTGGACAGGTCGCCAGTCTGTTACAGGGCTAATACTTACTAATTAACCTATCCTCAATAATTGCACGAATGTGGGAGGAAGCCACAGTATCCAGAGAAAACCCAGGCAAACTCAACACAGAAAGACACTGGCCTGATCGTGGAATTGAACTCAGGACCTTCTTGCTGTGAGGCAACAGTGCTAACCACCATGCTGCCCCATTTAATTAACATTACACTGAAATAAACATTTTTAACTTTTCAATTCTTTTCTTGTCGTGTGGTCACTGATATTTAAGTGAGAAAGCGAGGTTCTGCTGATGTGTAAGGAATTTAATGCTGTTGGCATCAAGGCGAATTTACAGCACTAACTTAAGTGTTTATTCCAAGGCTACATGCACTTTCAAAAATGTACAGCTGATCTGTGTTTTAAAAAAGCAGATCACTTAAAGAAGTGCACTTCTTTAAAAGACAGCAAAGAAGTGCACTGAAACAGTAATGGGCTAACTCACATGCTTCCCCTGAATCAATGCCAATTTAGGGTGTTGTTGATAGTGAAGACAATCTTTAGCAATCTGAAATAAGAAGGCATTCATCATTTTCAATGTTTTCAGCAAAATAAAGCTTAATCTTCATCTTTCATTCCAGAAAACTTTGCAAAAGAAAAGACAAACCAGTGTTTTCCATTCAATAAGGCCAACAAGTCGATGAAGTCATTGGAAAAAGTGCTCAAAACAGGATAAAATATATGTGTCTTTTTAATTTGTCTCCTCATCAGTCCAAACTTTTAAGTCAGGCGTCATGAACATCATGATTTTTTACAGGCATTAAATAGTCACTTTTATTAATAAATAAAGATGTAAACATAGTCATGATTACACCCTAGTGATCTTAAAAACTACTCAAATAATAGCCGGTGAGGCCTTAATGCAACTACAGCTCTGTTTAGTAAGACTGTAGTATTACAGTCTGTCATCACTCAGCATCACAAAGAATATAAATGCATTTAACCTCAGTAAATGTTATGCTTTGGTTCTTTGAATTGCAGCAGTTTTTCTGATTTTTAAGTAAAAGCAAATGCAAACTTTCCCAAGATCAGCGTTCTTAATCCAGTTCTTTTGCACCCTCGTGAGTGATCATGTGTACATGCTTGTGTATTAGTAAAAAAACGGGACTTTTTCCAATGCCCGAGGTCAAGACCTGAGAAGAAAAGCGTTATTCATAACCTCCAGATTTGATGATCTGCATCACCATGAGTTACAGAGCAACTGCAAAGTCATAACAACACAACAAAATCATGAGATGCACTGTAAAATTTTGTAATTTAAAGGTTATTTTTATATTCTATATTATGAAATGTGTTTTATTTTAAATTTGGGGGCATTTTTTTCATGTCCGTCATAACATATTCCAAAATTATGTCAAAACACACTCACGCACTTCTGAGGTGTGTGAAGAGGCCATTAGCAGTTTATTCCAGCAGAATGATTTCTTTGAGTGATCTAAAGTTTAGTCGTCGGACATTTGATGTACGGCACCTGTTTTTGGATTTAAGTTACACTTTGCAAGAATGAACACAGCTGTGCGCTTCACACCCAGCTACGCGCACTTCTGAAGACCTTTGAAAAGTGAAGTGTAGAATGTCTCAAGCAGCTTTTAACAGGAAGCAATTCTTGTTTTCTTGGTGTAACCTGAAGATGGTTAAAAAAACAGGAAATGTGACATCACATATAAAGGTATTTCCACTACACATAGTTATTATTTTTAGTTGCCTGGACGTTTTACTCTAAGTTCCTGATGGTCGCAAAGACTGCTCAAAAAACGTACTTTACCTTACTTTACACTTAAAAGGGGGTTTGTGTTCTTTTCATAATAACATATGCAGGACTAGCTGGAGTTAACGGGCTACTTCAACCGTTTATGCAGCAACAAAAGTTTAATCTCCAAAAAGGTTTTGTGGGGAAGCAAGGGAAAAATGGTAGTGCATGCCAACTTTGCTTTGACAGCTTACAGTAATTTTTATTTCGGCATTGTAGAGCCTATAGCATTTATGTGCTTCCCCTGCTGGACCGTTTTACTGTCAAAACACTAGTGAGCAGTAGAGCTTCTCTTGAAAATTATTAGCCATGAAAATTACGCTTAGAGTTACAAAAGAGTTTGCAGTTAAATAGTTCCAACTGTACAGTAACTGTGTGTTAGACATGGACGCTACTATCTACTACCAATCTAAACATATCTCCATGTTTCTGATGGTGATGACTTCTGACTGACTTTGAATGCAATTATCATTCCAATACTATGAGAAATAATAGCCTCGTTATAATCTATGGATGCATCTCGCTAACATAGTTGCTTTGTGTTGCAGAATGTGTAATGTGAAAGCAATGAAATAATATTTTATTCCCATTGAAAGAACAGACATCGGTCGTTTTTAAAGCAATTTTGTGACAGAAATATCTGAAATACAGACATAAACTCTATAATTGCAGCTGTTTTCCCACTTGTGTCCTTTTTCACTGTACTAAGGGGGAAACCTTTCTTTCGGAGGCCAGAGGGGAGAAACTAATGAATGCTTTAACTTCATTTGAGAGATCAGCACCCAGAAGCACAATTTCTGTTGGCTCGCTGTCACTTTTAAAAGAATGGAGTTGAAGCTGGGGGGGGGATGTTTGTGACAGAGAGAAAGGAACAGGAGGAGGGATTTGCAGACCGGATAGCGGCTCAGTGACATCAGCTTCGAAAAATGTGTGTGTGGAATTGAGAGAGTATGTGTGGAATCAGAGGGAAAATGGCGAATGGGAAGGAGCTCCCACTCTGCTCCTTTTACCGAGAACTAAAGAGAACACGAATGTGTGCTCGTCGTGTTATTCCTGCTGGTTGTTTGTTTCTTTAACTTTAAATTAACCCCACATGTATAACAAATATTTCTCTGGGTTATACTCCAAAAAGGCCCTATTTTAATAAGAGATCAATTGAAGAAATGCCCCAAGTTACCCAGTGATGCATCTGTGTGGGTTTGAGCACGTGTCTGTGGATTCATCTTGCAGTGTCAAAGTGCTTTGAGGACTAAGTGAGTGCTAAACATTTAACAGTCCATAAGTAGGAGAAGGTAAAACACATAAAATATTTGGATGGAAAGAAGATTAGAGACTAGTGATCACTACTGTGAAGCTTGAGGGTCATTAATGGTGTTTTTAGATTGATTACATGACTAAGCCAATAAAAGAAAGCTAAACCAATAAAACAGCTTAGCACAATAGTCACATGACAGCAAGAAGCTCCCAGGTTTGAAGCTGTCCAAAGACTCTTGTCAGGTTAGCTGGTAAATCTAAAGTGGTGTTAATGTGACTTCAGTGGTTAGCCTGTCCATATGAACATCACATCTCAGCTAGGGTCCTGGATAAGTGCCCTAAACGAGAGTGCTGAGCCAAGGATAAAGCAGCATTCACACATCGGATACTTGAAATTTGTGCAAATGGCGAACAAATTGACATCGAGGGAATGCCTGAATCAGTGCTATCCAGAAGCTCTGAAGAAATGCAAGCTAAAGATGTCCCTTATTTATCCCCAAAAGCATTAATTGAAAGGAAATGAAGAGACATTAAGAAGATAAGATGACAGTGTGTTACAGGGAACACACTGTCAAGCTTCACAGCCCCCTGAAGTCCCTTCAAAAATCGAATTATTATTATTACTAGTAGTAGTAGTAGTACTAGTATTAGCATTAGTATTATTACTGCCATATATAGCGTCGTGTTATTGACAGAGTGAGGCGTTGTTTTCAACAGACGATCTCAGGGCGAATCAGACAGCGTGCTTAACCGTGACCGAGAGAGAGAGAGGAGGGCGCAGAGAGAGAGACAAAAGGCGTTTCCACGTTAGAGCAGCCAGTTTCAGAGGCGGATAGCGAAGCCAGCGGACATAGTGACACCTCACGAGCATCATACACCCCAAACTCGTGCTGACAGTTCGTCTAACCCAGGCACCGCTGCCGCGTTTTGCCACGCTGATGAATCACACTCAAGTTCATCACTGAGCGCCTTAAAACCACAAAAGTGAACCGAAACCAAGCGGGACTGACCAGGTGGACTTTTTTCCTCCCTCCTTGCACCACGTCTGCCGCCTCTGTCGGGCTGCTTTCTACGAGTTTTAGCGTTTTAGAGGAAATCGTCCCGCAGACTCACGCATCACTTCCATCTCTGTGTCTCTCTCCCTGCCTGTAGCTGACTCATTTTTGCTCCTCGGGGTGAGTACATCTCTTTCTAACTCTCCCTTCCTGTCTCCATCTTTTTTCTTTTTTTAAAAAAAAAAAATCATGCTTTTTCTCACACGCCCGTGGGGGATTGTTGCTTTAAGACCCATTTCCCCCAGAGTGTACTTCATTCATTTGACCGTCATCCCGCTCTCCATTCATGGACACGGCTCATTTCTGTCATTGCATACCGTTACATGGAGGCTGTGTCGGAGACTCGCCTACTTCACAGCCTGCTGTCAATGAGAGTTGTTTTTTGTGAACTATAAAATAAACCTGAGACCCCTGTGAGGAGGACATACAACATTGGTCAGTTAAGTGATTCCACGGGGCGTTCGTCACAGTTGTTTCTTAACAATAAAATAAACACTTTTAAGAAGCTAAAATTGAAATAAGTGTATGTCCTTTACTCATTCATGGACTTTTAAATGGCAAATGGATGGATGTTTCATTCTCAAGAGTGCACTGAATACACCATTGATTAAACTAATTGGATTGAGTGTGGCTGTGGGCAGGCTATTCATGTATCTAGTGTCCTTTTCATTACACCCCTGCTGAATATCCCCACAGTTTTCCTTGTATAGGCTGGACGATTACAGTGCACTCTCCCACTGAATCCCAGCTATACTGTGTGATAAAAGTCTGTGGTGTTGGTTTAGTAGATCTGTATTCATGAGGATCACATGATCTGGAATATTCTGGCTCTAAACCAGAGGAGCAGATGATAAAGCACTGGTGACCACCTGTGACTGTCCCGGATGGCTGCGAGTGTGTGTGAGCGGATGGGGAAGGGGTGGGTCTTTTATGAATGAATTTGGGTGGATGGCCAACACTTTGTGCGTGCACATGGGTGGGGGTGAGCGGAAGTCTTCTTCCCCAACTGTAACAGACTTATCTCGACTAAGCTACTCTTCTTATTCCCCTGTGAACTTGTGAATAAGGGATCATGTTTGATTTGGCAGATTTTTAGCCAGATGCCTTTCCTGACACGACTGTTTTCTATAGGTGGCTTGCACATGTCACACCAGCATTTTTCTTTGAATGTTTGCAACAGTTTCTACTTAACTGTAAAAGACTTCACACAAACAAAAAGCTCCAGTGACAAAATTTAAACTATTGTTTTTAAATTCATAATGTTATTTATACATTTATAATACATAATGTGTAATTTCTAATATGTTCTTAAATCTATAGCTGGCCCATTTTACCGATGCATTGATTATGTTTTTCTTGTGTCAAAAGTGACGTCTGCACAGCTCTGTCCTGTTTAGTGCTGAGGAAGCGAGTGCTTTTTTTCAATATTCTTCTGAACGATGGGATAAAACTATCAAGTTGTCTCCACTCAGATAAAACCTTTACATCAGTGCTGGCATAAGAGGAAAGAACAGCAGGTATAATGGGACCATTATTAGCTACAGCCCTTAACTAATGTGTTTTGTTTTTGATAGAGGTTTGACATATGTAAAAACAGCCAAAAAGATTAATTAGAACTATAAAGAGATACCAAAAAAGTAAAAAAGAACAAGGCAATTTTTGCGGTTTAATGCCATTTTACCATCAGTTGTTCTCCCAGTTTACTTTTAAGTCTGTTTTAAGCTAAAACATTTATTGCTGTATGTAAATTAAACCCATTTTATGTTTCCCTTTGCCACTTCTTAAGCCCGACATTGGTCGCGTTGCTTGCTAGCATAAACTCAAGCAGTCATTTTTTTATGGTCAAAAGTTAGAAACGCATCACGGTAAAGATGCTGGCACAGTATTTAGCATATTTATTAAAAAATGACATGAACAATTAGCCAAGTAGATCCTGATTAACTTTGTTGACATGTAGCTTCTGCTCTAATTTTAGCTATTTGTCATTAATTACTGCATATTCCCATTCATTCTGACCCCATCTGCCACACTCATACAGCACATTGCACTTTAGCGTGTAACAGATGCACAGTGTGACAGCTGTCAGTCCATTTCCTGTTAGGTCACATTCCACTCATTTTTATCCCTGAACACTGTCCAATCTTTGCAAGCTGTCGAACATTCCTGTGGACTTATAATACATCTTTGTGAGGACTTTTTTTTTTTTTAACTTTGCCTGAGGGTAAAGCTTAATTTTAGGTTATGAACAGAGCTTAAGGGTCCTCACAGTTATACAAATAGAGGCCTGTGTGTATGAGCCTTGACTAGGCTTTTTGGGAGCCGGTCTCCTCTCTTTTTTGATACATGTATACATCGATCTGTCGTTGTGCACACAGAGAAAAGAAATGTGGGACAGCAGAAATGTGCTTCCTCTCTCAGGTTCACTTCCTATATATGTGTGTGTGTGCGTCTGTTTGTGGTTTCGGATTTCCTCCTGCCGCCGACAGGGGAATGTTTGTGGTCGATTGTTTGCAGGCACCGAGACAAATACAGTATTTGGGAAAAGCGGTGTTAAACTGGCGCTTGAAATAATCAACACCAAAGGCACAATATGCTCTTTGATTTTGTTTATTTTTTCCATGCACTTTCGCAATTTCCTTTTCAACAAGCTGTTGGTTGTCGCACATTACAGACAATAGAAATCTAACAAACCCATTTGTGCAACAGCTCACAGCCTAACAGCCAAAGTGTTAAAAGGACCTGTTATTTTTGGTAGAACATTGCTTCACCACAAGTCGAAAGCCAAATGTGCACTCCATTTTAGGCTATATGAAAGCCCAGCGTTGAGTATGGGTATGTCTCAAACCACAGGAAATGAGGAATTGAAACTTTGCTGAGACAAATCTGGACTCACTAACATCCGATCCATTTCCTCTGTCCCCGCTTTTAGTTTCATTTGGTATGAGACACCACAAAGTGCAGTGCATTTCCTCCTCACATTCTCTTGCAGAAGTAAACTTGGCTTTATCTCATAGCAACAAACATTAATAAAAAGATCCATGTTCAATTCAATTCTATTCAATTCAGTTCAATTCAGTTCAATTCAGTTCAATTTTATTTTATTTATATAGCGCCAAATCACAACTACAGTCACCTAAAGGCAATTTATATTGTAAGGTAGACCCTACGATAATACATACAGCGAAAAACCCAACAATCACATGACCCCTATGAGCAAGCACTTTGGCGACAGTGGTAAGGAAAAACTCCCTTTTAACAGGAAGAAACCTCCAGCAGAACCATCTGCTGCGACCTGTTGGAGAAAGAGAAGGAAGACAGGATAAAAGACATGCTGTGGAAAAGAGCCAGAGATTTATAACCAGTGTTGGTCAAGTTACTTGAAAAAAGAAATCAGTAACTAATTACTGATTACTTCCCCCAAAAGTAATCCCGTTACTTTACTGATTACTTATTTTTAAAAGCAATTAATTACTTAGTTACTTAGTTACTTTTTAAAAACACGATTTACAACCTGAATAGGTAATAAAGCGATAGATCTTTCAGCCCAATTCTACTTTTTCTGCATAATCCATCATACAAAATGTAATCAAATGGAAAAGTCTCTTTTTAAAACTTGTTTTGTTAGTTTTAATCTTTTAACTTTATGCATCAAGCAAAAATTTAATTATATGCAACATTCTCTCACTGGAAGAAATTAGTTTAACCCTTTAGAGCCGATCGGAGCGGGCACACTCTGTTTTGCGTAACTATTTTTAAATCCTGGTAGCACTGCAACCATGTAAGCTAGCGCAAAAATTTTTTTTGCATATGAAACCGGAGGAGTTGTACTTACATCTTATGCCATCAGCTTGTCCTAGGTCACGGTTTCCTTCCACATAAAGCTTTGCAAAAACTGCATAAAAAGCGCTTGCAGGAACAAAAACATAATATTCCAGAAACACGCTTTGCCGATCCGATCAGCTGTTCATAACACTTCCTACGTTGGAATAGATGTCAGCGCGAACTTTTGCATTTCCGCCATTACCTGCCCGAAACCGGAAGTGACGTCATTTTCGTGGAAATGTAGTCTTTTTTACCATCAGGGCCTCAGGGCCTATACTGGTCTTTTTAAAAGTTATCTTTGACTTTATGACTTTCTGTGTCGTTTCTGGGATGCTTAGGACTCATATTGCACTGCTGGAAATAGTTTATTTTGATGCATATGCTGCTTTTTTGCAAATTTGCAGTATAATATTTATTTTCGTTTTTCCTGCAGTGTATAAAAATTGGTGTATTTCAAAAATAAAACTATGAAGACACTCAAAATAAATTTCCTGTGGTGGGAAACTATTTTGTGCAACTTTTTTGTATTTACAGTTTTGAGGGATAAACCTCTTAAATTTCTCTAACTACAAATATATGTTAAAAAAGCAAAAACGATTTTCAATTTTTTTGTAGTTTATTGCACTTTTTTGCAATTTATGTAATTACTATGCACTTAATGAATACATATTATTAAAATCTGGGCTATAATGGTTGTATTGATGTATAGCAACTTGAAATGCTCCCAAAAATGGCTCCACAGCATGTAAAAATATAATATAAGCTCTGGCGGACTTGGTTCTATGGTAGGTCTTAAAGGGTTAACATTGAAACCTATTTTCTACACATTCCAGCACATAAAATAAAATATTTTTTGTGTTTACACTCACTCTTTCAAATAGATGCAAGTAAAACACAGCAGAAAATAAATAAAGTCAAAGACTCAGCGGTCCTGTTGCTCTATTTTCACCTGTAAAGCAGGAGTGGGGGTAGGCGGAGGTTTACCCTGGTGCAGGTGGTGCAGGTGTGCCGCGGTCAGTGGAAGAATCCACGAGTTTCTCTGTGAATTTCCCATTACGTCGTTGCGCACTCGGTGCTTGCTTGGAAGTTTAGGAGTTTTTTTCGCTGTAAAAAGAAGTTTTCTTCCCACACACAACGGACACTATTGTTTTTGTCACTTTTTATGGAATCAAACTCAAAGTAAGGTCAGTACTTCCACGCTTTAAACGCTGCACGCTCATACTCTCTCCCGCACTCGATATATTAACCATTGTTGATCTGCACACAGCTGTCGCCACGAACGTCGCACTTGCTTACGTCACTGTCATGAGACATTCTCGCAAAAAAATCACGGTTTTAGTAACACAGTAACGCAGCGTTCCTACAGGTAAGTAACAGTAATCTAATTACCGTTTTTGCAATAGTAATCCCTTACTTTACTCGTTACTTGAAAAAAGTAATCGGATTACAGTAATGCGTTACAAGTAACGCGTTACTACCATCTCTGTTTATAACTAGTATGATTCAGTGCAGAGAGGTCTATTAACACATGCTGAGTGAGAAAGGTGACTGAAGAAGAAAGACTCAATGCATCATGGGAATCCCCCAGCAGCCTATGCCTGTTGCAGCATAACTAAGGGAGGATTCAGGGTCACCTGATCCACCCCTAACTATACTTTAGCAAAAATGAAGGTTTTAAGCCTAATCTTAAAAGTAGAGATAGTGTCTGTCTCCCGAATCCAATCTGGGAGTTGGTTCCACAGAAGATGGGCCTGAAAACTGAAGGCTCTGCCTCCCATTCTACTTTTAAATACTCTAGGAACAACAAGTAAGCCTGCAGTGCGAGAGCGAAGAAATGTTAACTGCCAGTTCTGAAAAAAAGTTGGGAGATGCTCTAATATGTAAATAAAAACAGAGTGCACTGATTTAATTAGATGTCCACCTGCAGTTCCTTTAGATCAGGTTTATTTCAGCTCTGTGGTTCGTCACACTCGAATCGTGTGTTTTCAGCTGCTGATGAACAATCACTAATTAGTCATCAGTCGTTTCCTTAAGTTTGCCAAACTTCAGATTTTTGTTCAGAATTTTGTTGGTGTCTCTCAGTGCAGAAAAGGAACCCACAGAAAACAGAAAATGTATAAACTGAGAAAATTTACAACTATTTAATGCATATTTTAGCCCATTTTCAATTTCAGGGCATTAACACATCTTCAAACAGTTGAGACAGGGCCATGTTTATCACTGTCTGGGATCCTCTTTTAACTAATAGTCATAAACAGAATCATGCCTGTTTTCACTGCAATACTTCCTGAGTGCCTGATGATCACGGGCATCCAAAACTGATTTTTGAATTTGTTTGATCATGATATCTACTGCCGATGATGAGATATTCCAAGTCTTCAAAATGTTTGATTAAGCAACATCATTCTTGAATTATTACAAATTTTTTGCAGATTGATGAACATCTGCCTATTTTTTCATCTGAGAAACTCCACCTCTCTAAAATGCTCTTTTTATACCCAATCATGTTACTGACCGATTAACATAATTAGCAAAACGTTCCTGCACTTGTTTCTTTTATTATCATTTACTTTACTAGCCTTTGGTTGTTCTATCTCAAATTTTGAGACATGGTACTGCCATCAAACTCAAAACAATAAAAAAAATGTAATTACATATTTTCTCAGTTTAAACATTTCATATCTTTTCAGTATTTTATTATTATTTATTAACAAGATATAGGTCCATGAGATCCTGTCAAATACAAACATTTTGAAGAAGAATGCTACGCTTTAACCACTCGTACAGCAGGCAGTCCCATACTTTACCCAAGATATTGAACTACAACCAAAAAAAACTGCTAAAAAAAAACAAAGAAAAAATGCAAAAGTTGACATTTAATCTTTTACCATCCACCATTGAGATCGTGATGAAGCAACAACATGAGAACATTTTCAAAAAATTAGAAGAAGGTAGAACGTGACGTAGCCTTATGTATCAATTATCAGTTATTATTAACATTTTCATTTTTGTTTGTGAGCACACTTAAGGATATTTCATTTATTTTTTTCAAATCTCATTGTAGCTTTCTCTGCTACTAAAGTTTCCACGATCAGATATTTTTTTTAAATTTTATATCATTTTATTATTGCTTAGATTTAGAAGTTGTTAAAGAACTGCATTTTTAAGTGATTAAAAGTCTCTGACAAAGTAGATAAAAACCTCGGCTAACCTTCAGTTTCTCAGTGGCAGATGACACTGACAGCAGGTGACATCCATTATTTAATAAAAACCTTGTATAGGCTTGATCTGACAACAGTGCATGTCAACGCATTACGCTGGGTAATTAAGCTCACATTGTGCTGAAAACAAACACAGACGTGTGTGGTCTTAAAGTACAGACTCGGGTATCATGAAAAGCAACCTGTGTTTCGCAGCGAAGATGCCTCGCCGTCACTCTGGAGGGATCATTTCCTGCAGCAGGAGATCCTCTGACATGCCTCCCGGTTCACAGAGGGGAACATATATTTCACTGTCAGACTATCCCTGCCTTTTGTTTCCCATTGCCTCTCACCCTTCGGCTGCAGATTTATTTATTTTCACCATGTGTACACAGGGCTCCCCAGGAAGCTATGAGTTACAGAAGGTCACTGGTATTATGGCATGTTACATCACTGCCTGTAATCTGCACTACAGCTTGCAACGTCCTGCAGCCTACTTTTCTGAGCTGTGTTTAGGTGTCCACTGACAGATTAAACCCTAGGAGCAGATTCCACTTTCTATCCAAATTGGAATATTTCTGTCTATACAATCAGCAAATAATATAATCTTTTTCTTTTTAAAAATGCAACAAAATTTGCACTGGAAGCCTGCAACCCAAACCAAACTAATCTTCTGCAACAAATAAACACATCCAAGTAGTTTTGAGGATTTTTTCCGTTTTACTTTCTTTTAACGAGTTAAGTATCAAAGTTCAGCTGCAAATTAAAGTTGAATCTATGTCACTAATGTTTAACTGGGTAATTCTCTTAAATACTATTTCTTTCCATTTATCGTGGATGGATTTATGAAGCCTACCACCTAAACACCAATGAGTCATTCTGCACTCTGCTAGCAAACTCCTGTATTTTTCAATGTGGTTGGGTTTTTAGGTCAAGTTTGTAGAAGCAACATGTTTCATTTTGCAAGTCTTGCAGGTAAAACTTTTAATTTGTAATAATCCAATAATCTCTTTTCAGCTGTATTGAAGTAACCGTGTTATCTTCATACAAAACAGACACAACATTAAAATCCAATAAAAATAATTAAAACCTAAAACTGTTTCAAATACTGTTTTCTCTCTGCAAACGGTTAGGCTCCAGCCTCCCTTCAAGCCTAAATAAGTGAGTAAGAAAACAGATGGTTGGATGGATGGCAGCTGTGGCTCTCAAGGCAGAGCAGGTCATCTGCCAGTTGGAAAATTGGTGGATCAATTCCCATCTCGTCTAGGCTTCATGTTAACGTTTTCTTGAGTTTATGCTATGTGCATGGTTCAGAGTGTGTGAATGTTAGGTTAGGCACAAGCCTCACTATATAAATGTATGAGGCTTGTAGAAGAGAGAGCGTTGAGTGCTGAAATAGTCAAGTCCATGCCTTGATGTGACAGCTCTGCCAAGTCAAGGCATGGACCTGGGATTGTGTTGTTTTGCAGCAGCACCCCATTCTTTGAATGGGGTGGGGCCTCCATGCGTCACTCTTCTTCTGGTGCATAACACAGATGCTTGGGTCTGGGATCTGGAGAAGTTGAAGGCCGGGTCAGGACCCCAAGGTATTTGTCATGCTGCTCACCCAGTTTGTCGTGTGGCAAGGTGTATTGTCCTTCTGGGCGAGGTTGCTGCAGATGGACAGAGTCATTCCCGTTCTGGGGGTGATTGCTGTGCATCAATTTTTAGATGGTGGTTGTTGACGTATTAACATGAATGCTTGAGCCCAAGATTACTCATAACTGCACATCATCTGAAACAGTATGAAACCTTGGTCAGATGTCTCTGTTTCAGTCATTGGGGTCATAGAAAGTGATACCGCCAGCATGGCCGAGCAGTGGTCATGAGTGAAACCGGAACCCACAGCCAAGTTTACCACCCCCGCTGATTTAAAAAAATGTCAAACACTGTTTATTGTTTAAAATTTACCCCGAGCACGTCCGCGCCACTCTTTGGCAAACAGGATGCGATGCCTTGAAGGGGAAGTCCGCATTCCAATTACATCACCAGATGTAGTCTGTTTTTACTCCCTGCTCTCTTGAATTCTCGATACATTGCAGATCACGCGTGGGTTACGTGGGTTTTGTCATTCAAAGCCACCCACATGCCTTCAGTATATCCTAATGTTCTGTCGTGTTTGCAGGTTAATGCGCTCGACAGATTGTCATTTTGATGTTTACCTTAAAATTTTGCACGATATCCTGTATATATGTTATTAGGGAAAAGAAGAGGAAGCGAGCAGCTGGCCATCATTAATCATGCATTCAAACTAAAAGACAGATTTACCTTGTGTATCTGTATGTGTGCTGTGATGTGTTTCAAAGTCACACATGTTAAGCGCTCTCGATGCAGCCAAAAATTTAAAGAAAAAAAAAAACACCACAGATTTAATCCCTCTGGCAACTGCTTGGTTGCGTGGTCGTTTGGTTGCTGTGCTACAAGTGACGCCTACACAGCTACTTTGTAATGCTTGCTGCTACTTTTGAAAATGTTCTTCTGCACTCCTCTGTGTAAGTGAAGCTATGCAAATAAAACACACCGCAGTTTTCCTCTTTTAGGGCGGAGCAGAAACGTGCTGGCTTGGTAGCAGGATGGTGTGATTTCAGCATGATTGTTGGTTAAACTAGAGTGATTCTGTTAATCGCTTTATTTATTTGTTAAAGGAGAGAGGGAGAAACACAGCAGGGGTGTTTTTCTGCTTTAACACAGCTGTGGAAGTGTTTCATAAGCCCAATCTGTGTGACTGGCAGTGTTTCACAGTGGCCACAGTAATGGATAAAATGTGATCTGCACACACACACACACACACACACACACACACACACACACACACACACACACACACACACACACACACACACACAGTACACCTAAGCCTACACAGACGGGCCAGAGTCACACAGACAGCAACAGCACAGACTGACACATGCACAAACACAAATGCTCTCTATCCCTCTGTTTTGCATGTATGCACAAACACACACTGATTAAAGCCATTCCTCTTCATCCGTGTGTATAATCTCCTCTGCTGCTTGACTCCAAATGAAACGCCTCAGTGGGTCTGATTGGATTTGATAAGACTTGATTCGATTGAAGCAGGAGAGGAAGAGAAGCAAAAACAACTCTCCCGTGTGTGTGTGTGTGTGTGTGTGTGTGTGTGTGTGTTTCAGGTGTTACAGGATATTATGTCAAAGGTCAGCTTGTATTGTTGTACCCGTTTCCACCCTTCTCTCTCTCACATGCAGATACTTGTTCCAAACCTTCTAACTGATTGCTGCTGTTGATCGAATGCATTTTAATAGTGTTGTGCAAAAGTCTTGAGCCATCTCTCACTTCTTTGCATTTTATTTGAAGCAGCCCGACTGTCTTGTAAATGTTTTAAAGTGCTCTTGACCAGCCTTTCTGAAAGTTTGCTTGCTTGCTACTCCCCTATGAACCATTTAAGCATAAAAAAGGCACCCAACTCAAGGTTGAACCAGTGTTGTGTCTACACATAAGAGAAAACTTAGCCAAGAGTTATTTTTAAATGATATCTTCAGGCAATTTGTTATAAGCAGCATGTCACAAAAACACAATTTGTTCCTTGTGTCCTTAAAAAAACTAACAAAAAAACTAAGAAACTGGAGAAGTGGAGAAGTGACAGACAGATGAAGAGCACATGATTAGTATCTAAAAGTCATGTACTTGAGAATGAGAAAAACGTCAAATTACACAAGAACTGGACTGAACATCTGTGCAACAGGTCTGACAGTGTGATGACTCCAATTTTGAAACTGTGTCTACAACCACCTATAAAGCACGATGGCGTCTTAGTCATGGTTGGGATGTTAATAGTGCTGAGGATCTCGTCAAAATTAATGGAAATTTGAACATAGAAAAGTGCCATAAGAATTTCATCCACCATACAGCATCATCTGGAAACCATCAGATTGACATTGGCTTCATTTTTCAGTGTGACAGTGATCCCAAACACACTTCCAATGCAGGGAAAATATTCCCAGATAGAAAAACACACAGTGGAACTCCATCAGCCATGGAGTGACCTCACCACAGCTCGAACCTCAACATTACTGAAGCAGTGTGGGATCATCTGAAGGCAGTCAACATCCAAAGAAGAGCTTTTCATGTCCTTCAAGAAGCCTGGAGAACTATACCCGAAAACTACTTAAAGAAATGACAAGAAAGTTGCCTAAGAGAGTTCAGACTGTGTTGGAGAATAAAACTTGACCTAACAACTATTGACTTTCAAGCTCATTAGATTTGTACAAACTGTGTTTTTGCCTCATATGTCGTTTTTACATGTTTGTACTTGTTTCACCATTTTCCTAAAATATAAAGAAATGTGGGCTGGCTCAAGACTTTTGCAGAGTACTGTATTTAACAAGAACATGTTGCTTGTTTCATTAGACGTGATGAGAGCTCAGTTATATTAATTTTGGTCGGGCAACAGGCTTGCCTTTGTGCTGAGCTAACGTTGTTGTGGCTGTAGCTTCACATTCACCTCATATAGTCTACTTATAACTGATATCAGTCTTCTCGACTTGGCAAGAAAGTGAATAAATGGATTTCTCAAAATGGCAAACTACTCCCCTGAAGTAGGAGATTTTAGAACACGCGTGTTACAATATTACAGACAATAAAAGCAAATAAGAGGTTCACTGTTTTATCCCACCTGCGGTTATTTCATCATTTAAGGTAAAAGTGAAAGTAATAACAATAAAAAACAATTCCTAAACCACAGTAACCTAGCTGAATGAGCTCATCTGTGTGTTTATGTGTGTCACAAGCAGCTAACTTTTTTATGGACAGTTTTTGTTTTTGTCTCGCAACAGACGAGGAGTCAGCCTGTGGCGCGTAGAGAAGCTGGCAGTGGCCGTCGGGGGGTCTGTTGTGTTTGTGCTTCTTCATCTGCTCGTTGGATGATGATGGGTCTTTGTGTGTGTGCGTCTAACTGTATGATGAAGAAGCTTGTGGCGTGGGTGGAAAGCACGGGTGTACAACAGTTGCTCTGATGAGCAATGAGCGGCTTGATGAGACACTTTGTGTTATTGAGGTGATTCAGAGCTGCAGCCGCCTTTTATCCTGCCCTGAGCTGGGCATAAACTGAACCAAATGTTGCCTTTATGCGCCTCCATGCTCTCGCAAGCTTTTGAAATACTGCTTTACTTTTAAATACCGTGATTTTTCACATACTTGTTTCCCCTGCTCACAGCTGTCTCAACTCTGATCATCCATCCACGTCTCAAAAAGGATGTTCGCCTCCTGAATGAATCAGTTAGAGCCCCCCGAACGTGTCTCTGAATGCCTTACTGCTGTTTCTTCTGTCTCCTTGTCAGCTGTTATGCATGTGTTCTTCATTGTGCGCGCACATACTTCACGTGCGGTTGAAAAGGCCTCGGGAATCAGGTTAACCTCCTTGCTGCAGAGATAAAAAATTCAGAGTACATGCGCACACACACGCGTACATATGGATGTAGCTTCTCTCCGCTTCAAATGAGACCGATAAAATGCGATGCAGGCGTCAAACTTGTTCTGGGTACGTTGTTTATGTAACCCTCTGGGGACCCGTGAGTCCACCTAGTGCTCGAGGTATTGCAGTCTGCACTAATGCATTGTACCATTACACAAAGACCCGGCTAGAAGCTTTTATGTAATACCTTTTCACGACTTTTTGGAGCCGATAAACACAAGGTGAGCAACGTGCTGCCTGCAAGCCACATCTGCCCTTGTTGTTTAGTTTTGGTCTGATCCCAGCACTTATTCAAAATTTAACAACCTCTTCAAATCGGTGAGTTACATGACATTTTTATTTATTAGTTGGAAGAATGTTTTCATAGAAACAGAAAAGTTCACATTTAAAAGAAGGAAAGCTGCATAAATCTCTATGGCTTTTTATTTTCAGTTACATGCACAACCTTGCAAAACTTATTGCCATTCTTCTGCTGGAAAATAAGTTTAATCCTCAGAGCTGCTGTAATCGCTTACTGGCCACATCATTAGGTACTCCTGTCCAACTCCTGAACATAATTAGCCAATCACATGGCAGCAATTCATGCATTTAGGCATGCAGAGATGGTCAAATCGACCTGCTGAAGTTTAAACTGAGCATCAGAATAAGGAAGAAAGGTGATTTAATTTGAAGTAACTGAACGTGACTTGTTTGTTAGTGGCACATGGGCTGGCCTGAATATTTGAGAAACTGCTGATTTGCTGGGATTTTCCCACACAACCATCTCCGCAGTTCTCTGTGATAAAACGTTTTGTTGATGTCAGAGGTTAGAGGAGAATGCCCTGTAACAGTACCTCAAGAGCATATCTGAATGCACAAGATGTCAAACCTTGAAGCAGAAGACCACACTGGGTGCCAGTCCTGTCAGCTAAGAACAGAAAACTGAGCCTACAATTTAAAAAAATTGGTCAATAGACGATTAGAAAAATGTTTCCTGGTCTGATGAGTAGACCAGGAAACAGGAAACAACATGAAAGGATGGATCCATCCTGCCTTGTGTCAACAGGTCAGGCTGCTGGTGGTGTAATGGTGGACAGGATATTTCCCTGTCTCTTTGAACTCGTTATTACCAACTGAGCATAATTTAAACACCACAGCCTACCTAAATTGTTGCTGTCCATGTCCATCCCTTTATGACCACAGTGTACTTATCTTCTAAAGGCTGCTTCCAGCAGGATAACACACCATGTCACAGTTCACTGTACTCAAATGGCCTCTACCATCAGCAAAAAAAAGCACCTTTGGTACGTGGTCGAACGGGAGATTCTCATCATGGATATGCAGCCGACAAATATGCAGCGACTGTGTTTTGCCATCATGTCAACATGGACGAAATTCTTTGAGGAATGTTTGCAGCAGCTTTTTGAATCTATGTCATGAAGGCTTGAGGCACTTCTGAAGGCAGAAGACGGTTCAACCCAGTACTAGCAAGGTGTTTGTAATGAAGTGTCCAGTGAATATAATGTGTTGATATCCTTACACGCTGAATGAATTATTTATTTAAATACAACTAACAGTAAATATTATATTTGCCCTTGTGTGGTACTCTAGAGAAAATCTGCAGGTATTTGCTTGTAATATAATTGCTGCAATATAATTTAATGAAGCAATTACACGTTCTTTCTCACGGAGGACTTATACCCACTAACTGAGCAATCTTGCTAGTTGTATATGCTCTTGATTGCAGAAAAATCAGTTTCCGCTTTGCTTTCGCGCCACTAAAGGATGTGAAATGGTTTAGAGTAATTTTTTACTTTTCACTTTGAGGCCCTGGGCTGTCATCCCAAATGTTGCCATGCCTTCAGATGTTGTCACAGAGATGTGCACAAGATGTCCTTTAGCGTTGGCAGTTCAATACACTGAGCCAAGATGTGAGCCTGACATGAGCCAAGACATGGCGGGCCTTTTTTATAAGGCCCAATAAACTTCACAGTAGGGGGGAATTTTTGATGGGTGTTTAGCAAGTTAGTCAGAACTCTGTCAGTGAGGAGACTGCGGTGCTGGCAGCGAAGGTTTTGGTACTTAAACTACTTGCTAAGTTTCATGTGCTACAGCATGCTCTTTTCCAACATTAACTATGCATCAACCTTGAAAACTGATGCCGAACCAGTGTGTTCAAAGATGACGCCGAGGGGTCTTTTTGCAAGCATCAATATGTAAGGAATGAGGAGTGGGTGAGTTTGCCCCCTAACTCATCTGATATGTGTTGGCTGCAATAAAGTTTTCCACGATTCAGTTTTCAAACAGAACTGCCGTGTAAGTGGACTCTCGCTGTGTGTAGTTCACAGCCATAGTGACCTTATAGCTGGCCTCCAACATGCAGTTCAATATTTGTCTCACACTCTACTCTCTGTGCACTCCATTATTACAAACAACCCTTTTAGTCATCAGCGCCATGCACTGCTGCTCATGTTGTGCGCAGGCTCTTGGCAGACAGCGTTTGGAAAGAAGTTGAACTATTGAGCGGTAAAGTCAATCTTACTAAACCATTAGCAGGAAAGGCAAAGCACAGACACGTCGTTGCTGCTGGGTTTCTGTGAATGAAAGCATCAACACAATCAGCCAATGAGAGACAGGCGATTAATAACCCTCCTATGTTCCTTTTTAAAGACCTTACACAGCATCTAGTCTCACATTAGGAGGACAACAAGCATGTGCAGGAGAGCAAATGGAACTTTAATGGTTGTATTGCATAAGCAGTAATTGAATCCAAGCAGTCTCCATGATGAAAGTTGTATTTCAATGATGCTGATAATTACAGCAAGAGCTGAGAGCTTTAAAGCAGGCGGTTTGGTAACCGAGGGACTATTTATCAATGTTTCATAATAATACTGCTACTTATCGTAGTTAACATGTGTTTTTTAATCAAGGGGGTTGAAGCAGCTGCTTCACTGTAATTCTGGATGCTTTGATGGCTGCATAGCTGCTCTTTATGTCCAAAAACTAAAGGGAGCACAGCCGATGAAGATGAAGCTTTTAAACATAGTAAAGAAATAATTACCTACTTTATTCAGAAGTTTTCTTAAAAATCGTGCTTGTAAAAAAAGTTCCCATTTAAAGTAAGACTTTTACTTTAAATATCAGTCAAATAAGTCAGTGCAGATTGAGATAGCTCAAGCGCTTCACCTTTTTTCATGAAATTTTGTATCAGATGATGAATTTAAATAACCCTTTCCAATGTTCCTAGTTTTTTCTAAGCCCTACACATATCTCCATTGGTGTCAGTAAAGTTCATCTGATTCAATTCAGTTTTATTTATATAGCACCAAATTACAACAGCAGCCACCTCAAGGTGCTGTTTACTATAAGACCCTACAATAATACAGAAAAGCCCAATAATCAAATTGGCGACTGTGGGAAGGAAAAACTCACGTTTAACAGGAAGAAGCCTCTGGCACGACCAGGCTCAGGAAGGTGCTGCTGTCTGCAGTGGGCGGTTAGGAGTGAGGAGAGGAAGACAGAATAAAAGACTTTTCAGTGTGCTGAGTGAAAGCATTAGGTTTGTGTTAGCACTTGTTTGCCTTAATAAAATTCTGCAATAAGTTGACGATTTTTCACCTTCCTCTTGCAACTGTGGGCACAAGTTTGATGACATTACTTTTTCTTTGTTTGTTTATGTGATATTTAGTTGATATGGGTTGAATGTGCCAGATCACAGGACATGTGTTAGCACATGTCACAAAGCTCTATTTACTAGCTTACAACAATAGCTATTGTATGCATTTCCTTGTAAAACCACTAGAGGTCTCCTGCATTTTTGCCTGATTACAGTGGATGATAACAGCCTGCTAAGTTGGCTACAAGTTAGAGGAGGGTGTGTACTTGTGATATGCATGGTAATTATAATGACTTATTAACGTAACGACTTTTTAGTAGATTTCCAATAAGGTGGATTTCCTCTGATTTCCCATCTATCGCCACCCTCACAGAGCATGATGTATTCAACAATAACTACCAGGTCGCAAGCACAACATGATTTTAAATATTTCTGTAGCTGCTGTAGTCTGGCTTTGCCAACTCATTTAAATGTTAGTTATTCCCTCAATAACGCGGATGAGAAACCCTAAATCCTAGAATTGCACTCAGGAGTTCTGCAGTGAATTCATATATTGTGTTGTTTTATTAGAGAAATCTATAATAACGCAGTAATGTGAAGAGGTGATGAGGGCTGGCAGGTAAAGTACCCCAGTCTTGCGTCTCCCCTGATGCAGGTTGATGGACTGAGTTTCATTTTCTCTGAATTGCACCCATCTTCCTCCCCAGTACCAGCACGCTTAATCTACTAATGGAACAATATAGCGAACTGAGTGATAGAAAGAAAGCCTGAAAGAGGCGGGGAAGAGGAGAGGAGGCAGACGAGCCGGCAGAGTAATTTGAAATTTTGAGTCACGCCTGGAGTCTGAAACATAGACTGAACAACTTGTTTAATCTCTAATGGACTGTTTGGGGACTCCAGCCCATTTGTGTGTGTGTAGGTGTGCATGTGTGTGTGTGTGTGTGCGTGTGTGTGTGTGTGTGTGTGTGTGTGTGTGTGTGTGTGTGTGTGTGTGTGTGCATGAGGGGTCAGTGACTCCAATATAGACAGCCATTCCCCACAGTTCCTGACCATTTGACTCCATGTCCATGTTAGTGAAAGAGACAGGGAAGCTGCCATTAAAGATTTCCTCTCCTCTACTTCAGTGTGTTTCTGAGTGTGCGCACGTGTCTCTGTCTCTTCGCCACCGTTTGGCTTGTGGTTGTAACGGCCTATGACTCATACTATCCCCCACCTCCTCCCCTTCCTCCACCTGCACCTCATCCGGCCCTTTTTAGTTTCCATCCTCTCTTTTCTTTTTACCTCTTCTCTGATGTTCACATCTTTTTTGCTACGAGATTCAGGGCTGCAGCAGCTTTTGTGTTTTTAGTTACAGTAACTGTTAAATTAGGATTTCCGAGATTTGTCCGAGATTAAGAGTAATCTGTATTTCTTCAGTGACACCACAGTCACACAGATGTGCACCTACCCCCACAGTAACCTCCAGTTGCTAGGGAAAAATATGTAATCACCAACTGGTAACTGGAGTTTGGCTGCTGCTGGGTGAAATCAGTTGCAGAGGACCAAAAATGTCCTTGTGCTTGTTTTGGTCACTTGCTCATAATTGAATGGAAGAGGCCAACTTATCCACAAACACTCACTCTGCAAACCACAAACGGAGAATGTTGGAGAAAGTAAAAGTTTCACCTTTTGAAATGTGTTGCAGTGGCAAGGAGCAACTTTCAATCTGAGTTTTTTTTTTTTTAATGCCTCAAGTGTTCGCAGACAAGCCATTGTCTTCCATGCAAGCTCAGTGGGCCATGGTAAACTGCTACCAAGTACAACTGTTGCTACCACTTTGCAATCAGTTTCACCAAACAACTATCAGAAGTCACTCACCAGGGAAATCATATTTTTCCCTAGCAACCAGAGGTTACCAGGGGCTCGCCAACCAGTCTGCAGACCTGTGTCAGTGAGGCCTTATCAGACTCATGCACAAACTTCATCGCTGAATTAAAACACAGTTTAATGGACACAAAAAAACAAAATCTAACCTGTCATAAATAAAACCTTGAAATTGAAAAGCCTGTTATGTTGGCTTTGCAGCACTGTTGTATCCTCTAAGATTAGAGCATTCTTACAACAGATAAAAGACAGATGAAAAATGTGATTCATGCCGCAGCCAGTAAACTTAAGGCTCCTGCAGGAAATCAAGGTGGCAGTTGTTATTATGTAACGCAAGTTCTCAGATCGGTGTTTGGTTTTTGTGCTTGCGAGATATGTTTGTGAGAAGAAACAAAAATGCACGAGGATCACGAACATTTTCTGGAAATATGCTCTTGCATCAGTGAGAAAGCTGAAGGTTGAAGGTAAAAACCAAAATAAATCCTAGTAACTGAATGTAAATTTAAAAAAGATCTCATTAGGACCTCAGTTTCTCCCCTGCTGCGTTGAAGGATTGAGCCAGCTCTGGTACAGACCTATAAAAAGAGGCTTTTTGGCTTCCTCGCCTAAACGGGTCAGAACGGGGCGGAATAACATTCTTACTTCTCAGCGACAAATCCTCTCACACATCGCGGCTCCTCTGCCTTTCTTGTCATGCTGAAAATATAACAAAAGGCAGCTTCTCCTCCTCCCACTTCTCCGCCGTTTCCAGCTCCTCCACCACCCCTACTTTCTCCTCCTGTCACACAGTGGAGCTGCACGATTGCAGCCGACACTCCGTGAAGTGCGCTCCATGTGAGCGTGCGCATGAACGTGATGTTGACGTGCTCTTGCACCACTTCTGTCGTGTCTTTAATCGCATGCCCCTGCTTGTGGCTGTCTGTTTCTGTGTTTCATACATGCAAGCATCCATGCGGGTTGATGGTTGATGATGCTCTGGCCTGTGCGCTTCGGTGTGTGTATGTGTGTGAGCGTCTGCAGCTGTGGCTCTTGTCCACTGTGTGAGCCGAGGTTATGGCATCCTGTTCCTTTTCCTTGCTGCCTCTCCATCTGGAGGAGAGCCAGCCTCAGTGAACTGTGCATTACAGTGGGATACGGCCCCATTATCACTGTGGAGAATGCCGGCATCCGGACCCAGGCTGGCTGTTCAACTGTGCATCTGTGTTTGTGGGTGCAAACTCGTGTGTAGAGGACAGACTTTTGAGTTAAATTAACAGAAAAATCTGTATTTAAAAAACTATTTTACTGGAGTACGTCTTTATGTGCATATGTGTATGACTTTTGTGTGCCTGCCAGCGTGTTGTTTTCACTCCTGTAGTTTTATATCTGCGACAACCCAAAATTTTGAAAATCTGTTAGCCACTCTTCAAATCTTGTATTTGAGTTATTAAAACAATTAATTGGCATCTGTGATCCTTCTCTGTTTGAAAAACACAAATAAGATGTCATTATTCTGCTGGAACTGGCATCGGATCGTGCGTGGTTCATGTTTTGATTCGTAGGACTATGCAAACATCATAGCAACCAAATGAAGCAGCCACAGCTCCTCATAATGAGGAAACTACACATGTTTTAGAGCTACCATTGAAGCCTTTAAACATTAAGGTGGTTGATGCAAAGAGTTTGGGTGAGCTGTATCTTCTGCTCAAACTCTTTTTATGCTTGGACTCAACTAGAGCTCAGGTTGATTGGCAGGATTCACAGTTCAAAATAGTCCCTGGTTATTTCCCTGTGATATATTGGCAAACTGGCCAGGGTGAGTCTGCACCAGCCTATCCCAACTGTTCCTCAGTATCCAGTTCCTCAGTAGCCTAAACTGGATAAGTGGAAGAAGATGGATGGATGGATGGATGGATGGATGGATGAATGGATGGATGGATGGATGGACGGACCTTTTGCACTTCATTGCCTGAAACAAGCTTTTAGCTAGGTTTTATTTCCATTGGCTGCACCTCATAAACAGAACGTTTGAGCAGTGAGTGGGTGGGGCTTCTATGCTCACAGCCAAAGTTGTCTATGACATCATCATGCCAAACCAAGACTAGTGTTTAAAGCATCCGGAGCTCTTGGCTCAAACAGGTTAATTGTAATAATATAAATATGATTAACATGTGATTCAAGAAGGACTAGTAGTACAGTGGTTAGCGCTTGCATATCACAGCAGGAAGGTTCTGGATTTAAAATCAGTTCAGTTGAGTTTTGTCTGCCTCTCGATGTATGACAGGAGGTTCCAGCCTAAAAATGGATAGTGATGAATATAAGCATCCACCACTGTAACTGTATTTATGTGACATCCAAGAAAAACTATCGTAGTAAACCATCGAGGTCAGGGAAACTTCATTATAAATATAGTAGATATATTCATGTGTTCATCACCTCTGTGCGGACACGTTCTAGTTTGACAGAAACTGAGTTAAATATAGTGAAAGCCCACTGAACACGCCGGGAGTCTCACGCTAATGCTCATGTCTAAACACGACATATGCTTCACAGTCATAAATACAACAGGCCAACAACAGGAAAGCCAACTTTTTTTTTTACAAAGGCATAATGTTCACACATTCATATCGGGCTGATAAAGGTGAGACTGTGGGTTTGTGCAGGTGTTTGTCAAATACACACACGAAAACATGCAAATACACCCACACAGTGGGACAGTGTGCAGCAGATGAAGTGTAGGATGCTAGCTGGAGAAAACCAGTATGTATTTTAGTGAATCCCAAGCAGAAAAAACCTTACAATTTGCCAGCTCGTTATATGCAAAGACATGAGCAACAAGCTTCTCTCTCCTGTCTTTCTTTACTACCTTGCCCAAATGCTCCAGCAGCATATTTCCATGTAGTTTCTCCGTTTGGGATCAGACAGGAGCCAAACAGGAACTGATCTTTTTTTTTTTCAGTCTGCAGCTTGGAGTTATTTATGCAAAGGTGCAGTGTGCAAAGTGAGTGGGGAACTTAGCCTGCACCATCAAAGTCAGAGTGGGCCTTTTATCAGCATTGCTTTGCATGTCTGCATAAGTGATTCTGACCCAGCGTGTGTGTCGCTTGGCCCCCGTGCTTGTTTCACTGCCTCTGTTTGCATATTGCTGAGAGAGACACAAAGAAGAGAGAGAGGAAGTGCACCGTATGTGTGGCGGAGGGCCTGGTGTTGCTTTTTAAAGGTAGAATAGCCACATCATGTCCAAAGCTGCGCTCGCCTCCAGATGCCTTCTGTTGTTCTAGAAGGCCTCCACAACAGAAATATCAGGGCAAGAATCTCATCCCACTTTGTTGTAGATTATGTGGGATGCAGCCTTTGAAGTGTTTTCACCAGCAGACAGAGGTGCTTTTGCTTCTTAAGTTTTTAAAACATAAAGAGCTCAAAGCCATTGTAGCAGCATTGTTGACATTTTACTGCCACAACTGACAAAGTGATGAATTGACTAGTTGCTGCTCTCAGACAAAAATATGCCCACCACTTCCTATAAAACAAAAACATTTTTACACTTTGGTCTTCGTGCAAATCAAGAAAACAAGGTGCAATATTTTATGCTATGCTAAAGTAGACACACACTGACTGCCTGCACTGCAATGCTGTGTGTTTCATAGCTACACTGTACCTGAAGGGTTGCCTGGCCTTCTTTATGTGTGCACAATTGGTTGATACTTCACTGCACTGTTGCAGTGATAATGAAGTTGTGGGCAGTTAAACTCTCATGCCCGTTATGCAGACACAAGTGTTGGGCTTTGATCACCAGCCTGCATTTAAAACAACAAGTAGGAAGTGTGAACAAAGCATAAGAAATAATTCGTCTTGTTCTTTCACTGAATTCAGGCCACGGCTCAGGAGTTGGAGCAGGTTGTCTTCTACTCCAAAGGTTAGTTAAGGGATTTGGCAAGATCCTAAACAGTGTCAGGTGTAACTTGTTTAAGTAATCACATTACATTTTCAGTAACATGTTCAGTTTAGACCAATGCCTGAAAATGCTTCCATAAAGTTGAATGAACTGTGAGCAAGAAAGGAATTTTAGTCAAGATTAATGAAAGTTTTTGAAAACTACCATTCCCATAAAGACCTAGAGGAAATGTCAAGTAATAGAAGAAGCTTCAAGTTTCAACTTCTTGACCACAGCAGGCTCCACATGTTTGATTTTCAGGATATCTATGGCAGATTTGTGTCTTCTACCAGGATCAAATGTGTATGCATAAACCACTGCACTGTAGAGCTATTAGAAAAGCCACTATGTTGGAGGACAGACATTTATAAACATAAAGGTCAATTTGTTCATCACCATACAAACAAAAGACCTACACATAATATGAAGCATACGTTTCTGTATTCAAATTTCTATCCTAAGGATTTGTTTTCTCTCAAAGGTGTAAAAATAAAGCGAAGACTGTGTTTTTGAAAACGTTGGAGGAGGAAATAAAAGTATAATTGGTGAAAATACATGAGCAGCACAACATTAACAAAAGGAAAGTGATGGTGGAGTGAATGAGAAGGTGTAAATGGGTAAAGTAAAGAAATAAGAAGAGACGGCAACAAAAATGTGAGGACAGTGAGTCCATTATCAGGTCTGAGCCAGGCTGTTGTTATCCTCCTTTTTTCAGCCTTTATGTGGAGTTCATGATGTGAAAGCAGATGTTTTCATTAAAAAATGAAATAGAATAAAAAGAATAGGACCATACAAGCAAATATTAGAACTTGATTTTATCACAAAAAAAAGAAAAAGAAAAAGGGAAAAAATCACTTGTGTTATTTTATTGGAGTTGACCAAATGTCTTTTTTCCATACAAAGAGGTTTCAGTCAAAGGAGACTTAACCAAAGGGAAGCTTTTTTATAAAATTTTATAAATTACGGATTTTATTCCTTTTAAACAAAAACCAAAAAAAAAACCCAACTGCATCTGACTGTAGATGCGTTCATTTTATCTTTGGTTGATACTGTTTTTCTTGATGTCCGTTTGGGCTGTTGTCCAGGTTTTAAAGATCCCTGCTATTGATGGAGCATTCCACTCTCACCCCAGGGGGAAGCCTACCGTCCACCACAAGTGGAAAGTTAACATTGATGGAATACCTCTTAACAAGAGCCAGTGTTTTCATGAACTCTGTTTAACTCGCTAAAATGAGGATCTAGGGTTTTTTAGGTGAAACATGACCGTGCTGTAAAGGCATTTTCAATTTTAATTGAAAAGCGAGTACCTTGGAGTGCTTTGATCATTTAGCCTACTGTTCGAGATGGTTTGGGGTTGAAGCATATATATTAGTTAGGTAAGATCAACACATGGTTAGGGTCAACTTAAGTTTAGGAGAAAGAGAGACTACGACAACAGAACAGTAATATTTTACAACGAAAGGGCACTGAGCTAAGTCGGGCTGGCAGCAGTCAGCGCCAGTTTCATACAGCAAGGTGATGCGTTTGAGGTGTTTTTGTTAGTTTCCATATTATTCATACAACGCCTGTATGAGCAGCTGTCACGCTGCCTTGATGGACTTCTACTACTGTTGAGTACCACCTCAAATAGCTGTTATTAGGACTTGGCATGAGTCGACTTTTTTTAGTCCAAAGATAATACGATGAGGTGTTTGTCTGATGCTGAGCTTGAGCAGCAGTTTGGAGATGAGGCGCGGTGTGAAGAGATTACCAACTGCTTTTCTCAATAACCGAGAAGAAAGAAAGGTTCAGGAGCGCAGCTGTTACATCAAGATGGTTCATAATGTGTTTCATATCGCAATCGGAATTTATAAACTGCACTTACTGGGAAATCTGGGGTCCTCGGTGGGGATTTCAAGATTAAAGGAGACTTTAAAAATTATTAGAGTCTTCTAGTTCTTCCTCACCTCTTAACTCTTCCAATAATGAGTTCATGCTGTGTGACCTTTAACCTCTTGAGGAAATGAGGCACCAATAAAGTAGCCGTTCTGCTGTCCTCTTTGGTCAATAAACGTGTCCTACACATAAGTCACAGCGTCTCAGCACTGCCTGGTCCCTCTTTTATCCCCTCCTCTCTACCTCTTCCTCTTCATCCTCTTGTCCCTCAGGTCTTACTCCGCTTGTCTTTTTAATTCTGTGCTCACGACTCAGTACACACACACACACACACACACACACACACACACACACACACACACACACACACACACAGAAATGCACAGTCAGACACATCAGCAGCTGAATGTAAGAAAGCAGCCAGACTTCTGTCTGATTTTCTTGATTATTGGACAACCAATCAAAACATCTGACAGTGTTTCCCTGCAGGCTGACTGTGTCTGAACAGTTCTGGCTCTTAATTAAATTTCCTGCTTGAGTACCCAGCCACCTGTTTCTCTAGCTTTCTCAGAGGAAGAACTGCACCTTTTGGGGCAAAATTCACAATCCTGTTTATTTGTCATTTTTCTGGATTTGATGTGAACCTCAAGAAACCCCTCTGGTGGTTTCTGCATGTCTTATCTTAGCATACGATCCAAATATTTCCATCATTCTTGAACTACATGAACGAAAGCTTTGTAAAACATACTGTGTTTTATAGATGGCTGTAGACACCCAGTCAGAAGTGTTGCCACTGATTTTGAGTCCAAATCTCGTGTAATTTGGTATCCTCTAGCTCTGAGGGCCCGTGTCAGGTCTTTGCTCGATTTTTTTTTTTTTTCCATTTCTTAAGGACATGACTTTCAGATACTGTTCCTCTGCTGTAGTTTTTATACCTTCCACTTCATCTTTGTCCTCCACTTGTCCAGGCTTTCAGCTTGCAGCTCTTTGTTGGTCCAAAAATACTATTTTATACTGTCAAACTCTGTTATCTTTGGCATTTTTCATAGATTCAGTGAAACACATATTGGACACTGGGCACACATGGCATGCTTTTGTAACAGGCTGCTAAGTGCCTAAAAATACAATTCAAAATTGGTTCTGTACTGAATTGTCTGTTATGTTTAGACACAACTCTGGTTCATCCGTTGAGTTAGGTGCCTTTTAATGCCAGAGTGATTCGTAGGTCAGTGAGAAGGGCTTTACCAAACAAAATCATTCTTCTAAAAATGAGTTTTCCCTACATATATAAGAAGAGTCTGAACAAATGAAGTGAAAGGCGTATAACTGCCTTTCACTTCATGCAAGGTGACTGCTGCTGACACACCTGTGTATTTTTACCTTTAATGCGATTGAGGTTTTGTTCACCCCATCACTCGCCTTGTAACAGGATTTTGCTCTTCTTTGAGTGTCCAGGACTGAAATAGTCCATCATTTTGGAGCCTTTTCAGCTCAAGCAACAATTTTAGACATTAAAGCTGGTGGGTAAAAAAAGTGGTTTCTACACCATAATTTTCCTGCATGTCACAGTGAAATGAATGGATCTGAAACCGGTTCAATTTGGTGTAATGATACTCAGTTTAGTCCTTTCATTTAGTCAGAACAGGTCTAAAATATGCATGTGTGATACAGTTTTCCTGTATTTGTGCTTAACAGCTTTTTGCACAGGTTTAAAAATCTGGGATATTTGAAGGTATTTAAGCTAAATGGTTTAATAAAAATTGAAATGTATATGGATATGATTAGACCGAATCACCTTTTTTTTTTCAAATTTTAGCTACAGAGTTGCTTTTTTCCCCCTGTTTCATCCTCACCGGCATGTTTTCATGCACTGCTGCATACATTCTCACAAAAGCCTGCAGTGTTGTTTTGATGAAGGAGCAGGAGGAAGAAGTGAGGAGGATAGTGTGTGTGAAGGTGGCGGCGATGAGGTGAGGAGATATATCTGACTTGACTTCACAGTCGAGTGTCTGAAGTAGCTGACGTCAGCTCGTGGTTTTGCACCCTTTGTCACATTATTTTTTTTTTTTGCCTGGAAGTTTTGCTCTGAACGACGTGGCTGTTACAACCCCGGTCGTGCACAAACACACAGACTGACATTTGCAGGAGGGGAGGAAAAAAAACCCCTATGCATCCTGATTTCATCTCCTCACACACACACACATTGATGCACACACTCTGCCCCTCCCCTCCTCGTCCTCTCTCCTCCCAGAGGCACAGAGATATTTTTATCTCCCGTAAAGCCCTAACGCTAATGAAGCATCGACGACACAAATACATTTCCATGATTTTTCATATGTGGCTTCTGCCGCCGATGTCGTGACACACCAGAGGATTTGTGCCTGTGAACTTGTCACAGCGCGTGACGTACCAGATTGTTCTGCTGCATTTCAGTGATAATTTTACATTTAAAAATCGCCATTTAATCGTGTATTCAGGCCTAAAACCTCATTAGGTGAGAGAGGCAGCGAAGCGAGATTATTCCACTTATTTCCAGTCCATTTACTCGTTTGGAGCTTTTTTATAAAACACTTCACAGTGTCAGAAAATAAGACCCACAGTTCTTCCAGCACATTGTGACAATTGGATGTAACCAACACAAGTGCCTGATTTGCTCTTGTTTAAGGGGGAAAATTTAGCTACAGCTAAAAAATACAATACAATCTGGAAATATTGACTTTATTTGCTGTGTTATAAGATTGAAAATGCCCTCAAATCCTAAATTTGTCACCTGAGGCACAAGCCCAGACTCACAAACTCAGAGCTGTATCATGTTATTGCTATCGAGGGATGTGCTCTCGGTCTGCATGATGCAAGAGGCTGTCATCAAGTCTGACGTTTGGAGGCAGTTTAAGTCGTCGGCCTTGTAGCCGGACCACACAGCTTCATCCTACCTAAGGCATCCTGGCAGCACATGCCGCATTCAGTGATACCGTATACATGGTTATCTAACATCATAATCCCCTCCTGCAAATATACAGTATGTGTGGTGCAGTGGGTCACGGATAACCTAAAAGCAGTGGATCCAAAAAGTCTTCTACTCACTCTGCTCTTACTGTGTGAATCAGTTAATTCCTACAAAGTAAGAATTAATAAGCCGTGTGGTTTCTAATCCTAATGCTGTACAATTTTCCAAGGTAGAATGTAATTAACTCAAGTATTATACTTACTAAGAGTGTTAAATTACTTTTGCTTAGATTGTTTTTCTTGAATTTTTATTTTGTTCGACAGCTGACAGTTTCAGATATACACAAGATGACATGACTGCAGATGATGGACTGTTAGAGCTTAATACAGACAGACAGGACAGAATCGGCCATAGACAAAGGCTTCTATTGTTATGCAGTCAGTAACAGTAAAGTAAGTAAACTGACATCAAAGTGATGATTATTAGTCATTTGAACAAATATTTATTATTTCAAGCTTCTCAGAAATGAAGCTGTTCTGATTTTCTGTCTTATATGACTCAAATTTGTTCTTTCATTTGTTTTTATGTTGCTGGATTTGTAAGTCATTGGCACTCGGAAGGTTGTAGGTATGACGTTTTTATAACCTATAAAGAGCTGTCTCAATATAATATAATGTACTAATAAATGCTGAAAACTGTCAGAAATGTCAAAAAATTAGCTGGCATTGAACATATGCCATATTCTTAGTCTTGTTTATTAAACTATATGGATCGCAGTACTGGACCACCTACACATTAGCCCTACAGGAACTGCTCCTCATGAAGCTCCCGGTGCACAGTTGTTGTGCTGATGTTAGTGGAGCTCACTCTTTCACAAATGTTTGTAAAGGCAGACGTGCATGGCTAGGTTGCTTCACTTTATACACCTGTGGCAATGGGACTGAAAACACCCAACTTCCTCCCATCCCCCCAACTGGTCACGGCAGATGGCTGTCTGGTTCTGCCGGAGGTTTCTTCTTGTTAAAACGATTTTTTTCCTTCCCAACTGCTTGCTCAACAGGAGCGTTGTTTGATTCTTTACATCTTCTATGTATTACTGTAGGGTCTTTACATTACAATATAAAGCATTCTGAAGGGACTGTTGTTGTGATTTGGTGCTATATTAATAAAATACAATAAAATGCAGTTGAATAAATTAAGAGGTGTTGCCTAATACTTTTGTTCACATACTGCAACTTTGATTACATACTTCTAAAAAAATGTGCTTTGACGTGGCGCTTCTTTGCATTAATGAAGAGATCCATAAAACTACACCAAATTATGCACAGATTTTCAAACTCTGTCAACAGACTTGTCACTGCATTTGCTTTTATAAAGAAAACATAATAATCATATGACACATTCAGTATTTTTATGTAAGCAAACCTGTGAATGCAATTTGAATCTTGCATATGGAGAATGGCTCTATTAATGGTCCCATTTGAATAAATATTCCACCAGAGACGATTTGTCTGGTACCGTCAACAGAACGGGAAATTAGCAAAACAAAATGCCCCTTCATCTCCAAACCAGCTTCGCTGAACAGATGATGATGATAAACCATTAGCATACTTTGGCTGCAGCTAACAGAGTCTCAGCCCAATGACATTATGCAGGTCATTATGTGCGCAATTATGTTAATAATTTTCAAATGATAATGTCTGTCAAGTCCACTGATCGCATGCAACAGAAGAGCCAAATTACATCTACAGTGGTTTGTTTTGCTAATATTTAGCGCCTCCTTGATTCTTTTAGTAGATGCTGAGCTTTCTCGCTGTCAGGCATAAGCAGCTTTTTTTTTATCAAACCTGTGACAAAATGGACGTAAATATCTATTTTTAACCTCAAACCTGATTTGTTTTCCTTTTTTTACATTTTGATTTATCATTTATCTGTTTTCTTGTAAAGAGTTTTAAGAGAAGATACCACCGATATACCCTTTTGCTAGCTGCCAGATGGCTAACTATGAAGCCAGTAGGTGTTTTGTTGTTGTTGTTTTATGTTATTCATACAGAAATGTATAAGAAAAACACATAACATATAACAGTTAATTTATTGTCTCTATTTTTATGCTAAACTAAAGCAAGCTAACTTGAATTATCATTATTTTATTTTATTTTTTAAATAAAAACTAGAACCAGAATTTATATTCCGAAGCAGAGGAGCCATGTTCAGAATAATGCTTCTGACAGGTGCAGTTAACAACACACCCAACAAAAGAAAATGACACTACTACCAGCTCTACCGGCAGCTTAGAACCACACTAAAGCATAAACGGCTTGTAATGACTGTTGACTGTGCCGACTTAAGGGGTGCTGAAGGTAACTGACTTGCTTAAGGTAGCTCAGCCACATGGAAGCAGGGTTTTAATGGATTAGAGAATTAGAGCTGACGGTGGCTCAGCATTGTGGCGGTGTGTCGTGTGAGATCGTGCTTTTGTCGCCGTGCTTGGATGACTGCTGCCTGCCGCAGGGTCACTGGGTCATGAGGTACGTCTTGACTTTGGTTCGAAGTAGCACAACTGTGCCTTTGTGTGATCGTGGGGACTCGATAATCCACTCTTGGTATTTCTGCAGATGCTCTGATTATTACCTTTACCTCATCACGTCCATCTTCATTTCTTGTTGACTCCTACTGGCTGTATCTCTTTTTGCATGTCTTCATACCACATCTTTTTTTGGTCTCTCTCTTTCTGGTTTTAGTCATGGCCATCTGGTCTTTCCCTGCAGCCACAATGAAACGTTTGCCATTTAGAATTTAGATTAAGTGGAAGGCAGCTCCCTTGACAGGAAGAAGCACTCCCTCTTTCTCTCTCTCTCTCACTCTGTTTTGTCTTTCTGTGACTCCTGACCACCCTGGAGGGGTTGGATGGTGATGCACGTACAATAAAACGCTGTTAGCATTCAGGTTGTAGCTGATGGATGGAAAAGTTCTTACTCACAGTTTTTCAGACTCATTGTGGATTTATAATCTGACTGTCTTTGGCAGATCTAGCACTTAACCTTTTGGTTAATTTTGTGAATTTTAACACAGCAGGGAAAATAATAGTTGGCTGGGACCGTTCTGTGTGGAGTTTGCATGTTGTGATAAAGGTTAGCCCACTTGGGTTACTTCCCGGTAATCTGGCTTCTTCCCACAGTCCAAAGACATCTTTGGTTCATTGGCAATTCAAAATTGTGTGTGTGTGGATGTGAGCGTGAATAGTTGTCTGTCTTTGCCCTGCAAAAAACTAGCAACCTGCCCAATGATGGTTTCCAGATCTCCCCCCGAGGTCATGAACTGGTGAAGCGACAAAAATGGATGGATGGACAACTATAGACAATATCTGGATTTTTATAATCTTGCTGGTATAGTTGTTGTAACTTATATGTCTGTCACATGTTTTTACTCCAGTGTGACGACTAACAATCTCAGATGAGAGAGAGATTAAAAATAGACTTCTGTTTCTCATTTCACTAGGCTGTCGGGATTTAAATTTCATTACCATTTGATTGTTGATGCACTTCAACTTGGTACTGAACTTTATTATTGATCTATGTGATGTCCAATACACATCCTTTTCTACTTGTTTTAAAACAAGACAGAAAAAGATGCATGCAGCAATTTAGAAACAGTGTATGTCTAGCAGACTCTATACAACTCCATTCTTCACAAACAATCTGCACACTGTCTGTAGCACACGTACCAGAGGCCTGATGAATAGAAGCTGGTCTATATTATATATCATCCAACTGTTTTACAGCAGTGTCGATCACTTTATACAAGCTGTTGAAATACAGCATTGCCTGCAGTAAAAAGGGGGCTTTAAAAGACTGTATATCATGTAATGTGGTAGATGGTTTCCTCTGCACAGAATTAAAGGTTCATTTCCAGTCTTTATCTAAAAATAATCTGCTACCACTCAAAGTCTTATGTTCTGCCTAAACTTGTGCCTTTGGATGTTTTTGAAGCATCTTCATCAGTGCAGTGTGACAAGCGTGGTCCAAGATCCGCCTTCTTCATAATATGTCCTCATAAAAAAACAAGCCGGTGGGAAATAGGAGACACTGAACAAACATATGGGATTAACTCCAGTTTTAATTCCGATGAGAAGTCCAGCAGCTGCTTTTTCTTCTTTTTGTCCTCCCTATGTCTTTTCTACTCTCCTATTTTCACTCTCTTCATCATTCTTTCCTTCTTTATTTTTCTGTCTGCACTCTCCCTTGGCGGCAGTGGTTTTCTTTTTCCATTGCACCAAACCCAGGGCCAGGAAGTGTGTCCATGGTGACGGCAGGAAGTAAAGCTTAGACTGGTCAGTCCAAGCCAGGTCTCTGCAGCACACAACACACTGTCTTGAACTCTTTGAGATGCCTTGTTTTCGCATTCATCTGAAAGCCTCAGACCGCTTTAACGCTTGCATCTCTGACACTTTATGAAAAGTGGCAATGGATTCCTGTCAGTCTGCTCTAATATACCGTAATTATTTCCTCACTCACAGATATGGTGCTGTGATAATGCTGTGTATGTCTGCATGTATGCATTTGCTATCATTAGGTTTGCATGCGTACACTTACCAGTGTGTATGTTTGAGAAAACAGCATCTGGTCAGTCTCTTTTATCAGTGAACAATAAATGCAGCTGCATGCAGCAATTCTCACATTTTCACATTCTGAATTTCTCCCAGTATTCACTCACCAAAAACTCAGTTTATTTGTCTCCTGTGCTTTTCGGTTTGGTGACCTTCACCCTGTGGCTTTACGCAATCTTGAGCCAAAAAATAAGGAGTATCTGTATGCAGGACACATCCACACTGTGCCCACAGAGTGTGTGTGTGTCACTTGGGAGGCTTGATTGTTGGTTCTGCCCACTCAAACTCTCTCTAGTGCTGTTCTTCTGTAGAAGAATAGGAAGTAAAAACACCAACATACACATAAATATATAAATGCATACGTGTAGATACAAATGCAAATTTGTGTACATTCAAAAAGTACAAAGTTGTGTTGCACATGGATAAAAAGGTTCAAGGATTTTTGTTTGGATGCTTTTGATAAATTGTTGTGTTCAGCCTTAGCACGCGTGCTAAAGTGCAAATGTTTGTGTTGTTAAGAAGTAAATCATAATACTGGACGCAAAATTAGATTTTCTGTGAAGCTTAATCAGTTTGTGCAAATTTTGTGAAAAAAAGGAAACCTGTGTGTGAGTGAGTGAGAGAGAGAGAGAGAGGGAAATCAAAATAGCGGTTTGGAGTGATCCCTTTGGATTATCCAGAGTAAACGGAGGATTATTTAAGGAGTATTAGATGAAATTTTTGAGGGTTGTGGAGGACACGAACAAAAAGTCGGTTGATCCTGGCAAAGAAAAACCAAAACTATATTTGTTTAAATACTTTTTCATTTGCATTTGACTCGTTAGACTTCAGCACAATCCAGCCCAGACAACTAATAAAGCTCCTTCTTTCTTAATCCTATTACCGTTATTAACGGTGAAATGCTAGATGGAAGGAGATCTTCCAGGAAACGGGTGTAAAATGTTGTTGTTAGATTTGTTTTTTTCACATAGCAGGTTTAATAACACTCCAGCAGATTTAACCATCAGGCCAGGAAGCAAAAAGCTTTAATCAGCTTCACATTCTTCTCGTCATGAAGTCTCATTCAGGTTGGACATGTTGTTTGAAGGTTTGATTTTGCAACAGTTTAATCAGAGAATGTGTTCTTTGAGGCGCACTGTAGATTCAATTTCCTCATTTTTTATCAAATCTGTTGGCTTTAACACATACAGACCAGTTGCGTGGTAACCTTAACAGCTGAGGATTTAATGCAAGGCTGAGAGTGGGCTTTATTTTTCTTGACAGTAACAATCTCACCATTCAAGAGTTTGTGAGTCAGCTTCCATTCATATTTTCAGAGGTTTTGTCTATTTTGACTTGAAGAGACAAAATAAAAGATGTACATGGCCACCAGGACGTCACTCATTGGTAGTATGTGATAAAGGAAGGGGGGCAGGTGTGACTGAGACACTCATCAGCTGGTAGCCAGTGATCATTCCCTGTTTTGTCCTTCTTTCTGACTCTTATTAATGACCTTAGTTTACAAAACTTCATGTTTAATTCTATATAATCAAAAACTTTCAATTGAGACCAAGAAATTGTTTTCTGGCGTCACTGAGCGAGAGACTTGAGGACTTTTCTTTCCACAGACTTTGCTAGAATATATGCTATATATTTTGGCCTTACTTTTCAGACATGGGAGCTATGTCCATCAGTTATATTGTCTACCTCATGCCTAAAAACCAAGATCTGCTCTTTTTTTTTTAACAGATAAATTAAAACACTGCAATGCCAGGCTCACAGCTAGAGGTGTGGTTTTTAAATTATAAATTCTTTTTTTTTCTCTTACAAAACAGCTCAATGCTTCTCATGTTAAACTTTTTGTTACCTATTTGCAACATTTTACCAAGCACATCAGCTGAGAAGTTATTGACACTCATTCTAATCCATCAACTATGTTGTATCAAATGTAGAAAAAAAACCTAGCATCTGAGAAATGCCTAAGATTTTGAGACCTACCTGCTTCATAAGCCACCTGAAAATGCTGAGGATTTTTGTTGAAATTAAGACAACGTGTTCAAAATCATCTTCAGGTCTCAATTCAATTCATTTCAATTTTATTTATATAGCGCCAAATCACAACAACAGTCACCCCAAAGCCCTTCATATTGTAAGGTAGAGCCTACAATAATACATACAGAGAAAAACCCAACAATCATATGACCCCCCTATGAGCAAGCACTTTGGCAACAGTGGGAAGGAAAAACTCCCTTTTAACAGGAAGAAACCTCCGGCAGAACCAGGCTCAGGGAGGGGCGGGGCCATCTGCTGCGACCAGTTGGGTAGAGAGAAGGAAAACAGGATGAAACACATGCTGTGGAAGAGAGACAGAGGTTAATAACAGGTATGATTCAGTGCAGAGAGGTCTACTAACACAGTGAGTGAGAAAGGTGACTGAAGAAGAAATACTCAGTGCAGGTGGATTCACCAACTTATATCAGTGAGAAAAGGGTAGTTAAAACATTAAGACAAACTGACGGACTGTTTAAAAAAAGATATTGAAATCAGCTGTGCTATTTTTACACTCGGCAAATCTTCTTTTCTCCTCAATGAAAATAGGCCAGTGGCCTATATTCTCTGGCGTTTCACTGCTTCTCTCCAGATTAGTGCTTCCTCCTTTCCTCCATTTCTCTCCCCTTCTTTCTCCATCTCTCTTGCTCTGGGCTTTTGAACTGATAAGTGCTGGCAGTGCCCGCTGCCTCATTGGACATGAGGCCGTCTGTGAGGAAGAGAAGCGAGTGTTCTTCTTTTTTCTCTATCCTTCTTTATTTTTACCGCTCTCATCCAATAATTCCATTCACATTATCAGTCTTTGCGTTCTTCGTTTTCAGTTCTGCATGCCTGTTTTCACCGTCCAAGCCTGTGTTGTGAATGGTGAGAGTGCAATGAGGGAATATGACTGACCAGAGGATGCTTAATCTTGTGTTGAAGTGGTGGGATTCACTCCAAAGCACGCAAAAACAAACAGGACATCTGAGAGAGAAACAGTTGGACTCGCACAAGATGAGAAAAAACAAACGAGCCAAGCGTTTGAAGGAGGGATCAGACATGAGTGATGGTGTGCACGAGGTGTTTTATTTGGTGAGGTACATGGGCAATGTTCCCAGCAAAAGAGACATCAAAGTAAGATTAACGGTCAGAAATCAATTCTAATGTTTCCCGGCAGCAAGATGCTCCTGTGATGGTGACGACTTCAAAGACTATCATGTGTCTGTGCCATAAAGAGCACTTGGAGGCCTAAAAAAAGTATGTAGTCGCTAAGTGAAAAGTAAGGACAGGGTGGCAACGAAGGACAGGGAAACTGAGACAAGGACAGAGAAAGAATCAGAGATGGGTGAGAAAGATGTGGGTGTAGAAAGGGGATGGATGGCACAACCTTGGAGCATTGTGTTTGACCTTTCAGTGGAAGGATTGTATTTTAATTTAAGGTGTGTGTGTGTGTGTGTGTGTGTGTGTGTGTGTGTGTGTGTGTGTGTGTGTGTGTGTGTGTGTGTGTATCAGTTGGCAGTGCCACACTTGGCCATAAAAAATAATCTCTGTAGAAGCCACATAAATGTCATCTTGGTTTAAAATCTGCTTTCCTTTTCGAAAAGAGGAAAAATCAGTTTTTAATAGGATTAAGAGACACAGGGTGCTTCACCATTAGACTGTTATCTTACAGTGTCTGCTATGAATAAAACATATGTCCATTACTGAATCCATTTCATATTTGAAATGTGATCAGAATCCATGTCAGCAAAATGTATAATATTTGCTGACTTTAAAGGCACATTATCAGAGCTCGGACGTTTTACTCAAGAGATATACTTTAACCTGAATAAATATTGAACTTTGCACACGTATTATTGCACTAATTGTAAAAAAATATTTTATTTATTATTAATTTAGTTATCTATACAGTTGAGTACATATAGCTGGTATTAGGTTTAAAATGATACCCATATCTCTGTTATTTTTTTTAAAGCAGGTTGAAGAATATCTCGTAACATCATTGCAGTTTAACTGTGGTACATATACATGGGCCATGCTATAGTAAGTGTAGCTTCAGTTAACTGGAGCGACCAGTCTGCAAAGTCTGTCAGTGGATAGTCGCATAGAAATAATAGCAGCCATTTGACACCTGGCAAGTTAACCTTACATTGTGTGCTAATGCGCTTGTGCTTTGACATATGCAAAAGTCATGAATCGGCATGGCTTATATATCCTCAGTCATACAGAACAGGAGACCAGTCAGCGACTTCCTGGCAACCTCTTGTTGCTAGGGAAAAATGTGTTTTCCTTAACTGATTGTTTGAGATTGGTGTTAGCCGCTTTTGGAAAATGGCTGAATGGTTACGCTATGACAGCAGACTTTAGCACACATGTATTAACCACAGAATACATGTTGTAAGGTTGTGGGATTAAAGTTCTGAATAGGGCTGGGCGATATGGCCTAAAATCCATATTGCGGTATAATTTGAAGCACGTGCGGTAATGATATATATCGCGATATATTCTTTTCTTCTGTATAACGTATTTTCCACACTATAAGGCACACTTAAAATCCTTTAATTTTCTCAAAAATCGAGATTGTGCCTTATGTATGAATTCTGGTTGTGCTTACTGACCTCGAACCGATTTGGGCGTGCAGAAATCTGTTAAAAAATGTTTTAGTACAACTTTGGTAAGCCGCACTGCTTGATGGATTGTCAGAGCATTACGGCTGCCGTAGTCAGGAGCTTCGCGGAGTAATCTGGGTCCAAAACTCCGTCCATTTCAGGTCCCAAAGTCAAACAAACACTAAGAGTTAAAAACAGTCTAAATTCTTTCATCTTTAATAAAATCATCAGCGATGCTGCTTTACCAGGTGTAACAATTAAGTTTAACATCCATGCATCCATGAAAAGAGAATTTATTAAATTTAACGGAGTTACAAGTTAAGAGGAAGTTAGCTCGCTAGTTTACACCTAAACATTTCATACCATGTTCTGACTGAGAGATTTTTGAAACTAATTCAAACGTACAGCTCTGTTATCACTTCCAACATAAATGAAGACAGAAAACTAAACAGCAGTGGTGTTTGCAGGGTTACTGAAGTTGGACTACCTGGTATATAGAGCTGGGCGATATAAGATTTTTTTCATATCACGATATGTTTTTTTCATTTCAGGCGATAACGATATCTATCACGATATAAGCCAAATAACTATATTTGTAAGATTTAAATGTGCTGTTGCTCACAAGTAAAATGTGAAATAATCAGCAACTTGTTTTGATTTAAATATTTATTTCCCATAATAAGTTCAACAGGGCAGATGTACTTAAAATGAGACTTCAGTTTCAGATAAATAAAGGCAAATATTACAAACTACACAAAAGGTAGCCGCTAAAGCGTTTAAGTTTCAAAATAGAACAAACGAAACAGACTACTAAATTGTCAATTCCACTTAGAAACAAAATATTAATTCTAAAAATAAATCTTAGTTTATTTTACAGAAGAAGAGACAAAATTGACTAACTTATTTAATATTGCTTTGGAAGGCCTGTCTGAGAGAAATGTTTATGTCCAAGGAGTTGGTAACGAGGATCCATTACCTTAATTAGCTGCTTGAATCCTTCATTATCGTTCATTATGTTGCTATGTCTCTTAGCTTTTTTGTCCTATGATAAGACGCTGGAGAAAGCCGACTCAATTGACTGTTGCTGCTTCACAGGGATTCCCTTGGTTGTTTTCGATGACGAATTAGCACTTTCAGTCAGAGATTGAGCGTGCTCTAGTGGGTGGCACTGCTTCAGGTGATAAAAAAGGTTTGTTGTATTTCCAGACTTTGTGGGAACATGCTTTCGGCACAATTTACAGTGCACGTTACTTTGTTTTTTGTCAGACTTCAAATAGCCGAAATACCTCCACACTACAGAACTTCTCTGGCCTTTCCTTTCGACAATCTCTCCGCCATTGGAACCGTCATCTGTGTTCTCTTCGGTAACCTGGTCACCCAAGCTCTCGGTTGATTTTTCTCTAGTCAGCACACTCATTTCCTCCATTACCCGGCCACACGGTGGCTGGCTGCTTCCCAAACAAATACACACGTGCGGCTTGGCACTTGAGCTGTACGTAACAAGTTACGTGACGCTGCGGCTGTGATTGGTTCGGCTCTGTGCTGCTTAATTTGTATTGGCTGACCTTTTTTTTATAAGAGAGGAAGAGAGAGAGAGATGAGGTCTATCGCAATAGTTTCATTTTTCTATCAAGAAAAAGTTATTTCGCAATACATATCGTTATCGTTCTATCGCCCAGCTCTACTGGTATATAATGTTGTGCTACCTGATTGCTAGCGACACAGCTATGTTAGCATAACATTAGCACAGTGAAGCTGGAGGATGAACGCCAACTTTTTTTCCACTTGATAAAAGTTAACGTGAGGGATTTTGGTGGTTAAGGACAAATGCAATCGCATAGCAGGATGCCATACACGGAGCAAACGTCAGTCAGGAGAACAACTGAGATTATTAGGTTAGGTTAGTTATTAATATACTGCAACAACACGGGAATAGAGAGAGAATTCAACATTAATGAATCAATGTTACTGAAGTGGGGGAAGCGCAGTTTTTGGCTTTCCCCATATTTCAACAGTGCTTCATCTCTTTGCTATGACTGTCGCCCGCCATAATTTGCAGATGATAATGGTTGTAGCTGCTGCAATGCTTTCAACCAAAACAGGCGCAGCTTGATGACGCCATCAACATGTGCTATTGCGATAGAGCGGTATAGTCAAAATCTCTATCGTTGGCCAAATTTATATCGTTTCTATCGTATATCGTTTATATCGCCCACCCCTAGTTCTGAGACCCTTTACAAGTACTTTAACTTCAAAGGTAAATCTGTTTCTGCTTCAGTAAATACTTAACTATCATTTAGACAGTAGCTGGGATTATGAATAAAGTGATGAAATTGGATATCTATGCAAAAGAATTACCAGTGTGTCACCCATCTGATCAACAGCTTTTTTTATTATCTCCATGTTGCAACATGTGGCTCACATGTTCATTACTGATTGGGAAACACTGGGAACAGTAGATTTGCAACAACTGTTTGATCAAACATGAACCAAAATGAGTACAGTTGGAGAATTACTACTAAAGTTGCCCACAACTACCTCAGTAAAAATGAAATAAAGGGAGGAACAGCCGCGTGTTAACAGTACGGTATCATTCTGTAGCTCAACAGGATGCTGCAGTGTAGCAGCGGTGGATCAAGCTGTTGTATGGCGATGCGAAGCGAATGCTGGGTGATCCCTGCAGTGACCGGACAGCTTTTCCTCCTTATTTGATTGCCATCTGCCGGGGACGGCCGTTTGTTGTTTAATATTGGATAAGAAACATGCAGAGAGGCAGACTGGCTCAGTTTAATGCCTGTGGCATCGAACACTGATCAATTTCTGACTTCTTACTCGCCATAGAGATTCTGCAGTGGCTCATAGAGGCTTTACAGCATGAGACTTTTATTGTGTGCTGGCACATTCTTTGTAGTTACTTCCTGAGTAACTTTTTGAGCAAGTTTAAGACTGGTCATTAGGTTTGTATTTATGTGATTCATAACAGTCATGTTGGATATAAAGTGGCAGCCTTCCTTTCCAATCATGAAGCTGTATAATGACAGTTTTTTTTTTGCATACTTAGTATTTAGTGTCTGATTTCTTCATGTTTTGGGATGTTTATATGTATATATGTTTTTATAAAGAGAAAAAGGCATGTTCTGGAGCTCTCCATGCCACAAAGTTTTGTTGGTATGGCCATGACTGCAGTAAAAGCAGTTGTAACCACTGACATGAACTCTCAGCTGCCCAGTTTGTCAGCCTTGGTTTTCTTTAAAGTCATTTTTGCTGATTTTGGGAGCTCTTTTTTTTTCTTGTTGTGCTTAGTCCTGTCTCTCACTGTAATAGTTTCTTGCAGGCAGACAATAGTTTATCTATAAATGTAAGACTCAATGTAAAAGATGGATGTAGTTACCGCATCCGATCTTAATCTTGCATTCGCTCTCATGGACATCAGGGGGTGTCTCCTGCGGTTACTAAATTCAAATTGTAAATCTGCTCACTCAATAAACAACAAATTGCTTCATGTTTAAATGTTGTTAAATAGAACATTATGTTTATTTTGTTAATAACAGTCTCGATTAAAGACAAAAAAGGAGAATAAAGTAGGCTTTGTACAGGGAGTGCAGAATTATTATTGAACAACAACCATGTTCTCAATGAACCCAAAAAACTCATTAATATCAAAGCTGAATGTTTTTGGAAGTAGTTTTTAGTTTGTTTTTAGTTTTAGCTATTTTAGGGGATATCTGTGTGTGCAGGTGACTATTACTGTGCATAATTATTAGGCAACTTAACAAAAAACAAATATATACCCATTTCAATTATTTATTTTTACCAGTGAAACCAATATAACATCTCCACATTCACAAATATACATTTCTGACATTCAAAAACAAAACAAAAACAAATCAGCGACCAATATAGCCACCTTTCTTTGCAAGGACACTCAAAAGCCTGCCATCCATGGATTCTGTCAGTGTTTTGATCTGTTCACCATAAGGCTGCTCGATTATGGCAAAAATGATAATCACGATTATTTTCACTGAAATTGAGATCGCGATTATTTGACGATATTTATTTAACCCTTTAAGACCTACTATAGAACCAAGTCCGCCAGAGCTTATATTATTTTTTTACATGTTGTAGTGCCATTTGTGGGAGCATTTCAAGTTGCTAAATAACTGTTATAGCCCATATTTTAATAATATGTATGCATTAAGTCCATAGTAACTACATTAATTGCAAAAAAGTGCAATAAACTACAAAAAAATTAATATCGTTTTTGTTTTGTTTTTTTACATATATTTCTACTTGGAGAAATTTAAGAGGCTTATCCCTCAAAACTTTAAATACAAAAAAGTTGCAAAAAATAGTTTACAACAACAGGAAATTTATTTTGAGTGTCTTCATAGTTTTATTTTGGAGATACACCAATTTTTATTTACTGCAGGAAAAACAAAAAAAACAATCCTATGATGCAAATTTGCAAAGAAAACAGCATGTGCATCAAAATAAACTATTTCCAGCAGTGCAATTTGAGTTCTAAGCATCCCAGAAACTATTCAGAAAAGTCAAACATGACCAGTAGAGGTTTTTAAGGCCTACAAGTAAAAAACTACATTTCCGCAAAAATGACGTCACTTCCGGTTTCGGCCAGGAAATGGCGGACATGCGACAGTTCGCGCTGACGTCTGTTTCACCGTGGGAAGTGTTACGAACAGCTGATCGGATCGGCAAAGCGTGTTTCTGGAATATTATGTTTTTGTTCCTGCAAGCGCTTTTTATGCAATTTTTGCAAAGCTATATGTGGAAGGAAACCGTGACCGAGGACAAGCTGATGGCATAAGATGTAAGTACAACTCCTCCGGTTTCATATGCAAAACAAATTATTGCGTTAGCTTACGTGGTTCAGGTTCTACAGGGATTTAAAAATAGTTACACAAAACGGAGCATGCTGCTCTGACCGGATTTAAAGGGTTAACAATGACTTTAAAAAATAATATAAAATAGTGTGCAACACCACTGAAGTTTTTTTTTTTTAACCTCTCTTTTCAACCAACAGCAGTCACTCTCCTCTCCAAATAACTTCTCCTTAGCTTTCCGAGCTTCCCTCGGGTCCTCTTAATCAGCGGTCTCCAACCTTTTTTGCGCCACGGACCGGTTTATGCCCGACAATATTTTCACGGACCGGCCTTTAAGGTGTCGCGGATAAATGAGGGAGGGGCTAATAATCGGCTCAGTCATTTTTAATGATCGTTGAAAGCCCAGATCGGAATCGTGATTAAAATTCGATTAATTGAGCAGCCCTAGTTCACCATCAACATTGCGTGCAGCAGCAACCACAGCCTCCCAGACACTGTTCAGAGAGGTGTACGGTTTTCCCTCCTTGTAAATCTTACATTTGATGATGGACCACAGGTTCTCAATGGGGTTCAGATCAGGTGAACAAGGAGGCCATGTCATTAGTTTTTCTTCTTTTATACCCTTTCTTGCCAGCCACGCTGTGGAGTACTTGGACGCGTGTGATGGAGCATTGTCCTGCATGAAAATCATGTTTTTCTTGAAGGATGCAGACTTCTTCCTGTACCACTGCTTGAAGAAGGTGTCTTCCAGAAACTGGCAGTAGGACTGGGAGTTGAGCTTGACTCCATCCTCAACCCGAAAAGGCCCCACAAGCTCATCTTTGGTGATACCAGCCCAAACCAGTACTCCACCTCCACCTTGCTGGCGTCTGAGTCGGACTGGAGCTCTCTGCCCTTTACCAATCCAGCCACGGGCCCATCCATCTGGCCCATCAAGACTCACTCTCATTTCATCAGTCCATAAAACCTTAGAAAAATCAGTCGTGAGATATTTCTTGGCCCAGTCTTGACGTTTCAGCTTGTGTGTCTTGTTCAGTGGTGGTCGTCTTTCAGCCTTTCTTACCTTGGCCATGTCTCCGAGTATTGCACACCTTGTGCTTTTGGGCACTCCAGTGATGTTGCAGCTCTGAAATATGGCCAAACTGGTGGCAAGTGGCATCTTGGCAGCTGCACGCTTGACTTTTCTCAGTTCATGGGCAGTTATTTGGCGCCTTGGTTTTTCCACACGCTTCTTGCGACCCTGTTGGCTATCTTGAATGAAACGCTTGATTGTTCGATGATCACGCTTCAGAAGCTTTGCAATTTTGAGACTGCTGCATCCCTCTGCAAGATATCTCACTATTTTTGACTTTTCTGAGCCTGTCAAGTCCTTCTTTTGACCCATTTTGCCAAAGGAAAGGACGTTGCCTAATAATTATGCACACCTGATATAGGGTGTTGATGTCATTAGACCACACCCCTTCTCATTACAGAGATGCACATCACCTAATATGCTTAATTGGTAGTAGGCTTTCGAGCCTATACAGCTTGGAGTAAGACAACATGCATGAAGAGGATGATGTGCACAAAATACTCATTTGCCTAATAATTCTGCACTCCCTGTATATCTTCTATATAAGATATTAATGTTAATTCTAAAATGAGAATCGATAGTTTTCAATTGGATTCACAATTACATCATAGGAGAATAGCTGAGTTTTTCGGGTGTTTTTTTGTGCCATCCCTACTAAAAAGCTTCTGCAGGCACCACTGGTGATGACAAATACCAGAAACCACATCCAGTAAAATACTAAAACAAACAGAAAAGCTACTTTGTTTCTGTCTCCACTCAAAATGACTTCATCACTCCGCTCACATGAGGAAACATCTTTCATACATATGTAAAACCTGCTTTCACAAGAATTGAGAGCATAAGTAGCTGCTAATCAAATGCACTTAAATAACTGATCATCAGCTCTGCTTAGGTTCACAAAAATGCATGATAACAAACCACAAGACTTCTGGAACAATGCCCTTTGGAAGGATGAGACCAAAGTGGAGATTTGGCCATAATGCACAGCACCATCTTTGGAGAAAGCCAAACACAACATATCAACACAAACTGAGCATGATGGTGGAGGAGTGATGATTTTGGCTTGTTTTACAGCCACTGGACCTGGACACCTTTCAGTCACTCATCCAACCATAAATATCTCTGTAGATTAAAGTATCCAAGAAGCAAATGTGAGGCCATCTGTCTGGTTGAAATTGACCCAGTGATCAGGACAATGATCCCAAGCACAGCAGCAAATCTACAACAGAATGACTGAAACAGAAAAGAATCAGTGGTCTGATCAAAAACCAACTTCAGCCTGACTCAAAAGCTGTATTAGGACCTGCATAAACAAATGCCAGCAAACCTCAAGAAAGTGAAGCACTGTTGTAAAGAAGAGTGGCTCCATCTGTGTGACAGGCTAAAGGTGGTTCTACACGCTGCTGAATCATCGGGTCTACTTATTTTTATTTTGTTTTTGTTCATATGACTGCATCTATTATATTTGAACATAATGTTAAACTTGTACAGTCCCACAGGACCCTGTCTTGATAAATGCAACACAAGAATCAAAACTGATTGTAAACAGTGTGTGAGGCCTAATAATGAGCGCATGCTTTAGCACCTGCTTATTGTTGGTAACATATGTCGTCACTTCAGTAAATAGGTTGATTTGCACTGGGAAATCAGCCAATGGCAACATAAGAATGAGTGCAAATTTGTACACCGGAAACAACGGATTAAATAATTGTGCCCACATTCCTCTGCATATTTCTTTATTAATGTTTTTACATTTTAATCCATAGTTAGTGAGTGCAGATATATAGGAATAAAAACACACCAACACCAAAGCAGGTGGGTTGAAGTGAAATGCTTGAAAGACAAAGTAATTAGCTATGTGCTCAGAGATGCTAATTTATATCTGTTTTGGGTGGGAGGAAGATTTCTGACCTGAGATGTAGATTTTGGAGGCGGACATTTGCTGTGACCTGCAACTGTGAGCTCTTCTGCCTCCCACTCCCTGATCCCTTACCTCCTCCTGCTCATATGAGACGGAAGATGCTTTACTGTACTGAGAGATGTGGAAAAAAAAAAAAACAAGATATACAGAGAGGGAAAGACAATATGAAAGAAATGCATTTAAGCTCACTTAAACCTTGGTATGCTTTAAAGTAGCATTGCTCAAATTAGACAGAGATTACGTCATGTAATTATATAATTTTTGGAATAAGAGCCGTTGCTCTGTCAGAATAGGCGCTGCTCTACGTGGAGCGCAGAAGAGATTTTTGTAAAGTTGTTTATGAGAGATTTAAAGATGGAGAGTGGGCGGGACTCCTACTCTCTGCCTCTCAGTGCATCTAAGTGAAATAGAAAAAAATCCTGAGAGAGAGAAAGAGATGAGGGGAGGTCCTCAAAGGTCAGGGTAATGAACAAGACTGAAACCAGCTCTTCTGCCTCCCTGAGTAAAACAAGATGATAAGATAAGTGATAGCAATTAGTTTTTTTATTTTATTTTATTATATTTATGTCCCTGCCACTATGATTTCTAGGAGAGGACCAGAGGTTTCTGAGGGGTGGGTGAGTTTGCTGGTTGTTGCTGCCGGAGGTCATAAAGAGGGCGGTACACAAAAAACCTCCTTGTGACCTTGGTTTGGTCACTAGCAAATTGCCGCAGTCACCAATTGTTTACGCGGAAAACACAATTTTATGTGCAAATACTCAATAATGGTTAGGGAAATGGGAAATCTTTACTTTCAAAGTAAAAGTTGTACCTTGTGGCTGAAAATAACACACATTCAAAGGCAGCTTTGAAGGTGAGCGGGCTCTGTGTCTAACTTGTGTTGCACCTTTCACTGTTTCACTACCATTTAATAAGTAGCTGGTGGGTGTTTATAAGCCAGACCTTCTCCTTGGCATCCATGCAAACTATTGATGACAAGGTTTTTGGTACAGCATTGTGTATCGCTTTGCAACTAAGTTCACCTTGTGACTCACAGCAACCACTCTCAGTTGGGCAATACAGCTTAATAGCTGATGCTTGCTAGCTTGTCGTCAACTGGTCTGGAGGCCTAAAGTTTGACAAGGAATGACTGACAACCTACTTTGCAATATGATCTTTGGGAAACTAACTTAAGAATTGCAAACATAGACGTTACAACTGGAGAGAAAGATGCTAATGTACTGTGTCGTAATTTCAGAAGCATATTTATTTGATAGATGAAAGATTAATATTCAAAAGTAATCTTTCACATCAACTAAGAGTTGCCAAGAGTTGGATGACTGTAATGTCTGCACAGTGAATTTGACTCTAGCAGACAACAAGTTCTTGGCTTGGTGTAGGTAACAACATCTACAAACGTGGAACCACTTCACTCACTTCAAATATCTCATGTGTGTAACCTGCGGCTGTGTATCTTGTGGTTGAACAGATTTCCCAGAGCATAGATGGTGGTCTGATCTCCACACTTTCCAGCGCAGGAATGGTTGCAGAGCAAAGTGATTATTAGAATTACTGCATTGCCACCAACAAGTTAAACTGAAGTTGATATCATGTCAGCCCAGACTAATATTTGTCTGTGTGTTTGTGGTTTTTTTTGTGCAGTCTCCATGACCATGAGTAAACTACTTTAATGGGACGTATATTTATTGTCTGCAGCACTTATATTGAGACAAAAAGAGATGCACGATCATGGCAACCAAGAAAACAGCTTTAAAAGAATTTAAATAAACCACGATCTTTTTCTACTCGCAGGCATGTAAGATGTTTTGAATTAATAACAGATTGAAAATAATACAAATGGTGTGTAAAAATCCGTGATGTGTATGACTCGTTCGACTTGGCGTGAACACTGAAATGATTCAGTCCTCCACCAACCTCTCCAACCTCCAAATGTGAATGTTTTCTCCTTTTAAAACTGTAAAATAGATTTTTTTTTTGTAATTTTATGGACATGATTTAGCATTTATGAACTGAAAAACTAACTTCTGAGATACAAATCAATAGAAAACAGACCATGAGTGTATCACGTAGTGCCCTGAGAGTGCCTTGACTCATATGACTCATACTAATAAAAAACTAGTTCAGGATGTCTGTTTGGGATCTGTGAGATTTTGATGTGCAAGTGTCGATAATTTTCTTTGAGCTCATCTTTCTGAAAGGCCAATGAGCTTATGCCTTGGGAGTCAGGGTCTTTACCCAAATTGTGTTCAAAACTGGGGTCACATTTGTTATTTTAAGCTGCAAGAAGCCTGGAAACCGATGGACCATGAGCTGGTTGAGCTAATATATCACTGGCGTTGTGGTTATTCAAAAGATTTAAATATTCATGTTAAAATTTAATTTAAATATTTGATCAAGTGACTCGTGAAACTAACGGACACGTTATTTTATAATGACAATATTAATTAGTTGCAACCCAAAGGTTTGAGATGTATCATAAACTTATTACCATCTGGCAAACTCACAAGCTAACAGTGAGTTTATTGCAGCATTTACACACCAGCAGTCATCGCGATTTCATTAGTGTTAACATATTAAAAAACATTCATTAGAAAAAAACAAACGAAAGAATGTGAAGTATTTTAATATTAATACACTCTGTACAGGGGTAACCAATTCATACAACTGATGAAGATGTAGGGGGACTAACAGCAATAAAGACAAAAGGCAATATCTGTGTGAGGGATCAGGAGAGCAGGGGTGGGGGAGGAAATGGAGTGCTGGCAAAGATAAACCAGTTGCACAGTTTGAATAAATTGCATAGAGCGGAGTCTGTTTCTTGTTCCAGATCTCTGTCAGAAAGATTTTGAGCTGCCATCCTTGCGGTTCGGTTGCTATGGTAAAATCTAAAGGCTTGTCTCCAAGCTGGAGTCCAGCACAGTTGTGTGTGCGCTGTGTTTGTGCCTGCGTGTGTATTTGAAAGGGAGATGGACAGAGTGTGTGTGTGTTTATTTGCCTTTGATACAAGGAGCCACACAGGAGACGTGTGTGTCATGTCTATTGATCGTATGACTGTCACAAGGTCACAGTCAAGAGATGAGCATCCTCACGATGTCTCTTTGTGCTCACTTGTATGTGTCTGAATGCATAGTGCTAACTTTTTCCCCTGTATTGTATTGGTCTCTGTCTGTATTTCAAATGGACTAAAAAAAGAAACTTTTAATACGTTAACTTTTGAAGGGTTTTTTTCCTTAACAAGTCGATCACCCCTGTGTTTTTGTAGGCTTTTGTTCTGAAAGAGACTTTGTCTCTCTGTAATATTTTAAGGTCTTTACCTTCCAATATAAAGTGCCTTGGGATAAATGACATCGTTATGAATTGGTACTATAAAAAATCATTTAATTCAATGTACGAACTGAGTTGAAGCAGAGGAGGGGGAGAGGGGGTCTCGGCCCTGTCGCTAGGTAACAGTCTCCAGGCCTAAAGGCAAAGCCAGGCTTGGTTTCCATGGTGATGTCATTGGTGAATGGAGTTTGGGTGGTTGTGGTATACATATACAGTATACGTGTGTGTGTGTGTGTGTGTGTGTGTGTGTGTGTGTGTGTGTGTGTGTGTGTGTGTGTGTCCTAAACAAAGGGAGCAAATGTAAAAAAGAGAAAGAGGAAGAAAATGAGGCCTGTAATGGAAATCATAGCAGCAGCTTTCAGTTCATGGTCTTCTGCGTTTGTATCAGTCGTTATCTTTGTCTTCTCACATGCTGCCTCGTGTTTTGGTACAAGATACCGATCAGCTGCTGCTGTGTCTACTCCAGGACAAGTCGTGCGCACGCATGTTGTCGAACATTTATGGGGGGAGAAAGAGAAACAGTAGTTGTGGGTGAGCAGTATGTTGTGTCTGAATGGATAATGACCTGATTGCACAGCAGACTATGGGAGGTGGGCAGGGAGAGGGGGTTAACAGTTAACCGTAATGAAGTGGAAGAAGCCTTGCTGCTTGGTTTCTATTCACACTGAGAGCTGTGGGAGAGCAGTCAGGACCAAACTATGGCTTGAATTGTTTTTGTATAGATTCAGTAAACACCGAGAAGGGACATCAGCTGCCAAAAATGCATCCTTGACTGCAAGTTTGTCCATTGCTATAGCTAAAAGAAGAATCCTTCCATATGAGGCCATTTATATTGTGCGCTGTGATTGAATTTAATCATTATTAATCTTTGGTTCTCTTCCAAAATGTGTCTCTTATCCTGCCTTACTTCCCTCTATGAGCCTGGTTCTGCTGGAGGCTTCTTCCTCTTAAGTTTTTTTAGCGTTTTTCCTTCCCACTGTTGCCAAAGCGCTTACTCATAGTAGGTTCATCTGATTGTTGGAGTTTTCTCTCTATTATTGTAGGGTCTTTACCTTACCCTATAAAGCACCTTGAGGCAACTGATGTTGTGATTTGGCGTTTTAGAAACAGACTTTAATTAAGTTTAATTGTAGCTATAAAATAAGTAAAGAACACACATCAGGCACAGCACAGACACTCTAAAGGAACTTACATCTGGTGACGTGCATGAGATCTGCCAATTGGATGGGTAGAAGGGTATAAGCTGAGTCATCGGCACAGAGATCAGCTGATCTGCTGGTATCGTAGATGAGCTTCACTTCACGACTTGCCCCAACTCTCAAAATAGAAGTGCGTCTTTCTTCTCTACAGCTCTAGGATGCTGCAGTGTGCGTCGCACTCTCCAGACACTTGGAAACAAAACAAGGTGAAACGTTTTGAAATTCATGCAAAATTCAGTGACGGCTGAAGACTCTGGACTTTTGGCTACACATGTCTGCATACAGGATAAGAGAGCCTGTGTCACTAGATACGACTAAGCTCCGGGGCCTCCTTTGCACAGTGTTTTCAAAGTTGCCTAGTTTGGATGATTGCACACATGAACAGCCATAGGGTAAAATAATCCGCTCTGTCTACTGAATAATCTCAGACTGCTCCTGTAATTTGTTTATATGCCTCAAATGATTGTTTTGCATTTCCTGTGACAGGCTTGTTTTGCTGTCCACGGAAAAAAAAAACAGAGCCAGGAGCCAGTTAGGTTAGCTCAACTCAGACTGGAAACGGGGGAATTGAATGCAGTGACTTAGTAAGCATAAAAGTGAAGGCAGGCAGATTTCTTGGCAGTGATACTGATGCAACGCGTTCTCAACATGTTCAGCTATTCATGTAATAACAAACAATATTAATGCAATGTAACTTTTAATAACATAAGCTCCAAACCTCCTTTTGCAAGTCCAAATCTTCCCTTTGCATAGTTGATTACAGCTAAATTAGATTTGCTGCTCATTCAAATGTTTTGCCACTAATTACTTTCCATATATTCGCAATATAACTTGAGTTTTAATTCCAAAAATACCGTCAGACAACCTATGTCTAGCTTTCTGTTCCAGAAATCAGTTTTTCTTGTTCAAGATCGCCTGCAGGCCTCTTTAACAATTAAGTGTAGTGACAGTGCACACTGCAAATAAGCTGACAGAGCTATTGGACTTTGTAATTATAATTTCAGTGACAGCTCTTCCTCCTGCTCGCGCTTTCACATGCAAACACTCGGGCAGAGCGAGAGTGAGCGAGAGGCAGCAGACAGAGGAACGAGCAGACAAAAGCATGTTTGTGTTCATGAGAATGTGAAGCACAGTGGGTCTCTATGTATGGAAGCAGTGTCAGGCTCGTCCCAGAGAAACCAAGCAAAAAGGGGAGGGGTTGCAGTCAGGGAGGCTTTAACAGACTCTTGTGGTTGGAGCATGGTTGCAATACTACACATATATAAATGAAAAACAGTCTTTTACTCTTTTACAGGGAAATCAGGGACTCGTCAGTGGCAGAAAACTGATCTTTTGTGGCGTTCAGCTCAGTAGTGGTGGTTTCATTCATCGTCATGGTTTCTGTATCAGTTGTCAGGCAACAACGAGCCTCGATGCTCTGACCAAGAAAGCAGTGTCATCCTTAGTTAATAAAAAAGCATAACATGTTCATTGAGACTTTTTATTTTTTTATTTATCCAGCAATTGAAAAACATGTAATTGAGACCATTTGACATCTGCAGACTTTCAGCTTCAATTTAAGCAGTTTTATGTTACAATATGTATGCATTGCAGCAGTTGTATTTTATATACAGTCCCTCGTTTTCAGACACTCAAAAATAATTTGAAAAACTAACAAAAATTTTAATCAAAAACAATTATGTTTAATGCAATGGCTGCCTGAAGTCTAGATCCCATGTACCACTGTTCACATGAGTACTGGATCTACCTATACAACAATTAGAGTGCAAGATAGGTCATGCATACTATACTGTTATAATCAGCTGCAAAAAGTTAATAAATTTGGCACAATTTTTACAATATTAGGAAAGTTAACTATCTTGCATAAAGTAAAAGAAATGAGCTTCCATAGTTGAACGAACATAAGGTGGTGATCGCTGAGAGCACAGAGGGAGCTAAAAAGAGAAAGAAAAGATATTAGGGAAAGTAAGAAGGGCACACATCAATAAAACGACAATATTCAATATTCCTTTATTTGTCTGTAGCAAGCCCAAGACTGCACATTTTCAGTAGGAATAAGAGTTAAAGGCAGCAGAGAGTCAGAGGAATGTAAACGGGGTGATGGGATAGAAACACTAAATGTAGCCACTCCATCCATTCTTGTTTTGTTTTGCCATTCTCATATAAAAGTACACAAAAGCAGCGCCAGTCCATTGTGGTGCAAAACAGGGAGCAGGCAGGGCGACCTGGGTCGAGAGAGGAGGCTCAGACACACACACACACACACACACACACACACACACACACACACACACACACACACACACACAACTACAACCTTCATTCTTTCAATCAGCTTCCCTCTGTCATGGGCACAATTCACAAGCTCATGAGCTGAAGCATACAAGCATGCATTCACTTGAGCACACACACACACACACACACACAAACACACACAGACATACACACACACACAGTATTGAGACCCTCATTGTATTCAGTGGAGTTAAGGTGCATATTCCTGCTCTCTCCCACGCAGAGCTTTGTGTTGATTGAGCAAGTTGCTCTGGTTGGAGAGGAGATGAATATGACATTTAAGACTGAAATAACACACACACACACACACACAAGCATGCACGCACTGTAGAAATGCTCTGTCATCATTGTGCTCTCGCCCCGAGGCTGAGATCAGGGTTCTAATCCAAATGCAACCATTAGCCATTAGAGACAAACAAATGTGACCTTAAATCAGCCTCTGGGACGATTACATTAGCCATCATATTTGCTCTGAGGCTCTGCGTTGGCCCACACATCGAGTGCTGATTTGAAGACTTAGTCGCTCTGTCAGTATCTGTTCATCAAGTCACCAGCTGTTGACTCTACTTTTTTTTCTTCTAGTGTGCATAAAAGGTAACAGGTTACTTTCTGAATGATCGAGCTTAGAAAGTAGTGCATGTGGTGTTGTAGTTTCAGGCACAAATATAACGCCCCCTTTGATGAGGCTAGGATGATATTGCTGTGCAGTGAGATGCTATTGCTTGAGCAAGCAAAGCTGCCTCTACGCTATGTAACGCTCCACAGCGAGTGGGGGCCCTCTGGTGGCAGCGGTAGGCAGCAGCACCGTTATATAGGTCACGCCGCTGATCATGGAGCTCTTCTGGGCTCTCTGTATGCTGTGTTCACTGTGATGAGACTGAGGGGATCAGAGGCAGACAGACCTGCGTGCCAGTGCCCATGATGCACTGCACAGAGCTGCTGCTTCTCGCCAGCTGCATGTATCCCAGGGACAAGCGACCGGGGGGGATGGGACAGAAAGATATCAAATGAACAGTTCATGTTTAATTTTAAGTATAATTATGTTGCACTTGTAGGATTTATAGAAGGCCCTGCTACAACTTGTCTAACTCCCCAAAGTTGCCCAAAGTGTCCCAGAGCAAAACAACAGATCCTGTCGAGTTCCCAGAGAGACTTTTTTTTGGTTTGTTTTTTAGGTGACCTTAATCATTTCAACAAAGCTAATCTGCAGCCTCAGTAAACTCTCTCAGGGACGAAGGAATCTCTCCAGGACTTTGGAAATCCTGAGGCAGCCATGTGATTGGTTGGAAAATGCTGGAAAAATTAGCATTGGCAGCTCACTATGTCTCAGCCCCTCTATCTTTGTCACCAGACTTCACAGTGCAAACCAGGGAGAATTAAGTGTGTGTGTGTGTGTGTGTGTGTGTGTGTGTGTGTGTGTGTGTGTGTGTGTGTGTGTGTGTGTGTGTGTGTGTGTGTGTGTGTGTGTGTGGCATTTAAAAATGTCAAACCATGTTATAAGTAAGCTGCAACAATTAAGAGTGAGCTTACTTGTGACAGCTTTAGTTTACCTAAGAATTAAGATGATACAATCATCATTTGTTTAATCAGGACAAAAATAATATGTGTATGTTAAAATATATATAATGTGAAATGAATGCTTTTCCAGTTTAAGGTCTGGAGCTTCCATGGTGTCAAAGGCTGAGAGGCACGTTACACCCTGGACTGGCTGCTAAACTATTGTGGGGATAACACTTAAAGACAGACAACTATTTACATTCGCATTCACACCTACAGACACACCTGCCTGTGGGAGGCAGGAGGATTATCTGGAGGGAACATGCAAGCTCCAGATAGGAGGACCTGCTTGGTGAAGTGCTAAGCGCTTCACCACTGTGCTCCCACAAAAACAGATTCATGAATATAAATATAAATGATTTAACACAGTACCTGCAAAAATATGTCTGTTTGCTCCTCCCTCTCTCTTCACCTCATGCAGATCATCGCTACACAGTCATCTGAATATGAAAGTGCGTGCAAATCCCTCGACCCAAATATGATAAACCCGAGATATGATTTACAGTCTCACTATAAAAGCTTGCATTTGACCTCATGGTGCACTTTCTTTGCTTCCTCTAAACCAGCGGCGCTGAGCGGAGCAAACAGGCTGCGCAACATGTCTGACACACTGTCAGTTTATGCCTCTGTTTTACTTTGTGTGTGTGTGTGTGGGGGGGGGGGGGGTGTCCCTTTTTTCACCCACTCCTACACACTGACACACACAAAAACAAATACCCTCATACTATGTCTTTGTAAGAACAACCTTAACCCTAAAATCCTTAAAACGCACGCTCCTTTGCCGCTGGTGTGATCTCTGACCACAGCATGCCTGTGTACTGAATCTTCTGACCACTGCTTACATTTCACGTCAAAGCTGAAAAGAAGCAGATGTTAGGAGAAGGAAAAATTGTGAGTCAAAACTGTTAGCCTCAAAATCTGTTATTCAAACTGGTATTGAAGTAAAACATAAGGAAACACAGCTTTATTTAAGTGTAAATAGAGATGTAAAAAATGACTGTCTCGACTTTGTTTATAGAATTTCACGTTATCCCCCCAGAATGAATATTTATTGCATCGTAGCTCCAGTGGATTACATAATAATGTGTGTCAGCTGTTCCTAAAGTGTGTGCTGCCGTCCCCTTGTGGATCATGATTTCACATGTCCTCTACTTATATTGGGTGGGGGGGATGCAGCTCTGGCTGTCATTTCAGGTGTCACTTCAGTGCCAGGACATTTTCTTTTCAAATCTGGGTATACACTATAAGCCATAATATTAGGTACACCTGCTCAACCCCTCTTCTCTCTGAGTTTCTGCAGAAGACGACCCCGGGTGCCACTCCTGTCAGCTCAGAACAGCAAACAAAAGCTGTAATGAACACAGGATCGTGAAAACTAGGCAACAGATGATCTGAAAAAACGTTGCCCGGTCTCATTCTCGATTTGTTTCTCCTGTGACGTTCAGATGGTAGAATCACAGTTTAGTGTACAACATCAAAGCATGAACAGGAGATCCACATCATGGATGTGCGGCTGACAAATCTGCAACAGATTGTGATGCTGTCATGTCAACTGGGACCGAACTCTGAGGAGTATTTGCAGCATATTGTTGAGTCTTTGCCATGAAATGTTAGGACAGTTCTGAAGGCAAAAGGAGGACCACGGTGGTATTTGCAAGGTGTACCTATTTCTCTGGCCAGTGAATGTAGAATCCTGCTCACAAACTGTTTTTTTTTCCCCTCTGGTCTCCTCCCCAGTCGAAACCAGGAGTCACATGTTTAGCCGCAACAATTTCAAAGTCCTGAAATTGTTGGGTTTTCTCTGTTTTCCTTGAATAAGTGCAGGGTCTTTACCTTACAATATAAAGTGCCTTGAGGTGACTGCTGTTGTGGCTTGGCGATGTATTCATAAAATTGAATTGAATTGAACTGAAACACACAGAAAAGCCAACAAACAAAGAAACTGTCATTTTCAGTCATTTCACTAGGGGGAGACAGTCACAAAGGTTTGCATAAGCAGGAGTAAGAAGTGCTTTTGTTTTGCATCCATATTTTACACCCTGCAAGAAGAAGCTGGTGTTGACCCCGAATAAAATGCAGTGCCCATATTCATTGTTATCATTACATGTCAGATATCTTCATTTATGATATTCTCTGATGTATTTTTAATCGTTTTCTGGACAAATGGGAGATCTGCGAAACCTATATGAAATAAAAAGATTATCAAAATAAATCCATCGACTTGTGGTGGAGAAAAATAGACTGAATGTTAAATAAAATCCTCCTCTGGGTTAAAAGATCTTCCCTTTGGGGCCTTCTTGTTATGGTTAAAAGTCTGTGTTTTGTCCAGATTGGTCCTGTTTTTTCTCTTCAGTCAGTCTCCTCTTCCAACTCTCTGCTAAAAACCAAACTCTGGCAGAAAATGACCTTAAAGAAAGGAGATGACTCTGTGTCTTTGTGCTTTTCCATCCCACCCTGACGGTATGCTATTGTCATCAGCTAAGTTTTTCTCGCTGTTTTCCATTGTGAAGTCTGGGAAGTAGGTGGGCTGCTTGCTGCTGCTGCACACAGCAATATTAGATTGAGATAATTTAGGAACCTCTTTCTCTCATCGCTGTAGATTTTGTTCTTTCGCGCTGCCATCGTTGCAACTTAACATTATTTCAATTCTCACCTTTCTTTCTCTTCCCTCTTCCCGTGACCAGACCATGGCGGAGTACAGCTCTCTGCTCAGCGACCTGTCTGAAAACATCACCAACGAGGACTTGGAGCAGCTCAAATCTGCCTGCAAGGAGGACATCCCTGAGGACCAGAGCAACAACATCACCTCCTCCAAAGAGTGGTTCAGCTACCTGGAGAAGAATGACAAGCTGGCCCAGGGTGAGAGACATAAATTAGATCCACTTCTTGTTATGGTTCTTTTCATATGTGGCTTAAATTGATGTCAGAAACACCTTTATGAGCCAAAAAATCTCCTCTAATAATGCTTCCTAATGCAGATAACCTGTCGTACATCGAACACATCTTTGAGATCTCACGGCGACCGGACCTGCTGACAAGGGTGATCGAGTATCGCACCAAAGTGCTCAAGATTTCTGAGGATGATGAGATCGACACCAAGCTCACACGCATCCCTTCGGCCAAGAAATACAAAGGTAGCACGCTCTGTCTTAAAAATTGAGAAAGTTGAATTTGTTTATTTGAAAGATTGTTCCCTGTTTGGTTTAATGTTCTCCCAAATCTGATCTAGTTCTGCTCTCTAGTGGCTCAACCGAATAACTGCCTGAACAGCTTCTTCAGTGATCTTCATTCTCAGTAAATGTATGAAACGGGCTGATCTGCTCATAAAATAGATTAAAAAGAAATCGTGTTTTACATGGTTATACTTGATGTTGTAATCATTAACCAGTAATATGTAAAGTCACAACTAAAGCTTCAGCATTACTGGAAGACCAATATGTGAGAAATAAAGTAATTATTATGTCGTATCAGCCGCATTTCAGTTTCCTCCGTTTCCCCTTTTTTATTTTTAAATTAAATCTCATGTTTTACTTTCAACATTTTAGACACAGATTTAATTATGAGGTTGAAATATACTGCTGGTATTAAACAGACTGCAATTTCCAATAGACTGCAATAACCTGTCAGCTTTTGAGAGGTTAAATTAATTCAGAGGCTTCATGTTGAACTGAAAATGTTCATTTCCATTCTCTACCTATTCATTTATTTAGTTTTTTGTTTAGTTTATTACAATATTTTTGTCTTGTAATAGAGTGAGGTTATAACAACATAAAAATGTGAGGACAATGGTCAAATAAGTCTTGTTGTTTCCTCGTCATCATCATCATTCTTTATCTTTCCATCGAAGTTTGTTCATCTTGTTTAATTACTAATAATCAAAGTGCTACAAAAATGTGACACTGACATAACTAATGATTTTATCAGGCAAAAGAAGAAGAAAAATGTAATCTTTTCAGATCGTTGCTGTAATGAAACTTTTAAATTACAATAAAAAGTTAAAAAATTAAATTAAAAACAAAAATTTAAAGCTTTCAGCTGCTGCCAATTGCCTTCAAATATGTCCTTTAATTCAATATTTTTCTCTTTTCTGGATGTTACTTAGTAAAAATAAAAGGCACCAAAAATGTCATGAATGTTCTTAGTCCTGCTGTTTGTATAGTGATGAACAAATTCATTAAACTGACACATAATGTAAGGACATAATGTTAAGACACTAACTGACATTAGCTGCCCTTAATTGGCAGTACTCATTTACTAAGTACAAAATTAGATTTTTAAAGATAGAACATAACTAACATTGTTATTTGGGAGTTTTCAATTTTAGCACTTTGCAAAAAAAAGTAAATCAATCAATTAGAATCTTTTAGAAAAAAGCAACTTTTGTTTGCTAACTTTTAACAGCTGCTTGCTAACTTGTGTTATTACTAGAGAATAGAGACAGAAGAACAGGAATCAGAGAGAGGAGCAATCCCACAGGGAGACAGATGTGAGGACATGGACAGCTTGTTTTTGCTGGTTTTTATGACGGTGCATGTCACAAACACAAGAAAACGCAAATACTTTAGAAATCTTTTTAAAAATTAGTTGAAAACTAAAAATTATACTGTTTTGCATTAGGCAAATAGCAAACTGAATTCACATTCGTATGCCCAAATTTGAGCTGGCACACTGGACTTCAAACATAACATTTAACAAGTTTCTGGTGGAAAATCTTTCTAGCGTTGTCGGCACATTTTTGATGAGAAATCAAAGTTTATTCTGATGCTGTGTATTGTGTTAACGCGAAGCAGCAGAAAACGTTCCTTATGCCTGAAACTGAGTCTAGTCTTAACAATAGCTATAAACAGCTATAAATCGAGCTGTGTGAGTCGGATATCTGTAGAAGCATTTACTTTACGTGAGAAAAGACTTAAATCATTTGTTTTTAATGTGCTGTCTTATACTTGTTGTCTTGCACCTTTTGAAAGATCAGGTTTCTTATGATTACCCTTTCTTTCTCTCAACTCTCTTTTTCCAACATTTCACCCCTCCGCTGTGAAATAAAGACATCATCCGCCAGCCATCTGAAGATGAGATCATCAAGTTGGCCCCACCCCCTAAAAAAGCATGAGGTCACGAAGTCCAGCCCTGATCTTGGCACCTTGATTTCTTCACTCCTGGCACTCCAGTTATCCAATCAACCGTCTTTGGCCAGCCCTTCCTTCTTCACCCCTTCGCACATCCAGCCACGTACCCCCACCCCCTTTCCCTGCATTACCACATACCAGAACCACGCAGGCCGCCACCAACACAAGCAACCAATCCGATCATAGTGACGCAGACTCTTCCCAAGCTGTGGAGAGACTGGAAGCTGCAGAAAAAAAGACATTACATGAAGAAATCTGGAGACGGACCAACAGAGTATGTGTGTGGAGAGAGAGAGAGAGAGAGAGAGAGCCAAAGTCTGCCCCCGATTAAGGCACTGAGTGGGTCAGTTCAGAATGAGTGTGATCTTTGATACTGTGTTTATTGCAACCATCTGTGTGTGCATGACAGTCAAGGTTGTCAAATTTAAAACAAAGACTACATCCTCCCAAGAGGAAGCAGAAATTACAACCCCCTGCCTCTAAACTAAACAATGGCTCATTTATTTTTTCCAAAATCTAATTTTAAAGAAGAAGAAACAGAAATACTAAAGGTGTATATGGATTATAGGTATAATGCAATATACTTAGACTAACAGAATTAACCACTAGTTAAATGTTTCTATTGTTTTTTTGCCTTGAATGTGCAAATTAGCCAAAATGTCACAAACAATTGTGTAAAAACTACTGAACTACCATGTAAGAAATGTAAACAGTAATCTGCATTATCAGAAGTAATTTTAAAATCAAAACTGCAGCGATTAAAGCAATTAAATATTAAAAGTAATCATACATAACATATTCCTCTGGTTCATTTCTGTGACAGGGTTCATGTAATGTGCAGCTTAAGCTGCTTAAAAGAAGATTAGCATTAGCATAAAGACTGGGAATACTGGAGTGGACAGCCTGTCGATAGCCTAACAAATTAAATTTAAAATCCTTCGAAGAACTTTTTGACAGCGTCAGACTGGATGTTTCAGTCTCTTTCAGATCTTTAAGATAAGTTAAGCTAATCAAACCCAGTGTTAGCTATACATGAATCCGGCAGCCGATTTGTTCCGCCAGCTAGCTAGGTCACTGCTACAAATGCCTCCATGTTACACAAATGAATCAGCAGCACCAGTTATTTAACATTTGGCATGTGCATACCAGGTTTTATTTTGTTCTATTTGCCGACTTTTTTAACCCATGCTCAAGAGAAGTCAACCTTAGAGAAGTCATAGTAGCAGTGGTTCTCAGGTACTACTGAAGGTACCTTATAGAGAGGGTGATCTTATTGCACATATTCTGTTTATGGCATTACCTTTGTGGTTTTTATGTTGTTCTATAAAGCACAACAGTGAGGCCACGGAGTAAAAATCCCATTCATATTCTCCATAGTGGGTTTGAGTACGAGCCATAAAGATGGAACACACCAAAGGAGGCTTACCTTGAGGTACAAGTATGAAACGATGGTGTGTGCTCCTGTAGGAACAGGAAGTCTGTATTACATCAACTTTGTTTCAATAGAAACTGCTTTATTCAAGATGTCATGGAAAAGAGATACTTGTTGGTGTTTAAACCCATGAACATCAGGTTCCTTACTGAGTAACACAAAATTTAAGAAAGCACCAGGACAGTTATTGCAATCAGGAACAAAGTACTCTTCCAAGCTATGCTAACCGACAAAAAATGAATAAGAATACATTTGAGAAGACTAGAAGGTTTTTTTGAGTGAAATCTATGGAGAAAATGAATGAGAAATTCACTTCCAGAAATTGGGTATGTTGTTACTGTTGACCTCTATTTAGAGCAGCTAACATTGTGTCATCTAATGTCATAATAAGGTGATTGAATTTATTCTGTGCAACCATGGCAACCCATAGACAATATCTTAGCCTAATAACATTAGGTAGATAAGCAGCACTGGTGCTGTTTCAAAGAAGCAAGGAATCAAGGTAGACGTTTGCATACTAATTACCGTCAAACTGGCTAATGAAAATCTTATTATTATAATTCTCAATTCACTTCTGGTTAGCATTTCGTAGGGACGCTACACTGCAACCTGGATTTGTGAATGGCTTCAAAAATTTGGGGAGAAACCGTGAAAAACGAAACACCGTATTTCCACAGATGTGTAACTATTGCCTTTGAATATATCATAGTTTATTAAAAACAACAGTTATCAAGTTACCACATTGTTGCCATTTTAGAAACAAATCCAGAAAAAAGTACTTAATTGACTATTATTCAGCTAACGGTTTTATATTCATTCCCTTTCAGCCCCGTCCACACAGGAAACAACCATAGAAAGTCACATTCAGAGACTCAAAGTGGGAAAAAAAGGAGGAAAAAGTGCTTGCTGCACAAAGTGGGCAGGTCTTAAGTTAAACTTGTCTCAGTTTAGCTCAAGCTCAAGATATCACTGTTTGACATGCTGACTGCTAGCGACTAATCATCAGTAAATCGCCTCCTGTGTGGATGGAGCTATACTGTTAAATAAATCATTATTTATCATTTTTCATGAAGTCTTAGTATTTTAGAGGAAGCTTTATGAAGTTGATTTACATAGGAAAAGCCAATATCTGCCTTTAGCTCACAGTCATAGCAAGAGTTATTTAGATATAAAATCTATAGCAGTCATTTCTATATTATTGAAGTTTTTTTCCATCACCTGTTAGCATGAAAATCTTTTGTATGAGCTGATTAGAGACGTTGATATACAAATAATATATTACAATATAATATAGCAGAAATAATATATTGAGAGCTCGACTCTAGCAGCAAATTTCCACTGTCTGTGCCGACTTTCACCTTAATTTTAAGTAATCAGTATCATGAGTTGAAAGTAAGATGAAAGACAAACTTTGGACTACTCTAGAAAACTGAAAAGTATATTTTAACAGAATATATAAGATATCATATATACTATGTAAAAAGATTCCCATGCGGTATTTATACATACAAGTAATTTTTTGTCGTTTCATTTGTTGCACAGGAAATAACTGACCCGCATGTGATTTCTCTCCGACTGGTAGACAAGTTAAGGCCTCTGGGAAAAATAAAGGTTCAAGTCAAGGTGCAGAATGGCAGAAAGCATCAGAAAGAAAGACAAAAAAACATGGCATGTGACAGTAACACATACATTTATTTAAGTGTACATAATTGTGACAAGGATCTCTAATGCACACAGTGGCTCATAACCTAACCTAAGCTGACTATGCCTCTCCTGCCATGCACCAAACACAATCGCTAGCAAGACTGTTGAAACTAAACTATAATAACTGCTCTTTTGAACACTGTGTATCTCTTATCCCCACGATGAAGCCTTAGCAGACTTTGTGTTTACCCCTAAAAATTTTCCAGAACTGTGAGAGTTTGTGTGCGAGGCGCACGCACGTCAAGTCGATCACCAAACGGCTCTCACTTTTTTTAGAGAGTGACGCTACTTTTATTCTGAAATTTGCTAAGGACTTCAGTGTTAGTGTGTACAGAATGTTTGTGGTCTGTTTCTGCACCTGTCTTTGTTGTCCTCACAGCTGTAGGATCCAAAAATGAGGCAACCATATATAAATCTTATCAGTGTATGACTAGTTATTTATTCCAGCCCCGCTACCGCCCCGCTTCCCTTCCACTCCGACCCCCACTGCCAATGACCAAGACTTTTATTTCGATCACAGTTTTTGTGATCTGCTTCTGTTCTATTTCTCCTTTTCTTTTTGTATTGCTTGACGTTTATTGTAGTGTTTGACTGATTTGTATCCTATGCATTTATGTCTGTAGGAAAACTGCACTGTAACATAACCTCCCAACAAACCGCTTAATCTAAGGAACTGAGCTCTTTAATTGTGACTAGTCAGGGTGTTTGACAAAGATCCTGATATTCTTGTGTTGACATTGCATGATGTATGTACTGGATGGAGTGGCACTTTTAAGGAACTGTGCAGTGTTTGGAAAGAAAAGTGTTTGTTTTCCAATGTTCATTGTTTGAAACTGGGGAATTATACCTTGTTAGACCAACTATACTGTAAAGCTCTCATTCTGCTCTTTAGCAAGCCAAGTCTTAGTCAAAAGTCCTTTAATGAATGCAATCATATGCTGAGGTTAACCACCAACGCTGGACATTTATTTTTTATATATAAAGCATCCAGCTAATCAAGGGCAGATCAAGCTTTTTATAGTACTGGAATAATCCACCTTTAAATACTTTAACACTGTTATAGATACGCTACGTGTTAAATCGATCTGAGGTTTAGCTTTTATGCGTTCAGTCCCGTTCACCAGTTGGGTCCATAGTAAAGTATATCAATACTTATTGAACTGATTGACAGGAAATCTGGTGCACACACTCAAGTTCACCCGAGGATTGTGGCCCCATTCCAACATGAAACTTATGACACTGACATTATTGTGAACACGTTTTAATTTTTTTTTTTTTTTTTTGGTTGGGGGGGGGGGGGGGGGGGGAGGTTATAATTATTCAACAGTGGATGGTCATGAACATTGTCTAAAACTTGTAATCAGTTTTCAATCATTGATTCTGCTTAGTTTTCACTCTGTGTGTGCAGTGCTGTGATATATCGGCCAACCAATATTGACAGATAATGGCTGTTTGTATGGTGGCCCTGAGCAGTCAAATGCACTGAAACTCAAGAAGACAACAGGAAACAGAAGAAAAAACTCTAAATCTAAGGAGCATGGGAAGAAAAGCATCTGGAAAAGCTCCTGGTGGAGAGTCTGGATTTAAATCTGGGGCTCTCCACCATTTGACCCTAGAACTGAAGAAGCTTCTCGAATGACCATACCATATTAGCACAGTAACTTATGATAGTGACTTCTACATTTTTGACTTTTTGATAACATCAGCCGGTTTCTGAGTTAACAAAAAACCCTCACTGGTTGTATTGCTTTAAACTCAAACCTTCACACAAGGAGAAAGTAAAGTAGACGTGTTTTTGGTAAACTTTTTCTTAAATGAATAGTATCACCAAATGGATTTTAGTTGAACAGTGTCAAAGTATTTCTGGGTGGATTTTCCCCTCAGAGTCCAGACTAGGCCGGACCCCAAGTGAAGCGGTGGCTGCCCTCCTGATTTAGCCTGTTGAACACAAAGTGGGACCACTGCATCTATCAGACCTGAACCATGAGCATTTTGTCAGGCAAGGGGAGGCAGTTGTACTCACTGCTATGACCTGTGGGTAATGGTCTTTCAGTGTTAAATTGAGTGAAATTATCGGCCATGAATGTTTAATCGCCACTTACCATTTCCTGTGAAGAGATCTTTTTTTTTTTTTTTTTGGCATGTGTTTCCACTGTTGTTCAAAAAAAGTCAGCAAACGAAGATTAGAAGATTTTTTTTTCTCTTTATTTATTTTTCAACTGCTTTTTCAACAGCAGTTTGTGGATTTAGATGTATGTGACTAAGTGGCTTTTGTTTTTTTCCTCACTCTCAGAATTTAAGTAAGCAATGGAAATAAAACTATGTGGTAGTTTGTTAGTAGTTTGAAATAAAAAAATCAAACTGTCTGATGTTCTAGCTCCTGATTATAGCTTAATTTAAATGTTTTAATTGGGGTTATTCATAGTCAGCAACCGAAATGTTGCTGTGCTGCACCCTTTTGTTGTTTTTGTGCTTTGTTTTTTTCTTTTCCCTTAGCTTTTTCCTTTGTAGCCACCGGCACATAGTATTTTAACATATCAGTCACAAATGATGTCAGATTTGGATTTCCATGTACCAAGTGCATATCAACTTACTAAATGCTGCAAAAGTTTTAGCCTACTAAAATACTTGTCTATTTATGGAAAATTCACAATTATATACATTAGTATGAGTGAGCTCAGAAAAGAGGTGGACATTGTGAAAGTTTTCAGCATGAAATGCTAACAGTCAATTAAAATTCATTCAAGAAACTTTTTCCCTTTAGGACTTATTTTTTTTTGTCTCTCTCTCTTTTATTTTAATAGGTTGTAAATATGTATTTTGAATATATATCACTGTGTTGGGATTTAAATTGATTAATTTATTCAATGCCTATATATTGTTGTTGTTTTTACATATCCTGATTTTGTTTTACTAACTGGAAACAAACCAAGGGGATGAACACATTGTGCTTAGTTAAGGAGATCACGCATCAACGTTTTTTTTTTCTAATTCGTGTTATTCTCTTCATTTATGTTTTGCTGTTACAGCTTTGGGTGAAGTTTTTATATATTAAAAAGTGATATTCATTTAATTGTATTTACTGATATGTAACATTATGTTTTACTGTGTTGTAATTGATCAGGTGTGTTGTGGTCACTGCTTGTAAAATAATTTGATTCAGAGAGTTTCCAAATCATGACAAAAGACAAAGGTCACAGTATCACATTCTGCCATTTTGTTCACGTGAGGTATGTTGTCACTTCGAAGTTGCAACACGAGCAGGACATATAAAAGGTGCGGACATATGTAAATGTAGGTGTATATACAAATTTTACAAATGTAGACCCGAGTTTTGTGAGTTATCCTCTCATGAGGGAAGTAGAATGAAGCTAATTAGCCCAGCAACTTACCTAGATCTACTATTTGGTTTAACCAATCAAATTGTTCTTTGTGATATTATTTAATTCTACTCACAAAAAGCAAATAAACACAAAAAAACTTGGTGTGAAAAACAGCTGGAAACTGTCATCAGAACAAACAGCAGCTACTGTAGTTTTTTATGCAATTGGCTCGATCAGAATTCCTGTTTCTGCCATAGCCAATGAAAATTGACTACATTTAACAGCTCTGTGTAACAACCTGGTGACATATGATTGGCTGCAAGGGAATTTTAAGCAAAGATTTCTATAAATATAATGAGTCAAAATAACATCATGATGAGGTGATAATGTATGTTACATTCATATTTTATACAACGTAGTTTTTCATTTATATCAAATAATGGTCTGTTAACCTATTTAATGTTCACCATGTGAGGCTCCTGAGTTTTATTTCCTTTTTTATGTTTAAAGTCAAGTTTTAATGAAGGGTTAAAGGTGCTTTTGTGGGGTGATAGATGGAGAAGGTGCACAGTAGTTAGTGTAAGTAGTGAGGAGTAGCTTGGTGGTTTGTAGCTGTTTAAGATAAGATGCAGAAGTGTGAGCACATCTAAATATGTAGGTTCATATTTGATGAAGCATCTCGGGGGGAGGGTGTGCAACTCATGTCCACATCTAGTTCTATCAGATCACTCTGAATGTGGCACGTGTTGCACAAGAATGCTGTACAGAGGTGAGATGTCGTTAATGACAATGAGGCTGTTGTTACTGTAGGAATGCTGAATGTACGGTGAGTGATGTAATGAAGTTGTGCAGCAATGTTTTCTTTGTTGTTGTTTTCCATTGTACCTTTGAACTGTCACTAGAAGAATGAGTTGCATTAAGTTTGGCTTTCCTGAAAACTGTGCTTAAGTTTTGTTTTTTGTTTTTAACCTCGTGTGCTGCATTTCTCTAGAGCTGCACAACAAAAACATGTTTTTGCTTTTGTTGAGACAAATAAAGTTTACATTTCATGCATAAAAATGTTCCCATCTTAGGTAAAAGTGCCAACTTGATTCAGTTGCAAACTGCTGGAGTGAATGAACTTGAAATTGTGACGTGACTTTGAGCAATTTTCCATGATGTTCATCCTGAACAATCATTATCTCTAGGCATGTGTGTTTTGTAGTAGCAGACAATGGAGGTTAAGCACTGAAGTAATGGAGTCCTTTCCTGCTCCACTGTGGGTAAAGGTCTAACTTACAGCTAAGAAAGCTTCCTACGGTTTTAGTTTGGCTTTTGTAGGCTTCTAACAGTTCAAGCTGACATGAAAGGTTTTGGCATTTTTTATTTTTATTTTTTACAAATTATATCAGTAGTGTCATACCTTTAACTTATTATTAACCTCCATAATAAATATTCATTTCTCCAGGTATCTAGTTTGGATCCATTACCACAGGAAGAAAATGTAAACATTTAAATTGATGTGTTTCTCAGTTAATTGTTGGGCTCTGTGAGTTGCCTGTGTGTTACTGCCTTTTGAGTCAGTCGGTCTGTCAGTGGGATGTTTTGTCTCATATTCTGCATTTATCTAATTTTTGTAAAGTGCATAGTTCTTACTTGATGTTACAAGTGGCAGGTGTGGCTGTTTCATAGTTGATCTAATTCATTACATTTGTCAAGAACTGTTGCTCTTTAATAGATACGATTAAGAGTTCTGCCTGTTATGTGAGACATTGAAGTGATCTAGTGTCACACTGACCTTAAGAGTGCAGTGAGGAGCATCATTACAACCATTAAATATTTCAGCTCACATAAGTAACCCTGTTGGATCCTATGGGCTCAATGCTGTTAGACACTTTTGCTAAGGATTTCCTCTCATGGGGCAAGGAGTACTTCAGGATTCATGATTTATTTTGCAATGACTGCAGCAAAACATCATGAGGTATTCAAACACATATAAAGGTGTGGCTTTTTGTCATGATTTAAATGAGACTGAACTGAAATTATGCCATTTTGTCATTGTGCTAAAATGAATATACTATTATATATTAAAATATATTTGCTAACCAACTCTGTGTTGCCCGGACGTCTCCTTCAAAGACAACTAAGAAGTTATAAAATCTGAAGATGGAGAGGTGAAAATGTCACTGGACTAGTACCAAATGCTTTATTTGTCTTCATGCTGAGTGCAAATAATCCTCAGCAACTTGTAATTTCTGTTACCACAATCCAAATTTAGGATGAATACATGTCCATCCTAGAGATTTTTAATGATAAAACCTGTAGACTTTTGTCTGTAAATATTGACTGTTGAGACAGTCAGCAGCAGTGTTAGTGTTACGGCTGGGCACCCGGTGTGTTTGAAGAGCAGACCCAACCCCAGATGCAAAACTGAAGTGTAACGAAAAGCGAGCTGTTTATGCAGGATAATAGCAAAAAACAAAACAAAGGCAAAGACTAAATGATAACCTAAACTGGGAATAACTAGAACAAAACATGGAAACTATGACATGAACATGAACCTGAACATTATGAAACTATAACATGAGCACAACATGAGCATATCTAAACCTGAGACTCTAAGTGACATGAGAATCCATGGACATGAAGCGAGATAGACAGATAACCTGACACTGAACCAAGGAAGACAGAGAACTTGAATACACACAAGGATAATGAGAGAAGTGGAAACAACTGGGGAAACACAGCTGACACAAATGAACCACAGGAGAAATACAACTAAACACACTGAACATGGCAACACAAGACTTTCAAAAAAAAAACAGGAAACATGGTGAGACGTAGGCATAACAGCACAAATTTGACTATAGGATTTGGAACACACAGACATGAAATACACGACAGACTGGGGAAACAGAAAGGAATACAAGGAGAGGAACATGGCTACAGCTAAGGGCTGCAAGACACAGACATAACTAAAAGTTATACATAGAGGACAAGACAGAAATGACACATAAACCAGAGAGCATGAATGACAATGTTAACTAGACTAAACCTACTAATAATAACACTAGAACTGAACATTATCCACAATACATCATAAGAAATCAAAAATGCAAAATAACTCAATAGGCTGAGTCTCAGGCGCTGACAGGTAGGTTTCATTATGAGAATGAAGGAGAGCTTAAATACCTTACAGTAACTATGCTAAAAGCACTTTCTTCTTTCACATGGTATTTGGCCTGTTGCCAGTGAGTTCATATAGGGGGTGAATGTCCAACCTTTCCAGTAAAACGATACTGCTGGATCAAAATAAGAAAAAACTGACCCAAAATATTGTATACAAGGAGGGATATTAGAAGGGGTTTATGACCCGCACATGTCACGTGATTAAAAAAACTGTTAAAATTTATGGCATGCCATACAGCTGTAATAATTAATTAATAACTAATTAAAAACTAATTAGAGTTTTGGATTATAATTCAAACGATAAGTATTTAAGAACTAAATGGATATAAATGTAAGATTATTTTTGAGTTATGTAATATTTTGTTCAGAAATTGGATAAATCATTAATGTTTTTTAGAATTTATATGTGTGTGTGTGTTGTTAATATGTTATTTATAATTAAGTGAGAGTGTGATATACTTGTCGACTATACTTAATGGAAATCTCTATTTCATTTTACTTGTGTATGTTTAATATGAAAAAAATCACAATCAGAAAGAAGGTCTCACTTCTTCTTGTTCGACGTCGTCACCATTGTCATTGGCGTGAGTGAACATATTGCTGTCAGATTTCTTGATAACTTAGTTTTGAATTTCAAGGTGGATGATGTGGTGAGATTTAGATCCAGAGTTAGAGATGACAAATAAAAACGCTGATGAACTTTACACTAAAAATGAATAAATTCCTCACATGCCCCTGTTTGTAAACTTCAAAATTACAAAAGTAAAGTTATTAAGTGCAATTTTTACAAGGAAGAAAACTTGCCGATGGAGACATCAGAGGAAGAAATGAAAAAGAAGGATTTGTGACTGAGCCACTCGAACAATAACCTAAATAACTGAAGTACTTGGCCATTTCTTGATATTACTCTCCTGCTTGGTCCAGTGGCTTCCAAAAAGGTAGCCTAAACCCATCTGCAGCAGTTATATTTAAATACATTTTGGAGACATTTTCAGCATTACGTTTTTTCTTGGAATAGTATTGTTTGGTTCTTCTGGTAACTAAGCAATCCTAAAAACATCCTCCAGTATCTAAACAAAAACCTCTGTCAGTACCAGAAAACCCAGCAGGCAGGTTTACAGGTTAACAGTAAGAACTGAAAGTGAAGAAATGCAGTTATAGGTTTTGTTATGACAATGAAAGAAAGTCAAAGAAATTAAATAAAAGTAGAAAAAACATGTTTTAATAACATGGAAAAATGAAACTTTACTTCACTGAGTATTTTTTTTCTTTTTCTTTTTTTTTTTTTACAGTTACAGTGTTACAAATATTAACATTTCCATGGCCTCTTGTCAGTAACATTTCTCTTCAAATGAATTCACTTCAACCTTTTACGGGTTAATCACCAACCTTGTCAGTACACAAGATTTATTGTAACTGATAAAACCAGACAGACAGGCCTACAGAGACAGTCAGAATCAGTGTTGAAGAAATGCAGTGATAGGTTTCATTATGAGAGAGAACAAAATATTAAATTCCTTACAACAAACATGTTAATAGAACTTTTTTTTTCAATTTAGTCGTAGTTTCAAATGAATTTACTAGTTGACCTTCATTTTTTACACTGTACTTACTGTGTTACAAAGTTATGGGTAAAGAATGTAACTGGCCTGTTGCCAGTAAAATTTCTGTTCATATGAACTCACCCCACCCTTTACCAGAAATGTCCAAACTTTGCAGTAAAAAGAGACTGCTGCAAGAAAGTGAGAAAACAATAGCCTAAGTCAATGTAGACATTCTTCCTCATGAAGTTCGAGGGACATCAAGTATACAATATTATACTCTTAACATAGTCCCTAATTTTTCTTTATTAGCTTCATTCCTAATTTTCTTCCATCTAAATATCTTAAATATACCCCATTCCCATTTACCTTTTTATGTGACCATATATATTACCTAAAATGATTCCTTCTAATATTTTGATCATAGCATACTACTCACTTTGATTTTCACATTCTACGGGTCTTTTGGTGGGTGTATACATATACCCACAAACGTTTCCTGGGTGTGGCATGTGGCTGTATACTATATATAGCAGCTTCCTGGTACCCAGGTTATGGAACATAGTTACCAGTCACAGATCAGCAGAACATTTGAGAGGAGCTCAGCTACATTTGCAACAACTGAAAGACAAGGCAAGAAAAATCTGTATGAATTTTCATCTGCAACAATGTTAAACTTTTTATGAATGTGATGCTGTAAATGTATATCTTGACATAAAGAGTGCTGCAGATAGTACAGTCACTCTGTAGTTGCACATGGAATAATTCCAGGGTTTAGGAGATTCCTAAAGATTTTATAAATACAACAATGCATTGAGATATTGCCATATGATTAGCTGACAAGATGTTCATTTTAACAAGCAGTTGAACAGGTGTACCTGAAAATCCAGTCAGTGAGTGAATGTTTTGTGTATGAAGGTAAATTTAGGGGTTGATATTGTGGCTTCATATACAAGTGCTTCACATTTCATAGGGTCAATGTGCAACCCCAGCATACAAAACTCTTATTAATGTTGTGTCTGCTACTATCTAGACTACTCCTTTAGGATCAAATAACAGTTCAAACTAAATTACTTTCATTTTCTAAAACTTATTACAGCACAGGACAGCTAAAGCTAAAGATGGCAAACGGACCAGCCCTGTCCACTGCTAAAGGTGGGGAAGTATATGTACGGAGTGAATTCAGAGATTCCTGCACAATGTTGCATGTTCTCCATGCAAATCAGTTTGAAGGAGAAATTTTTGATCCAGCACTCACTGGGAAGACAGAAGAGAATTTTTACAGAGGGGCCCCACCTCAGTGGTTAAACTTCTACATCAGTGAACAGGCAGAGTCCCTTGGGACTGCTTTTATCAAAAGAGATGGATATGAGAAACTCAGGGAACAAATTCAGAAAAAGAGAACATTTCCAGGGATATCAGCTGTAAAACTGACACACCAACCAGGATGTGGGGGAACTACAATGGCCATGCAGGTGATGTGGGATTTGAGAAAAACCTTCAGGTGTGCTGTTTTAACTGGCTCCACCTCAGACATGGCAAAAGTTGCAAAAGAGGTTGTCCAACTTTTCACAGCAGGCAGTCGAAACAACCAGAACACTGTGCTGTTGTTAGTGAATGAAAAGAAAATCCTGGAAGATCTTGAAATCAACATTATGATGACAGTTGCTGAGCAGAAGATAGTTACTCGTATGCCTGTAGTCATTTTCCTCAGCTGTGTGAGAAACAATGCACCTCAACAGAGTGACCACGTTGTCCTAAAGAACACACTCTCAGACAATGAGAAGAAAAATTTTGATAAGAAAAAGGAAGAGCTTCAAAAGAGGTACAAAGATAAATGTGAACAATTTCATGGCTTTAACATAATGCAAAGTAATTTCTCTCAGGACTACGTCAGGGAGGCATGTGCTGCATTAGAAAACAGCAAAAAAACAAATAAACCTCGGAAGACGCAGCTTGCTGCCTTCCTGTGTCTGCTGAATGCCTACGTACCAGGTTCATATCTCCTGGAGTCTCAGTGCCTGGACTTCCTCGGACATGAAGACTACGATGACCTTTCACTGGAGGATCAAATGCAGCCTTTCAGTCATCTCATCATCACATTCCAAGAAGATGGAAGAGCTGAGAAAAAGGTCCACATGGCTCACACTATGATAGCACAATATTGTACTGAACTGTTGGCAAAGGCAGGTGTGACCAGAAGTGACACAACAAGAAACTTCTTGAACAGTTTTTGCAGAGATCCGATTCCTCTGTGGTTGCTTGGTTTTGTCAAAGAGATGTTAACCAAAAGAGAAATGAAACAAGAAGTGGACCAAGTCAACAGCACAGACATCAAACAGAAAAAGTTTTCTAGACTGATTCTAGACATTGAAATGATGGAGGGGAAAGAGCAGTGTGCAACAGTTTTAGAAGTGGCCTCAAATACATTTGGTCAAAATCCATTTTTTCCACAAGCTCTTGCTCGTTTTTATTATATAGAACTAAAAGACTACAATCAGGCAGAAATGTGGGCACAGAGAGCAATAGAAAGAGATCCTCAAAATTCATTTGTTGCTGACACACTTGGCCAAGTCCATAAAAACCACCTAATGAACAATGAGGTTTCTGAACCAAGAGACATTTTGAGAGTGGCCAAAAAAGCCATTAAAGCTTTTGAAGATGAAGAAAAACTTGCTGAAGATGAAGATGGACCAGACATGAAAAAACATGGCAATATAAAAGTTTCACCTTTTTATAACTTCAGAGGGCAGTTTGGTTACCTGCAGGTCTGCAAAACTCTGCATTACAAACTTGTCAGTCAAAATGAAACCTGGGAAAAAGTTCTCACCAAAAAAGTATCGATGGGCTCTGTCCTCGAATTACTTGGAGACAACAAACTCCAAAGATTCAATGATCTCATATTAAGCCTGCAAGATGACATTGAGAGAAAATGCATGTTTTTGGAAAAATTTCAGACTTACTCAAAGCCTAAAATGGAGAAAGATGATCCTGAATATATATCTAAAGACACCTCAGAGTGCTACCAGAAGTATGTTGGAGACACAACTGCAAAACAACTCATCCAGATGTTTCAGGAGGGAAACCTAGATGACCAGTCTGTGGAAGTGCTGTCATTTCTTGTCAAACAATACACTCAATCAGAGCTCGAAGACATATCTACAAAGTGTAGAGAAATGTGTCCAAGTGCAGATTCAGAAGCAGCTCTTGTCAACAACATCCTCTCACTATTTATAGGGAAAATGCCATCGAGCAAGAAAGACCCACCTGAGCTGCACATGTTCTCCCTCCTCTGGTACTGGGCTGGAAATCAAGGCCAATGTGATTATGACCTCAGTGAGTTAACTCAGCAAATGTACAAGTCTCATGAAAATACATATAAGAAGTACTTTCGAAACAGATACCTCCTTCCTGTGTTTTTCATTGGGAAAGGTGAAGGTGTGAAGAGAATTGTTCACAGAAATGTTATTGAGAAACATCTGAAAGTGATTGAAGCAGATTGGAGCGATAACTGGAAGAAAGAAGAAATCTTCAGAAATCCTGCTGTTCAAGAGCTCCTTCTCAGACTTGATGGAGAAGTAAGAAACGACAAAGTGTATACAAGAGTTGGTGGCAAAGAGATTGAGATCGATGCCAATGTGAGAAACAAAATTTGGAAACCACGCTCAGTTACCTTTTACCTTGGATTCACCATCAGAGGTCCTGTGGCCTTTGACATTCAGCGCAAAACTGCAGACACAGGTAAGAAAGCATAACAGTTGAAACTACAGTGAACTGTAGCTGCTTGTTATTAGTTTATAGTTCTATAGTGATCGTGTTTGTATTATGGTCTTGAAGACATCATTTTTCAGGTTGAAAAATTATTTTCGAAACACATTTTGTAAAACTACCAGTTTAACCAACATCATGTATTTATTTGCAAAACAACCAGCAAGTCCAGGAAATTACTCTTCTTATGAATATTGGTACATATAAAATAAAAGTCCTGTCCCCTCGCCATTAGTGTTTTGTTGCTCTTAATAGCAATAATATATGTTTGGAAGGAAACATATACCAAACAGACAACTTTTTATATATCAGCAGAAAGACACCTTGGACATTAATGTAACAGCAAGTTCTAAATATTAACATGCAAATATGTTTACTAACACATTATATCTACTAAGATTACAACATCAGCTTGTATACACCTTAGTTTCTGTTGTGGAATAAGATTTTTTTAACATCCATTATTGTGTTTTTCAACTTATTTTATTTTTACTGATTGCCTCAGATCACAGCGTCATGGATCTCAGTGGAACAGCCCTGACCAACGATGTGAAAGACACCAAAGATAATGAGGGACATTAAAGTTTGTGCTCAGTTACCCCATGGGAAGGTGATTCTGAGACTTTTCTTTGTGTTTATGTGTTTACATGTAGGGGCAAAAACGAAAGGAAAGGGCTCTGTAATGTTCAAAACCAATGCAAAAGAAGTATGTGTTATGGTCATTTTTCCTGCTGCCACAGTTTTAGTCATAAATATATTATTTCTGCTAACACCTTAGATTAAACAACAGACAAACAACAAAAAGTTGAGTTCCTAAAACTTTTTTGCCAAGTGTCTATTTAATACTTTGTTAGTGGATTTGTCACATCTATGTAAGCGTTTATGTAGTGAAGTTTAGAAACTTTGTGAAGAAACGTCTCAAATGATTTTTTACATTGTTGTTTAATTGTTTTAATTGGAAGTTTTAAAAACATGATATTACAGAATTGTTTTGTCATTTATAACATGACACGAGTGAAGCATAACCAATGAAAATGTTTGACATATTTTAGTTGCTGCTTGATATATTGTACTGTTTTGATTTTTTTTCTAAAACAGTAGATTTATGAGATATAAGTTTATTTGTTGTTTTATTTGTGCATTAAAATGCAGTTCCGTGTATGTGCTATTACCTTCATGGATTTATTAGGGATTTATGCAATTTTAAAAATAGAAAATAGGGTTTCTTTGTTCTTATTGTGTTGCATTGTGTTGTGAGGGGTTTTTTTTTTTCACATTTTTAATCAGACCTTTGTAGTTTTATCTTTGTTTAAATTAAGATGAGTATTGCTGAATTTATCATTACTCAGTAGGTAATGTTTTGTTTCTGCAGCACAGAATCCATTTGGAAATTTGCATACTCAAATTTGATTATGTGAATCAATATTAAAGTTACATACATAGCCACCTTTGTATAATAATATTGTTTTGCATTAATTTCAAATGTGTTTACTGGCTGTTAGTGAAAATGACACAATTACTTTTAAATGTTTTAAATGTACACTCGGTTTTGCATTTGATGGTTTTTGGGGGTATTTTAAAGGGTGTATCTATAGCTGTGGCATACCATTAAAACATTACATTACATCGTTATTGTTGTTGTTGTTATTATTATTATTAGTAGTAGTAGTAGTAGTATGGTCAACTTTTAGAGAATTGCCAACTATCTCTCAATTTATTTGTCAAAAAACTAAAAAAGAAAGATATAAATTCTGCATTAAATATCAGAAAAACCTAATTTGCTTGAATACTTTTGTCCATGGTGATCCCTCAGTGAAACTATGCCATCTGACAGCATAATAAACATATAGTTGCACTTTGTCTGTTGATTTGAATAAACAGAGTAGCTTGAAAAGGAATCAAACTCTTGGCCTGATTATTTTTTTTATTTGTTTTATTTTTATTTTTTTTTTGTCAACCACCGTCTGATGCCTATAATTACGTGACAATTGTGTATGGGATAGGTATGAATGTGTGTATGAATTTCCACTTTTGGTGCAGCTCTCTGACTGTAAACATAAACATAGAGCTTGTCTGGCATATACTAAATTATCCAAAATATATTATAAACTTCCAAGTACACACGTCTTTGATAAGACGATGCTTGATGTTTAAGAAAAAAACATTTACAACATAAGAAGAGATTTAAAGAATTAAATAACACTATTTGGAAAGTAAAGGAGGGCTTTATTATCCAATGGTGACAAAAAAAAACCCTTAAGTGAATGTGAACAGTTACAACAGTCATAACTGACCTGAACAGTGTGTGGAAGTAAAAACCTCAAGTCACAATCTACTTCTGCTCTTTTTTATTTGAAAAATGAAAATTAAAAAAAAGTTTACAAGAACAGATCGTGCAGAAGAACTGAGCATGATTAAGTGAGCTACAGAATTCAGTAAGGCTATCTGACAATTAGACTCCAGTGACCCATCATAGAAGAATGAGATCCCAGTAGTGAGAGGAGAGCAAAGCACCCCCTGGAGTCTAGATGCTGGTGGCAGTCAAGATGAAGATGAGGAGGAGCCTGGTTGCATGAATGACAGTCTGAAAGACAGAATGACAGAAGACCACTGAGATTTTAAACACAGAGAGAAGGCAGGGAAGAAAATGATTGGACCAGAGTAATGATGTTAGCATTGAGTTTGCAGCCCAATGAGTGATTACAGATGTTCCTTACTGAACTTACACATGAGCCTCACTTTTACCGAGGACCAGAAATATGTGGCGCTCAACTCCCAGCATGCTGGGTGAGGACTGTTTGATAAGGGTAAGGTTTTGAGCTGGTTTGTTTTGTTGTTTTGTTTTTTCACACAGAGGACTGTGAAAAAAGACAGTTTTGCCACTGCACTCACAGCTGTGAACATTACACATGCATCAGTTACACTGATGAAAATGTTTTGATAAGAAGAACTAAAGAAAAAATAAAGAAAATTGAGAAGAAATAAACAGCCTTGAAGAAGGTGCTTTTATTGGTTCACTGTAAATTTGGTCACATCCTGCACTCTAGAGCCTACATCAAAAACACTACTTTAATATCATAAATGAAACATTCTTTAACCCGACAGAGCCGCTGGTCCATTGAGTGGATGTCATGCTTTGACTCTCCTTCTATGCAACGTAGGATTAAGCTGTATGGTTGATATGTATTTATGTGTAAATGTGTTAGTAATGTTTCTTTAAAAGTTGGCTCTGACTGTTTTCATGATGCTTTAAACTAATTTTTAAGCTCTTTTGGTACTGAAAAGCATGCATGTTAATTTGATACCTATAGACGAGGCAAAGCATAACATCCACACAATACACCAGCTGGCCTATTATACAGTTTTCTATGATATCAGGTTGCATTTTCTTTATGAGGCACTATATTCACAACCCCCTTGAATTACTAAGGTTTTTTGAAGTTTCACTTTTTCCACAAACTCTCGCTCGTTTTATTATATTGAACTAAAAGACTACTACAACACAGAAATTTGGGTAAAGGAAGCAAAGCGGAGGGCTCACTGAAGTTCATTTGTTGCAGATACACTAGGCCAAGTCCATAAGAGCCACCTGGAGAACACAACCATTTCTGCCACATCAAGAGAAATTTTGAGACTGGCCCAGAGGGGATTGAAGCTTTTGAAGATGAAGAAAAACCTGCTAAAAATGAACATGTCATATTAGCACAGTAACTTATGATAGTGACTTCTACATTTTTGACTTTTTGACAACATCAGCCGGTTTCTGAGTTAACAAAAAACCCTCACTGGTTGTATTGCTTTAAACTCAAACCTTCACACAAGGAGAAAGTAAAGTAGACGTGTTTTTGGTAAACTTTTTCTTAAATGAATAGTATCACCAAATGGATTTTAGTTGAACAGTGTCAAAGTATTTCTGGGTGGATTTTCCCCTCAGAGTCCAGACTAGGCCGGACCCCAAGTGAAGCGGTGGCTGCCCTCCTGATTTAGCCTGTTGAACACAAAGTGGGACCACTGCATCTATCAGACCTGAACCATGAGCATTTTGTCAGGCAAGGGGAGGCAGTTGTACTCACTGCTATGACCTGTGGGTAATGGTCTTTCAGTGTTAAATTGAGTGAAATTATCGGCCATGAATGTTTAATCGCCACTTACCATTTCCTGTGAAGAGATCTTTTTTTTTTTTTTTTTTGGCATGTGTTTCCACTGTTGTTCAAAAAAAGTCAGCAAACGAAGATTAGAAGATTTTTTTTTTCTCTTTATTTATTTTTCAACTGCTTTTTCAACAGCAGTTTGTGGATTTAGATGTATGTGACTAAGTGGCTTTTGTTTTTTTCCTCACTCTCAGAATTTAAGTAAGCAATGGAAATAAAACTATGTGGTAGTTTGTTAGTAGTTTGAAATAAAAAAATCAAACTGTCTGATGATCTAGCTCCTGATTATAGCTTAATTTAAATGTTTTAATTGAGGTTATTCATAGTCAGCAACCGAAATGTTGCTGTGCTGCACCCTTTTGTTGTTTTTGTGCTTTGTTTTTTTCTTTTCCCTTAGCTTTTTCCTTTGTAGCCACCGGCACATAGTATTTTAACATATCAGTCACAAATGATGTCAGATTTGGATTTCCATGTACCAAGTGCATATCAACTTACTAAATGCTGCAAAAGTTTTAGCCTACTAAAATACTTGTCTATTTATGGAAAATTCACAATTATATACATTAGTATGAGTGAGCTCAGAAAAGAGGTGGACATTGTGAAAGTTTTCAGCATGAAATACTAACAGTCAATTAAAATTTATTCAAGAAACTTTTTCCCTTTAGGACTTATTTTTTTTTTGTCTCTCTCTCTTTTATTTTAATAGGTTGTAAATATGTATTTTGAATATATATCACTGTGTTGGGATTTAAATTGATTAATTTATTCAATGCCTATATATTGTTGTTGTTTTTACATATCCTGATTTTGTTTTACTAACTGGAAACAAACCAAGGGGATGAACACATTGTGCTTAGTTAAGGAGATCACGCATCAACGTTTTTTTTTTCTAATTCGTGTTATTCTCTTCATTTATGTTTTGCTGTTACAGCTTTGGGTGATGTTTTTATATATTAAAAAGTGATATTCATTTAATTGTATTTACTGATATGTAACATTATGTTTTACTGTGTTGTAATTGATCAGGTGTGTTGTGGTCACTGCTTGTAAAATAATTTGATTCAGAGAGTTTCCAAATCATGACAAAAGACAAAGGTCACAGTATCACATTCTGCCATTTTGTTCACGTGAGGTATGTTGTCACTTCGAAGTTGCAACACGAGCAGGACATATAAAAGGTGCGGACATATGTAAATGTAGGTGTATATACAAATTTTACAAATGTAGACCCGAGTTTTGTGAGTTATCCTCTCATGAGGGAAGTAGAATGAAGCTAATTAGCCCAGCAACTTACCTAGATCTACTATTTGGTTTAACCAATCAAATTGTTCTTTGTGATATTATTTAATTCTACTCACAAAAAGCAAATAAACAAAAAAAAACTTGGTGTGAAAAACAGCTGGAAACTGTCATCAGAACAAACAGCAGCTACTGTAGTTTTTTATGCGATTGGCTCGATCAGAATTCCTGTTTCTGCCATAGCCAATGAAAATTGACTACATTTAACAGCTCTGTGTAACAACCTGGTGACATATGATTGGCTGCAAGGGAATTTTAAGCAAAGATTTCTATAAATATAATGAGTCAAAAGATATATAACATCATGATGAGGTGATAATGTATGTTACATTCATATTTTATACAACGTAGTTTTTCATTTATATCAAATAATGGTCTGTTAACCTATTTAATGTTCACCATGTGAGGCTCCTGAGTTTTATTTCCTTTTTTATGTTTAAAGTCAAGTTTTAATGAAGGGTTAAAGGTGCTTTTGTGGGGTGATAGATGGAGAAGGTGCACAGTAGTTAGTGTAAGTAGTGAGGAGTAGCTTGGTGGTTTGTAGCTGTTTAAGATAAGATGCAGAAGTGTGAGCACATCTAAATATGTAGGTTCATATTTGATGAAGCATCTTGGGGGGAGGGTGTGCAACTCATGTCCACATCTAGTTCTATCAGATCACTCTGAATGTGGCACGTGTTGCACAAGAATGCTGTACAGAGGTGAGATGTCGTTAATGACAATGAGGCTGTTGTTACTGTAGGAATGCTGAATGTACGGTGAGTGATGTAATGAAGTTGTGCAGCAATGTTTTCTTTGTTGTTGTTTTCCATTGTACCTTTGAACTGTCACTAGAAGAATGAGTTGCATTAAGTTTGGCTTTCCTGAAAACTGTGCTTAAGTTTTGTTTTTGTTTTTAACCTCGTGTGCTGCATTTCTCTAGAGCTGCACAACAAAAACATGTTTTTGCTTTTGTTGAGACAAATAAAGTTTACATTTCATGCATAAAAATGTTCACATCTTAGGTAAAAGTGCCAACTTGATTCAGTTGCAAACTGCTGGAGTGAATGAACTTGAAATTGTGACGTGACTTTGAGCAATTTTCCATGATGTTCATCCTGAACAATCTTTATCTCTAGGCATGTGTGTTTTGTAGTAGCAGACAATGGAGGTTAAGCACTGAAGTAATGGAGTCCTTTCCTGCTCCACTGTGGGTAAAGGTCTAACTTACAGCTAAGAAAGCTTCCTACGGTTTTAGTTTGGCTTTTGTAGGCTTCTAACAGTTCAAGCTGACATGAAAGGTTTTGGCATTTTTTATTTTTATTTTTTACAAATTATATCAGTAGTGTCATACCTTTAACTTATTATTAACCTCCATAATAAATATTAATTTCTCCAGGTATCTAGTTTGGATCCATTACCACAGGAAGAAAATGTAAACATTTAAATTGATGTGTTTCTCAGTTAATTGTTGGGCTCTGTGAGTTGCCTGTGTGTTACTGCCTTTTGAGTCAGTCGGTCTGTCAGTGGGATGTTTTGTCTCATATTCTGCATTTATCTAATTTTTGTAAAGTGCATAGCTCTTACTTGATGTTACAAGTGGCAGGTGTGGCTGTTTCATAGTTGATCTAATTCATTACATTTGTCAAGAACTGTTGCTCTTTAATAGATACGATTAAGAGTTCTGCCTGTTATGTGAGACATTGAAGTGATCTAGTGTGACACTGACCTTAAGAGTGCAGTGAGGAGCATCATTACAACCATTAAATATTTCAGCTCACATAAGTAACCCTGTTGGATCCTATGGGCTCAATGCTGTTAGACACTTTTGCTAAGGATTTCCTCTCATGGGGCAAGGAGTACTTCAGGATTCATGATTTATTTTGCAATGACTGCAGCAAAACATCATGAGGTATTCAAACACATATAAAGGTGTGGCTTTTTGTCATGATTTAAATGAGACTGAACTGAAATTATGCCATTTTGTCATTGTGCTAAAATGAATATACTATTATATATTAAAATATATTTGCTAACCAACTCTGTGTTGCCCGGACGTCTCCTTCAAAGACAACTAAGAAGTTATAAAATCTGAAGATGGAGAGGTGAAAATGTCACTGGACTAGTACCAAATGCTTTATTTGTCTTCATGCTGAGTGCAAATAATCCTCAGCAACTTGTAATTTCTGTTACCACAATCCAAATTTAGGATGAATACATGTCCATCCTAGAGATTTTTAATGATAAAACCTGTAGACTTTTGTCTGTAAATATTGACTGTTGAGACAGTCAGCAGCAGTGTTAGTGTTACGGCTGGGCACCCGGTGTGTTTGAAGAGCAGACCCAACCCCAGATGCAAAACTGAAGTGTAACGAAAAGCGAGCTGTTTATGCAGGATAATAGCAAAAAACAAAACAAAGGCAAAGACTAAATGATAACCTAAACTGGGAATAACTAGAACAAAACATGGAAACTATGACATGAACATGAACCTGAACATTATGAAACTATAACATGAGCACAACATGAGCATATCTAAACCTGAGACTCTAAGTGACATGAGAATCCATGGACATGAAGCGAGATAGACAGATAACCTGACACTGAACCAAGGAAGACAGAGAACTTGAATACACACAAGGATAATGAGAGAAGTGGAAACAACTGGGGAAACACAGCTGACACAAATGAACCACAGGAGAAATACAACTAAACACACTGAACATGGCAACACAAGACTTTCAAAAAAAAAAAACAGGAAACATGGTGAGACGTAGGCATAACAGCACAAATTTGACTATAGGATTTGGAACACACAGACATGAAATACACGACAGACTGGGGAAACAGAAAGGAATACAAGGAGAGGAACATGGCTACAGCTAAGGGCTGCAAGACACAGACATAACTAAAAGTTATACATAGAGGACAAGACAGAAATGACACATAAACCAGAGAGCATGAATGACAATGTTAACTAGACTAAACCTACTAATAATAACACTAGAACTGAACATTATCCACAATACATCATAAGAAATCAAAAATGCAAAATAACTCAATAGGCTGAGTCTCAGGCGCTGACAGGTAGGTTTCATTATGAGAATGAAGGAGAGCTTAAATACCTTACAGTAACTATGCTAAAAGCACTTTCTTCTTTCACATGGTATTTGGCCTGTTGCCAGTGAGTTCATATAGGGGGTGAATGTCCAACCTTTCCAGTAAAACGATACTGCTGGATCAAAATAAGAAAAAACTGACCCAAAATATTGTATACAAGGAGGGATATTAGAAGGGGTTTATGACCCGCACATGTCACGTGATTAAAAAAACTGTTAAAATTTATGGCATGCCATACAGCTGTAATAATTAATTAATAACTAATTAAAAACTAATTAGAGTTTTGGATTATAATTCAAACGATAAGTATTTAAGAACTAAATGGATATAAATGTAAGATTATTTTTGAGTTATGTAATATTTTGTTCAGAAATTGGATAAATCATTAATGTTTTTTAGAATTTATATGTGTGTGTGTGTTGTTAATATGTTATTTATAATTAAGTGAGAGTGTGATATACTTGTCGACTATACTTAATGGAAATCTCTATTTCATTTTACTTGTGTATGTTTAATATGAAAAAAATCACAATCAGAAAGAAGGTCTCACTTCTTCTTGTTCGACGTCGTCACCATTGTCATTGGCGTGAGTGAACATATTGCTGTCAGATTTCTTGATAACTTAGTTTTGAATTTCAAGGTGGATGATGTGGTGAGATTTAGATCCAGAGTTAGAGATGACAAATAAAAACGCTGATGAACTTTACACTAAAAATGAATAAATTCCTCACATGCCCCTGTTTGTAAACTTCAAAATTACAAAAGTAAAGTTATTAAGTGCAATTTTTACAAGGAAGAAAACTTGCCGATGGAGACATCAGAGGAAGAAATGAAAAAGAAGGATTTGTGACTGAGCCACTCGAACAATAACCTAAATAACTGAAGTACTTGGCCATTTCTTGATATTACTCTCCTGCTTGGTCCAGTGGCTTCCAAAAAGGTAGCCTAAACCCATCTGCAGCAGTTATATTTAAATACATTTTGGAGACATTTTCAGCATTACGTTTTTTCTTGGAATAGTATTGTTTGGTTCTTCTGGTAACTAAGCAATCCTAAAAACATCCTCCAGTATCTAAACAAAAACCTCTGTCAGTACCAGAAAACCCAGCAGGCAGGTTTACAGGTTAACAGTAAGAACTGAAAGTGAAGAAATGCAGTTATAGGTTTTGTTATGACAATGAAAGAAAGTCAAAGAAATTAAATAAAAGTAGAAAAAACATGTTTTAATAACATGGAAAAATGAAACTTTACTTCACTGAGTATTTTTTTTCTTTTTCTTTTTTTTTTTTTACAGTTACAGTGTTACAAATATTAACATTTCCATGGCCTCTTGTCAGTAACATTTCTCTTCAAATGAATTCACTTCAACCTTTTACGGGTTAATCACCAACCTTGTCAGTACACAAGATTTATTGTAACTGATAAAACCAGACAGACAGGCCTACAGAGACAGTCAGAATCAGTGTTGAAGAAATGCAGTGATAGGTTTCATTATGAGAGAGAACAAAAATATTAAATTCCTTACAACAAACATGTTAATAGAACTTTTTTTTCAATTTAGTCGTAGTTTCAAATGAATTTACTAGTTGACCTTCATTTTTTACACTGTACTTACTGTGTTACAAAGTTATGGGTAAAGAATGTAACTGGCCTGTTGCCAGTAAAATTCCTGTTCATATGAACTCACCCCACCCTTTACCAGAAATGTCCAACCTTTGCAGTAAAAAGAGACTGCTGCAAGAAAGTGAGAAAACAATAGCCTAAGTCAATGTAGACATTCTTCCTCATGAAGTTCGAGGGACATCAAGTATACAATATTATACTCTTAACATAGTCCCTAATTTTTCTTTATTAGCTTCATTCTTAATTTTCTTCCATCTAAATATCTTAAATATACCCCATTCCCATTTACCTTTTTATGTGACCATATATATTACCTAAAATGATTCCTTCTAATATTTTGATCATAGCATACTACTCACTTTGATTTTCACATTCTACGGGTCTTTTGGTGGGTGTATACATATACCCACAAACGTTTCCTGGGTGTGGCATGTGGCTGTATACTATATATAGCAGCTACCTGGTACCCAGGTTATGGAACATAGTTACCAGTCACAGATCAGCAGAACATTTGAGAGGAGCTCAGCTACATTTGCAACAACTGAAAGACAAGGCAAGAAAAATCTGTATGAATTTTCATCTGCAACAATGTTAAACTTTTTATGAATGTGATGCTGTAAATGTATATCTTGACATAAAGAGTGCTGCAGATAGTACGGTCACTCTGTAGTTGCACATGGAATAATTCCAGGGTTTAGGAGATTCCTAAAGATTTTATAAATACAACAATGCATTGAGATATTGCCATATGATTAGCTGACAAGATGTTCATTTTAACAAGCAGTTGAACAGGTGTACCTGAAAATCCAGTCAGTGAGTGAATGTTTTGTGTATGAAGGTAAATTTAGGGGTTGATATTGTGGCTTCATATACAAGTGCTTCGCATTTCATAGGGTCAATGTGCAACCCCAGCATACAAAACTCTTATTAATGTTGTGTCTGCTACTATCTAGACTACTCCTTTAGGATCAAATAACAGTTCAAACTAAATTACTTTCATTTTCTAAAACTTATTACAGCACAGGACAGCTAAAGCTAAAGATGGCAAACGGACCAGCCCTGTCCACTGCTAAAGGTGGGGAAGTATATGTACGGACTGAATTCAGAGATTCCTGCACAATGTTGCATGTTCTCCATGCAAATCAGTTTGAAGGAGAAATTTTTGATCCAGCACTCACTGGGAAGACAGAAGAGAATTTCTACAGAGGGGCCCCACCTCAGTGGTTAAACTTCTACATCAGTGAACAGGCAGAGTCCCTTGGGACTGCTTTTATCAAAAGAGATGGATATGAGAAACTCAGGGAACAAATTCAGAAAAACAGAACATTTCCAGGGATATCAGCTGTAAAACTGACACACCAACCAGGATGTGGGGGAACTACAATGGCCATGCAGGTGATGTGGGATTTGAGAAAAACCTTCAGGTGTGCTGTTTTAACTGGCTCCACCTCAGACATGGCAAAAGTTGCAAAAGAGGTTGTCCAACTTTTCACAGCAGGCAGTCGAAACAACCAGAACACTGTGCTGTTGTTAGTGAATGAAAAGAAAATCCTGGAAGATCTTGAAATCAACATTATGATGACAGTTGCTGAGCAGAAGATAGTTACTCGTATGCCTGTAGTCATTTTCCTCAGCTGTGTGAGAAACAATGCACCTCAACAGAGTGACCACGTTGTCCTAAAGAACACACTCTCAGACAATGAGAAGAAAAATTTTGATAAGAAAAAGGAAGAGCTTCAAAAGAGGTACAAAGATAAATGTGAACAATTTCATGGCTTTAACATAATGCAAAGTAATTTCTCTCAGGACTACGTCAGGGAGGCATGTGCTGCATTAGAAAACAGCAAAAAAACAAATAAACCTCGGAAGACGCAGCTTGCTGCCTTCCTGTGCCTGCTGAATGCCTACGTACCAGGTTCATATCTCCTGGAGTCTCAGTGCCTGGACTTCCTCGGACATGAAGACTACGATGACCTTTCACTGGAGGATCAAACGCAGCCTTTCAGTCATCTCATCATCACATTCCAAGAAGATGGAAGAGCTGAGAAAAAGGTCCACATGGCTCACACTATGATAGCACAATATTGTACTGAACTGTTGGCAAAGGCAGGTGTGACCAGAAGTGACACAACAAGAAACTTCTTGAACACTTTTTGCAGAGATCCGATTCCTCTGTGGTTGCTTGGTTTTGTCAAAGAGATGTTAACCAAAAGAGAAATGAAACAAGAAGTGGACCAAGTCAACAGCACAGACATCAAACAGAAAAAGTTTTCTAGACTGATTCTAGACATTGAAATGATGGAGGGGAAAGAGCAGTGTGCAACAGTTTTAAAAGTGGCCTCAAATACATTTGGTCAAAATCCATTTTTTCCACAAGCTCTTGCTCGTTTTTATTATATAGAACTAAAAGACTACAATCAGGCAGAAATGTGGGCACAGAGAGCAATAGAAAGAGATCCTCAAAATTCATTTGTTGCTGACACACTTGGCCAAGTCCATAAAAACCACCTAATGAACAATGAGGTTTCTGAACCAAGAGACATTTTGAGACTGGCCAAAAAAGCCATTAAAGCTTTTGAAGATGAAGAAAAACTTGCTGAAGATGAAGATGGACCAGACATGAAAAAACATGGCAATATAAAAGTTTCACCTTTTTATAACTTCAGAGGGCAGTTTGGTTACCTGCAGGTCTGCAAAACTCTGCATTACAAACTTGTCAGTCAAAATGAAACCTGGGAAAAAGTTCTCACCAAAAAAGTATCGATGGGCTCTGTCCTCGAATTACTTGGAGACAACAAACTCCAAAGATTCAATGATCTCATATTAAGCCTGCAAGATGACATTGAGAGAAAATGCATGTTTTTGGAAAAATTTCAGACTTACTCAAAGCCTAAAATGGAGAAAGATGATCCTGAATATATATCTAAAGACACCTCAGAGTGCTACCAGAAGTATGTTGACAACACAACTGCAAAACAACTCATCCAGATGTTTCAGGACAGAAACCTAGATGACCAGTCTGTGGAAGTGCTGTCATTTCTTGTCAAACAATACACTCAATCAGAGCTCGAAGTCATATCTACAAAGTGTAGAGAAATGTGTCCAAGTGCAGATTCAGAAGCAGCTCTGGTCAACAACATCCTCACACTATTTATAGGGAAAATGCCATCGAGCAAGAAAGACCCACCTGAGCTGCACATGTTCTCCCTCCTCTGGTACTGGGCTGGAAATCAAGGCCAATGTGATTATGACCTCAGTGAGTTAACTCAGCAAATGTACAAGTCTTATGAAAATACATATAAGAAGTACTTTCGAAACAGATACCTCCTTCCTGTGTTTTTCATTGGGAAAGGTGAAGGTGTGAAGAGAATTGTTCACAGAAATGTTATTGAGAAACATCTGAAAGTGATTGAAGCAGATTGGAGCGATAACTGGAAGAAAGAAGAAATCTTCAGAAATCCTGCTGTTCAAGAGCTCCTTCTCAGACTTGATGGAGAAGTAAGAAACTACAAAGTGTATACAAGAGTTGGTGGCAAAGAGATTGAGATCGATGCCAATGTGAGAAACAGCCTTTGGAAACCACGCTCAGTTACCTTTTACCTTGGATTCACCATCAGAGGTCCTGTGGCCTTTGACATTCAGCGCAAAACTGCAGACACAGGTAAGAAAGCATAACAGTTGAAACTACAGTGAACTGTAGCTGCTTGTTATTAGTTTATAGTTCTATAGTGATCGTGTTTGTATTATGGTCTTGAAGACATCATTTTTCAGGTTGAAAAATTATTTTCGAAACACATTTTGTAAAACTACCAGTTTAACCAACATCATGTATTTATTTGCAAAACAACCAGCAAGTCCAGGAAATTACTCTTCTTATGAATATTGGTACATATAAAATAAAAGTCCTGTCCCCTCGCCATTAGTGTTTTGTTGCTCTTAATAGCAATAATATATGTTTGGAAGGAAACATATACCAAACAGACAACTTTTTATATATCAGCAGAAAGACACCTTGGACATTAATGTAACAGCAAGTTCTAAATATTAACATGCAAATATGTTTACTAACACATTATATCTACTAAGATTACAACATCAGCTTGTATACACCTTAGTTTCTGTTGTGGAATAAGATTTTTTTAACATCCATTATTGTGTTTTTCAACTTATTTTATTTTTACTGATTGCCTCAGATCACAGCGTCATGGATCTCAGTGGAACAGCCCTGACCAACGATGTGAAAGACACCAAAGATAATGAGGGACATTAAAGTTTGTGCTCAGTTACCCCATGGGAAGGTGATTCTGAGACTTTTCTTTGTGTTTATGTGTTTACATGTAGGGGCAAAAACGAAAGGAAAGGGCTCTGTAATGTTCAAAACCAATGCAAAAGAAGTATGTGTTATGGTCATTTTTCCTGCTGCCACAGTTTTAGTCATAAATATATTATTTCTGCTAACACCTTAGATTAAACAACAGACAAACAACAAAAAGTTGAGTTCCTAAAACTTTTTTGCCAAGTGTCTATTTAATACTTTGTTAGTGGATTTGTCACATCTATGTAAGCGTTTATGTAGTGAAGTTTAGAAACTTTGTGAAGAAACGTCTCAAATGATTTTTTACATTGTTGTTTAATTGTTTTAATTGGAAGTTTTAAAAACATGATATTACAGAATTGTTTTGTCATTTATAACATGACACGAGTGAAGCATAACCAATGAAAATGTTTGACATATTTTAGTTGCTGCTTGATATATTGTACTGTTTTGATTTTTTTTCTAAAACAGTAGATTTATGAGATATAAGTTTATTTGTTGTTTTATTTGTGCATTAAAATGCAGTTCCGTGTATGTGCTATTACCTTCATGGATTTATTAGGGATTTATGCAATTTTAAAAATAGAAAATAGGGTTTCTTTGTTCTTATTGTGTTGCATTGTGTTGTGAGGGGTTTTTTTTTTTCACATTTTTAATCAGACCTTTGTAGTTTTATCTTTGTTTAAATTAAGATGAGTATTGCTGAATTTATCATTACTCAGTAGGTAATGTTTTGTTTCTGCAGCACAGAATCCATTTGGAAATTTGCATACTCAAATTTGATTATGTGAATCAATATTAAAGTTACATACATAGCCACCTTTGTATAATAATATTGTTTTGCATTAATTTCAAATGTGTTTACTGGCTGTTAGTGAAAATGACACAATTACTTTTAAATGTTTTAAATGTACACTCGGTTTTGCATTTGATGGTTTTTGGGGGTATTTTAAAGGGTGTATCTATAGCTGTGGCATACCATTAAAACATTACATTACATCGTTATTGTTGTTGTTGTTATTATTATTATTAGTAGTAGTAGTAGTAGTATGGTCAACTTTTAGAGAATTGCCAACTATCTCTCAATTTATTTGTCAAAAAACTAAAAAAGAAAGATATAAATTCTGCATTAAATATCAGAAAAACCTAATTTGCTTGAATACTTTTGTCCATGGTGATCCCTCAGTGAAACTATGCCATCTGACAGCATAATAAACATATAGTTGCACTTTGTCTGTTGATTTGAATAAACAGAGTAGCTTGAAAAGGAATCAAACTCTTGGCCTGATTATTTTTTTTATTTGTTTTATTTTTATTTTTTTTTTGTCAACCACCGTCTGATGCCTATAATTACGTGACAATTGTGTATGGGATAGGTATGAATGTGTGTATGAATTTCCACTTTTGGTGCAGCTCTCTGACTGTAAACATAAACATAGAGCTTGTCTGGCATATACTAAATTATCCAAAATATATTATAAACTTCCAAGTACACACGTCTTTGATAAGACGATGCTTGATGTTTAAGAAAAAAACATTTACAACATAAGAAGAGATTTAAAGAATTAAATAACACTATTTGGAAAGTAAAGGAGGGCTTTATTATCCAATGGTGACAAAAAAAAACCCTTAAGTGAATGTGAACAGTTACAACAGTCATAACTGACCTGAACAGTGTGTGGAAGTAAAAACCTCAAGTCACAATCTACTTCTGCTCTTTTTTATTTGAAAAATGAAAATTAAAAAAAAGTTTACAAGAACAGATCGTGCAGAAGAACTGAGCATGATTAAGTGAGCTACAGAATTCAGTAAGGCTATCTGACAATTAGACTCCAGTGACCCATCATAGAAGAATGAGATCCCAGTAGTGAGAGGAGAGCAAAGCACCCCCTGGAGTCTAGATGCTGGTGGCAGTCAAGATGAAGATGAGGAGGAGCCTGGTTGCATGAATGACAGTCTGAAAGACAGAATGACAGAAGACCACTGAGATTTTAAACACAGAGAGAAGGCAGGGAAGAAAATGATTGGACCAGAGTAATGATGTTAGCATTGAGTTTGCAGCCCAATGAGTGATTACAGATGTTCCTTACTGAACTTACACATGAGCCTCATTTTTACCGAGGACCAGAAATATGTGGCGCTCAACTCCCAGCATGCTGGGTGAGGACTGTTTGATAAGGGTAAGGTTTTGAGCTGATTTGTTTTGTTGTTTTGTTTTTTCACACAGAGGACTGTGAAAAAAGACAGTTTTGCCACTGCACTCACAGCTGTGAACATTACACATGCATCAGTTACACTGATGAAAATGTTTTGATAAGAAGAACTAAAGAAAAAATAAAGAAAATTGAGAAGAAATAAACAGCCTTGAAGAAGGTGCTTTTATTGGTTCACTGTAAATTTGGTCACATCCTGCACTCTAGAGCCTACATCAAAAACACTACTTTAATATCATAAATGAAACATTCTTTAACCCGACAGAGCCGCTGGTCCATTGAGTGGATGTCATGCTTTGACTCTCCTTCTATGCAACGTAGGATTAAGCTGTATGGTTGATATGTATTTATGTGTAAATGTGTTAGTAATGTTTCTTTAAAAGTTGGCTCTGACTGTTTTCATGATGCTTTAAACTAATTTTTAAGCTCTTTTGGTACTGAAAAGCATGCATGTTAATTTGATACCTATAGACGAGGCAAAGCATAACATCCACACAATAGACCAGCTGGCCTATTATACAGTTTGCTATGATATCAGGTTGCATTTTCTTTATGAGGCACTATATTCACACCCCCCTTGAATTACTAAGGTTTTTTGAAGTTTCACTTTTTCCACAAACTCTCGCTTGTTTTATTATATTGAACTAGAAGAGTACTACAACACAGAAATTTGGGTAAAGGAAGCAAAGCGGAGGGCTCACTGAAGTTCATTTGTTGCAGATACACTAGGCCAAGTCCATAAGAGCCACCTGGAGAACACAACCATTTCTGCCACATCAAGAGAAATTTTGAGACTGGCCCAGAGAGGATTGAAGCTTTTGAAGATGAAGAAAAACCTGCTAAAAATGAACATGTCAAAGGCAAACAAGAAAGTGCTGCTTGGTTACCTGTGGTATGACCATCTTATCAGACAATGAACAACAATAAACTTTGGAAGAAAGTTCTCACCAAAACCATGTGACTGGACTCTGTCCTGAAATCCCCCAGAGATGAGAAACTTTTCATGTTTATGGAGCTAGTAAACAGTCTCAGAGATATGGTTATGAAAAGGTTTGAAATGTTTTGACAGTTTCAGATTTTGTGTTGAAAAAAGATGATTCATCCTACATTTAACAAAAAAAACAAAACATCAGAATGTCTGCAAAAGGTATGTTGTGCCAAGCCAAATGATCACATCCAGAAAGCCTTCCACAAACTTAAACAAAACCTGTCAGTCACTTCTCCGGGAGTACTTTCCTGTCTCGAAAGATGGACTAAATCAGACACCAAGGACATTGAACTATGTCAACATAAAGACTCTGTTGTACATGTCTTACCCAGCTACATTCAGGCCAATATCATGCTGATTAATATGAAAGAAACGTTTGTGTTTCTCCCTGAAAGCAGATGAGTTTTTATTGAGATATTTTAATGAGTTTACGTATGATTTTATATCTCATCAAATAATAAGAATAAGAATAATCAGATACATTTTTTGTTTTTACACACACCAAAAAATAGAAGCTTTAATGTCAAAAACATCACTGATTCATATCCTGGCGCCTCTCGTTGGCTGGAAGCAGCAAGTACGCCACCTGTCGAAACAGGCGTGAAACACACAACAACGTCGGAGTTTGTCGTGGTCACGTGACCTGGGTGTTTTCTACCGCACTTTGGAACTGGGTTTTGAAACATCTGTGCCTCGGTGACTCAATACCAATGACCGTAGATACTCAATACGCTATCGAAACGTCAATATTGAGCTTCCCGTCGGCAGCACATAACGGTTTTGAAACCCTTTATTCAGGCTTGGATATGCGCATGCGTAGGAGGGTTTTACACGGTCGATCGAAGCACGCGCTTGTGAGTCCTCATTACACACAAATCATTGTACACGTTTGTAAATCATCATATCGTTATATCGTACTCGTTCGTAACACTTAACTTTATCTCTATATGAACTTGAATAACAGGTTAACTCAACCACAAGCGCGAACTAGTGACGGAATAAAATAATCTTCCGTCATGAACGCGTTCATAGTGAAACGTCAGTATTTCCTGTTGTGATGAACGTTTCCTTATCAAATGAACTTATGAATACAATACCGCTTTGAAGAAGTGCACGTAATGTTTGAATATAGGACAAAATTAACATATACCACCTATTTTATTATTTGTGCTGGATAAATTTGCAAATTTCCACTCTTTGGCTTCTAATTGTGCAATATTTGACTTGTTTATCGACTGAACGAGTCAAGTGTAGCCCCTGCCTTTAAAAAAAAGAAACTTTAAGCAGGAAGGAAATGCGCCTGGGATTGTTTTAGAAGTGCTCTGACGTTAAAAGTGTAGAGGTGTCCATGTCTGTAGGTGATTATCTCTTCCTGCTTTGGGTGTGTCTACTACCTCCTGGGTTACAGTACACATCCACGGTCCCAGTGCTTGAACACATGGCATGATAGCAGATCGCTAGAGCTGTCCGCGACATTTTAGAGGAGGTAAGATAAATTCCGTTAAGATCTGAAAGTTTTTGTTGAAGTTATTGTTTGGTCCTTTACATGGAGAAGGCTATATATGTGTGTACTCCACCAGCAATGAAATGGCTATTTAAATATATCACATTCCATAAAGTGAAAGTAAGAGCTTAATTTACAAATAGTTTAAGCTAAGACATAAGACTAAAAAATGTTTGTGTTTTTTTTTTACATTCATTACCATGAAGTAAAGTGAAAGTGTGAAGATGGCAAACAGACCAGCCCTGCCCACTGCTGAAGGTGGAGAAGCAGATGCAAGGAGTAAAATCAGTGATTCCTTCTCATTTTTGGATGTCCTCCATGCCAATCAGTTTGAAGAAGAGTTTGTTGAAACTCAACACGCTGAGCAAGTGGAGGAAAACTTTTACAGAGGGGCCCCACCGAACTGGTTAAACTTCTATATCAGTGAACAAGCAGTGTCAGATGGCAATGCAACTCCTTTTATCAAACGAGATGGATATGAAACCCTTAAAGAACAAATTCACCTGAGAAGAAAAGGCCCTGGGACATCAACAATTAAACTGTTTCATCAACAAGGATGTGGGGGAACCACACTGGCTATGCAGGTGCTGTGGGACTTGAGGAAAACCTTCAGATGTGCTGTTTTGACAGGCTCAACATTAGATATCACAAAAGTTGCGCAAGATGTGGTCAGCCTTTTTACAGCAGGTAGCCATGGCCACCAGAAAACGGTACTGTTGTTACTAAATGATGAGTTCATATTGGACATCCTCCAGGACAGGATTATGGAAGAGATTGCTGAACAGGATATAGAAATTGATTTGCCTGTGGTAATTTTACTGAACTGTGTGAGAAGCAGTGACGGGATTATCCACCAAAAGGCGCGTTCTTATGAACTGAAACAAAAGTTCAAGAGGAAAATGAGAAAATCTATTATTCTCAAAAAATCTCTCTCAGACAGAGAGCAAGCAGACTTTGATATGAAAAAAGAGGAGCTTGGCAGAAGATTTGGTGATCGATGCAAGCAGTTTCATGGTTTTAACATTCTGCAGTCTAATTTCTCTCAAGCCTACATCAGGAACGCATGTGCTACATTAGAACATATCAAAAGAACAAATAAGCCACTGAAGATGCAGCTTGCTGCCTTCCTGTGTCTGCTGAACGCCTACGTACCAGGTTCATATCTCCTGGAGTCTCAGTGCCTGGACTTCCTCAGAAGAGACAAGTTTGGTCACCTTTCACTGGAGGATCAAATGCAGCCTTTCAGTCATCTGATCGTCACCTTCCAACAAGGTGAAAGATCTGAAAAAAAGGTTTGCATGGCTCACAATATGATAGCTCAGTGTTGTACTGAACAGTTGGCTAATGCGGGTGTGACCAGAAGTGACACAACAAGACACTTCTTGAACAGTTTTTGCAGAAGTTATGTTCCTCCATATTTACTTGGGTTTATCAAAGACATGCTAAATAAAAGAGAAATTACGGTAATAGAGGACCCAACTCATGGCATTAAAGAATGGAAAGAAAAGTTTTCCAGACTGATTCAAGATATTACAAAAAGAGAAGATGAGGGCAACAGTCTGTCAGTTTTGATCATGGCCTCAAATAAGTTTTATGAAGTTTCACTTTTTCCACAGACTCTTGCTCGTTTTTATTATATTCAACTAGAAGACTACTACAATGCAGAAATCTGGGCAAAAGAAGCAAAGCGGAGGGCTCCTTGGAGTTCATTTGTTGCAGATACACTAGGCCAAGTCCATAAGATCCACCTAAAGAAGATGCCCGTTTATACCAGACCAAGCGAAATTTTGCAACTGGCCCAAAAAGCCATTGAAGCTTTTGAAGATGAAGAAAAACTTGCTAAAAATGAACATGCAAAGGGTAAACAAGGAGATGGGAATGTAAAAGTCTTGCGTGCTTTAAACACCAGAGGGCTGTTTGGTTATCTGGAAGTTTGCAGCCTGTTGTATGACCATCTTATCAGACATGATGAACTTTGGAAGCAAGTTCTCACAAGAACCATGTCACTGGACTCTGTCCTGAAATCCACCGGAGATAGGAACATTGTCAGGTTTAAGGAGCTAATAAACAGCCTCAGAGATTTGGTTGAGAAAAGATTTGAATTTTTTGACACGTTTTTAACGTATTCATATTCTGTTGTTAAAAGAGACGATTCATCCTACATGTCCAGAAAGACAATAGAATGCTACAAAAAGTATGTTGGAGACGCAGAACCAAATGATCAACTCCAGAAAGCCTTCCACAAACTTAAACAAAAACTGGCTGTCACTTCTCCGGGAGTACTTTCATGTCTTGAAAGATGCACTAGATCAGACACCAAGGACATTGCTGTATGGTGGAGAGAAATCTGCCAACACAAACATTCTGCTACACAGGCCTTACTCAACTACGTTCTGGCCAATATCATGCTGATAAATATGAAAGAACCTCCGTCCAGCTCCGACTACCAAAGCAGCTTTAGAGAGAAAATGCCATTGGCTCCTGAGATGCAACCCGAGTTTCACATGTTAGCTCTGCTGTTGTGTTGGCCTACAGATGGTGAACACGAATTGGCCTCTGACCTCCCTCATTTAATCCAAAATATTCTGCAATCCTATGAACAAGAATATAAGTCACTCTTTCAGTCAAGGTACCTTCGACCCATATTTTTTCTTGGACCGGGTCAGGGTCTGAACAGATTTGTTCACAGACGCAACCTTGAAATCTTGTGGACCCAAGATGCACTGGAAGACCCAAAAACAAACTGGAGGAATGACGATATTTTCACTGATCCGACAGTCCAAGGCAAACTCCTCAGAATTGAAGGTATAGTGCAAGATTACAGGCTGTATGCAACATTTGGTGACACAGAGATCGAGTTAGATGCCAACCGAAAAGACAGCCTCTGGAAAAAAGGCCATGTGTTCTTTTATGTTGGATTTACAATCGGAGGTCCTGTTGCTTACAACGTTCACAGAGCTGAGGGTAAGAGAATTAAGTTACTAAAGTCCTCATCTTTACAAATGTCATATGTGTTAATAATACACATTTTGTACTGCCATTATCAAAGTGAGTTAGTGCTGCGTACAAAGTTTTCCTGTACTAAACTGGTTTTATTGTTACACTTAAAGATTCTAACAATAGAAAATAGATATCTTATATGTACTTAATGTAATTTTGTTATGTAGAAATCTCACACAAGATAGCACTTGTGGTAAAGGGGAAAAAACCAATGTGTCTGAATGATATGTTGTTGGCCAGCTCTTTAAAATTTAACTTTGCTTTACAAGAACCATCAGAGAGACTTCTGAAGACTTTTGACAATGAAACAGTAAGTTTCTACTTCTCTGGGATTTTGTTTGTTTCTCATATATTGTATGTCACATAAAAATTCTAAAGTCATAATGTAAATGTATAATTATATTGTAAAAATATAATGAAAAAAATATCTTGTACAACAGGACTCCAGTCAGTGGACGAAGCTGAAACCTGAAGTTGAGATAATGGAGGAGGTTCATACTTACAGGTAAAGGTTATCGATAACTATAAGACAGACCATAAAGTAATTCATTACAAGTGCCATTTTATATTATTTGCTTTGCAGTTTTGCTGTTTCTGTTCGTGCATGTGAACAGAGCATAACAGAGCATTTTGTCTTGTCTATTCAAATTCAGCCTGCAGTCTGAAAGTGGCAAATATGAATGCAGCGAGTCTGCCTTGCGGTGGGTTTGTAAGGAAACCGTCAGCTTCAGATACCAGTTTAGCTCATGGGAGCGATTCATGAGGAAACCTGTATGCATGGACTACATACCAGCAGGACCCCTAATGGACATCAAAGTCACAGATGGGAAGCTAGAGGAAGTCTGTCTGCCGCACTGGATCTGTACAGGTGAGCAGTCGTAAAACGCATATGATTGTTTTATTACAGTAATAAAGATATTTATGCACACACGACTGTTTGTGCTTTGCAGGTGAAGTTGCAGCGATGTCAGACATATTTCGAGTTCTGCATGTGGACAGCAGTGGAGGTTATTTGGAGCAAGTGTCTGAAATGACATCATCCCATGTGAAGTTAAACAAGCCGGAGTTCTCTCTAAGAGGAGCCATGATCCTAAAGAAACTGGGCCTATATCTAAAAGTTTTTGCTGATGTCTTGATATACATGCAAATCACATCTGGCCTCACTCTGCACGTTTACCTGGTCCCACATGATCCTCTACTACAACAGGTAATACAATGCCACATACTGGAGCAACAATATAAAGTAGAAGTGAGGAAAAATATATAATAACACAGAGAAATAAAATGCTCTCATTGATAAATACAAAAACACAGTGACACTACAAGGCAGCAAATTAATAGAGTTTGGTCTCTAAATGTTTTGACAATCCAACTGACAACATTACTGACTTTCAGGCAGAGAAAACTGCATTAAAAGTTAAGAACTTACAGCCATCTTTATGCTAATGTAATTTAATCATTCTTTCAAAAGCTGTTTTTTGAACAGCTTTGAGCTTTTTTTTTAACTTTGTAGTTGTTACTTGTGTTTGCTTGGCATTTTCCCTTTTCAGTTACATGGATTGCAGTAGTGCAAATCAATGTTCTCATCTTGATATAAACACAAACACATATGTTCTTTAAAGACATGAATAGATGTGAACACGATTCCCAAAGATTTCCAACCATTACTTGTATGTGAAGAATGGTCCATTTTTCCATGTTTCAGGAAGTGGAGAAGAAGGAGAAATCTGACGGATTCAGAAAAATCCGAAAGACAAGTCCTGTTGACCCTGTACAGCTGGAGAGTTATTTCTACCTCTCAACAGACTGGGACACAGCACAAATCTGCCCTGAGGTTTGGACTAAGCTGCACTTCTGTTCATTGCACCATAACATAGAAACAGCAAAAATCCTCAAGTTTCCATAAAATGTTTTCTCTGCAGAAACAGCAGTTCATGTTGGAGTGGAGCGACACTAATTTCTTTGAGGTGGTCATTGGAAATGAAAAAAGCGACTTCGGAAACGTGAAACTGAAACTTGAAGTTGAGCGCAGGGGAGGAAAGGAAAAGGACACCGTGTGGACGTGCACTATCGGAACAGGTTAGTGTTTTATATGTTGTTACCCTAACGCAGCTCATCTAAACTATAAACAGCCACCATCTGACCAATGTGAACCCTTTTATTCCAGATGACTATTAAACTCAAGCATTCACCAAGAACAGGGTAAGAGGTTCGTTTTAATCCATAATTATTAGATTATTATTGTTATCAAAGTAGATCCCTTTAAAAAAATAGTCGTGAAAAAGAAGGTACACCACTTTTTTATTCTAAGGTTTTACTTATCCAGCTATAATTTGAAGGGAAAAAAAACATCTGGTTCCAATCGGATTCTGAAAGAATCTAAATACAAACCTGAGATGAGGAATGTGTTTATATTTATTCATTTAACAAAACTAGGCCAAAGTGCAGAAGTAGTGTGTGAAAAACTAAGCACAACACAAGATTTAGTGGCTTGTAAAACCACATTTAGCAACAATAAGAAGCAATCAGTGTTACTTTATCAGTCTCTCACATCATTGTGGAGGTATTTTGGTTCACACTTCTTTACAGCACCGCTTCAGTTCATTGAACTTTGCTGTCATTCATTTACACACAGCTGTCTGAAAAAGCATTTCAGTCCGGTTGAGGTCTGTACTTTGACTGCTCCATTCTCCTGTGCTTGGGATCATTGTCCTGGTGCATGATTTAATTTCAGCCAAGCTTTATCTGTCAGCAGATGCCCTTGCATTTTTCTCTTGAAAACTTTGGTATACCGAGAAGTTCAACTCAATGACTGCGGAGTGTTTAGTTCCTGTGGCTGCAAAACGAGAAGAGAACATGTGAAGAGACTTTCTTCTTCATATAACATGCTAATTGAGGCCTTTAGGGTCTTTTGGGGTTTTTGTAGCTTCCCTGAGCATTGCACGGTCTGACATTTACTGGGATGGTGACTCGTGTGAACACTGGAAGCCGTCCTTGAATGTTTTCTTTTTGTGAATAATAATTCTCACCAGACTGTTGGGCATCAACACTTGTTTCTTTAAAATTATTACTACTTTCTTCCCTGGAAATCTGTCAGCTGTGGTGACTTCTTGTAAAAGAAAAGAGAGCAGCTTCGTAGCTTTGTTTAGTTTGCAGCACCAGGCTGCCATTTACCTTCTCTATTAATGGAAGCATTAAAGTCTATTTAGTTTTTCAGCGTTTTGCCATAATTTTCATTAAAAAATGAGTGAGTTGATCTTTTACAACCTGATAAGGACAAAGCGATATTTATTATATTCTGGTAAGTAAAACCTTAGAACTGAAAAAAGGATTTACTTCTTTTCTCACAACTATAATCCTAATATAGATCATCACTGTCTAGTATTCAACAGTGATGATCTGAACACTAGACTTTTTTTTTCTTTTTTTAAATTTTCACCAACTTCCTCCGCTCAGGATTTCGTGGTTTGCCATTGGACAGCTCTGACTGGCAGAGCGAGTGAGGCAGCAGCTGTTGTAGACGAGCTTCAGGAAAAGGATGTGATCTCTGAGGACAAACATGGCGATGAGAGAAGTTCAAATGCAACATGAGACCAAATGAGAGAGATTGTTTAGTCTGTGACGCTGACACAACAGAGCAGTCTATAAAATCCTGAGAGGGATGAAGTCTGAGGTTTCTCATGTATGAGCTTGAAGGATCTCAGTGAAAGAACATGACTGTAATGACTGCTTAGAAAATGGAGCCGATCTGTACATTTGATTAACATGCGGCCTTTCCGTACCTCCTGTGCAAGAATATGATGTGAAAGAATGATTAAACCTAATTTTATCTAGTTAGTGGCATAAAAATTAAGGGTTAAATCTATTGTTTAAGGTATATAAACCTATGAACATTGCAGAATCTTGTTTTCGCAACCAAATAATTGTTTATTTCTTTTTTCAAAAATTTAAAAAATGCCTTTTTTAAATAATATTTTACCTTTTTTTGTCTTTGTAATTTTATGTGTTTTATGTTTTCTACAACATGGGAAATGGAAGTTAATCTTTATTCAGAAGATGAGAAAATATTTAAATAAACACACTTAATTATAATAACTCACATTTTATTATAACTAGTTTGTTTTAATTAAAAGTGAAAAATGATATCGTGCCTACGTTTGGTGTTCAAACTTTTCAATGAAGCAGAATAATTTGTAGATTAAATAATAAAAAAAAGTTTTGAGCTGGAAAAAAAGTGAGTATGGTTTTATTTCCCCCAATAAGACAAATAGAAATGTGCACACTTTTGTTTTTCTTAAAGCAGAAAATCAGTTTTTACGGGATGTTATTGAGGAATGAGCAATGCGCTATAAATTAGTTGTCGTACAAGTACTGTAGTGTTGATACTCGGTGAAGGTTATTGGTTCATCTGAGCGATGAGCCCCTCCAGCTCTGGATGCGCCTTGAACCGTGCTTGGAAATCAGCTTCGGTGTGCTGAGAGGTACAGAGGGAGAGAAGTGGATTAGTTTTAAAAATTATGATATGACTAAAAACTACACATGCACATTGCTTTTAAGAGTAAGATGGAGTTTGGTTTGTTATAGTGAGCACTTCTAATGTTCTCCAACAGTTATGGACTAAAAGATGAACATGCAACAGCTGGACACTGTTAACAGTTAGGTCTTTAAAACCTCTCAGTACACCTGCAGTTTGAGCTGAAAGCACAAACAAAACCCCAAAAAACACAACAAGCCAGGTCTTACCTGAACGACTCGGTGGTGAGTCTTGAGGACAGCATCGACGTATGTCTTGGTGCCTTGCTCCTGCATCAGCATGACCTCTGTGCTCTTTGTTGGTAAAGCATAGCTGTACGTGGGAAGCATTAAAGAGTATTAAAGCTAAATTTTCAGTCTACTACAAAGGAAAAAAAACCCAAAAAACAACAAACTTGCTGTAATATATTGGTCAGATGAGAATTGGGCAGGTTATCTGTATCCATGAATCTTTTCACATTTGTTTAGAAGCACTTACATTTTCAGAGCGCTTTCTTCTTCATCTCTATTTGTAAACAGAAAAATACCAGGGCTGTTTGTTCTCTTAACTTATGATGATGAATTTCTGAGGAGTGAAACATCATAAAAAAGCTCATTCAAGAGAACAAGAGTGGGATTTTTTTTAAGTTTTCATCTTACACACTGAGGCAATGCAGAGGAACTCTGCTGCCACCTAGTGACCAATGTCTGAAATATATCAAGGTTTAAAACTTGATCGCCTACCATCATTACTGTGGCTTTGACAGTTTAACGTTTTTGATAACTACGTCAGCGCCTTCATGTAAAACACATCTAAATAAATTTTTATTCCTCCCTTTAGAGGGAGAAAAACAACTTTTACAAACCTGCAGTTCATCCTGGCTAAATGTTTCTATCTGCTATAAACACACAGAACCTGCCCCATTCTGATCATCAGCTATCATTCTTGCATATTTTGTCTCTGTAAAAACAACAACAACAACCAATCAAAAAAGGCTAATGTGTTCAGCAACAACTAGTCAAAATCTGTGTGAGAGTGTGTGTGACTGGTATTCTGGGTATTCCCTTATGTAGTTTTGTTGGTATTGCTACGATAAGGTCTTTTGGTTGTAATGTGGTATCGAGGATATGATGCTGCTGCTAGTAGTGTGAACTTTATAATTCTTTTGTTAGGCCACCCACCCAGCTGCCACTGCTCTTAATTAATTTGTCTAAAAATGAAAGAGAAACCCTTCTGAAGTAAATATCAGACCAACATAATTTCATAAATATTTTTGTCCATAGTGATACTTAAGTGAAAATGTGATATATGACAGCATAACAAGCAACTGGAATTTGCCTACTTAGCCTGATGATTTGTATAAACAGAGCAGACTAAATAGGAATCAAACTCTTGGCCTGAATTATTTTTTTAGTACCCATCTGCTGTCGACACTTACCGTAACGCTTGCAGGGATGTGTCTGAATAGAAATTTGGTGTCTATAAGGAGACAAATGCCACATTAGTAATTTCCACTTTTGGTGGTCATGGACAGTTCATGCAGAAGAAGTGAGCGTGATTCATCGAGCTATAGAATTCATTTAGGCTATTTGGCAATTAGACATCCGTGACCCATCATAGCAGAATGAGATCCCAGCAGTGGGAGGAGTGAGGATTACCCCCTGGAGTCTAGATGCTGGTGGTAGTGAAGATGAAGATGAGGAGGAGGTGGGAGGCATCAATGGAAGTCTGAAAGACAGAATAATGGAAAAGCACTAAGATTTCAAACACAGAGAACAGAAGACAGGCAGGAAAATGATTGGACCAGAGTAATGATGTCAGCACTGAGTTTGCAGGCCGATGAGTGATTACAGATGTTCCTTACTCAAGTTACACTTGAGCTTCATTATTACTGAAGACCAGAAATATGTGGAGCTCAACTCCCAGACGACTGTGTGAAAAAAGACAGTTTTGCCACAGCGCTCACAGCTGTGAACATTACACCTGCATCAGTTGCACCGATCAAAATAAAAATAACAAAATAAACCTGTTGTTTTCAAAAGAAGAAATAAACAGCCTTAAAGAAGGTGCTGTTATTGGTTCACTGTAAATGTGGTCACATCCTGCCCTCTAGAGCCTACATCAAAAAACACTACATTAATATCATATATGAAACATTCTCTAACCCGACAGAGCCGCTGGTCCATTGAGTGGATGTCACGCTTTGCCTCTCCCAGGCGTGAAATTGACACGTGTACCAGCAGAGGTCTGTAATTTATTTAAAGCTAACAAGACACTTCTGAGAAAGGATGTTATGAAGTACACTCCAGGCTCCTTCTATGTCACATTATGATTAAGCTAAATGGCTGATATGTATTTACGTGTAAATGTGTTCGTAATGTTTCTTTAAGTTTAAGTTTCCCCTGACTGTTTTCGTGATGCTTTAAATACATTTTTAACCTCTGCTGGTTCTGCAAAGTACTGTAGCTTAAGCATGCATAGGCGAGGCAAAGCATGACATCCACACAATAGACCAGCTGGCCTATTACACACTTTGCAGTGACATTGGGTTGCATGCTCCTTATGAGGCACTATATTCACAAAGTGCAAAAAAAAGTCTTTTATATTACAGACAGTCTGGACACATTGTGCAAACACAAACCAATGAAAGCAGAATAAACAGGCTTTAAGTGACTGTAACGTCACCACACAAATGTGATCAATACTGTATTGTAAGCCCCATATGTGAGAAACTAAATAAATACATTTTTATGACATTAACTTCTTCATTAGTTTAATTATGTAGTGGAAATATCGGTCAATCCTAAATAAAATATGAATGTAACTCCAGTACCTCTGTGCTGTGCTGGTTATTTCCAACTGCTGCAGTCATTCCTCCTGTGTTGTTTTTATAATAAATGATCTAAATTTAAGAATTAATAAACATTTCTAGAAAAAATCTAAAAAGTTATCAATTAAATGATCTCATAATGAGTTAGATGATTTATGCTACATTCATGTGTTCAGAATGTTTTTATATCAGTTTCATTTGCTTTATATGTGTTAATATACAAACGTAATACCTTAGACATAATTTAAGTGTCTAAGGTTAAGATTAATCGTTATTAGATGCTTTGTGAAGTGATACAGGGCCATGAAATGATGAGTTACAACAGTGGAATGTGGCAGGTCTTGCAGAAGAATGCGATGTTGAGATGCCGGTGACGACAACGAGAATGTTGCAAATGTAGGAATGCTGAATGTGAGATGAGATGACGTGCAGCAATGTTGTTTGTTTTGTGTCTTTGAACTGTCAAAGGGAGGCTGAGTTGAATGAAATTGGACTTTCTTCAATGTTGTGTTTTGCTTCTGTACTTCATGTGATTGCATTTTTCTAGAGGTGCACAGCAAAAATATAAAATATAAAAGTACTTTTCATTGAGACTAATATTCTCATGCACACAAAAAGTCCCAACTGGATTTAGTTACAAACTGCTGGTGTGGAGGACCCATGTGTCATGACGTGTTTGACAATAAGGAATTTCTGGTGATGTTTGAAATGATCAAAGTTCATTTCTAGGCATGTATGTTTTGCTGTAGCAGGCAATAGAGGCATCTTTGAAACATTTTTAATATTAATGTTATCAGTCTTAGCATATAGCAGCTATGGCGCCATAAGAATGGCGTCCTATGGCTTTGATTTTGCTTTCATAATAATGATATGTATTATTATAATAATACATATGAAAGCATTCTAAATAGAGTTAGCATGAAAGAACATGCACAGTAGACAAGTGTTTACTTGTTTCCAGCACTTAAAAAAAATCTTATTCTGTTCAGTAACTGTGTGTTACTGTCTTTTGAGTCAGTCAGTGGGATGTTTTGTCTAATATTCATATGGCCTCTTATCTTTGTAAGGCACACAGTTCTTAAATAATGTGGCAGGCGTTTTGTCACAATTTAAATGAGACTGAACTAAAATTGTGTCACTTTTTCACTGTACTAAAATTACACATCAAAACACAGTCCGGCTCAAAAGTTGAAGACCACTTGAAAAATGGTCTTGAGCATGCAATTTATTAAAAACAACACTTAAACTGAAACAGGCTGTTTTACAGCTGATCAAAAGTTTAGGACCTTTAAAAGGTCAAATCTGTGCAAAAATGTGGATTCATTGTCATTTTCTGTCAGGTAGCCAGATTGTAATGACGTTCTGATGGCAAAGGCAAAATAAAACGTGGTTCACGTTGTGAACGTGGTCGGTCTGTTGAACTGCATAAGCAGGCTCTCTTGCAACATGGCAGGACTAGAACATAAATAAAACATTTCCTTTGTTTTCTTCATATATAACTTTATTCTTTCAGTGGCAAAAGTAAAACTGCTCCTGCTTATTCCTCACTTAGAAGAAAAATATAAAATTTAAAAAAGGCACCAAAACCTATATCAACAGGGCTTCTTTCACATTTTTCTATATTACTGCTAATTAACCTCTGCAGATCTATGAGATCCATATTTAGCTGGACAAGATTGCATTTAATAGAAATAAAATTTAAACTCTTTCACTCCATTCATCTACATGACAGATGGGACTAAACTCGTAGAAAAGTACTCGACAGCTGTGGGATCCTTCTACATTTCCCCTTTTCAGCTGGTTGAAAAAATTGTCAGTTTAGTTCTCTGCACAGACACACATTATTTAAAAATCAAGCATTTCCACACGTTGTGCCAGACATTTTGTTTTTTGTTGTTCTGATTTTTGGCAGTGTTACTTGTACTGACAAGTCCAGGAAACTTCAAGCTGTGTGATGCAATGAACAGCTGTGCGTGTGTGTGGTACATGAAAGCTTGTGATCAGGCATCGTTTAGGGAGTACTTAATTTGCTTTTGCTTTGTTTTTTAAATAACAGATCATTTTCAAGATTGTGTTAATTTAATCGTGGGAAGCCAAAATTGTGATCAAGGTTACATTTCGTGGAGCCCTGTCATTTAGTTGTAATAACCAAAAGATCCTAAAAATGTCCTTATTAAGCATTATATGCACATCTGCAAACTAAGACCTATATAGCAACCTTAAAAGTGCATTACACCGCACTCCAATATCAGCATGACTATGTCATAACCTAAAAAACACTGGTAACATTTGACAGTCAGATAGTAAGAACAGAAAACATTGCAGTGGTACGTTTCATTATCAGAAAAAGGAAACTTAAAATGCCTTTGAAAGAAATGAAATGAAAGAAGAAAGAAATGAAGGAAACAAAGCATGTTAGAATATGAAAGAAACTGTTGACAGTGTTACAAAGTTTACAGTTGCATGGCCTCTTGTCAGTAACATATCTGTTGATCTCACCCCCACGCTTTTCCTGGAAATGTTCAATCTTTGTCGCACAATAATACTGCTGCGTCAAAGTAAGAAAACAATAACCTCAAACATTGAAGACATTTTTTTTACATTTTCCCTGATCTTTCATTGATAGCTTCTTCTAGATTTTCCATCTGAATATCTTTAATAGGCTTTATTCCAATCTGCCTTTTTCTCAGAAACAAGTAAATATAAAGTCCTAATGATTCCTTCAAACATTTTGAACATATCTTACTACTACCTCACCTGGTCAGTGTGTGCTGAGTATCTACTCTCACACCTACCTGGGTGTGACAAGTGGCTGTATACTATATATAACTCCAGCACAAAAGTCACTAGTCACTAATACATGTAAGATATGAGAGGACATCAAACACATTTGCATCAAGTAGAACACAAGGTAAGAGAAATCTTTATGGAGTTTTTGAGAAGTTACACTTGTAAATCTCTGTCCGGACACAAAAAGTGCTACATATACAACAGCAGTGATTACATCTTAAATCAACACAGACTTTCTGTTCAACAGTCTCAGAGTTTGGTATGAAAATTGATCAGATTTGTTTTTCTCAGAAAAATATATATTGAAAAGTATTTTATGTATGAATGTAAAATTTCACACCAATCATTATATACATGTTTAAAAAAGTTGAAGATGCTTGAGCAGATTTTTTTGTAAAGATTTGATGATATGAGATGGAATGACCCTACAGTCAATCTGTGGTTAGACCTGGGAAAAACTGCTTGGACATAATGATTCCAGGTTTTAGAAGATTCCAGGGGCTTGTAAAAGTACAATACATAAAATATATTTAGTGGATGAAGATAACTTTAGGGGTCAGAATTACAAGTTTGATGTAGAAGTACTTATCTCCAAGTCTGCTTTATTTTCTAAAACACTACTACATGCCAAATTTTAATTAACCCTTTAAACCAAGGGTCCCCAATCCCAGTCCATGAGGGCCGGTGTCCCTGCAGGATTTAGATGTGTCCTTGATATAACACAGCTGATTTAAATGGCTTAATGACCTCCTCAACATGTCTTGAAGTTCTCCAGACGCCTGGTAATAAACTAATCATGTGATTCAGGTGTGTTGACTCAGGGTGAGATCTAAAACCTGCAGGGACACCGGCCCTCGAGGCCTGGAGTTTCCTACCCTTGCTAAAAATGCTAACCGTCACTGGTGATGGGTTAGGGTTTAAAGCAGGGGTCCCCAATCCGAGTCCACGAGGGCCAGTGTCCCTGCAGGTTTTAGATCTCACCCTGAGTCAACACACCTGAATCACATGATTAGTTCATTACCAGGCCTCTGGAGAACTTCAAGACATGTTGAGGAACTTCAAGACAGCTGTGTTATATCAAGGACACATCTAAAACCTGCAGGACACCGGCCCTTGAGGCCTGGAGTTGCCTACCCCTGGTTTAAAGGCTAAATTAGGTCAGCGTTTAAAGGGTTAAAACCAGTAATTGGAGATTATGTATCGGAATTTCAGGAGCAGGACCACACCTCCAAACACGCTCCTTCCGGCTGTCATCTATATAGGTACCCCCCAGTACTGCAAGCTGATCCCTTGTTCTCCATTCTTTAACTTCTTCACTTCTATTTAGTACATGGGGATTTGCCCAGCCCGGGAGCCATCGCCAGTCCCCTTCAAGTCCTCCCCAAACCGCAGCTCAATTCATGTCAAAGCATTCACTTTTACCTACTAAAACGCTGTCACACCTAAAATGAGGACGTGGGCCCAGCTAGTGAATAATAACAATCAAGAATAAAACTAACGCAGTAGGTATAATTTGATGAATGTAAAATCCTAACCCTTAGTAATGTACATTTAAAATGTGTGTGTGCTACTGCCATTTAGCCTCAGAGAACAGTTCAGACTAAAAATCTTTTCACACGTTTATTATGCTGCAGGACACTTAAAGCTAAAGATGGCAAATGGACCAGCATGGTCCACTAAGGAAGGGGAATTGCATATGGGAAGCCTCCCATTGTTGGATATTCTCCATGCAGATCAGTTTGAAGGAAAATATTCAGATGAAGATCTCCTGGAATGCACAAAAAAGGCTGAGGAAAACTTTTACAGAGGGGCCCCACCTGAGTGGTTAAATTTCTACATCAGTGAACAGGCAGAGTCCCTAAAGACTGGAACTACTTTTATCAAAAGAGATGGATACGAAGAACTCAGGGAACAAATTAAGAAAAATAGAAAATTCCCAGGGATATCAACTGTAAAACTGACACACCAACCAGGATGTGGAGGAACTACAATGGCCATGCAGGTGTTGTGGGACTTGAGAAAAACCTTCAGGTGTGCTGTTTTAACTGGCTCCACCTCAGATATTACAAAAGTTGCAATGGAGGTTGTCCAACTTTTCACAGCAGGCAGTCAAAACCACCAGAGAACTGTGTTGTTGTTGCTGAACAATGAGTCGATTCTGGAAGATCTCCAGAGCAGCATTATGATGACAGTTGCTGAGCAGAAGATAGTTACTCGTATGCCTGTAGTCATTTTCCTCAGCTGTGTGAGAAACAATGCACCTCAACAGAGTGACCACGTTGTCCTAAAGAACACACTCTCAGACAATGAGAAGGACAAGTTTGATAAGAAAAAGGAAGAGCTTCAAAAGAGGTACAAAGATAAATGTGAACAATTTCATGGCTTTAACATAATGCAAAGTAATTTCTCTCAGGACTACGTCAGGGAGGCATGTGCTGCATTAGAAAAAAGGAAAAAAACAAACCAGTCACTGAAGCTTGCTGCCTTCCTGTGTCTGCTGAACGCCTACGTACCAGGTTCATATCTCCTGGAGTCTCAGTGCCTGGACTTCCTCAGACAAGACAAGTACGATGACCTTTCACTGGAGGATCAAATGCAGCCTTTAAATCATCTCATTATTACCTTCCAACAAAATGAAAGTTGTGAGAAAAAAGTCCGCATGGCTCACACTATGATAGCAGAATGTTGTACTAAACTGTTGGCAAAGGCAGGTGTGACCAGAAGTGACACAACAAGAAACTTCTTGAACAGTTTTTGCAGATATGAGATTCCTCTGTGGTTGCTTGGTTTTGTCAAAGACATGCTAACCAAAAGAGAAATGAAAAAAGAAGTGGACCAAGTCAACAGCACAGAAATGAAACAGGAAAAGTTTTCTAGACTAATTCTAGACATTCATACGATGGAGGGGAAATGTCAGTGTGCAACAGTTTTAGAGAAGGCCTCATGTAAAATCTTTCAAAATCCATTTTTTCCACAAGCTCTTGCTCGTTTTTATTATATAGAACTAAAAGACTACAATCGGGCAGAAATGTGGGCACAGAGAGCAATAGAAAGAGATCCTCAAAATTCATTTGTTGCTGACACACTTGGCCAAGTCCATAAAAACCGCCTAATGAAGCAAAATGTTTCTGCCAAAACAAGAGAAATTTTGCAAATGGCTCAAAAAGCAATTAAAGTTTTTGAAGATGAAGAAAGATTAGCTGAGGATGAAGATGGACCAGACATGAAAGAACATGGCAAGAGGAATGTTTCAAGACTTTTTAATTCAAGAGGGCTTTTTGGTTACCTGCAGGTCTGCAATACTCTATATGACAAACTTGTTAGTCAAAATGAAACCTGGGAAAAGGTTCTCACAAAAAAAGTATCGGCGACCTCTTTCCTGAAATCACTTAGAGGCTACAAACTCCTCGGATTCATTGAACTACTAGAAAGCCTCAGAGATAAAGTTGAAAGAAAATGCATTTTTTTGGAACAATATCTGACTTACTCAAAGCCTAACACGGAGAAAGATGATCCTGAATATATATCTGAAGACATCTCAGAGTGCTACCAGAAGTATGTTGGAGACACAACTGCAAAACAACTCATCCAGATGTTTCAGGAGGGAAACATAGATGACCAGTCTGTGGAAGTGCTGTCATTTCTTGTCAAACAATACACTCAATCAGAGCTCGAAGACATATCTACAAAGTGTAGAGAAATGTGTCCAAGTGCAGATTCAGAAACGTCTCTTGTCAACAACATCCTCACACTATTTAGACGGAAAATGCCCCCAAGTGACACAGACCCACCTGAGCTGCACATGTTCACCCTTCTCTTGTACTGGCCTGAAAATGAAGGCCAGTGTGTTTATGACATCAGTCAAATAATTCAGCAAATGCAGAACACTTACGAAAATGCATATAAGAAGTACTTTCGTGCCAGGTATCTTCTTCCTGTGTTTTTCATTGGAAAAGGTGAAGGTGTGAAAAGAATTGTTCACAGAACAATTATTGAAAATCATCTGAAAGCAAAACCAGATTGGAGCGATAACTGGAAGAAAGAAGAAATCTTCAGAAGTCCTGATGTCCAAGAGCTCCTTCTTAGACTTGATGGAGTAGTAAGAGACTACGGAGTATATACAGGAGTTGGTGGTAAAGAGACTAAGATCAATGCCAATCTGCAAAACAGCTGTTGGAAAAAACGTCAAGTTACCTTCTACCTTGGATTTACTATCAGAGGTCCTGTGGCCTTTGGCATTCAGAATAAAACTGCAGACACAGGTAAGATAACATAACAGTAACATTGCAATGAAGTAAAATGCTCTGCAAACATTCACTACTAGTTAGTAGTTGTTTCATGCTTTGCCTCTCCAAAATGTGAAATGTACACACATGTAGAAGTTGCATTACCAGCAGGGCGAGATAACATATTAAGCCAAGAAGTCAGGATTGAACAAAAAGACATAGAGTAAATTTCAGCTAGGTGGCATCTATGTATATAGATGTAAATGTGTTAATAATGTCCATTTGAACACTTTCACTTGATTATTGTCATGTTAGCTTGAAATAAAATATCTCACTCTGCAGTTACTACAGCGTGCAACTTACTGCAACTTCTGCATGTGTGTCTTTTTCATGGTTTGGAAAGGGAAAGCGTGAAATGGACACGGTGCACCGGCAGGTCTATTACAAGTTTTGACATGATTCACGGTGCAATAATAACATAAAGTACATACACATAAATGCAATATTACAAAATTAAACAGTGCAAATGAGAATTTATTTGGCTACATTACAGTAATAGTTACTTATTGGACTTTTTAGATTTACACCATAGCATAATATTGTATTGTGTTTTTTAACCTGTATTATCCATTTTTCTGTTGTTTTACTTTATTTTTTGTTTGCTGATTACATCAGTTATTGCAGATCAGAATGGGAAAACTCTGACCAACAGTGTGAAAGAGACCAAAGCTGCCCCTTAAGCTTTAAACATCATACAAGATAATGGGGGACATCCAAGTTTGTGAATCCTGCTCAACATCCCCCCCAATAGGAAAGTGATTCTGAAGCTTCCTTTATAGTATTTATGTCTTTTTATATGTAGGGGCAAAAACTAAAAGGCGAAAATTGTGCTGTAGCGTTGATGTGATGCATGTGATCCAGCACTTTTAGTCATGTATGTATTGTCTATGCTAACACCTAAACAACAGACTTTCAGACTTTCTGATTCTTAGAGATGATTTACTTCCTAAAATTTGGCTTCTTTGCATAGTGTCTATTTAATATTTTGTTTATACATTTCTAAAGACTTTGCTAATCAACATCTGAAGAAAAATGTCTCCTCAAAGTATCGTTTTAAATTGTTGTTTTGCTTCCTGTCTTGTTACTCCTGTTTTTTTTCCTTCCTGTATTCCCAGCTGTCTTCACCTCCCTGATCACCCTCGCTGTGTATATACTGGCCAAATCTGCCCTTGTCTGGTGCTGGAACGTAGGTTCTTTCTCCATGCTAGTACTTTCCAGGTTATGTTTCCTGCAGGCAAAGTCTTAGTCTACGTTTGCCTTTTGTTTTGTATTTTGTGCAACCTCTATAAATGGCTTGCTTTTGTTAAGTCCCGTATACAGGCATCTGCATTTGGGTCTTCTCAATTAAAGGTTGCCTTTTTGTGTTTGTTTTATGTGTTAGATTCTAAAGTATAAAAGAGGATGTACATGCTGTTAAATAAAGGTTCGATAATGTTATGGATTTATCCAAGTTTAAATGTGAAAAGGATTTATATTCAGTTTTTTGTTTGTTTGTTTTTGTTTTTACCCCTGTCTAACCAGTGTTTGATTTCTTTTTACTTATTGTTCTTGTCTAGTTTAGGAGGGCTGTTTGTTTTATTATCCGAGTTTACTCAATAAAGTATTTAATTGCACATTTACACACATTTGGTACTGATTTCATAGACATATTTGAAAAATTATATTTTATCCATCTTCTTCCGCTTTATCCGGGGCCGGGTCGCAGGGGCAGCAGCCTAAGCAGAGAAGCCCAGACCTCGCCACCTCCTCTAGCTCATCCGGGGGAACACCAAGGCGTTCCCAGGCCAGCTGAGAGATATAATCTCTCCAGCGTGTCCTGGGTCTGCCCCGGGGCCTCCTTCCAGTGGGACATGCTCGGAACACCTCAGCCAGGAGGCGCCCAGGAGGCATCCTTGTCAGATGCCTGAACCACCTCAGCTGGCTCCTTTCAATGTGGAGGAGTAGCGGCTCTACTCTGAGCCCCTCCCGGATGGCCGAACTTCTCACCCTATCTCTAAGGAAGAGGCCAGCCACCCTAATTAGTAAATTATATTTACTATTAATTTAAAGTTTGTTTGCAGATTATTTAGTACATCTGAAACAGTTAGTTGTTTAAAGCCCAGCCTAACAGTTTTGCACGTCTGGCCTTTAGTTTTGTGAAGTGCCACGTCTTATAAAATTATTTCAAAGTGAAATATTGGCATCATTTAATAACACACATAATACCATAAATTGTTAAACATGCTTTTAATTTATTTTGAGACATGATTAGTAGTGAAATAATATTAACATTATTTAATAATAAATCACTGACAATCCCCACTTTAAATGCCTGGGACTTTCCACCTTTTGGTTTAAGAATTGAAGAAGCCTCTTGGATACCAGGAAAAAAATACTCATGTAAAGTACAGTAACAAAGTGTTTGTACTTCATTGCTTCCCACCTCTGGATATAGCTGCATATTAAGCTCTATGGATTAAAAATAGGATCTCACTTAAGGCAAGCCGATTATTTTATATATAGCACCAAATCACAACAACAACATAAAGAAAACAGTGAACATATGTATGTGAAGGCAGACAAGGGAATACTTTTGCATATATATGTACATCTCTGGAGCAGGAGTCACAAGTTTGATTCCCACCTGGGGCATCTGATTCCCACCTGGGGCACCTGGGGCATCGGGTGGCTGTAGCTCAGGTGGCAGAGCAGGTCAGCCACTAATCAGAAGGTCGGTGGTTCAATCCCAGGCTGCCTCCTGGCTGCATGCCAAATATCCTTGGGCAAGATACTAACCCCATGTTTGCCTACTGGTGGTGGTCAGAGGGCCCGGTGGCGCCAGTGTCCGGCAGCCTCGCCTCTGTCAGTGCGCCCCAGGGCAGCTGTGGCTACAATGTAGCTTGCCATCACCAGTGTGTGAATGTGTGTGTGATTGGGTGAATGACTGAATGTAGTGTGAAGCACTTTGGGGTCCTTAGGGACTAGAAAAGCGCTATACAAATGCAGGCCATTTACCATCTGTATCCAGTAAGAGTCCTAGGCTAGACCCCCCCCTTCTCTCTCATTCTCGACATGAACGAGAGAGGGAAATATAAAGTCATGCCATCTCGGACGTCACCCTAATCAACAAAGTCCGAGACAGGTGTCTAGGTACCAGGGCACCCTGATGAGAAGTGGGGAAACCTGGATCCCCCGTAGCCAGTTACCAAGACTAGGTGAAGTACCCTCAGAAGATCTACTAGATGATGTGATTGCAGCACTAAGAATGATACCTGTATGCTAAGCGGAAAGGAGGAGAACGGGGACTGGTGAGTGTCAGTACCACGGTCCAGGATGAGACAACAAACATCCACAAATACATCAGGAAGATGGCAACACATAACAGCAGGGTGCAAGATGCTAGCAGGCAGGGCATACATGGAACGCCATAACCAAGTGGCCGGCATAGTGTACAGGAACATCTGTGCCAAATATGGCCTGGAAGTCCAGAGGTCAAAATGGGAGACATCCTCTAGGGTGGTGGAGAATGACTGAGCTAAGATCCTGTGAGACTTCCGGATGGAGGTGGCTAACCAACCGGATATAGTGGTGGTGGCCATAGACCACCAGTAGGGGTGAGAGGAGTTTTTTTTTATAGAGTGACCTCTATATAAGTCTGTCATGTCCTTTTACCCTTTTTAAGACCAGAACCAGGTTATGTACACATGATTTTATAAAACATAGGTCAGCATTCATTAAGTAAGTGTGTGTGTGTGTGTGTGTGTGTGTGTGTGTGTGTGTGTGAGAAAGAGAGTGAATGTGACAGAAAAAGAGAGTGAAAAACATTTTGGATAATAGAGAACTGTCTGTGATCAAGCCACATAAATATTCTTTTTTGATGCGCTTCCAAACACTCTTCATTGATTATTTACATTTGCTTACATCCTAACCTATTTTAATGCCCTCCTTTTATTTGTTTAAATGTTTCCAAATACTCAAGCACTGTTTAATTGCAAACTGAGACCTGAACAGCAGCCACATGAGTGAAATAGAGACAGAAAGAATTGTTATCTTTCATCATTAAACCGTTCATAGTAAAGCCTTAGTATTTCCTGTTGTGACAAGCATTTCCTAATCAAATGAAGTCACCCTGCCCTTTAAACAAATGTAGGTAATGTTTCAAAATAGGACAATATTAACATATATCACATATTTTATTATTTTGTTGGCCAAATTTGCAAATTTCCAATCTTTAGCGTCTGATTGTGCAATATTTTATGCCAGCTTGACGTGTTTATTGACTGAACACGTCAAGCGTAGCCTCTGCTTTTTTTAAAAACCAGGAAGAAAATGTGCTGTTAAATTGACTCATTCCTTTTTTTAAACTACTCTGAAACTGGAACTGCTCTAACATTCAAACTGTAGAGGTGTACATGTCTGTACCTGATTATCCCAACCTGCTTTGGGTGTGACGACTACCTTCCAGGTTACATGACACATTCACGGTCCCAGTGCTTGAACACACACATAATAGCAGGTCTTTAGAGCTGTCCGTGTAATTTGGGAGAAGGTAAGAAAAATCTCTTAAGATCTGCAAATGACAAATGGAAGTTTTAATTGAAGTTAGTGTCTGGTTCTTTACATGGAGAAGGCTATATTTATTTTATGTGATTGACCAGCAATGAAATGGCTATTTAAATGTATCACATTCCATAAAGTGAATGTAGGACCTAAATTACAAATAGTTTAAGCTAAGACATAAGACGGACTCATGTTTGTTTTGTTTAACATTCATTAGGGTGAAGCAAAGTGAAAGTGTGAAGATGGCAAACAGACCAGCCCTGCCCACTGCTGAAGGTGGACAAATACATGTAACGAGTAAAATCAGTGATTCCTTCTCATTTTTGGATGTCCTCTACACCAGACAGTTTGAAGGAGAGTTTGTTGAACCTCAACACGCTGAGCAAGTGGAGGAAAACTTTTACAGAGGGGCCCCACCGAACTGGTTAAACTTCTATATCAGTGAACAAGCAGTGTCAGATGGCAATGCAACTCCTTTTATCAAACGAGATGGATATGAAACCCTTAAAGAACAAATTCACCTGAGAAGAAAAGGCCCTGGGACATCAACAATTAAACTGTTTCATCAACAAGGATGTGGGGGAACCACACTGGCTATGCAGGTGCTGTGGGACTTGAGGAAAACCTTCAGATGTGCTGTTTTGACAGGCTCAACATTAGATATCACAAAAGTTGCGCAAGATGTGGTCAGCCTTTTTACAGCAGGTAGCCATGGCCACCAGAAAACGGTACTGTTGTTACTAAATGATGAGTTCATATTGGACATCCTCCAGGACAGGATTATGGAAGAGATTGCTGAACAGGATATAGAAATTGATTTGCCTGTGGTAATTTTACTGAACTGTGTGAGAAGCAGTGACGGGATTATCCACCAAAAGGAGCGTTCTTATGAACTGAGACAAAAGTTCAAGAGGAAAATGAGAAAATCTATTATTCTCAAAAAATCTCTCTCAGACAGAGAGCAAGCAGACTTTGATATGAAAAAAGAGGAGCTTGGCAGAAGATTTGGTGATCGATGCAAGCAGTTTCATGGTTTTAACATTCTGCAGTCTAATTTCTCTCAAGCCTACATCAGGAACGCATGTGCTACATTAGAACATATCAAAAGAACAAATAAGCCACTGAAGATGCAGCTTGCTGCCTTCCTGTGTCTGCTGAACGCCTACGTACCAGGTTCATATCTCCTGGAGTCTCAGTGCCTGGACTTCCTCAGACATGAAGATGAAGATGACCTTTCACTGGAGGATCAAATGCAGCCTTTCAGTCATCTGATCGTCACCTTCCAACAAGGTGAAAGATCTGAAAAAAAGGTTTGCATGGCTCACAATATGATAGCTCAGTGTTGTACTGAACTGTTGGGTGATGCAGGTGTGACCAGAAGTGACACAACAAGACACTTCTTGAACAGTTTTTGCAAAAGTTATGTTCCCCCATGTTTGCTTGGGTTTGTCAAAGACATGCTAACCAAAAGAGAAATTAAAATAATAGAGGACCCAACTGGTGTAATTAATGAGAAGAAAGAAAAGTTTTCCAGACTGATTCAAGATATTACAAAGACAGAAGATGATGACAAAAAGAAAGGCAAAAGTCAGAGTCTGTCAGTCTTGAAGGTGGCCTCAAAGAAATTTGATGACAACCCACTTTTTCCACAAACTCTTGCTCGTTTATATTATATAGAAATAGAAGACTACAATGAGGCAGAAATTTGGGCAAAAAAAGCAAAGCAGAGAGCACCTTGGAGTTCATATGTTGCAGATACACTAGGCCAAGTCCATAAGATCCACCTGAAGAACTTAAAACTTTCTGCCAAGCCAAGAGAAATTTTACAGCTTGCCCAAAAAGCCATTGAAGCTTTTGAAGATGAGGAACGACTTGCTGAGAATGAACACATGAAAGGCAAACAAGGAGATGGCAATAAAAAAGTCTTGCGTGCTTTAAACACCAGAGGGCTGTTTGGTTATCTGGAAGTTTGCACCCTGTTGTATGACCATCTTATCAGACATGATGAACTTTGGAAGCAAGTTCTCACAAAGACTGTGTCTCTGGGCTCTGTCCTGAAATCCCTCGGAGATGAGAAACTTTTCAGGTTTAAGGAGCTAATAAACAGCCTCAGAGATTTGGTTGAGAAAAGATCTGAATTTTTCGACACTTTTTTAACTTATTCATATTCTGTTGTAAAGAAAGAAGATCCATCCTACATTTCCAGAAAGACAATAGAATGCTACAAAAAGTATGTTGGAGACGCAGAACCAAATGATCAACTCCAGAAAGCCTTCCACAAACTTAAACAAAAACTGGCTGTCACTTCTCCGGGAGTACTTTCATGTCTTGAAAGATGCACTAGATCAGACACCAAGGACATTGCTGTATGGTGGAGAGAAATCTGCCAACACAAACATTCTGCTACACATGCCTTACTCAACTACGTTCTGGCCAATATCATGCTGATAAATATGAAAGAACCTCCGTCCAGCTCCGACTACCAAAGCAGCTTTACAGAGAAAATGCCATTGGCTCCTGAGATGCAACCCGAGTTTCACATGTTAGCTCTGCTGTTGTGTTGGCCTACAGATGGTGAAGACAAATTGACCTTTGACCTCCCTCATTTAATCCAAAATATTCTGTATTCCTATGAACAAGAATATAAGTCACTCTTTCAGTCAAGGTACCTTCGACCCATATTTTTTCTTGGACCGGGTCAGGGTCTGAACAGACTTGTTCACAGACGCAACCTTGAAATCTTGTGGACCCAAGATGCACTGGAAGACCCAAAAACAAACTGGAGGAACGACGATATTTTCAGAAATCCAACAGTCAAAGACAAACTTCTCAGGGTTAAAGGGGTGGTGAGAAATTACAGGCTGTATGCAACATTTGGCGGCACAGAGATCAAGTTGGATGTTAACCAAAAAGACAGCCTCTGGAACTCAGGCCATGTGTTCTTTTATCTTGGATTTACAATCAGTGGTCCTGTTGCTTACAACGTTCACAGAAGAACTGAGGGTAAGAAAATGAAACTATTAAAATCCTTTCCCTCAACAAATTAAATGCTTTCCTCTTTGAGTATTAAAAATTTTCATGTTATAATGACAATAGTTGTTTTAATACAGCTAGGTTGATAATTTTACATGACCAAATGGTGTTTCCTCCATTTTTCTGCTTTAAAGATGCTAAGATTAAAAAGCATGTTTTTTATGTACTTATATCATATAGAAATCTCGCACAAGTTAAAGTAACGTTAAAATTGTGCTAGAATTATTGCATTTTGTTAGCTAGCTCTTTAAACATTAACTTTGCTTTAAGAAGAACCTTCTGAGAGACTTCTGAAAGCTTTTGGCAATGAAATGGTAAGTCTCTGTTTCTGTGGATTTTTTTCTACTCATTTATTGCATCTTACAATAATTGTAAAGATTTTACAATTTCAATGACCATGACAATGTAAAAATATCTTGTACAACAGGACTCCAGTCCGTGGACGAAGCTGAAACCTGAAGTCCAGATAATGGACAAGGTTCATACTTACAGGTGAAGGTTATCACTAATTACAAGACACACAATGAAGTGGTTTGGGTTTAAAGTACCACTTTGTACTATTTGCAGTTTTGCTGTTTCTGTTCGTGCATGTGAACAGAGCATAACAGAGCATTTTGTCTTGTCTATTCAAATTCAGCCTGCAGTCTGAAAGTGGCAAATATGAATGCAGCGAGTCTGCCTTGCGGTGGGTTTGTAAGGAAACCGTCAGCTTCAGATACCAGTTTAGCTCATGGGAGCGATTCATGAGGAAACCTGTATGCATGGACTACATACCAGCAGGACCCCTAATGGACATCAAAGTCACAGATGGGAAGCTAGAGGAAGTCCGTCTGCCGCACTGGATCTGTACAGGTGAGCAGTCGTAAAACGCATATGATTGTTTTATTACAGTAATAAAGATATTTATGCACACATGACTGTTTGTGCTTTGCAGGTGAAAATGCAGCAATGTCAGACATATTTCGAGTTCTGCATGTGGACAGCAGTGGAGGTTATTTGGAGCAAGTGTCTGAAATGACATCATCCCATGTGAAGTTAAACAAGCCGGAGTTCTCTCTAAGAGGAGCCATGATCCTAAAGAAACTGGGCCTATATCTAAAAGTTTTTGCTGATGTCTTGATATACATGCAAATCACATCTGGCCTCACTCTGCACGTTTACCTGGTCCCACATGATCCTCTAATACAACAGGTAATACAATGCCACGTACTGGAGCAACAATATAAAGTAGAAGTGAGGAAAAATATATAATAACACAGAGAAATAAAATGCTCTCATTGATAAATACAAAAACACAGTGACACTACAAGGCAACAAATTAATAGAGTTTGGTCTCTAAATGTTTTGACAACCCAACTGACAACATTATTGACTTTCAGGCAGAGAAAACTGCATTAAAAGTTAAGAACTTACAGCCATCTTTATGCTAATGTAATTTAATCATTCTTTCAAAAGCTGTTTTTTGAACAGCTTTGAGCTTTTTTTTAACTTTGTAGTTGTTACTTGTGTTTGCTTGGCATTTTCCCTTTTCAGTTACATGGATTGCAGTAGTGCAAATCAATGTTCTCATCTTGATATAAACACAAACACATATGTTCATTAAAGACGTGAATAGATGTGAACACGATTCCCAAAGATTTCCAACCATTACTTGTATGTGAAGAATGGTCCATTTTTCCATGTTTCAGGAAGTGGAGAAGAAGGAGAAATCTGACGGATTCAGAAAAATCCAAAAGACAAGTCCTGTTGACCCTGTACAGCTGGAGAGTTATTTCTACCTCTCAACAGACTGGGACACAGCACAAATCTGCCCTGAGGTTTGGACTAAGCTGCCCTTCTGTTCATTGCACCATAACATAGAAACAGCAAAAATCCTCAAGTTTCCATAAAACGTTTTCTCTGCAGAAACAGCAGTTCATGTTGGAGTGGAGCGACACTAATTTCTTTGAGGTGGTCATTGGAAATGAAAAAAGCGAGTTCGGAAACATGAAACTGAAACTTGAAGTTGAGCGCAGGGGAGGAAAGGAAAAGGACACCGTGTGGACGTGCGCTATCGGAACAGGTTAGTGTTTTATATGTTGTTACCCTAACGCAGCTCATCTAAAATATTTAGACAAGGCCAGTATTTGACCAGCTTGACCCCTTTTATTCCAGATGAATATTAAGCACAAGTATTCACCAAGAACAGGGTAAGAGGTTCGCTTTAATCCATGATTATTTTATAAAGTAAATTCCTTTTTCAAATCTTATGATTTGCTTATCAAGACATAATTTAAAAAGAAAACTGGGTTCTGAAACAACCTAAAAACAAACCTGAGAGAAACAAAAAGCAGTCTTTCTTTTTCACCCATTTGCTGTAAAGTTCTCGCTGTGGTCTGGATCACTGTCTCTTTGCACGATTTCCAGTTTGATCCCGTCGCTATAAAACAAAGCCCAAACCATCACCCTTCCACCGCCGTGCTCGACAGTTGGTTTGAGGTGTTTGTGCTGATATGCTGTTTGGTTTTCTCCAAAGGTAGTGCTGTGTATTTTGTTCAAACATGCCTACTTAGGTCTCACCTATCCAAAATATATTGCTTTTTTTTTTCACATGCAGCATTGCTGCTGTTCTTTTTAGATAGAAGATATTTACCCTCTTTCCAAAAAAGCCCGTTCAAAACTTGTTCATCTTTTTCTAATTGTACTCTTATTAACTTTAACATGCTGAGGCCTGCAGAGTCTCAGATGTAGCTCTTGGGTTTCTTGCAGTTTCTCTGAGCAGGGCATGGTCTGATACTGGGATGAATTTACTGGGATAGTGACTCCTGTGTTGACTGGAAGCTATCTTGAATGTTTTCTGTTTGCGAATGATCTTTCTTCCCAGACTGAAGAACATCAGCAATTTCTTTTTAAAAATTATTGCTTTCCTATTTGGAATTGTGTTAACACACACCTGAATGCTCCAGACTAGGAAACTACTGAACGACTGCTTTTGTAGAGATGCTGATTATCAATAATCAAGTGCATTTCTGTATCAGCACCTGGCTGTTACTTGCACAGGGAGCAGTGTGCTTAGTTATTTAGCATTTTGGCTTAATTTTCACTAAATAATGACGTCATGTTGCTGTTCATCTACAGTTTCAGTAATTTTACAGTCTTGTAAAGACCAGGAGATTTTCATTAGGTGCTGATATGTAAAACCTTATAACTGAAAACAGCTTCTTTTTTCAGAACTATATATTTATGAAAAACTATATTGTAGAGCATTACAACTTACTGTGTTTTATTATGTTTTACATTTGCTTTTTATTTTTCTGGACAGCATTTCATGGATCGCCATTCAACGGCTCTGATGGACAGTGAACGAGGCAGCAGCCGTTCTAGACAAACTCCAGGAAAAAGATTTGATCTCCAATGAGAAATTTGATGCTGTGAGAAATTTAAATGAGAGATTATTCAAAGATGAGCTCTATGAAGTCTAAGGGATAAAGTCTCTGAGGTTTCTCATCTATGAGCTTGAGTGATCTCAATGTACTGTTTAGAGAATGTTAAAATATGAACCACATTTTAAGTTTTTTTTTTTTTTATTTAACTCAACCAAATATATATTTTTCTCTTGTTTAAAAAAACCTTTCTTTATTTTTTTTAAATTGTTTATCTTGTTTTTATCTGTGTAATTTAATTTCTTTAACGTTTTTCTACAACATGGGATACAGATGTTAATGTTTACTCAGAATACAGGCAAATAAAATATTCTGAACTTTTATATTTAAATTAAAAAATACCTGATTGCTACAATTCTAACTTTTAGTCACAGAAATTTAAAATACTACATTTTGTGTCCAAAGGTTAAAAAAGTACAGTGACATGATGTGTATTAAAGTGAACAAAGTTTACAATGAAGCAGAAGAACCAGAAAAATAAATATGAAAATATTTTAAGGTGGAAAAATGAGTGTGGTTTTATTTCCCAAAGGTCACAAAATGAGACTAATGTGCACAGTTTTTTTTCCATTTCAGATAATCCATTTATACAGGATGCTACTGAGGAATGATGGGTAATAAATTAGATCAAACTGATACTTGTACATAATGAGGTGGAAAGTTATTGGTTCATCTGAGCGATGAGCCCCTCCAGCTCTGGACGCGCCTTGAACCGTGCTTGGAAATCAGCTTCGGTGTGCTGAGAGGTTCAGAGGGAGAGAAGTGGATTAGTTTTAAAAATTATGATATGACCAAAAACTACGCATGCATATTGCCTTTAAGAGTAAGATGGAGTCTGGTTGGTTATAGTGAGCATTTCTAATGTTCTCCAACAGTTATGGACTAAAAGATGAACATGCAACAGCTTACTCACCTCCGTCACAGAGAGCTGAACTCCCTCTGGTTGATTCTTTAAGAGGACGTCCATGAAGACGGGACACAGCGCGGCGTTCAGAGTGCTCAGCTGGACAAAAAGTAATAACACCGTTAACAGTTAGGTCTTTAAAACCTCTCAGTACACCTGCAGCACCTGCAGTTTGAGCACAAACAAAACCCCAAAAAACACAACAAGCCAGGTCTTACCTGAACGACTCGGTGGTGAGTCTTGAGGACAGCATCGACGTACGTCTTGGTGCCTTGCTCCTGCATCAGCATGACCTCTGTGCTCTTTCTTGGTAAAGCATAGCTGTACGTGGGAAGCATTAAAGAGCATTAAAGCTTAAGTCTACTACAAAGAAAAACAAAACAACTCACTGTAATATATTTGGCAGATGCAGAGGAACTCTGCTGCCATCTAGTGACCAAAGTCTGCTATATCAAGGTTTAAAACTTGATCATCTACCATCCTTACTGTTGCTTTGATAGTTTAACTGTGTCAGTCCCTTCATGTGAAACGCATATCTAAATAATTTTTATTCCATCCTTTACAGGGAAAAACAACTTCTACAAACCTGCAGTTCATCCTAACTATGCTTCTATCGGCTGAGTGAATTGTTAATTACCCACACATAAGAGAGAAGACGGGGGACCTTTGATACCCGGTCTACCAATCAAATAAACCAAATCATATTTAATGTTGTTCATATATGGAAAAGAATAAAAACAGTTTAACTTCAAACATCTAATCTTAATGAACAGGGGGCAGTTATAGCAGAAAATGGAAATGTTCCTATTGAACTTGACATGGTTTGCATCTCAGCTCCTTAAGTGACTCAGTTAAATGTTACCTGCTGACCTGCAGTGATCAGAAACCTCAGACCTGCCATCCAAACATCCTCACCTGTCAGCTACTTTGATGCCAAGCCGGTTGCAGAAGTTATGGATGTACTGGGAGTAATGTTCCACGACAGTCATGTCATATCCTGACACGTTCACATTCAGAGTGCCGTACGCTGTATCTGTCGCAGACATGATCCGTTTCATCTGGTGCTTGTCCTTCTTTTTCCTCGGCTACAAGCAACAAAACAGCAAAGGGCCAGACAGTGTCTTCAGTTAACTCTATCCTGCAAACAATTTAAAATTCACTCTGGGAACCACAAGTAAGCCAGCAGTCTGACACTGAAGAGTTCTGTGAGGACACTCTGGTGGTATGAGGTCTTTAAGATGAAATGGGCGTGATTATTCAAAACTGTGTGTGTGAGGAGAATGTTTTTATTTTCAATTCTGGATTTAGCAGGTAGTCAATCAATATATTCTCCACTTGGAGTCTTACCGCTTGCTTAGGTAACAGATATTTCCACCTCCCAATGCCGTGGGTTGGCATGCCCTTGTACTGTCGTTCATTTACAGAGTGTGTGCCTAAGAAGAGAACAAACAACACTTTAAATATTCTGCAGCACCACGAGCAGTTTGCATTGAGTTTGCATACACAGGACACAAATACTTACACCAAACAGGATGCTGGATGGACGGTGCAGCCCTTTAAAGATTACAGAACACAGATTAATCATAAATAGTATCAGAAGGAGAGAAATCATCTCACCGCGATGTGTTTAGAAACATAAAACAAATTCTACGGTCTAACAATTGAGACTTGTTGTAAATGTCTGTGCTTCAGTCTGTTTTAAAAACTGACAAATTTAACCTAATTGCTTAATTAAATTAAACATATAATGTCTACAACTGGGACAACCGAAAAAGCAAGGCAAAGACTTACCGGCAAGGTGTCAGCGCTTTATTCAGCAGGAGCGCCTGCTGTGCGACAGACGCCTGCACCTGGAGACAACATCACCTGTCAAATCCACTATTTATCACACTCATTTAAATTTAACAGTGTATCCCGGCAATTATGAAGCACAGCAGTATTTGGATATCCTCCTTCAGTATAACCATAAACACCCATTGCGGTCTTCCTCTTTTCCTCCTTGCCTGGCAGCTCCATCTACAACATCCTCTGTTTTTCCAGTTACCTCTACAGGAGCCAGAAAAGACAACGACACAAACACGGGGCTGGCTGACAGGAAGCTAACTTAGCTCCAGCACAGCTGTGACCTCTGTGAAGTCAGCAAACCTGTAGCAGAGAAAAAACAAATAAGCGGGACGTCACCTTCCGGAAGACAGGATTCATCACTGCGCCTCTCTCTGTCGATATTTAATGTCAGATATGCTCAGACGAAACTCCTCACAGAACTGCATCTGCTTAGGATGAATAACATGCAATAACACACGCACTGGTGCAGACGCCGGAAGTCCGTGCTGTTTTTTGTCCGTCGGTTAAACACGGGAGTACAACCGTTCCGGGTGTCGTGGCAAAACGTGATTACAGATGTTTCTGTGTGTTCTGTTTTTTTAATGCCTAATATAGTTCCTTATATTGGTAAATAACCTGTAGACAACATGATTTACAAAGCGGCTATATGTAGAATAAAGAATTGGCCTGTTTTAAAAGTATAAACTAAGACCACTGCACTACTTTCAAGCACTTCAACTCGTACTCGTCTTGATGTTGTTTTTTTATATTCTATATATTCTTCTTGATATTTATTCAGCTGTCTTAATTGCTTGTTTGTCCAAAACGTTTATTTTCTTTGAAGATATAATGATACAATAAATGTTTTATTTTAGTGGATATTTTGTTGACTCCATAAGGGATTTTCACATTCTTCCCATTCTGGACATCTTGCCCCTCTTTTACACCCTCATGATGTAAAGTTTTCTAGATCTGGCACTGCTGCTCTGTCCTCTGCATTAAAATGCACTCCCTTGGGGCAGTTAAAATGTATTTGTATTTGTAGAACTGTGATTCATGCTAATACAATCCATGCTTCCCTCTTGGCTCCACCTCTCGTGAAGAAGAGACTTTTGATGTCAGTGACACTTTCACCCAGATAAATATGGATATGCAAAAGTCACTTTGTGACAGGAATTTTCTTTCTGGCTCAGAATGAGCTTGACATGTTATAGGCCAATAATACACAACAGTTTAAATACTAGAGCAGGTGGTTGCTTCTCCTCTACAGTGTAGTGAAATATATTGGCGCCCCATGACTTGCGTGGTTGAACAGGCTACTCCTGTACTGAAAGCTGTCTCTAAACTATCCCACTTAAAGGCCTAAACTAAGATTTTATTATTATTAGTCTGCAGTGATGGACCGATGAGGTCAGGCTGGGGTGTCTGTGGACTATGTTTGCATATGATGTTGCGACGTGTAGTGAGAGCAGGTGGAAGAGAGAGAGCAATGGAGACTGAATTTAAATACCTATGGCCAACCAAAGCAACAGACAGTTAACAAAGAGGTGAACAAGACAGTGCAGGCAGGGAAGAGTGGGTGGAGAAGAGTATCTGAGTGAAAGAATAGCAGCTAGACTGAAAGGGAAGGTTTACAAGATGTTAGATGTGCGGTTTGGAGATGGCGACTGAGCTGGAGATGCTAAGATTTTCACTGGGAGTGACCAGAAAGGACAAGAATAGTAATGTGGATTTTGGAGGGACAGCTAAAGATGTTTAAGGTGGTGCTGCCAGGCAAAAAGGAAGAGCACAGATGAGGTTCATGGATTTAATGGAGGAGTACAAACAGAAGGTTGGTGTGACAGAAAAGGAGGATGCTAGGGATATGTGACATTTGTTTTATTTTCTTTCTTGCCCATTTTCCTGTGTTTAAAGTCTTCAGCCTGTTAGCTTTAAATGTCCTAATCAAACTGCAGTAATGCGTTTCCTGTACACAAAGCAAAAATATAAACTCTTACGTCACATTTCTCCAGCAACATAAACAACACCGTGACAACCGTGCACATTCACCAGGCTTTTTATTATCATTTTTAATTTTTACAATTCCTGAAGTTTGGCCCCTCAAATAATTTTATCAAAATGGAAATCAGCTGTCGACATTCAAAGGTTTCAGGTGTACCACAGCATTAACAGTAGTAAAGTGCGAAAGTACACATCACCTAAAACTGGTATTTTAAGAAGAATGTATGAACTGTGCATAGGAACAATTATTTTTGTTTTTACATGTTTGTAAATGCATTAACTGCTTTTAAAGCACAAAAAGCAAAACGTCATTCTGCAGTAAACTTCTGTTAGCACATTTCTTTAAACATCATGCCAAGCAGACAAACATCTCCTAAAGTATGCATGCACACACACTCTCACTCACAACCTTTTCTCTTTGGCTTACAATGCTGAAACAATCACAAGCTCATACACAGGTTCTGTTCCAGCAGATTTCTCAGAGCCTTCAGCAGAAGTTCTGATCGAAGGGCTTTCTTTGGAGCTATTGTTGTATCAAACGTTTTGCAGAAAGTTCTTCAATCAAGCTAGAGCAAATCTAGCTAACAAGGTGAAAGAGTAAATTCTCACTTTCTAAAAAATCTTTTTGGCAAAGTGCTCGAAAATCTGGTGTCACAGACGTGCAAAGGTTTCCCAAACTGAGCCGTTATACATTCACATTCATGTACAGCGAATGATTCTAAAGGAAAGCACCTGAATTAGGTTTGCCAGTGTGCGACACATGTTTAGGGTGAGAGTCACTTCAGCACATTCTCAGCCCTTGATTTGTTTCAAGTCCAGCTGAACTGGAGGCTTTCACTGCCCAGCATGTGTCTGAATGCTGTGTGAGGGTTAGAGGCAAATTGTGGGGCTTCTTGAGTCTTAATCTTCACATTCTGCGAACATGAAGACGAGCGATTTGTCATGTGACTGTGCACTCGTCCACAGTCGAGGATCGACTTCAAAGTGCTTCATTAGGTGGAAAATAATGCTATTAAACTCCTCTTTCTTCGTCATCCTCTTCCTCATCCCCATCCTCTTCTTCTTCCTCTTCAAAATCCTCCTCCTCCTCCTCCTCCTCCTCCGGGCTGTAATCATCATCATCATGCGGTCCCACCCCATCTTCCTCCTCATCGTCTTCCTCCTCCTCCCCCTCACTTCTCATTTCCTCTTCGCTGCTGTCATCTAGGTCATCTTCATCTTCATCGTCCTCCTCCTCGTCCTCCTCCGGAGCCTCTTCCTCATTCTCGTCCTGCTCCTCCTCAGGATCAGAAATGTAGCCTGATGGAGAAAATGAAACAGAAGTTTGAGCAGAGCTGAAACAGCACAAATCGTTACGCTGCCAGATGTTTTCGGGTTAGAGGCTTGTGAAGCCGTTTCAGACACAGTGACGAGTGTCAGCAAATGACTGAATATTTCTTACACAGGGAATTGATAGCATCGCTAATGTGAGGCCGGAGCTCCTCTTCCAGAAATTTTCTCATTTCCTCTTCCATCGTCATTCCCACACCCTCCGTCTCCATGTCGACATACTCTGGGTAAAACATGTTTTTCCTTAGCTGCCTGCGGTAACTAAAGTGCACAAAGACAAAAGAAGTGACAGTTTGCTTCCTTCATCCATGTATACACGTCTTAAATCGCTAATTGTTTGCAACCATGCTGACACATAACTAAGCACTTCGGTCAGTCTATAATAATCAGTTTAAGTAAAACTACAATATGTACTGGTAAAAACTCCTTAAATATCATGCTTCTAATGGTTTTTCGTGATATACACACACACAGCAGCCACTTTGTTAGGTACACCTGTTGAATTGCTGAATGAAAATATCTAATTAGCCAATCACATGGCAGCAACATACATGTCACAAAGGTTGAATCATCTCAATCTGGTTTCTTGAACATGACAGTGAGTTCACTGTCCTCCAACAATCTCCACAGTCAGCAGATCTCAATCTAATAGAGCAATGTTGGGACGTGGTGGAACCGGAGATTCACATCATGCATGTAAAGCCGGCAAATCTGCAGCCACTGTGTGATACAGTCATGTCAACATGGACCAAAATCTCTCAAACATTTCAAGCAACCTGTTCAAGTCGCTCTGTAGTTAAGAACCTGGCACCAATGAGATGTATTCAAAAAAAGTGGCTGCTGAGTGTTTATTTTTTCCTCCCCACAAAAAAATAAGCTAACAGATAATTTCAGCTGTGAGAAATATTAGGATGTTTAAACTTTATTTTGTCTGTATGATGTGAGAATAAAGCAAAGATGAACTGAGAAATTAAAAAAAAAAAAAAAAACTTACTATTTTCCTTTTGTCCTGTATGCCTGAAAAAAAACAAAACAGACATCAACACAAATAAATCAATTATTAAAACAAATCTATGCGTATCTCCACACACAGATTGTACTTTGGTGGGCAGCCCTGGAATATAAACCATCACATTTACATCATCCTAGCAGGATAGTCTGAGAGTTTGATGACAGCATTCTGTTGGTATTTTTACAGCTTTTAACTTCAGCAGGATAAACTTTCTTTTGGATCAGTTCAATAATGTCACAAGAAAATGTTCCGTGCTTTAAGAGTAAAATCGCGGCCGCAGTTTGACAGTGACGCGTTAGAGTCTCACCTCGATGAAGCGGAAAGGGTCGCTCTCGAGCATGAGACCTTCGATGCCGCAGCGGACTTCCTGTAAGCGCGCCTGGTCCTTGGTGATCTTGATGATGTTCATCTGAATGGTCGGGCTGTTGATGTCACAGTGAGCGCGTGCACAGTCTCGCAATCTGCCGATGAAGCTCTGCACTTTGGTCTTCATCTCGTCTCCCAGTCGGTTCAAGCACAGCTCGGTGTCGTCCATAAACTTCTAACGAGGGAAGCGACGGAAAGAAGAAAAAGTCAATCAGCTGGACGATGGTGCAAAAGTGCAAGAATTTAATTTACTCAACATGAATAAGTGATGTGTAAACGGTCTAGTGCTTTACACATTCACCTAACCTAACCAGATGAGACCGTCCCCTTTGGGGTTGCGTCGGGAAGGTATGGAAGCTCATTTCTGCCACAGATTTTTTTTTCCAGGATCTGTAAATCCAAATTTTGTGTTACAATGTTAAAATTTCAAATTAATAACTCAAAAGTTTTATTTAGGCATCTTGAAATTTAGAGTTACTCAAGCCTGAGTCAGAGCATTGCCTGACTTTGTTTTTTTGAAGCAGAAACAAGTGCCCATAGCAAAGGCATCCTGGGTACTAAAAATAAATCAATCAGCAAGCCTAAGTGATTAAGGGAGCAGAAGAAAAGAAACAAAAACCCCTCCTTATTATACTCCTTACCATATTAAGCTTATTTATAATTATAATTTTTATATTTTTTTAAACCCATTCAAGTTCTCAACTTTGGCCATATTACTTCTTTTTTAGGATTCAAATTTTGTGTTAGTAAATTGTTAAACAGTGGTGGTGCTGGGCTATGCGCTTTGCCTGACTGCTGATGGGAAAGGTGGAGCTGGTTGATTCAGAGCGCTGTATCAGGTGAGGCAAGAGGCACACCTGTAGCAGAAGGGGAAGTCATACAAGGAGGACGTACACAGTGAGAAGGACTTTTAAAAAGCGCGTGCCCTGAGCGCCCTGTTTACAAAGCTGAACAAGCTGTTCTATGCAGAGGAGAACTGACAGTGGCTGAACCTCTTGCCACAGTACTGTACAGTTGTGGTTATACAGTCATCATGGGCATGGATGTTGAAAAAGTCTCCAGATTGCTCTCCATGGTGCTGAAAAGGTTCCCCTCCCCAATCACTGCATGGAATATACAAAACACTAAAACAAATGAAACTGCAAACTTCAAACTTCAAAGTGGTTTTCATGAACATCCTGTGAGCTGTAACGGTTTCTTCTGTTTAGAGGTCTCTGGCTCCATTTAACTCTAAAGTAACGTGCAGCAGAGCTTCGTAGAACATGATGACCCAGCACCTCTACAGGCGTCAATCTGCACCTTCAGAGGCCTGGGTGGACTTTATCTAGTTTTGGGATGACTGAGGCCTTACATTCATAAAACTTTGGTGTGGTTTAGACTAGAGATGGCACGATACCACTTTTTTTTTTTTATGTCCGATACCAATATCATAAATTTGGATATCTGCAGATACCGATATGAAGCCGATAGTGTTTTTTAATCAATAGAACTGGGGTTTTTTTGGTTTTTTTTATATCTTGCTGCATTTTGTATAAGTTCATACTGAAGTTTAAAACAAAAACACTAAAGCTATTGTGTTATACCTGTATGCAAAAAATACACTGCACCCAAATTATTTCATAGTTGAGCAAAAACTGATCAATCTAATAAACTTAAACCTACACCATCCTCCCTATTCTGGTATTTTACAGAGTACTTAGCGGAAATATTAAGCAACCTAACTAATAGGGTTCTAAAACTCCCAGCAAAACAAACAAAACAAAAAAAGGGAACCACCCTCCACCTCATGAGGCTTAATTGACGTAATCAACTTTAATTTGATGCAGGGTGGGAAAGGGAAAAAAAAAAAAAAAAAAAAAATGCACAGAAATCAATTATTTTTCCACAATTAAATAGATTAAACATTTTTCTTTAACAGATGGTACCTTTCCAAAGGAAAAAAGTACTATAGCTTACTAGGGTATATTAGACTTAACAGTCACTATATACAGTAATGGACTTCTATACATTTTACATCAGATTAAAACTTTGGGTGTAAGATTCAAATAATTATTTATTAAAAGCTAGACATTTAAAATGACAATAAGAAAGAAAAGTATGTCTTTGTGCCCCCTTTTCCCTGTTCATACCCTATCGGCCCCCCTGGCTAAACTTTGCTAGATCCGCCCCTGCACAGTTACCAGCGTCAGCTACGTAGAAAAAGATCCTGGTGTAGAAAGTAATATTAAATAAATTCTAACAACAGCTTATCAAACTTAAACGTGCTGCTGTTGTTCAGCCGCTGGTTTCCTCTTTCTGGCGCGAAGTGGGCGAAAAACAAACAAGAGACGGGAGTCACGACAGAAAAGCTGATCAGCTGATCACTGATCAGTTTCATGATTGAAGTAGCAGCAGGAGAGGGAGGGGGAGAGAAGAGGCAGTCGCTCCATATATCAGTTGTTAAGCTTAACGCGGGAATGCTTTACAAACATTAAGAGATGAACTTACACACTTGCTTTACTTCTCTGGGATAACTTCCTCGGAGATGAAATGCCGGTTTGGTAGCGAGGCTCCAAAAACACACAGCCGCTCTATCACATGACGCATACTGCTCCGACGTGCTACGGTTATGAGCAGAGTTACGCCGTGTTGCAAGTTTTGTGAGGTGCTTTTTTGATATTTAATGGATCGGATAACATTTTTTTATTTCTCTCCGATATCTGATCCAGTAATTTAGGTCAGTATCAGACCGATGCCGATACGAATATCGGATCAGTCCATCTCTAGTTTAGGCTAAAGGAAAAGGTGCTGTGTTAGCCTTATCTGAATAAATAAGGAGCTTTGGAAAAACTGTACCTGTGTCCTGATACCACACAGCCCTCACTAATAATTATTCCAGCCACCAGCGCGATCATCCCTGCTTTCCTCAGGAATGAGCTTTACAGAAGTCTCTTAAAGGCTTCATCTAGAACTAGAAGTAGTACTGGCACATGCTTATGCTGAGTCAGTATTTATGTTTAGGTACAGGCCTCCCAGAACTGGGATTGAAAAGACAAAAGTGCAAAATAATAGTAGTTTAAAAAAAAAACAAAAACAAAAACAAAAAAAAAAAAAAAACCCAGGACAAATGGTAACATACTAAAAAAAAAAAATGTATCAGTTATGTTTAGATAGTGAAATGTGAGGCCTCTTACTTTACTGTGCCGCTCCTTCTCCTTCTGCTCCTGGAATTTTTTCTCAGCCATGCTGTACTTCCTTTCTATCCTGTACAGCTGCTTGTCCAGCACCCCCTGGCAAACAAGAGCAGCCGAGTAAGTTTAAAGCGAATGAAGGCACAAAACGGTTTCACGTTTAACATGAAGGGACTCCAAGATTGAGTGTAAAATAAGAAGTGCGTCCTGTCAATATGTTGTTGTTGCTGTTGGTGGTGTGTGAGACTGGGAGCTGCAAAGCTACAGCCAAGCAGTGTTGAAACAGCTGAGGGCATAAAGTATACGCTGGACAGCGCTAAAATGTGGACGGGTCTGCTGTGGTTCTTTCATTCAGCTTAAACAATTAAATAAAATTCTCAGCTGCCACTCATAGGACATTTTGTCTTTTTCAGACCATTCCTACAAATCCTACAGACAGTTCTGTGGGAAAATCTCAGTTTCTGAAATACTCAGACAAGACCATGCGATGCCAACAACCATTCAAAATCACTTAAGTACCCTCTTCCTCATTCTGATGCTCAATTAGAATTTCAGCATTTCTACTTACCTAAATGAGTTAATGCCTGATTATGTTCACATTAACAAGCATTTGAACAGATGTATCTAATAGAGTGGCCAGTGCGTGTATATTCAGTGTTTAGCCATTAAAAAAACAAAACCTCTTTATCATCATAACATTACAGACTGGAGAAACTCTAATTTTGGTAAAGAGTGTACCTTTAAATCCTTCATTGTATTTTTCAGAGTCTTGATCGTGTGTCCTGAGTGTCCTCCCTCTATGGTACAGGCGTTGCACACACATATCTTGTCATCAATGCAGTAATATCTGGAGTAAGAATAACAGGGCTCAGATAAAAATGAACACTAAAAGCTGATCAACAGAGCAAATCAGTAAAGCCTGGGGGGGGGGGGCGGCGACATCCTCACTAGTAAATAAATAAATGTTTTACAGGCACTCAGCTACTCTTCATGAAAAAGTCAAAAGGCCATCTCCTCCTCCTCCCTACCTGTAGATCTCATCATGATCACGGCACTTCCTCTTCCAGAAGTCATTCATCGGCTCGGTGAGAGGATGCATGCGGAATGCCGGCAGTTCCAGATGTGGCTTTAAATGCTCTTGGCACATCGACACCTCGCATTTCAAGCAGGTCTTTACTGCAAACATCGAAGCGGCAGCAGCAGGAGCTGCTGCTCCCTCGCTATCACCCCCTTGTTGAGAAACAGAAGCAGCAGAAGAGCAGTCCACAGCAGCACTGGCAGCCGGTGCCTCGGCAGAGCCTGAAGGGCAGTAGTCACATGGCACAGCGATCCCATTCCTGCAAGGTTGTAGCACGAGAGAGGACGACGGCAGATCCCTTGATTTTAAAGCTGTGGGAGGCATGGCGCGAACCCTGCGCCTGTGACGGTAGTCATCGGCGATATTGGCAAGTTTAAAGTTTTTCTGAAATTTGGTGCTACACTGGTGGCTGTTACGGCATTCTGGACAGCGGAAGTGACTCCGCTCTGCCTGCCGCTTCAGGCGATCGAGGCAAGTCTTGCAGAAGTTGTGCCCGCAAGGAAGCAAGTGAGGGTCCCGGTACAAGTCCAAGCACACCGGACAGGTGAGCTCATCCTGAAGGACACTGGACTGCGGTGACTCAGCCGAGGCCATGTCACTGGATGTGAGGGCAGGGAAAATGAGCCGGAGACAGATGGACGTTTCCCAAAATAGGAAAAAGATGCAATGATGAGGGGGGGACAGACGTGGAAACAGAGGGTGAGGTGGTCGGGATAGGAGAGAGTAAAAGGAAAAGAAACAGGAGGAAAAAAGGACTCCACGCGTTTCCTAAAGTGTGGTTTAATTTTCTGCAGGCTGCTGAAAACAGAAGAAACAAGTTTAAGTTTATTGCTAATGAATGTCTTCAAATTGAATTCTGTCAAATTAATAGCTTAAAAACACAAAAATAAACATACAAGGCCTAGAGAAAAACAGTTTACTTGTTATGCTTTTCATAACAAATAAACCAGGCAAATGCAGTTTTTTGCAGCTGGTTTGCATAATTTCAATGTGCTGCCAGTCATTTACAGTCAGAAAAAAAGAAATCACGAGTATTAATTATTCTTTGAGACTCAAATGTCAAAATGTGCTAACTTTTCCTTTTCTCGTGATGGCAAACTTGAGCAGATCTGGCTTTCACTGATAAAACAACAACAACAACAACAACAACAACAACGCCAAAACAAACAAAGTTGAGCACTTCCACGGAGAGCAGGTGTTATAAACACTTGCAACGTTCTTAAATATTTATGTTATTGTTTTAAGTACGCTTGAGAGTGTCACGTGATCATTTTCGCTTCCTCCTAATTGTACATGCTGCATAATAAAGCCTGGAATTGAAAGTAAAACTTCCTGCTTGTCGAGACCACAGGGCAAAGTCACTTGTCCCGTCTTCCTCTGTTTATTGAACACGTTTAACAAAATCAGTCTGCTGTTTACATGACACACAAAAAAAAGTGCAGTTCCCAGTGGTCAGCACTGGTTTCCAGTGTCGCACCCGTCACACACACAGGCCTGGAAAGCTGCCATGAAAGCGTCCAGCCCTTGATTAAAACAGAGGGCCTTTAATGTGTCACGGATTTAAAAACCTGCGATCGCCTCTGTCCGTTAGTGTTAAACCGACAATTAGCTAACTTGGCTACACTAATCTCCCGCTCCCCGTCGAGATGCCGGGGAATAGGTTAAAAAACAAAACAAAAAACGGCACAAACAGACATTAAAGTCCCCTTACCTCGACAGAGTATCCAAGGTAGCTTTGTGAAGAGATGAAACGGTGATTTTTGCGGTTTGACAGCCTGTCAGTCGTGGCCGTGGTGCACCTGCCGTGGCTAACGTATTAACATTACCGCCCGTTAGCGCTGCCGCTTTTCCCCCCTTGTTCCCTCTGTGTCCGCACAGTCCAGGTTAGTCCGCGGGGAAATATTCCAGACAGCCGGCATTTAGATTCCCATCTGGAGTTTTCTGGATGTGACACAAAAGGACGAGTTGACACAAACCTGTGCGGAAGACAAACGGACAGCTGGCGGACTGAGACCGAGCAGGTTGATGCGGGGAAAATGCTGCCTTCACTGTGCCTGGGAAATCTGTATTTTATACGTACTGCGCGATTTGTTTGTGATTGCGCCGCTCGGGATCGCTGTTACATAGTGTGGGCTGTTGCAGAATGGTTGTTGAACCCTGTTATGAGTCATTCTATAATTAGAGGACAATTTAGGGTTCATGATCTTCTCTCATGTCTTTAAGAAAGACGATTAGCAAAATCATTTCAAAGATGTGGGACTGTCATGGCTGAGGCCGTGAAGACAGAAGGACTCAGAAGCGAAACTTACACAGACGCAAAAGTGAACGTGAAAACAAGCCTTTATTCTCTAAACATGGAATGCAACAACAATTAAACAATGAAAGCTGCAAGCAGTGTTGAGAGGGCGTGTTAAGCTACTCCCAACCAGGGGGGGATCTAGAGAAATTTTCTTAGAGTGGCATGAGGGTGGCAAAATCCAGGACACTATGCAATAAATTCAGTTTTAGCATTTATATTCAATGTTGACTGTAACTACGCTCAAACTGTTAATGCTATCTTATTTTAATAAACAACATTGTCATATGCAAAACAGGGGTGGCACTTGGGGTGGCAAAGGATCATTTTAGGGTGGCACTTGCCACTCCATGCCACTCTTCTAGATCTGCCCCTGCTCCCAACACCTACACCCAGCAAGTCCGATCTGGTGTCACACTGATAGATTTTATTTCTCTTCCCACTGGGTGGGACTCTAACCATTGATTACAAATATCAATCTTTCCAAACGTGTCACGCCTTTTGACGAAAGGTGGCTTGGGTCATCCACCTCTATGCTATACCAGAAGTGTAAAACATGACATTTTCTGTTCCCACTAGTTGGCGCTGTTGCTGATGTTAAATATAGCAGTTAAATATGTTCAGCAAGGGAGCCTTATCACATGTGAGAAGTTTGGTCCAGCTTGAAGAATGTAAAATGGTAAATGGCCTGTATTTGTATGGCGCTTTACTAGTCCCTAAGGACCCCAAAGCGCTTTACACAACCAGTCATCCCCCCATTCACACACTGGTGATGGCAAGCTACACCCTGGGGCGCACTGACAGAGGCGAGGCTGCCAGACACTGGCGCCACCAGGTCCTCTGACCACCACCAGTAGGCAACGGGTGAAGTGTCTTGCCCAAGGACACAACAATCGAGACCAAGCCGGGGCTCGAACCGGCAACCTTCTAATTACCAGGTGAACACCCAACTCTTGAGCCACGATCAACGTAGGAATGATGCATGTAGGAAGGGAGAGCAATTAAGATTTTCATGGTGAATGATTGAAATTTGCTGTGGCGCCATGTCCACACCCTATGACAAAAACTCAGCGGTGTAGTTGACACTGACCAAATATGAAGGTGATCTGATCAAATCCCTAGGAGGAGTTCGCACAAGTTTAGGGCCTGGAAATGGCAAAATTAGCACCAAAATGTCACTTTCAATTCAAAATGGTGAACTTCCTGTTGGGTTTGCATCAATCGGTCTACTGACTTTTGTTTGTCTCGCCATGTTACACATGTTTACCAAATCTAATCTATGTGACTCAAACTATGTGTTTGTAGGACTTCATTAAACAATGCATAGGTGGTATTCTAGAGCAATTTTGCACCGCCCATATGTGAACCATTAAAATATGTAATTTTTCACCAGACCTGATACGTGTACAAAATTTAATGAGTTCAACATGTTAAAGGCCATTAATTTCACTGAAAAATAATAAACGGAAACAATAGGGCCTTTGCACTTCAGTGCTTGGGCCCTAATTAATTTTGAACTACGGGTTTACTAGATCTGTTGAATGATATCAATTTGACCTGTTAAATATTCTGTTTTGTTCAAATGAATATACTAACGTTATTACAATAAATAAATCACAGAAATCAGTCGATTCTGATCATTGTGAGGACCTTTCAGTGGATGAACTTTATTAATTTTAGTGATTTGCCGTGCAGTCCATTCTTCTCCGTTTAAGAGACGCTGGTATTGGATCTTAATGATTTGATAATAAAACCAACAGCTTAATTATACTGCATGATATCACTGTAATTAGAAACCATTAAGACAAATTTCTGGTAAACTGACTATATACAGGAAAGCAGTACTTTTCATTTCATTTTCATTTCTGCTGACATGAATGAAGCTATGATTGAAGGTATTTTACTAATGCACAAAGATTAATACAATTGTCTCACTAACATGCTTGATCCCCAGGAAGAGATGACATCACGCTCAGCACAATGGAACATATTACATAATACCAAAGACACAGGAATGTGCAGTATGCAGCAGGCGTGGCTGAGACTCTCCTGTCATCACACACCTGCTGCAGCTCTAACAGGTCTCCTAAAAGGTGAGTAAGCTAAAATATCTCTTGTGTTTTTGAAAGACAGAAAAACAGTTAAATTTTCTCTTTATTTAAAATTTGTAAGTTAAGAACCTAACAATCCAAGCTGTAATAAATCATAAATCTATTTGGTGATTTGATAATTTAATGTCCAGATGTGACAAAGCAATCAAAAGGGGTTATAATAAAAATAAAATGACAATGCTATCTAGGGGAATTCCATTCCAAGGAAATACAAAATCTTAAAAACCAGAAAAGATTGTAGAGATTCAAGGATGCTCCAATAAAGCTAACTGTGGCACAACCTGTCTTGGATTACATAAAACTGTACAATGGACAGGAGTTAAGCTGGCATGCACTGTGTGTGATTCAGCTCCTGCTCAAACTGTACAATTGAAATGCAGAGGTTAGAAGTTTGTAGGTCATGATGCAGGTACTCACACCATACGGCCCAATGCTCTGATGCGACCTGAATGCTCACACTGTGCATCCATAACATGAAGTAGTCATATTAAGTGTTAAAAGAGTGACCCACCACTGAAGGTCCGACGGCTACTGGTGTGTCTTTAGTTTGCTGTTTTAAAAACAAAATCTGTCTCTCAAGTTAAAAACATGTTAAAAGTCAATGAAAAACTCTACAAGGACACCAAGCACCAAGCTCGTGGCTCACAGTCTTGAGAAAGTGTACATTTTAATAAAACAAGAAACCACAAACGCGCATGCACACATACACTTAAAACAAAATACACGGACTGCTGAACTTGCACCATGCGAGTAAACAGTGGCCAGTACTGGTTATGGTTGTTAAAATATTGATCGTGGGCCCTCAGAAGAAGAGGAATATCCTGCACTGCTCCCTATGGAAACTGGAGCAAGCCAGCTGGATAGGTACAGGTATTGCAACCAACCAGCACTCGAGGGCAGTGTGGCCTAAATATAGGTAGCGAAAAAGCACCCCGGCAGGTAGGCTGTGCACCTGACTTGACCATATCAAGCATATCCACTCTCACTGACATCAGACTGAGCTATGTGAAAAAAAGCACAATGAAGAATGAGGTTTTGATTCAAAGGGTTTACCTGTACATTAGCTGAGCTGTCAAAATGTTATAGCAAATTATAACATCTGTGCTGCAACTATGGTTAGTGTTTTTGTTTTGATTTGTTTTTTGTTGTGTTTTGGGAGAGATGCAGCATCTAGTTTTGTTAGTCTTCATGTCAGAAAGCATAAACTAAGAAGGCAGTATGGGGTGAACACTATGCATGATAGTGTAATGATGTTATGTTTTTCTGTCTAATCCACATCTCTTCAGGTATCTGTTTCTGCTTCAGAAACTAGTCCAGTGGGATTTAAAGAAAGACACAAAACATTCCTCTTCATTCTGAAGTCTAAGCTTAAAGCCATGGAACAAAATGAAAATGTAGCAGGAGTTTTGGAGACTGACATCACAGATAATCCTACTGTGTCCAGAACCAGGGAGCTGTTCTCTTTCTTGGCACTGATTAATGCTTACGTACCTGAGTTTCACCTCCCGATGCAACAGTGTCAACAAATCCTTAGACCACCTGATCCAATCCATGGAGGACCCCCTGTGAAGAAATTAATGGATTCAGTTTGTGTTGCTCAAACTGAATCATGTGTATAAACAATTAATTAAAGATTTGTTAACAAAAGAGAGAAATGGGAAAAACAAACAAAAAAAGTTTTCAGGATTGATAACAGACATTTTGGAAAAAGAAAAGCTTCACCGTGCTGTCTCTGTATTGAAATCTGCAACATACAAATTCCAAGAAATTCTTGTTTCCCCCCCAAAAATTTCTCGTCTATATTGCACAAAAACCAAGAATTTAGGACTAGCTGAAAAATGGGTCAAGACAGTGGTTGCAAGAGCTCCAAACAACTCTTACGTGGCCGACACTCTTGGACAAGTTTATAAGAAACGCTTAATTCAAGCCAGTAAGGATAAAGATGACATTTTAAAAAGGGCAAAGGCAAATGGTATCTAACCTACTCCAAACCTGGCATGAGCAGCTTTGAGTCGCCTTTCTTCTGGGGGGGTTGTTGCACTCTGTTATGAGTACTACACAAAAAAACAGAGCAGCAGACTCCACCAGCTTTCCAGGCCTCGTTGATTTGCTCAATCACGGTCTTTTCATGTCAAAGAGAAGGCGTGCTAGATTTGAGGAGCCTGAAAAAACTGTGTCATCTGATGATGGCTAACAGAGGTGGCAGCCAATGATCTTTTGGGCTCTGCAATTACCCTGTGTGTATCCTTCCTGTTCTCAGTTGAGGCTCCTGTGTCCCAAACACCTGGACAGTAGGAGAGCCCTCCCTCCACTGAGGACTGGCAACAGGCCACCTGCAGCTTCTGGTTTTATATAAGTCTTATTCATACCAAGTGCATCAGTTCTTTTACTTTTGGTTTGATACAAAACTTTTTTTTTCACAGATTAAAATATTTATTATTATTTTATTTAATTACAATTCCATTTGTGAGTAACATGAACTTATTGCACACTGGGAATGATTAAGGTTCAGATATGATATTTGGAATTTTGAGTTTTCTAATTTTTTCTTGTCATTCTTTTTCTGCTCTTTTCAAACTAGATACCATAAGTAACAACACTGGTACAACTACAGCCTCACTGACATTTCCTATGCAAGGTATAACATATTATATAACATGTTAATTATTAGCCCCATGTGCATATTGCACATACAACACAATTAATGTAATAATTAATAATGTAGTAATTAAAAACTTATTGAGTTTGGTTATTTGCTGTGAGAAGCAACAGCGTTCAATTTGTAAAGCTATGAAAAATCTGGCAATGCTTAATGACAAAGAATAGTCGATGTGTTTAATTTTCAAAAGATATTATGTAGAATATGAATAAACTTAAATAAGTCTTATTGTTGTTAGTCCATCAGTGCATTTCCTTTTGGTTTGATTTAAAAAAAATGGAAATCAACAAAAGGAAGGTACAGATCCTGAATAACGTACTTACAGTGAACACCATGTCACCAGTGACCCATATATGGTTATGTTTTATTTCATCCATATGTTAAAGAGAGAAATGTTTGGAAACTAGAAGAATTTCATGGCCAGTTTTATCCATCCATCCATTCGCTTCCGCTTATCCTTTTCAGGGTCGCGGGGGGCGCTGGAGTCTATCCCAGCTGTCATAGTGCGAGAGGCAGGGTACACCCTGGACAGGTCGCCAGTCTGTCGCAGGGCTAACACACAGGGACAGACACTATTCACACTCACATTCACTCGCACATTCACACCTAGTGGCAATTTGGATTATCCAATTAACCTATCCCCACAAGCTGCATGTCTTTGGACCAGTTTTATGTTTTGATTAATTCAGTGTCTAATCTTCATTTTGAGCTACAGATCTGTTAAGAATGCACAAATATCCTATCTGACATTAACAAGTGATGATTAATCCTTGAGGCCAGGGAGAGGGGACTTTTTACGGTTTTACAACCTATTTTAAGAGAAAAAAACATAAATAATCTCGTAATATCAGGTCCTGTTTTCTTTAAGATATAAAAACAAAACAGCTAAACAGTATGTAAGTTGTCTGGTCGAAATTAGAAGTTAGACTGTTTGGATTTCAGTGTATCTCTAACCAGGTTCACACATCTCTTTCTTCCTCTGGCAGACACATGTGTGGAGAACAGCAAATTACTCTAAAAGAGGACCAAAGAGAAGATTTGACCACAGTATAGTGTAAACTCATCACTATACTCATTAATCCCATGCACTGTTTGTGTGGCTTTTCTCAGATCTGACTGAAATCGAAATTCTTCTCACAGTGTGTAATGCAGGTATTGATGATCCTCAGAATAAAAATTAAGTGAAAAATATTATGGAGGTTGTTCTGAGCTGCTGCATAATTTTGGCTTAGAAATTAATTTTTGTCATACTGAAATATAATGATCGTGCAGGGTTTTGTGACAGTAGTAAAGAAGAGAAAAAAAGACTGTTATGATTTTCTACACCGGTGTTCCATTATTCACCACTAGATGGAGGCAGTCACCTGTGTGTGCGTGTGTGTGTGTGCGTGGTCCTTTTTACATGTATGAAAATGCATATCCAAGTGTGGTTATACATCAGCCTCTAAAGTGGTTTCAAGAACTCAGCTTGACTTTGCACACTGAAGAGTAACGACATGGGGGAAAAAAAGCAGAATAACAATAAAAACACTTTTGACAATCAAGTAATCTTAATAGTCACTTGCAATAAATCTAAATATTAAACTTTTGCATTTGCAAATAAGGACTTGCATGTAAATAAAAGTATTATCTTAAGCTTGATCATCCTCTTGCTGAAAGTTAAAACAGAAGATTAAGTTCAATTAAACATGTACCTCTAGTTTAAAAGGGGTTCATAAACTCACTTTGGTCTTTAATTGTTTATACACAGGGAAATGACAAGATGAAAGAAAGGCAGAATAACAACACACTAGAAACACTTTGGAGATTCTCGTAATCTTAAGCATTTTCAAATTTGCATTTGCAAATAAGGACTTACATGTAAATAAGTGCATTTTCTTGAGCTTTATCATTCTCTTACTTAAAGTTAAAACAGGAGAATAAAGTAAATATGGGTCAATTCCTTTTTTATTTCTATAGTGTCAGATCACAACAGTACTACAGTATTGGCCTCAATGCATCTAATAGACCCTATATTAATAGAGAGAAAACCCCAACAAACAAACAACCTCCTATGACCAAGCACTTTACGACAGTTGGAAGGAAAAAGTCCCTTTTAACGGGAAGAAGCCTCAGGCAGGAGCAGCGACTGGTTGGGGTGAGGGGAGGGAGTAAGGCCAAAAGGCACACAATGATTAAATGCAGAGTGTTGTATAAACACATATAGAGTGGAAGGTGTACTGCAGCTTAATTAAGGGAGGTCAGCTGATCCAACTCAAAATATATGTATTTAAAAAAAAAGAAGTTTTGAGCCAAATCTTAAAAGTAGAGAGGATGTCTATCTCCCAAATCCAAACTGGGAACTGGTTTGGCCTCCCATTCTACTTTTAAATACCCCAGAAACCACAAGTAATCCTGCAGTCTGAGAGCAAAGTGCTTCATTGGGTTCATATGGTACTATGAGGGGTTGAAAATACAGTACGCGGTAACGTGTTAGTGTAATCTGATTACTTTTTTCAAGTAATGAGTAAAGTTAGGGATTACTATTGCAAAAACGGTAATTAAATTACCGTTACTTACCCGTAAGCATGCTGCATTACTACGTTACTAAAACCATGATTCTTTTGTGAGTGTCTCATGACAATGATGTAAGCAAGTGCGACGTGCGTGACAACAGCTGTGTGCAGATCAACAATAGATCATATATCGAGTGTGGGAGAGAGTATGACCATGCCACGTTTAAAGCGTGGAAGTACTGACCTTACTTTGAGTTTCATTCCGTAAAAAGTGACAAAAACATTAGTGTCCGCTGTTCACTGCGTGCGAAGAAAACTTCTTTTTACAGGACAAACCTCCGCCTGCTATACAGGTGAAAACAGAGCAACAGGACCGCTGAGTCTTTGATTTTATTTATTTTCTGCTGTGTTTTACTTGCATCTATTTGAAAGACTGAGTGTAAACACAAAAAATATTTTATTTTATGTGCTGGAATGTGCAGAAAATAGGTTTAAATGTTAAACAAATTTCTTCCGGTCAGAGAATGTTGCATATAATTTGATTTTTGCTTGATGCATAAAGTTAAGATTTAAACTAATAAAAAAATTTTAGACTTTTTTTTTCATTTGATTGCATTTTATATAATGGATTATGCAGAAAGTAGTAGAAAGTAGTAAAGTCGAATTGAGCTGAAAGATCTATTGCTTTATTACCTATTCAAGTAGTAAATCATGTTTTTAAAAAGTAACTAAGTAACTAATTACTTTTGAAAATAAGTAATCAGTAAATTAAAGGGATTACTTTTTGGGGAAGTAATCAGTAATTAGTTACTGATTACTTTTTCAAGTAACTTGAGCAACACTGGTCACTACTAAATATTCCATAGTCAATTGTTCAGTGAAATTTAATTAAATGAAATTCAGTTCAGTTTTATTTATATACCACCAACAGCCACCTAAAGCTGCTTTATATTTTAAGGTAAAACCCCTGTAGTTAGTAGTATTGTAATAAAGTGGAAACAATTAGGAATGACAACAACTCGGCCAGGAAGTGGTAACTAAATTCCCTTAACTCTTCTCCATAATTGTTTTGCATTGCGTACAAATACATTGACCTTCAGTTCCACAGAAGGATTCACAGTCAAAACACAGCAGATGTACCTGACAATGCACATGCCAACAACATCACCTCACCAGACCAGAGTATGCAAATCCATCTCACTGTGATGGATTTCCATACGGTGTGAATGTTTTGGCACGTTGCACCACAGATGTTACAGGGAAGCCACAGAGTACACAACACATCAGATCAGGTACTTTCTAAACTTTGATTATAAATTCAAATTTTACATGTACAAATATTTATTTATTTCTATTAGTTGCTTTACTGGTAGTAATAGTTGTTTTTAGTTTTAATGTTTTACTTTAATTGTTAGCTTTCAAAATTGGAACGTATTCTCGTAAGGTTTTTAGAACATAAACCCACAATTATAATTATACTCAGAAGTACAAGTACTTCAATACTGTCGACTTTTCAGGTACCTGTACTTTACTTGAGTATTTATTTTTCTGACAACTTTTTGCCTTTACTCCCTACACTTTTAAACAAGTATTTTTTTACTTCTTGTATTTTTAAAATCAACTTGTAACTTTAGGTTCATTTATAATGTTTATATTTGGGACTCAAAGTGGGCCAGAAAGAGTGCAGGTATCTGTAAATTCAGAATCTAGCCCACCCTACAGAAGAGGAGGGCGCATATAGGGAGTCACCTTTTTTTTAAGTGTCAGGTCATTTCAAATGTAACATTTTAACAAATATTAGCAAACACACAAACTGTTGTGTGTAGTTTGTTGCACAGTGTGTTGTCAGCTTAAGGTCCAGCTGCTGTACACAGGGAGATTTGAGAAAAGACAGGATAGGAGAGACAGGAAAGGACAGCTGAGTGACGCTTGATAAACTGCAAATTTAAAGCTTATATGTAATGTCATCATTTTGACTGTTGGGTTTTTCTCTGTATTTATTATTTTGGTGAATTAGCGCTGTATAAATAAAGTGGAATTGAAATGAACTGATCACATAGTAGCTATTCCTGCAAAACAAACTCGGCTATAATATCTATGTGTTACTCAAATTCTGCCTGAAACTACTCGGTAGTTTGTACGGGTGGAAAGAGCTTAGCTTGTTGTACTGTGGTGAATTTATTGTAACAGTGACTGTGGTGCCCATGGTCAGTGGTGGTTTACATCAACTGTAGTAGCTTAATTTGATGGTTACAGATATTATTACGGACATAAGTGGAATTCACTTTTATGCCAGCTGTATACTGTCTTTCTATACAGTATACTGTTAGAGTAATGGAAATCAGCCAAGATATCTATGAAACCTCCTGAATTCAGTTGTGTAAATCTACAAAGAGCAACCAGTCGCTGATCACAACATGTAAACAACGGAAATTTACTGAAGCTGGCTTCATTGTTTTTATGGTGCTTTTGTAAACCATTTGATTATCAAATAATAAATGACCACGTATTTTTGTGAATTTATTCATAGTTATATTTTTAAGTAAATATAGTAGGTGCAATGCATGACACAACAATTATCTGCCTGGTAGGCTTTGAGAGTAAACAAATAAGGATAATTTTCCATTCAAAGAAATTCTTGGATTTGACTTCAGCCATATTTAAATTCTTTCTGTGAATTGCAGGAATGTTCTTTGGGCTTTTGACTCCAGAGACCACGATGTCACATTCAACAGGTAACTGAGTACAGTTACACCCCCTATGGCCTTTAAGACTAAGTCTTTCAAAAATATAATGTGTTGATGACTCAGCTGAATATCATATGGCAGCAGACATTCAAGTTTAATGAAACCAAGCAGGGCAAATTAAGAATGACTGATTGCTGGAAAAGTGTCACGAATGGCTAATGAGTAGCAAGGCTCCAATGATTGCAGGTAGTGACCCAATTCGGTACAGCCCAACTTTGTTATTTGTTTTATTAATCAAAATCACTATAGTTAAAAAACAAGTTACTCTAGATAAGCAACGAAACACTTCTTTGTTTCCAGAAGAAAAAGTTCTTGGCAACTTGGCTTAGACTGATGCACCTGCAAACTGATTCAGATAAAATCCCAGTCATACAGGACGCACTTGGATTCTGGAATGCCTGGAAATGTACAAGAGCTTTAGGACACTAAGAAACTTCACCGGGAATTCCATGTGAAAGTGGAAAACAACATTAGAGGCCATCAAGGCAAGAAAAGTCCTTGGATGGTTTCATCCTAAATCCATCACCCTGAGACTATGCTCAGCAGAAGGAAGGAGGCCTAGGACTAGTGAGTGTCAGAACAGTATCCAGGATGAAATATCATGGCCACAACTGACCACATGCTTAATGAATACCTTGGAAGCAGTAAAAAAGAAGAGGAGCAAGTAGAAGAACCATCATGGAATCCTAAAAATGGTGCTTAGAATTAGCTCTGAGCACAAGATAGATGGATGCTTTTGTCTATCACACCAGGCAAGCTCTTGTGTGCAGGCAGTGCAGAGATGTCGTTGAGATAATCCAGTATAACATAACAGCTGAATGCAAGATAGATTAATTTAGACTATGGCTCCACAGCATAGATTGTCGTAAATCATTTAGAACGGTGCCGTATCAGTGCCAGACCATTTTATTAAATCATAGGGTGTACTTGGTTTGTCAAAGGACTTAAAGACTTAAATCCAAGTTATTTATGCATTAGTGTTGTCAGCATTAATCTCATTAAAATGACATTAACGCCATAACCGCATTAATGGTAAATCTCCGTTAATGGGTTAGCGTCTAAGCATTGTGTATGTAAACTTTATATAGCAGGTTTAAGAATCCTAATGACTTTTGAATGTATAATTGAATGTACAATTACCCTCAGCCAAATAGTAGTAACATTTTCTTAATGTCTTACATTCCACTTAGACTCACCTGATGACTGTCAGTGGTTCTTTAAATCTCCTATGACGCACTTTTAACCAAATGCATTTCAGTTTCTCCAAAACTGCTTTGCATAATGTACAAGTAAATGGACCTTCAGATCTACAGTAGGTGCATAGATAAACTACACCAGATACAGTGGAACATATCAGGCACTGGTTTAACTCTATGTATCATTTTTTATATAATTTAGTAAAACCAATCTGTATGCCTTTATTTCAAAGTTGGTATATTGAAAAAAGTGCTTGTGTATTTCTTGTTTCCAGACTAATTTGTCTACATATACAAAATCTTGTATATGAAGAAGAAATTTAGTGAACTCAAAATCACTTTTTTAAAATTCATCCAAGAATAAATGAATCAATTGCAATTCGTATATTTAAATGACCTGTCAAAAAAAGCATCTTGGGAAACAACCTGGGAAACAAACAAGCAGGCATGAGTGGACGACAGAATTGATATGATAGTTTGCACTCAGGCAGATAATAATGATAATACCAAAGCCTTAATACCATAACTATAGAAAAAATTATATAATGTCTGTTTCTATATTTTTCTTTTATGGAAATGTTAAAGTTGTCCAATGAATTGGCGTCATTAATATCAATGGAGAGTTATAGTTGTGTCATTGGGATGGAAGTTTACCTATTTTGCTTTTAAAATAATTTAGCCAGCTTCTACTGCTTCTGTAACTTTATAGTACACCTTATTATACATAACCAAAACATATGACATATTTGTGCATTCAGTGGATGACAGCAAGTTATTATTCTGCATGTTTTGGGCTGCAGGAAGTTTCCTAATGCTTTTGATGACTACCACCAGGATGGCACTGGTTTCAACAGGGTCCAGTAAAACAGGTAAATAAGCACACATGATCATTGTTTGTTTTTGGTGTTTTTGTTTGCTTTTTATTTTGTTGTCATTGCATTTTGCATTTTTCAATCATTGATACAGTTAATATTTTAGTATACATGTATTTCAGGTCAGTATTCAGCATTCAATGTTTTTGTGGGCAGTCTGGCCTTTGTCTTCTGAACTCTCGTATCAACAAGGCATTTTCCCAGCAGAAAACTTTGTCCCACTGAATTTTGTTTTCTTTTTTTAATCATTCTCTGTTAAACAGTAGAGATGGTTCTTTGGGACAATCTCAGTAGATCAGCAGCTTCTGAAATACGTGGCATCAACAACCATGCAAAATTCAAAGTTACATAAATCCCCCTTTTCTTCTTTCTGATGTTCAGGTTGAACTTCAGCCGGTCATTTTGACCATTTCTGCATGTCTAAATGCATTGAGATACACACACGTGATTGGCTGATTAGATAAGCAGACAGCAGTTACTACTATTGCTTCACGTCAAGAGGTTTTTGGATTTGAATCCCCAGGCACTTGGGACTCTCTGTTATATGTGTTCGTGTTTGACCTTGTGCTTGTGTGTACTGTCTTTGGGTACTCTGGGTTTCTCCCACAATCCACAGACATACATAGTGTTTTAGCTGGTGATTCAAAATTGGCCAACTTAAGCATGAATGGTTAGGTGTGTCTCTATGATGGAGTGGCAACCTGTCCAGGGTGATGTAACCGGTACTTCCCCTGAGGGAAGTACAGGTTACATCATTATCTTCATCTCTCAAAGTTGCGTTGGCACAAATATGGCAACACTCTAAAATGTTTTCAGAAAAAAAATTATTTAATAAGACCATGATGACATAAAGTCATTGGAACAAATTGGGAATTATTTCTTGGCGTCTGTGTGTAAGACTGGATAATCTTGTGTTTTAGTGCAGTTCCACTTTATCAATGAATCCCTAACCTGGTATGAGGCTCAGAGCTTCTGCAGATTAAAATACACTGACCTGGCAACCATAAACAACATGGATGAAGAAAACCAGCTGGTCAGTACACTGGACAGTCACAAGACCGCCACATGGATCGGACTTTACAACGGAAAGAACAACAGGTGGCTGTGGTCTGATGGGAGTGGCAGAGCAGACTTCACCAAATGGAGCCTTGATCAACCAGACAACTATAATGGGGAAGAGTCGTGTGCAGAGATACAAGATGACGGCCTCTGGAATGATATTCCATGTGACTTAATCAGAGCTTATGTGTGTTATGAAAGTGAGTAAATTGCAATTACAGTTGAAACTGTTGTGAGTGATCATAATTGATCATAATTTTAACTCATTCACTGCCATGGACGTCTATAGACGTCAATTACGTTTTTCAATGGGAGGGGCTAGAATACAACCTCGGGCAGCTTGTCAGTGAACATCAGACTGCTTGAAATGTATTTTTCACAAAAAGCTCGTTTTCTCCCTTTTTGTGGTCAAAACAGGCATTTTTGGTGGAACCCACCTCTCTTCTACAGCTGATTACTAAAGAATGGAAAATGGTAGAAACAAGCTTTTTCTTTTTGGATGGAAGAAGAGAGTCTGTTCTTCATTTTGGTAGGTTCAGCGTTTATATGATCATAACACAGTTTTCTGTGGCTCATCAAAAATGAGTAAGAATGCTCAAAAGCCCTGGCAGTGAATGAGTTAATATGAAATTTTTATTGATGATAATCAATTTAATCTATATAATATTTAAAAACAAAAATGAAAACGTGACCGAGTGACTAGCACACAAAATGATAATTTGCTAGCGGTGAGATTATGAGAACTCACTGTGCTGATTCGAACAGTTGTGGTCCAGACTGAAGTAACTCAACAGCTATGTTTCCAAAAGGATGTAAAATATCCCACCAACTCTGGCTGTTCTCTGGGTAGGTCTGTATTTTCTCCTCAGGTTCATCTCAGCGCTTTTGCGTGAACTTTAGGATGAATTCCAGCAAAAAAAAAACAAAATAAAATAAATATAAAATATTTTTAATGTAACAAAGATACAGCAAGTTTATTTCAGTAATGACAAACATCGTCCAAACAATGGCTGAGCAAACCAGTAGATTAGTGGCTACAATGGCGGCACTCCGGCTCCTTTTCACTCATCTTCTTTTAGAAGTCAGTCCAGCAACAGGCATTTGAAACATGGGCAAGACCAGGTACTTTTCTTTCAAAGGAGATGTTTAATGAAACTGTAAATTAACACTGCAAGACTTGGTGAAAAAACTGTGTTGCTTCCAGTTTATCCGACTTCCAACTATCTAAGCACATAATTACCAAAAAGCGCATCAGAATTTCACATTTCTGTATTATATGCTTTTAACATAACAGTATTTGAAAATCATCTGAAAATTATACTTAACAACAAAAAATGTATATTTCTCCTTTTAACCCCTTTTACCAGAACCAGTGAACTAGCCTTTAATTGGCTCTTACAGTGGCCAAACAGACTTAATGAAAGAGCAAATGATCTACTGACCAAAATAATACAGGTCAAGCCTAAGTTGTACTTCAGTTAAATTTAATTTCATTTATATAGCAACAAATCATTAAAAAAAAGTTGCTTCAAGGCGCTTTATATTTTAACCTCCTAAGACCTGAACTCTTTCATGGCATGCATTTTTAATTTCTCCTTGCTATTTGGGCTGATTGGGACTTGATGAATGTAAAAACAAAGAATTATCTTTTAACCTGATTTTGCTCTTCAAGGGCCTGATTCATTTTAAAGTTTGATAAAACTGTGGCAGTATAATGTCCTCGTAAGTGGATAACAGGCCCTTGTATAAAAAAAAAAAAAACAAGATTTTGGTCTAGACAACCCCAAAATGTGATGTCCACATATATGGACAACAGGTCCAAGTGTTTATGACCAGAAACATCATGGCTCTGCTGTTAGTAATTTGGCTCTAAATCACTTACCTGACTATTTTTCTTGGCAGAAAAAACAAGTCTAACTCCTTTTTACTCCTCTCCCCTTGTGTGTCTCTAGTTCAGCAGGATGGCAGCAAGAAGTATGTGGTTTACACACAGGGGCAAACCTGGCAGAGCAGTCAAGATCTGTGCAGACAGAATCACACTGATCTGGCATGTGTGCTTACAGACAAGGAAAATGCAGCGATTGCTGCAGTTACCACCAAAGCGTGGATTGGTCTGTTTAAAGATGCTTGGGTTTGGTCAGATGGAACAAAGACCTCCTTCAGGTACTGGAAAAGAGGCGGAAGTTATAGTGGAAACTGTGTTTCTGTGGAAGGATCACAGACAGGACGCTGGATACCAGCTGACTGTAACAAGAAAGCAACATTTATCTGTCAAGGAGGTAAGTTCCTGAAATGGACAAGTAATAAATCAATTTCTTTATAAGTGTGATACAACTGTTGTTTTCATTAAAGCATCAAAACGTGGGTTAAAAAATAATAATAATAATTATCACAACAATAAATGACATATTTCTTTATTTGTGTTCTACAGATGCCAAACTAAAGAAGATGGTCATAAGGATGAAGGTGAAGTCTGATGTGGGTCTCACTGACTCCGCTGCCTCCAGTCAACTCCTAATGAAGGTACAAACGTAGGTTCTAGGTTCCTTGTATCTTTACTGTCGCATTATGGAAAACAAGTTGTGCAGCAAGAGTTCATAAAACAACAGTAAACACCAAACACATCACAACAAACACAAAATATCTACAGAAAAAAATATTAGAGGTAAAGAAAAGTAGCAAAAGTTTTTTATTTTGTTCCAAAACATAACGAAATTTCACTTTTAACATGATTTAAAAACATTTAAATATGATTATTACCTGCATGACAGGGACATAAAGCTATGTGTGGTAAATCTAACAAGTATGAAAAACAGCTCTTTTCTTTTATAATGTTTTTCTTCAAGTTGGAGACCATCCTGAGAGATCAAGGGGTGGCTGATTTCAAACTCAGCTGGCAAAGTGATAAAAATGGCAGTCTCTTTCAGCGTTAGTTGGAAACTATGGAGAAGACGGGTAAGAGATGCTCACTGCAGACTGTATACACCATGCTGCAATTGAACTAGTTTTCATTTGAAACATATTAATCATTGTGGAAAGAAATATAGTCAATATAGTTAAAAACCAAAAAGTTAAACGTGTTTTTCTCTTTCCAGGATGCTGACTGCAGAAGTACCTATGTTGCTTTACTGTAGCGCTGATGGATGGAAACAGATTATTTAAAGATTGGTTCTCACCTCACTGAATTTAGGTGGAAACTATAGGTTGGAAGTAGCACTCATACAATATAATATTAAATAAGGCAATGATATGAACTGAAATCCAAGTGCTAATAATAGATGCAAATCATTTTTAAGCATTGTAAAATGTGCCTGGTTTGGACATCGCAGTCCAAGTGCTTTGTTTTGCAAAAACGAGCTTTAAAAATGCAAGAAGAATAGCTTTCTCTGCCTATTCCTGTAGCTTGAAAGAAACAAAAAAACAAAACAAAAAACAAGTTTGTAGTTGTTCTATTACCTTGTTAAGGATTCTTGTGCTTTTATGTGGCCTCTATAATGTTAAAGGCTGTCCACAATAAAGTAACTTTCTGAATTTTCAACCTTTTATTCATATTTATGTATTGATTTCGTACTGGTTTTTGATTCTGATTCCCCACACTCATTATTGTCTTGATTTTGTTCTTTGTTATGTTCTAAAACCATTTATAGTACCACTTAATTCTTTTTTTTAATCACAAGTGATTCTTAGAGTCAGAGTCAGAAAGACTTATCCCCAAGAGGCAATTAAGATAGATGATACCTTGCCAAATGGATATACAATACAGAAACATCACGCTGGGGAAGTAGTGATGGGATTTCCGGCTCTTTTTAGAGAACCGGCTCTTTCGGTTCGGCTCACTAAAAAGAGCCGGCTCTTTCAGCTCCAAACCGGCTCTTCAGGTTGTTTTGTTGCTTTAATTAATTTATTATTAACAACAATATAAAATTATGCACAAAAGGAATTACTAACGTAAAAAAAAAGTAGTTTTATTTATATATGTTTATATATAAATATATGCGGTGGCCCCTAGAGACAAAACACGTACAAACTCCAAAACACATTTCTAGCATGAACTGAACTTCCAAAGCAGAGCTACTAGATCACTTAAATTACACAATTGAAAGCATGTGTGTATTGTTTGTGTATTTATACACAAGCACTCACATATATTCAAATAATTTTTAAAAAAAGTTCATTTACCTGTTACTACCACACACCAAATCCGGTCGTTGGTACTTGCTGGCTTGTGTAGCCACAAGGTAACAAAATCTCAACACTGCGCCCAGCATGCTGGAGCACTTCTGTTGTCTTTTGTACGTGTTTTGAGTTTTTATATGCTTCTGAGTTTTTGCGTGCTTCGGAGTTTGTACGTGTTTTTACGTGTTTTGGAGTTTGTACGTGCTTCAGAGTTTGTACGTGATTTGGAGTTTGTATGTGCTTTGTCTCTAGGGGCCACTGTAAATATACTTTTATTTATTCACTCCACATAAAATGTAATAAATAAATCATATAATACAAAAATCAACTATTCACATTTCAACTTTTAACTATTTAAATTTTCAGCTTTTTCCTTTTACAAATTTAAAGTGAAAACAACACAAAACACTGCAAACCACAACACAATTAAATATAAATTATAATATGAAAACAAAAAGAAGATGCATATTCTCTGTCATATGGACCTGCATGAATAAACTTTCTGAATCCTTTATCATCTGCAACCGAAAATAGTTGTGAATGATTACTATACCTTTCTAATGTGACGTTGTTGTCCCTGGCTCTCTTTCTCTCTCTCTCCCTCTGTTCCTGTGCTACTCAGTGTAACTACCGCCCCTCCCCCCTCTGCCCAGCGTAAAGCACAAGGCTCGCGTGCAGAGTGAAGCGGAAAAAAAGTGCAAGAGAGAGGCTGAGAGAAAAAAACAAACAAACCACGTGACGGCTCGCGATAAGGAGCCGGCTCGCGTCGTTCACGTCAAAGAGCCGGCTCTAAGAGCCATTTCGTTCGCAAACGACCCATCACTATGGGGAAACAGGTCAGGCCTGGTAGCACTGGCCAGTTGACCGCACGAGCAGTGACCCAGAACCAAAACAATGGAAAATGCACAGCATGAGGAAACAACATGGGGGGGAGGGGGTGTCTGTGTCAGTGTACATGCGTGTGTGTGTGTGTGTGTGTGTGTGTGTGTGTGTGTGTGTGTGTGTGTGTGTTCCGTGTTCAGCCAAGAGAAAGTGTCCCTTCACTCGCTTGGGCAAAAGTCAACAATCTTCAGTTGACGCGGCTGGCCTTGATTGAGGAGGGAGAGAGTCACATCAACAGTCTTGTTATCTAAAGGAGAGTTTTGCCTTGAGCATCCAGCTGGTGCCAGGGGGGTCGCATTAGATGAAGATGGTAGTTGTTTTGGTTAGCGTGAACAAACTGCTTCCAGTTTTCCAGTTGGTCTAATGTCCGTCACTGGTCACCAGGTCTCTCAATTCCCGTTCTTCTTCTCCAAGATCTTGTCCATATTGCTTTCAATAAACACAGTCTGAGTACTCACAGCCCTGCCCATCATCTATCATGTCGGCCAGCCTTGTGGGATTTTAAACAGCTCTAGCCGATTCTTGTACTTCGATAAGCCAGCTCCAATCAGCCAGAACTCTGTTATCATGGTTCTGAATTGGTAGATGTCTTTCAATGTCCTCCATCGAGTGTTGTCAGACACATGACGTAAGCAACCATTGAGTATCTGGCAGCAAATGTCTCCGCAAGACAATCAGTTTTTCAGTTTCGTTAAGGGACCTGTTGATCAAATCCATAATTCTTCTTTAGGTTTTTAGAGAACAAGTCTGGAAGACTCTCTTAGGGATAGAGAATAAGCGAGACTATGCAAAAGACATGAGAAGCCAAGCAGGAAAGATAAGGGAGAGGGAGAAGGAGAAAGTGCAGCCGCCTCCGTCAAGAGCCAAGAAAAGACTTCCACATGCCAAATGTAACGCACTTAAAATAAGTTACTTGATTAAAAAATATTTACGCATAATTAAAATGTTTTCATTTTTCATTGTTTTTAATTGCATAAAGCCTACTTTCAGTTTCATAATTATGTCCAACATATTGCTCAGTTTTTGTATAGAGAAACTGATGCTATTTACTGACTCTTTGTTTGAGGTTTTCATGCATGGATTATAAAACTTTCACCTGTTTAGGTAAACCTTTTGCTTTACTTTCAACCACTTTTAAAATCTTTCAGTATTTTAAAACCCAAGTTTCATGAGTGCATTTTAGAACACAAGATGGTAATGAAACCAGCTATGGTGTATGGCTTGGAAAGAGCTATGGATATATCATATCTGATTTGAAAGAAGAAACAGGAAATTGTCTGTGGTAATATTAAACGCAGTTAAAAATGATGAACAATATCAGGTAACTAGAGCCTGAGTCATGCTTTAAGAGTATATTTATAAATTATTAATTAAATATAGATTTAGATAGTGTATGAACATTAATTCAAATCCTGTTTTAAACAGTTTAACAAATAATGTCATTAAGAGTGCCAATGAAATTCCAGATTCCAATAGATAATAAAATACTCAGGAAAATTTTGCCTTCACATTTCAAATTTTGCCTTCAAATTTTGGCTATATATGATTGAGGCATCATCTGTACTCTGTAATATGCATGAATGGATAGAAGAATAAGACAACATTTACTATTTTTTTAATTATCAAAAAGTTAAGTTAACAAAAATCACAGTGTGTGCCTTTTATTACCAAATGTGGTCCACAGACCATGTACCATCCATCCATCTTCTTCCACTTATCTGGCAGCAGCCAGGCAGAGAAGCCCAGACCTCCCTGTCCCCAGCCACCTCCTCCAGCTGACCAAGGTGTTCCCAGGCCAGCTGAGACATAAAATCTTTTCAGCGTGTCCTGGGTCTGCCCCGGGACCTCCTCCTCTGAGCCCCTCCCAGATGGCCGAACCTCTCACCCTATCTCTAAGGAAGGCCAGCCACCCTTTGGAGGAAGCTAATTTCTGCTGATTGTATCCGCAATCTCATTCTTTCGGTCACTACCCACAACTCGTGACCATAGTTAGAAGGTAGGGACGTAGATCGACCGGTAAATTGAGAGCTTCGCTTTTACACTCAGCTCCCTCTTCACCACAACAGACCGGTCGATCTCCGGCTTCCTTCTCCCGTCACTAGTGAACAAGCAGTGTTGGGTGTAACATGTTACTAAGTAAGGCATTACTGTAATTAAATTACTTTTCCACTGAAAAAGTAGAGTAACTGATTACTGTTCATTTTTAGGTATTTTAATTACAGTTACTTACAATGCACTTGCGTTACATTGTAAAATAATTAAACTCGCTGAATATCATTATTTAATTTCAATAATTTGTCTTCTAAACATAGAAGTAAACTCTGCCGCTTTAACATCGCTGTAGTGCAGCTGCACGTCATTTCGCACCAGTTTGCTGCAAGAACATTTAAAGTAATATGTAAGCTGTGTCCTGGGGAGAAAAAAAAAACTATCGGCTGCTGTTAATAGCACGAGTAATCTACTGAAGCGCCTGACACAGGAGCATAGACAAACACTTCTGAGTGATTCTTACAATACAATACAACTTTGTGGTAAAAGTTGACTTAAGCGATCAAAGACGTGCAGGAGACTGATGCTGTCCAGTGTAGCAAGTGATTTATTCACCATTTTGTGACCCAAACAGTATTTACAAAGAAACAAATAAGAAACTCAACTCTATAATTAACTCAGTTCAAATAAACATAACTGAACTTAAATCAACTGAAATTAAGGTCAACCTGCACACAGCTACACTGACCTGAACCTTTCTCTCAAAACACCAGAGTTCTTCTGCTTAAATAGTCCACTTAACCAAACAATTTCTCCTCTGGACTATTCCATTCAGTAGGTAGGTAAGATTAACATGATTATATTCAAACCTCTACTACTCCTCTTTACTGGCAACATGAACTCTGTGGTGTAATCAATACATATTACAACAATAAATCTATTTCTTCATAAACCCTGTAAAATAAACTTTATTAAATTATAAGAGTTCTTCCCCTTCTGCACTTGGTCTCTTCCTGTGACCCCAGATGAACCCAGAAGGTATAAAGCAGGAAGTAAAACTACATTTCCTCCTTTTGTTTCTGGAAGACAGGTAGGTAAGGTAAGTTCTAAACAATACAAATTAACAGTTGAAATAAAGAACATGTTAACTTAAACTTGTAGGAATTGATTTAAACCAAGATATTATATAATCTGTAAAAGTGCACAACATAAACAAACCTGGGATAGTAGATGTTTGCCTCTTGCAGATTACATGTGAAATATGGTTAAATCAAAGCAAGAATGTTAACTAAGAATATAGACAAATGGTCTTCTCACTCACTTTGTCACAAACTTTATTTGTATAGCATGTTTAAAAGACCAGCGGTACACCAAAGTGCTTTACAATAAAAACAGGAAAATTAAGGCAATAAATGAAAGACTATTAACAAAGACTTCTCAAGATTCTTGTCCCTAATAAACAGCCTCTGTCATTATTAGTGATCATAATTATTATTTTCATGTTTATTATCACTTTTTTTGTGTACTCATGTTTTTTTGTTAATGACTTTGAGCTGAATCCCAGGATGGATAATTAACTTCCGGTCAACCTGAAAAAAAAAATGTTAACATTGATTTTAATGATAACCACAAAGCTTCTACAACTACTTTAAATTAATAAAAGTGTATCACGAACTCTGACTCATAGACACAATGATCACCTGCAGGTCACCTGATGTCTGTGATACTAACTTAAACACATTTAAATTAAATATTATTAACTTGGCTTTGTTTAATTCAACAGTGTCAGAGCTGCAGCAGATGTAATCAGTACAGTTGTGTTACAAAAAGCATCAGAATAGTTTAAACTTGATGGAAAAACTAACTGTGAAGACAAGAGGAGTCCATAACTCAGCCTGGTTTTCATCCAGGCTGACCCTCATCCGCAAAACCTTTATTAGAAACTTTTAAAAAGGCATTTGCTTTTACATGGTCATCTATTATACATAGCTGTTTCCACTTTAGGGCCACATGCTGCATCTGTGTGGTGCAAAAGTCTTCAGCCACCCTTCATCTCTTTATATGCAGCAAAGACCTGACACAGCACCTGATGATGCATCTGAACCTTCAGCTGAATCTTTTACTGTTCAATGAAGCCTCATCAGAAATGGTCTCAGTGGAAGGGTGGCTGCGAAGAATTAAGGAAGAAAAACAAAAGGCTGAGGTCCACCAAATGTCAAAAGAACTGGGCTGAAAATCAGTGGGAATGGCTCTGATGACACGATGAATACAAATTTGACATTGTTGGAGATCTTGTTAAAATTGATGAATTATGAACAGAAAAGGACCGTCAGAGTTTGATCCACCATGAAATAACATTTGGAAAACATCTGACTTCTTAGTTGTTATTTATCCACATTTATTTATTTTATTTGCTAGATTTCCATTTATGTTTACATGTTTCAGTAGATTACTGCAACTGTTTCCCATTTTCTTAGCAAAATATTAAGAAATGAGGGATGGCTCATGACCTGTGCACAGTACTGTACTTAAAAAGTACAATATTAAATATCAGAAGAAAAACAACTCACCATTTGACTTTGTGCAGCAATACAACAAGAACAGGAGGAACATGAAAATGATCATTAGTCTAAAGATCATCAGAACAACAAATGAAGAGCTTTCAGGATCGAGCACATCTGTTGTAAAAAAAAAAAAGAAACATTAACTGCTACCATCTTGAAACTTTTTCAAGTTTCAAGATGGTAGCGCATGCGCGCACATGCTCAGGAACTACGGGTAGGACGGTTTACGGGGTAGGAGAAATTCCCAGAACACCGGGATTTAAAAATAGTTACGCAAAACAGAGCGTGCCCGCTCCGATCGGCTGTAAAGGGTTAATGTTCATACACTATCTAAATCTATATTTAATTAATAATTTATAAATGTACTCTTAAAGCATGACTCAGGCTCTAGTTACCTGATATTGTTCATCATTTTTAACTGTGTTTAATATTACCACAGACAATTTCCTGTTTCTTCTTTCAAATCAGATATGATCAGTGTTGGGGAGTAACGGAATACATGTACCGCCGTTATGTATTTAAAATACAAAATATGAGTAACTGTATTCCGTTACAGTTACCGTTTAAAAAGGTGGTATTCAGAATACAGTTACTTTGTTGAAATAAATGGATTACACTGCGGTACTTTCCTGTTTCATTTTGTCGCAGGTCAGGACTGTTTGGGTTTTGTTTGACAGCTACGTTCTGTTGTTCCAGGCGGCAGGGTTACGGTTGCCATGGTTACAGGGCGACGCTCTCTCTCTCTCTCTCTCTCTCTCTGTGCGACTGTGTGTTTCCTGGGTGAGAGAGCGCATTTCCTTGTTGTTGTTGTGCTAAGCTAACAGGCAGAATGCTACAAGCATAGCTCTAAAGAATGTAGCATCATGGGCAGTGTAGTCCGTGTTGCAGGGAGAATGGACTGCCATACACGTTATGGGTCTGTGAGCGCGAGGAGGGAGAAAAAGGGGAGTGGAAAGGTACGAGTTGTCATTGAGCAAAAACGGGAGCTGGAAGCATGTAAATATAATAATAACCACTGCAGCCAAGAAGAGTGCCTGACGAGCCCAGATGTAAGTAAGTTATTAAGACTCGACTGTACGCTGTGTTCGTGTTTTCCTCCGAAAACAATAAGTTCCGTTGGAGCAGTCTTTCAACGCCTCTCTGTCTCTCGCAAGAAAAGTTGACCCGCACAACAAAGTAAAGCTATTTTTCGGCTACGAGCCGACAGGGACCCCACCGTATTAGTCAGAGGTCCCTTTACTACAGTTCGGAGTCGTGGACCTTCAGTAATAGTAATAAATCACACAGCAATAGTACATTCACGTTGTTGTAAAAAGCATGATAATATATTAAGTAATCCAAAGTATTCAGAATACGTTACTGTCATTGAGTAACGTAACGGAATGCGTTACAGAATACATTTTGGGGCATGTGTTCTGTATTCTGTAATGGAATACATTTTAAAAGTAACCTTCCCAACACTGGATATGATATATCCATAGCTCTTTCCAAGCCATACACCATAGCTGGTTTCATTCCCATCTTGTGTTCTAAAATGCACTCATGAAACTTGGGTTTTAAAATACTGAAAGATTTTAAAAGTGGTTGAAAGTAAAGCAAAAGGTTTACCTAAACAGGTGACAGTTTTATAATCCATGCATGAAAACCTCAAACAAAGAGTCAGTAAATAGCATCAGTTTCTCTATACAAAAACTGAGCAACATGTTGGACATAATTATGAAACTGAAAGTAGGCTTTATGGAATTAAAAACAATGAAAGATGAAAACATTTTAATTATGTGTAAATATTTTTTAATCAAGTAACTTATTTTAAGTGCGTTACATTTGGCATGTGGACGTCTTTTCTTGGCTCTTGACGGAGGCGGCTGCACTTTCTCCTTCTCCCTCTCCCTTATCTTTCCTGCTTGGCTTCTCATGTCTTTTGCATAGTCTCGCTTATTCTCTATCCCTAAGAGAGTCTTCCAGACTTGTTCTCTAAAAACCTAAAGAAGAATTATGGATTTGATCAACAGGTCCCTTAACGAAACTGAAAAACTGATTGTCCCGCGGAGACATTTGCTGCCGGATACTCGATGGTTGCTTACGTCATGTGTCTGACAACACTCTCGATGGAGGACATTGAAAGACATCTACCAATTCAGAACCATGATAACAGAGTTCTGGCTGATTGGAGCTGGCTTATCAAAGTACAAGAATCGGCTAGAGCTGTTTAAAATCCCACAAGGCTGGCCGACATGATAGATGATGGGCAGGGCTGTGAGTACTCAGACTGTGTTTATTGAAAGCAATATGGACAAGATCTTGGAGAAGAAGAACGGGAATTGAGAGACCTGGTGACCAGTGACGGACATTAGACCAACTGGAAAACTGGAAGCAGTTTGTTCACGCTAACCAAAACAACTACCATCTTCATCTAATGCGACCCCCCTGGCACCAGCTGGATGCTCAAGGCAAAACTCTCCTTTAGATAACAAGACTGTTGATGTGACTCTCTCCCTCCTCATTCAAGGCCAGCGGCGTCGACTGAAGATTGTTGAATTTTGCCCAAGCGAGTGAAGGGACACTTTCTCTTGGCTGAACACGGAACACACACACACACACACACACACGCACACACACGCATGTACACTGACACCCCCCCCCCCCCCCCCATGTTGTTTCCTCATGTTGTGCATTTTCCATTGTTTTGGTTCCGGGTCACTGCCCGTGCGGTCAACTGGCCAGTGCTACCAGGCCTGACCTGTTTCCCCAGCGTGATGTTTCTGTATTGTATATACAGTTGGCAAGGTATCATCTAACTTAACCCTTTAAGACCTACCATAGAACCAAGTCCCCCAGAGCTTATATTATATTTTTACATGTTGTAGTGCCATTTTTGGGAGCATTTCAAGTTGATATACATCAATACAACCATTACAGCCTAAATTTTAATAATATGTCTGCATTAAGTGCATAGTAATTACATAAATTGCAAAAAATTGAAAATCGTTTTTGTTTTTTTAACATATATTTCTAGTTAGAGAAATTTAAGAGGCTTATCCCTCAAAACTGTAAATACAAAAAAGTTGCACAAACTAGTTTCCCACCACAGGAAATTTATTTTGAGTGTCTTCATAGTTTTATTTTTGAAATACACCAATTTCTATACACTGCAGGAAAAACGAAAATAAATATTATAGTGCAAATTTGCAAAAAAGCAGCATATGCATCAAAATAAACTCTTTCCAGCAGTGCAATATGAGTCCTAAGCATCCCAGAAACGACACAGAAAGTCATAAAGTCAAATATATCTTTTAAAAAGACCAGTATAGGCTCATGAAGCCCTGATAGTGAAAAACTACATTTCCGCAAAAATGACGTCACTTCCGTTTTCGGGCAGGACATGGCGGACATGTGTGGTGGATCATAAATTTGATTAGTTTTGAAGTTGTACATCTCTGTTCCTTATATTTCATGTCATGCCCTTATTAATGTTTTATTTGTTGCTTTGACTGTTTTCGAATAGAATATGCAGTGAGAATATAGAGGGAGATAAGTAGTGAAAGTTTTGCCTGGGTTGATTGTGCGTCGATCCATTGTTAATGCCTCAGGGCTCCAATAGGTGGGTTCGCGCGCTTCCTCCTTCACTCAATACAGACGAGTGAGAGTGAGAGCTGCGTGTCTGTGCCTTTCTTTCACCTCTCCTCACTATTTCCCCTGTTTAAGGGCACAACACATGCGATAGTTCGTGCTGATGGACGTAGGAAGTGTTATGAACAGCTGATTGGATCGGCAAAGCGTGTTTCTGGAATATTATGTTTTTGTTGCTGCAAGTGCTTTTTATGCAGTTTTTGCAAAGCTATATGTGGAAGGAAACCGTGACCTAGGACAAGCTGATGGCATAAGATGTAAGTACAACTCCTCCGGTTTCATATGCAAAAAAAATTATTGCGCTAGCTCACGTGGTTGCAGGGATTTAAAAGTAGTTACGCAAAATGGAACGTGCCCGCTCTGACCGGTTTTAAAGGGTTAATTGCCTCTTGGGGATAAGTCTCTCTGACTCTAAGAATCACGTGATTAAAAAAAACAGAATGAAATGGTAATATTTCTTTTTGTTTTAGAACATAATAAAGAACAAAATCAAGACAATAATGAGTGTGGGGAGTCAGAATCAAAAACCAGTACCAAATCAATACATAAATATGAATAAAAGGTTGAAAATTCAGAAAGTTACTTTATTGTGGACAGCCTTTAACATTATAGAGGCCACATAAAAGCACAAGAATCCTTAACAAGGTAATAGAACAACTACAAACTTGTTTTTTGTTTTGTTTTTTTGTTTCTTTCAAACTACAGGAATAGGCAGAGAAAGCTATTCTTCTTGCATTTTTAAAGCTCGTTTTTGCAAAACAAAGCACTTGGACTGCGATGTCCAAACCAGGCACATTTTACAATGCTTAAAAATGATTTGCATCTATTATTAGCACTTGGATTTCAGTTCATATCATTGCCTTATTTAATATTATATTGTATGAGTGCTACTTCCAACCTATAGTTTCCACCTAAATTCAGTGAGGTGAGAACCAATCTTTAAATAATCTGTTTCCATCCATCAGCGCTACAGTAAAGCAACATAGGTACTTCTGCAGTCAGCATCCTGGAAAGAGAAAAACACGTTTAACTTTTTGGTTTTTAACTATATTGACTATATTTCTTTCCACAATGATTAATATGTTTCAAATGAAAACTAGTTCAATTGCAGCATGATGAGTCTGCAGTGAGCATCTCTTACCCGTCTTCTCCATATTTTCCAACTAACGCTGAAAGAGACTGCCATTTTTATCACTTTGCCAGCTGAGTTTGAAATCAGCCACCCCTTGATCTCTCAGGATGGTCTCCAACTTGAAGAAAAACATTATAAAAGAAAAGAGCTGTTTTTCATACTTGTTAGATTTACCACACATAGCTTTATGTCCCTGTCATGCAGGTAATAATCATGTTTAAATGTTTTTAAATCATGTTAAAAGTGAAATTTCGTTATGTTTTGGAACAAAATAAAAAACTTTTGCTACTTTTCTTTACCTCTAATATTTATTTCTGTAGATATTTTGTGTTTGTTGTGATGTGTTTGGTGTTTACTGTTGTTTTATGAACTCTTGCTGCACAACCTGTTTTCCATAATGCGACAGTAAAGATACAAGGAACCTAGAATCTACGTTTGTACCTTCATTAGGAGTTGACTGGAGGCAGCGGAGTCAGTGAGACCCACATCAGACTTCACCTTCATCCTTATGACCATCTTCTTTAGTTTGGCATCTGTAGAACACAAATAAAGAAATATGTCATTTATTGTTGTGATAATTATTATTATTATTTTTTAACCCACGTTTTGATGCTTTAATGAAAACAACAGTTGTATCACACTTATAAAGAAATTGATTTATTACTTGTGTATTTCAGGAACTTACCTCCTTGACAGATAAATGTTGCTTTCTTGTTACAGTCAGCTGGTATCCAGCGTCCCGTCTGTGATCCTTCCACAGAAACACAGTTTCCACTATAACTTCCGCCTCTTTTCCAGTACCTGAAGGAGGTCTTTGTTCCATCTGACCAAACCCAAGCATCTTTAAACAGACCAATCCACGCTTTGTTGGTAACTGCGGCAATCGCTGCATTTTCCTTGTCTGTAAGCACACATGCCAGATCAGTGTGCTTCTGTCTGCACAGATCTTGACTGCTCTGCCAGGTTTGCCCCTGTGTGTAAACCACATACTTCTTGCTGCCATCCTGCTGAACTAGAGACACACAAGGGGAGAGGAGTAAAAAGGAGTTAGACTTGTTTTTTCTGCCAAGAAAAATAGTCAGGTAAGTGATTTAGAGCCAAATTACTAACAGCAGAGCCATGATGTTTCTGGTCATAAACACTTGGACCTGTTGTCCATATATGTGGACATCACATTTTGGGGTTGTCTAGACCAAAATCTTGTTTGTTTGTTTTTATGCAAGGGCCTGTTATCCACTTACGAGGACATTATACTGCCACAGTTTTATCAAACTTTAAAATGAATCAGGCCCTTGAAGAGCAAAATCAGGTTAAAAGATAATTCTTTGTTTTTACATTCATCAAGTCCCAATCAGCCCAAATAGCAAGGAGAAATTAAAAATGCATGCCATGAAAGAGTTCAGGTCTTAGGAGGTTAAAATATAAAGCGCCTTGAAGCAACTTTTTTTTAATGATTTGTTGCTATATAAATGAAATTAAATTTAACTGAAGTACAACTTAGGCTTGACCTGTATTATTTTGGTCAGTAGATCATTTGCTCTTTCATTAAGTCTGTTTGGCCACTGTAAGAGCCAATTAAAGGCTAGTTCACTGGTTCTGGTAAAAGGGGTTAAAAGGAGAAATATAAATTTTTTGTTGTTAAGTATAATTTTCAGATGATTTTCAAATACTGTTATGTTAAAAGCATATAATACAGAAATGTGAAATTCTGATGCGCTTTTTGGTAATTATGTGCTTAGATAGTTGGAAGTCGGATAAACTGGAAGCAACACAGTTTTTTCACCAAGTCTTGCAGTGTTAATTTACAGTTTCATTAAACATCTCCTTTGAAAGAAAAGTACCTGGTCTTGCCCATGTTTCAAATGCCTGTTGCTGGACTGACTTCTAAAAGAAGATGAGTGAAAAGGAGCCGGAGTGCCGCCATTGTAGCCACTAATCTACTGGTTTGCTCAGCCATTGTTTGGACGATGTTTGTCATTACTGAAATAAACTTGCTGTATCTTTGTTACATTAAAAATATTTTATATTTATTTTATTTTGTTTTTTTTTTGCTGGAATTCATCCTAAAGTTCACGCAAAAGCGCTGAGATGAACCTGAGGAGAAAATACAGACCTACCCAGAGAACAGCCAGAGTTGGTGGGATATTTTACATCCTTTTGGAAACATAGCTGTTGAGTTACTTCAGTCTGGACCACAACTGTTCGAATCAGCACAGTGAGTTCTCATAATCTCACCGCTAGCAAATTATCATTTTGTGTGCTAGTCACTCGGTCACGTTTTCATTTTTGTTTTTAAATATTATATAGATTAAATTGATTATCATCAATAAAAATTTCATACTAAAATTATGGATCACTCACAACAGTTTCAACTGTAATTGCAATTTACTCACTTTCATAACACACATAAGCTCTGATTAAGTCACATGGAATATCATTCCAGAGGCCGTCATCTTGTATCTCTGCACACGACTCTTTCCCATTATAGTTGTCTGGTTGATCAAGGCTCCATTTGGTGAAGTCTGCTCTGCCACTCCCATCAGACCACAGCCACCTGTTGTTCTTTCCGTTGTAAAGTCCGATCCATGTGGCGGTCTTGTGACTGTCCAGTGTACTGACCAGCTGGTTTTCTTCATCCATGTTGTTTATGGTTGCCAGGTCAGTGTATTTTAATCTGCAGAAGCTCTGAGCCTCGTACCAGGTTAGGGATTCATTGATAAAGTGGAACTGCACTAAAACACAAGATTATCCAGTCTTACACACAGACGCCAAGAAATAATTCCCAATTTGTTCCAATGACTTTATGTCATCATGGTCTAATTAAATAATTTTTTTTCTGAAAACATTTTAGAGTGTTGCCATATTTGTGCCAACGCAACTTTGAGAGATGAAGATAATGATGTAACCTGTACTTCCCTCAGGGGAAGTACAGGTTACATCACCCTGGACAGGTTGCCACTCCATCATAGAGACACACCTAACCATTCATGCTTAAGTTGGCCAATTTTGAATCACCAGCTAAAACACTATGTATGTCTGTGGATTGTGGGAGAAACCCAGAGTACCCAAAGACAGTACACACAAGCACAAGGTCAAACACGAACACATATAACAGAGAGTCCCAAGTGCCTGGGGATTCAAATCCAAAAACCTCTTGACGTGAAGCAATAGTAGTAACTGCTGTCTGCTTATCTAATCAGCCAATCACGTGTGTGTATCTCAATGCATTTAGACATGCAGAAATGGTCAAAATGACCGGCTGAAGTTCAACCTGACCATCAGAAAGAAGAAAAGGGGGATTTATGTAACTTTGAATTTTGCATGGTTGTTGACGCCACGCCACGCCACTGAGATTGTCCCAAAGAACCATCTCTACTGTTTAACAGAGAATGATTAAAAAAAGAAAACAAAATTCAGTGGGACAAAGTTTTCTGCTGGGAAAATGCCTTGTTGATACGAGAGTTCAGAAGACAAAGGCCAGACTGCCCACAAAAACATTGAATGCTGAATACTGACCTGAAATACATGTATACTAAAATATTAACTGTATCAGTGATTGAAAAATGCAATGACAACAAAATAAAAAGCAAACAAAAACACCAAAAACAAACAATGATCATGTGTGCTTATTTACCTGTTTTACTGGACCCTGTTGAAACCAGTGCCATCCTGGTGGTAGTCATCAAAAGCATTAGGAAACTTCCTGCAGCCCAAAACATGCAGAATAATAACTTGCTGTCATCCACTGAATGCACAAATATGTCATATGTTTTGGTTATGTATAATAAGGTGTACTATAAAGTTACAGAAGCAGTAGAAGCTGGCTAAATTATTTTAAAAGCAAAATAGGTAAACTTCCATCCCAATGACACAACTATAACTCTCCATTGATATTAATGACGCCAATTCATTGGACAACTTTAACATTTCCATAAAAGAAAAATATAGAAACAGACATTATATATTTTTTTCTATAGTTATGGTATTAAGGCTTTGGTATTATCATTATTATCTGCCTGAGTGCAAACTATCATATCAATTCTGTCGTCCACTCATGCCTGCTTGTTTGTTTCCCAGGTTGTTTCCCAAGATGCTTTTTTTGACAGGTCATTTAAATATACGAATTGCAATTGATTCATTTATTCTTGGATGAATTTAAAAAAAAGTGATTTTGAGTTCACTAAATTTCTTCTTCATATACAAGATTTTGTATATGTAGACAAATTAGTCTGGAAACAAGAAATGCACAAGCACTTTTTTAAATATACCAACTTTGAAATAAAGGCATACAGATTGGTTTTACTAAATTATATAAAAAATGATACATAGAGTTAAACCAGTGCCTGATATGTTCCACTGTATCTGGTGTAGTTTATCTATGCACCTACTGTAGATCTGAAGGTCTATTTACTTGTACATTATGCAAAGCAGTTTTGGAGAAACTGAAATGCATTTGGTTAAAAGTGCGTCATAGGAGATTTAAAGAACCACTGACAGTCATCAGGTGAGTCTAAGTGGAATGTAAGACATTAAGAACATGTTACTACTATTTGGCTGAGGGTAATTGTACATTCAATTATACATTCAAAAGTCATTAGGATTCTTAACTGCTATATAAAGTTTACATACACAATGCTTAGACCACCTGTAATGCAACAAAAGTCCATTTCTATAAAAATGCCTTTAAAATGTATCAATGCTCAGTATAATAGATATATGCATTAGCGGTTCGCTCGCTAACACGCTAATGAGCTAAAGGTGCTAACGCATTGACACTGTGCAGCCCCATGCACAGGGCGATCTGCTCTAACCCATTAACGGAGATTTACCATTAATGCGGTTATGGCGTTAATGTCATTTTAATGAGATTAATGCTGACAACACTAATGCATACATAACTTGGATTTAAGTCTTTAAGTCCTTTGACAAACCAAGTACACCCTATGATTTAATAAAATGGTCTGGCACTGATACGGCACCGTTCTAAATGATTTACGACAATCTATGCTGTGGAGCCATAGTCTAAATTAATCTATCTTGCACTCAGCTGTTATGTTATACTGGATTATCTCAACGACATCTCTGCACTGCCTGCACACAAGAGCTTGCCTGGTGTGATAGACAAAAGCATCCATCTGTCTTGTGCTCAGAGCTTATTCTAAGCACCATTTTTAGGATTCCATGATGGTTCTTCTACTTGCTCCTCTTCTTTTTTACTGCTTCCAAGGTATTCATTAAGCATGTGGTCAGTTGTGGCCATGATATTTAATCCTGGATACTGTTCTGACACTCACTAGTCCTAGGCCTCCTTCCTTCTGCTGAGCATAGTCTCAGGGTGATGGATTTAGGATGAAACCATCCAAGGACTTTTCTTGCCTTGATGGCCTCTAATGTTGTTTTCCACTTTCACATGGAATTCCCGGTGAAGTCTCTTAGTGTCCTAAAGCTCTTGTACATTTCCAGGCATTCCAGAATCCAAGTGCGTCCTGTATGACTGGGATTTTATCTGAATCAGTTTGCAGGTACATCCGTCTAATCCAAGTTGCCAAGAACTTTTTCTTCTGGAAACAAAGAAGTGTTTTGTTGCTTATCTAGAGTAACTTGTTTTTTAACTATAGTGATTTTGATTAATAAAACAAATAACAAAGTTGGGCTGTACCGAATTGGGTCACTACCTGCAATTATTGGAGCCTTGCTACTCATTAGCCATTCGTGACACTTTTCCAGCAATCAGTCATTCTTAATTTGCCCTGCTTGGTTTCATTAAACTTGAATGTCTGCTGCCATATGATATTCAGCTGAGTCATCAACACATTATATTTTTGAAAGACTTAGTCTTAAAGGCCATAGCGGGTGTAACTGTACTCAGTTACCTGTTGAATGTGACATCGTGGTCTCTGGAGTCAAAAGCCCAAAGAACATTCCTGCAATTCACAGAAAGAATTTAAATATGGCTGAAGTCAAATCCAAGAATTTCTTTGAATGGAAAATTATCCTTATTTGTTTACTCTCAAAGCCTACCAGGCAGATAATTGTTGTGTCATGCATTGCACTTACTATATTTACTTAAAAATATAACTATGAATAAATTCACAAAAATACGTGGTCATTTATTATTTGATAATCAAATGGTTTACAAAAGCACCATAAAAACAATGAAGCCAGCTTCAGTAAATTTCCGTTGTTTACATGTTGTGATCAGCGACTGGTTGCTCTTTGTAGATTTACACAACTGAATTCAGGAGGTTTCATAGATATCTTGGCTGATTTCCATTACTCTAACAGTATACTGTATAGAAAGACAGTATACAGCTGGCATAAAAGTGGAATTCAGTGAATTCCACTTATGTCCGTAATAATATCTGTAACCATCAAATTAAGCTACTACAGTTGATGTAAACCATCACTGACCATGGGCACCACAGTCACTGTTACAATAAATTCACCACAGTACAACAAGCTAAGCTCTTTCCACCCGTACAAACTACCGAGTAGTTTCAGGCAGAATTTGAGTAACACATAGATATTATAGCCGAGTTTGTTTTGCAGGAATAGCTACTATGTGATCAGTTCATTTCAATTCCATTTTATTTATACAGCGCTAATTCACCAAAATAATACATACAGAGAAAAACCCAACAGTCAAAATGATGACGTTACATATAAGCTTTAAATTTGCAGTTTATCAAGCGTCACTCAGCTGTCCTTTCCTCTCTCTCCTATCCTGTCTTTTCTCAAATCTCCCTGTGTACAGCAGCTGGACCTTAAGCTGACAACACACTGTGCAACAAACTACACACAACAGTTTGTGTGTTTGCTAATATTTGTTAAAATGTTACATTTGAAATGACCTGACACTTAAAAAAAAGGTGACTCCCTATATGCGCCCTCCTCTTCTGTAGGGTGGGCTAGATTCTGAATTTACAGATACCTGCACTCTTTCTGGCCCACTTTGAGTCCCAAATATAAACGTTATAAACGAACCTAAAGTTACAAGTTGATTTTAAAAATACAAGAAGTAAAAAAATACTTGTTTAAAAGTGTAGGGAGTAAAGGCAAAAAGTTGTCAGAAAAATAAATACTCAAGTAAAGTACAGGTACCTGAAAAGTCGACAGTATTGAAGTATTTGTACTTCTGAGTATAATTATAATTGTGGGTTTATGTTCTAAAAACCTTACGAGAATACGTTCCAATTTTGAAAGCCAACAATTAAAGTAAAACATTAAAACTAAAAACAACTATTACTACCAGTAAAGCAACTAATAGAAATAAATAAATATTTGTACATGTAAAATTTGAATTTATAATCAAAGTTTAGAAAGTACCTGATCTGATGTGTTGTGTACCCTGTGGCTTCCCTGTAACATCTGTGGTGCAACGTGCCAAAACATTCACACCGTATGGAAATCCATCACAGTGAGATGGATTTGCATACTATGGTGAGGTAATGTTGTTGGCACGTGCATTGTCAGGTAGCCACTAAACTAAAGGTTTAGTGGTTACCTGACATGCATGTATTTGGCACTTGAAGAACATGCAAACTCAACGCAGGAAAGCCACAGTCAAGCGATTCAAACCAAGCCCCCCTTTCTGAGGTGGTAGTTGTGCCATTGCGCTATTCAACAAAAAGCTAAATATGTAGAAATAATTATTTTTTTTTTGATGGCTGTTTCTAAATGGAGTTCTGAGTTCCAAAGACTAAAGTCTTTCCAAGTATACTTATGTTAACAGGATTAGGGTTACAATCCCTTGATATGCAGTGGTCCCTCAGGTGCCTGTGGTTTCATTCCATAATACTGGACTTATTTTTCTACGAAGGTTTGAACTTTGGGAGTATTTAAACAATAGAGAAAAGTGTGTAAATGTTCATGTTTGTCTGAGAAAGGTGTATGAAGTAGTGAGGGGTTTTACAGCTTTAAAACATATTTTATTAACTGTAAAAAATAAAGTTGGCTACTTTGCGGATTTCACCTATCGCAGGTTTTTTTTAGGACGTAACTCTGCGATAAACAGCAGATAAAGGGCTCACTGTAATCACCACAAAAAAACCCTCAATGCTCTTAATTTGAGAACAAAATGGAAAACGGTTGGATTGAACGAACATTACTGTTCCGGGGCATTTGTAATAGATTATTTTCCCAGGCAACTTCCATATACTCTGCTTTTTGCCTATTCATGTTTTGCACCAATTCATTTTGATCAGAGAACTCCTGAGACCACCAGCAAATCCCATAATAACATTTGTCAAAACTATAAAAAGTAGTAAAACCCTGTGAACTCATTTGATTTTGTTCCCAACAGAGGAAACTAATTTATTGATCATTTATTTACATTTTGGTTTCACTTTTGCCCAACTGTAATATAAAGAAATCCAATCAGTGGGATTGTATGTGTAAAAAAAAGAAGAAAGAAAGTCTTAGTCTCAGAAAGAGTCAAAGAGAGCTTTCTCAGTGGTCTGAGTATTGGTCAGTCCAATGTAATGTCAAACAAATCTTTTTAATAGTTAAAATGGCAAAGAGAAGTCAATCGATAGTAGTCTAATGTGAAGTTAGACCTTTGTCTTGTCAAGTTAAAAGGCATTTACATAGAACATTGAGCAGCACTTATTAAAAGTTTTTGAGTGAGTGTGTGTATATACTTGAACCTGCATGTATACTTTTGACCAATCCCAAAAATCCAAAATTGGATTTACCTGCACAACAGTTTTATTATCCATGGCTTCAAAACATAGAATGAATAGAAACAGCACAACACAAAACAGCATCATTTAAGTCATGTAAAATCGGCTAAACTACAGTATAACCATTTAAAACAAAACCAGATACTTCATTTTTATTAATATTCTTTTAATGAGCACAGTAACGAGCATCAAGAGTTAAGAGTTATAAAAGTACCTGATATGGTGCCATACATTTAGTAGTGACCAGTGTTGCTCAAGTTAATTGAAAAAGTAATCAGTAACTAATTACTGATTGCTTCCCCAAAAAATAATCCCGTTAATTTACTGATTACTTATTTTCAAAAGTAATTAGTTACTTAGTTACTTTGTAAAAACATAATTTACTACTTGAATAGGTAATAAAGCGATAGATCTTTCAGCTCAATTCTACTTTACTACTTTCTACTACTTTCTGCATAATCCATTATATAAAATGCAATCAAATGAAAAAAAAGTCTAAAATTTGTTTTATTAGTTTAAATCTTAACTTTATGCATCAAGCAAAAATCAAATTATATGCAACATTCTCTGACTGGAAGAAATTTGTTTAACATTTAAACCTATTTTCTGCACATTCCAGCACATAAAATAAAATATTATTTTGTGTTTACACTCAGTCTTTCAAATAGATGCAAGTAAAACACAGCAGAAAATAAATAAAATCAAAGACTCAGCGGCCCTGTTGCTCTGTTTTCACCTGTATAGCAGGCGGAGGTTTGTCCTGTAAAAAGAAGTTTTCTTCCCACGCACAACGGACACTAATGTTTTTGTCACTTTTTACGGAATCAAACTCAAAGTAAGGTCAGTACTTCCACGCTTTAAACGTGGCATGGTCATACTCTCTCTAGCACTCGATACTGTATATGATCTATTGTTGATCTGCACACAGCTGTTGTCACGCACGTCGCACTTGCTTACGTCACTGTCATGAGACATTCTCGCAAAAAAATCACGGTTTTAGTAACGTAGTAACGCAGCGTTCCTACAGGAAAGTAACGGTAATCTAATTACCGTTTTTGCAATAGTAATCCCTTACTTTACTCGTTACTTGAAAAAAGTAATCAGATTACAGGGAGTGCAGAATTATTAGGCAAGTTGTATTTTTGAGGAATAATTTTATTATTGAACAACAACCATGTTCTCAATGAACCCAAAAAACTCGTTAATATCAAAGCTGAATGTTTTTGGAAGTAGTTCTTAGTTTGTTTTTAGTTTTAGCTATTTTAGGGGGATATCTGTGTGTGCAGGTGAGTATTACTGTGCATAATTATTAGGCAACTTAACAAAAAACAAATATATACCCATTTCAATTATTTATTTTTACCAGTGAAACCAATATAACATCTCCACATTCACAAATATACATTTCTGACATTCAAAAACAAAATGAAAACAAATCAGCGACCAATATAGCCACCTTTCTTTGCAAGGACACTCAAAAGCCTGCCATCCATGGATTCTGTCAGTGTTTTGATCTGTTCACCATCAACATTGCGTGCAGCAGCAACCACAGCCTCCCAGACACTGTTCAGAGAGGTGTACTGTTTTCCCTCCTTGTAAATCTCACATTTGATGATGGACCACAGGTTCTCAATGGGGTTCAGATCAGGTGAACAAGGTGGCCATGTCATTAGTTTTTCTTCTTTTATACCCTTTCTTGCCAGCCACGCTGTGGAGTACTTGGACGCGTGTGATGGAGCATTGTCCTGCATGAAAATCATGTTTTTCTTGAAGGATGCAGACTTCTTCCTGTACCACTGCTTGAAGAAGGTGTCTTCCAGAAACTGGCAGTAGGACTGGGAGTTGAGCTTGACTCCATCCTCAACCCGAAAAGGCCCCACAAGCTCATCTGTGATGATACCAGCCCAAACCAGTACTCCACCTCCACCTTGCTGGCGTCTGAGTCGGACTGGAGCTCTCTGCCCTTTACCAATCCAGCCACGGGCCCATCCATCTGGCCCATCAAGACTCACTCTCATTTCATCAGTCCATAAAACCTTAGAAAAACCAGTCTTGAGATATTTCTTGGCCCAGTCTTGACGTTTCAGCTTGTGTGTCTTGTTCAGTGGTGGTCGTCTTTCAGCCTTTCTTACCTTGGCCATGTCTCTGAGTATTGCACACCCTGTACTTTTGGGCACTCCAGTGATGTTGCAGCTCTGAAATATGGCCAAACTGGTGGCAAGTGGCATCTTGGCAGCTGCATGCTTGACTTTTCTCAGTTCATGGGCAGTTATTTTGCGCCTTGGTTTTTCCACACGCTTCTTGCGACCCTGTTGACTATTTTGAATGAAACGCTTGATTGTTCGATGATCACGCTTCAGAAGCTTTGCAATTTTGAGACTGCTGCATCCCTCTGCAAGATATCTCACTATTTTTGACTTTTCTGAGCCTGTCAAGTCCTTCTTTTGACCCATTTTGCCAAAGGAAAGGAAGTTGTCTAATAATTATGCACACCTGATATAGGGTGTTGATGTCATTAGACCACACCCCTTCTCATTACAGAGATGCACATCACCTAATATGCTTAATTGGTAGTAGGCTTTCGAGCCTATACAGCTTGGAGTAAGACAACATGCATGAAGAGGATGATGTGGACAAAATACTCATTTGCCTAATAATTCTGCACTCCCTGTATAGTAACGCATTACTGCCCATCTCTGCTCTTGAATGTGAATACATGACATAAATGCTAAATGGTGTAGATTTAACACACTTAAAGGCTGAAGTTGAGGGATAACTCAGGGAGTTGCATGACAATAGAGCGACTTTTGTGAAAAGGAAAAACATGCATGTTTTGAATATGCATTTCTCTTGTCAGGGCAACTTGTTGAGATATGACTAAATATGCAAATCAGTTGAATGAGTGGAGGAAGACAAAAGAAAGAAGAAAAACAACTCAAGTTTCCTGTCTGAATGTATGAGTGAAATTTGCATTGAGAGAAATATATCTGTGACTGTGTGAGAAGAATTGCTTGGTAAAATATATGATAGCAACCACAAGATAATTTAATAAAGAGATCAGGAGAAGAAATTTATAATTTAGTGATCATACATTGTTATAAAGTGTTTAGAAAGTGTTTAATGGGTAATATTAGTGTTGGGCAAACTGTGCGGGTTTTAACAAGATTTTCTGTGTATTTAGCAGGTGAAACTATGTCAGTTGACCTCAGACTTGTCCAGGAGGGTGAAGCACCTGAGGGCAACCATGGATATAATGTGTGGAAAATGAACAGAGGGAGTGATTTTTAAGTCTGATTTCAGCATTCGGTATTGTGTTGTGGTTTGTAGTGTTTTGTGTTCTTTTCTTTTGAATTGGGTTAAAAGGAAAAAAGCTGAAAATTTATAAGGTAAAAAGTTGAATTGTAAATAGTTGGTTTTTGTACTTTATAATTTTTTTTTTACATTTTGTGTGCTGTGAATAAATACAAGAATATTTATATGATAAACATTTATAAATAAAAAAGACATTTTATACATTAGTAGTTCATTGTGTGCATAATTTTATATTATTGTTAGTAATAAATTAATTAAAGCAACAAAACAACCTGAAGAGCCGGTTTGGAGCCGAGCCGAAAGAGCTGGTTCTCTAAAAAGAGCCGGAAATCCCATCACTAATGACTAATAGTTGTCCTATGGACAGATTCCCCCACCTGAGCTGTGGATCTCTGCAGCTCGTCTAGAGTCACCATGGGCCTCTTGGCTGCATTTCTGATCAGCGCTCTCCTTGTTCAGCCTGTGAGTTTAGGTGGACGGCCTTGTCTTGGTAGGTTTACAGTTGTGCCATACTCCTTCCATTTCTGAATGATGGCTTGAACAGTGCTCCGTGGGATGTTCAAGGTTTGGGAAATCTTTTGTAGCCTAAGCCTGCTTTAAATTTCTCAATAACTTTATCCCTGACCTGTCTGGTGTGTTCTTTGGACTTCACTTTAAGAAATGGCGTGACTGGATTTTAATGAGTTAATGATAAAACTAACAACTTAATGATACTGCATTTTATTATCGTAACTGGAAACCTAAAAACATATGGCAAGGAAACTGACTATTTACAGGAAAACAGAACTTTCATTTGCATTTGTGCTGAAATGAATGAAGGTGTGATTGAAGGTATTTAACTCACGCATAAGCTGTCTCACTAACATGCTTGATCACAAAGAAGAGATGAATTTACACTCAGCACAATGAAACATATACGTAGCACCAAATGAAATGGAATGTGCAGTAAGCAGCAGGCGTGGCTCAGGTTGTTTAAATACCATTCTCAGGTTCTCCAGTCATCCACACACCTGCTGCAACTCTATCAGGTCTCTTAACACGTGAGTAAGCTGAAATATCCATTGCTTGTTTTTAAAGGACTCAATCATAAATAACACAAATATCCTATATTGACCGGTAATATTTTTTCCCTTTGCTTAACAGACTTGACTATTAGGAAATTGTTAAATTTCCTAATAGTCATCATTCATAAATCTATTTGTTGATTTAATACTTTAGTCTGTAGAGATTTGTTTTCAAAATCAGAGTAAACCAGTGAGAGACAGTTCAAATATTTTAGCAGTTCAGAAGATATATTTGAATAATAAATCAGTTCTCCTTCCTGCTGAGGTCAAAAGTTCACTGGCCCAAACATTAACATAATCGGTAACAGGATGGGTGGAAGAGCACTGAGAAGCTTTAACATTAACTTTTAAAGCATTTACACATATGCAGCTCCATATTTTTACTTTTGGACTCTACAAGAGTAGCTTCCATGAGTCATAGTTCAAAATAATTCTTTATCTTTAATCTTCTTTATCTTACAGGTTTATGAGACTTTGTACACACTGTTTGTTTGTCCACTGTGTGAAAAGGCCTTTTAAGCTTCTCTTACTTTGAGAGTACACTTCCTTTAGGCAGTAAAAAAACACCCTAGCATGTGAGCTGCCTGAGCTGACCATATTAAGCGTATCCACTCTTATTGAAATCAGACAGAGCTGTATGAACAAAAGCACAATGGAGACTAAGGTTTTCATTCAAAGGGATTACCTGTACATATGCTGACCTATTCAAATATTATAGCCAATTGTTAACCTGTGCTGCAAATATGGTTACTGCTTTGTTTTGTTTTGTTTTGGGAGGAGTGCAGCTTATTGTTTTGTTGGTCGTCATGACAAAAAGCAATGACTGTAGAAAAGATGGATGACCTGGCTGCACTTCCTCTCATTGTACAAAAATGAAGTCAAAATTTCACACTTGTGGGAGCTGCAATGTTGCACTTTTGGAGCCAGAGCCTGTGCAGTAGTGACTTGAGGTGAGGGTCTGTGTCAACCTCCTGCTAACACACCCACTGGACGTGACCACGAACACGCCCCATTATACTTTTTACGTAGCCCGGCTGCTTCAATGTACCTGCTGATGGGTTTACCGCGACTGACAACTCGTTAAATTAAGGTAAATACAACCATGTCACTATTATAAAAAAGAGGCAGCTTAACATCTTATAAGATAAGATAAGATAAGATAGAACTTTATTAATCCCTCGGGTGGGTTCCTCTGGGAAATTCGACTTCCAAAAAAGGCACAGCAACGACCGAAGTTACAGTTACAGAATTGTTATATATATATATATATATATATGTATATATATATATATACACACACACACACACACACACACACACACACACACATATATATAAATACAGAGACAAATATAAATAAAATATACAAAGGGGATAAATAGAATAAATAGGAATAAAAAATAAAAATACAAGTGAATTGCACATTTCAAGTATTGAGTCTATTGCACTGTTGACTATTTACAAAAAGTATTGCACAAGGTATTGTACAGTGAGGTGAAGTTTTAGTTTTACAACATCTAAAATCACTCTGCTGTTAATTCGTTTGCTAGATTAGCCGTTAGCATACGCATTGTGTTAGAGACTTGTTGCTAAGCAATGTTACACAATTGTTACAATCATAATCTGTATGTTTGAATGAGTCAGCACTCCTTAGTTTTTGTTATTCATTTTTAGTCAGAGATGAGATCAGCTGCACATTCCACAGCAATGTTCGCTCTAAGCTGCGTGCGTGCGCAATTGCGCACTCCTGGCACGTCTCTGCGGAGAAAAAAATCTACGTTGCGCACAAAAAAAAATCTAACCTGAATTGAAATTAAAGTAAATATGTTTTGCAGTGTTAGTCAGTAAGTGAGTGGCTGCTCCAGTATGGGATTAGAACGATGCCACCTTATCCCATAGTCCAGCCACTGATGCGATTCACATTCGCATATACGCAGCTAATCAACATCGTTGACAGGCTACACTGAAAAAAAGGGACTGACCATCTCTTGGATTTATGTAAGCATCTTGCATGCATTTAACACAATTGCCTCATGTTTTAAAGTTAAATGTAACTATATAGTGTAAAAACTACATGATATGCAGAAAGGGTGTATTAAATTGTTCATATCATGTTCAGGTGACGTAAGTCAATAAGATAGCAACGTTAAATCTCGTGAAACCACGCGTGATTTCATCTCGCGGGCTTTGGATCGTGGTTTAAAAAAGGCATCCATCTCAGTCAAGTCGAGCAGCCAACTCTACGTTTTTGGTATGTCTTGATTTTTTGAATTCATTTTTACCATAATTCAGCCAAATGTAGTTAAACGTCTAGAGTGTCGCCATGTAACATGCTAAAAAAGAGCCGTTAGCTTATTTGCTGTTTTATCTGTTGTCAAAGAATTGGCGCTTTTTCATTTGAATTTGTCTTTGGCACAAGAGCCGTAATATCACATTAAACCTAATTACGAGGCACTCATAACATAATTTGGTTTTCTGTGTGAATAGATTTGTCAACTGACTCTTCAGTTACATTGTGTATTTACTGCACCGTGGTGTTAGTGAGATTTTGGACATTGAACAGCTTTAGCTAATATCATCAGCGGCATTATGCTAGCTTACATCCCTACCCCTCCTGCCCTCACCTGCTGTCCTTTTGTTTTTGTTTTTTTTGCTGCACATTGAGAGATGACCTCTATTCTGCATTTCACCAGGAGTCAGCTGATGGATTGTGGGTTCAAGGTGTTATGGTAAGAAAGTATATTCTATTTTCGTTTCTGTAACTTAATTATAATAGGTTTTTTTATAATTATTAGGTGCATGCATACTCACCCTATTAATACAACTGAGAGATCCAAAATCTGCCATAGGTTTAACTTATACCTGTATGTATTGCCAGAAAGGTGATTACTGGACTCGCATTAATGCACACTTGAACTGAAATGAGGTTGTAACTTGTGGGTTGTTGGGTTGCAAATCAGAAACAAACATCTTTGGATTTTTTTTAATCCCATAAGATCTGGAAACACAGTTTTTATTCAACAAAACATTACTGATTAACCAAGCACAGTGCCTGCTGTTATTTCAAAATAATTTTATGTCATTTCAGATAAAATGCAGCATTCCAGTGCATCCCAACCATGCCTTTACAGTCAAGGTTTCTGACGGAGCTGAGTTTCTCTCTGACAGTCTGCTGAAAGTGTTTGCAAAGTGATCGGGGGAACAGGGCACAAAGCTAAAGGATGTAGCTGCCATAATGACAGTAAGAACTTTAAAATTCTTTAACTACAAAGTGTATATGTATTGCATTAGGTCAGTAAAAGATTTTTATGCTACATCCATTGAAACAGTCAACTATTACCTGTGAGTAATGATTCCACTAAAAGGATGCCATAATTTTCGTCATGCATTTACTGGCCCACTGAGAAAAAATTATCTTTTTTTAAAAATAAATGTTCTGGAAACTATATATCCATAAAGTTGATGTCAAACAGGAACTTTTGATATTGCTTTGTAGATGCTGGTGTTGCATGTTGACTGGTTTAAAAAGTCAAGAGTTTTTGTCTGGGATCATTTTCTTCTGTGCTACTGAAAAGTTCACAAATCTCTGTTTTCTTTGTTATAATAGTCAAGGATGACATTAATGCTCGGAGTCCCTCATCAAAGTGCTCCGCATCTGTGTGAAAGACAATTGCAACATCTTGGTGCAGGAGTTCATGGTGAGTGTTTTATGAGTAGATTGTGGCTTTGCAACATTTAAAAATGCATTTAGTTATCCACTTGATCCTCATTGGACTGGTTAGGACCAGTAGTCCTCTTTAATAATTTGAAGTTCACATGAGGCCTGGTAGTGAACTCGGCCGCCGGCCCTTGAGGCCCCATCCCCACCCCTGTATTAGGGGTCACATCAGTGTGAAAAAACTTTAAATTTGTCATTCTAATGAACAAAGGAAAATCCCACCAATATTTACATTAGCTTTTGTTTGAAAAAATGACCAACTGACCAACAGCTAACCAAATTGTGGGGCTGAAAGTCTAAATTCTAACATCTTCTGAGTGACATAACCTGGATTTCTGATGGGCCGGTGTCTTTCTAACAAAAACTAATGTAAAGCATTTGAAATTATTATGTTTTTCACCCTCTCTTAGAAACTCTGTTAGACCATGAATGGCAGCATGGCAGGCCACTCTTTGGCTATAGCTATTTACTATGTTGCTTGCATTGGTTTAAATTACTCTAACATTAGAACTGGTAGATTCAAAAGAGATGAGTTTAAAAAGGAATCTTAAAGAAATGTTTTGTGTTTAACCAGGACTTGACTGAGGCCACTGCACAGATTGAGAAAACCACAATGAACATCTGTCTCCAGAGGATGCGGCAGGCAATGACTTTTCTGATGTTGTTCTTCAAGATCTGGATAACGTGACCTTTGCAGTAGCCATGCTGTTTGGACCTTTTTTATTCCTTCAACATGAGTTACCCATCACAACTCTGCTACACTTTTGAGGTGATTCAATGGGTGGTAATGGAGTTGGATGCAACTCAGCTCTCAAGAAAAGCTCACAACTAAGACAAAACTGCTCCTGCAACGAAGCTCACTGTTATGCATGTGAGGTGACCAGCTCTAGGTGAGAGGACATTTAAATCTCACACTTGTTCTGCTGCATTTTTGAAGCTCAATTCCAGGAACGGATCGCAGGGTTCATTTTTATATACTCTGCAACTGCCATGAGGACGAGCCGTTTTTTGTTGTTGTTTGTTTTTCCTTTTGCTCTGTACAAGTTCTGTTTGTCTGTTTGGCAGCATTTTTAAATTTCTCTTTGTATTTTTTCTTTCTTTTACTAGTGAAGAGATGTAGCGTGAACAGTTATACAGTCTAAATATCCCATATGGGTCGTGTGAAATGGTATTTTCAGTTTCATTCAGTTGAAGTAAAGAACGTTGAATATTTCTAAGTGTGCTGTTTTGAACCAAGATGTCACAGTATGATCAGTGCTGTAATTTTTGACAGTCACTGTATCAATGTTATTTTTGCGTCTCTTGAATAAAGGTTTTGACCTGCAAGTGCTAATTTCTTTAGTTATTGGGGTAAAATGGGTAGTGTTAATAGGAAGGTGTTTGCCAATTCAGTAACCTAATTTAATGTTAATGGAAACTAACATTACCTCAAATTGTTTAGTCATAATTGTTGTTTAACTGAATCTTGACGTTAGAGGCCTTAAATAGAATGTTTTGTATTGTTCTTTCCCAACATTTTTCAAAAGAAACAGTCCAATTTCTTTGCTGTGATTGATTCCAGAGAACACGGAAAAACTGACATTATTTAACTGTTGATTTATATAGATTCAGTAGAGGAGTAATGTCAGTTTAATTCTTTACCTACTGTCAATGCAGTGAAATTAGACATTTTGTTTTGAAAGGTTACTGGTGGATGCCAGCAACCATCTTGGAAGAGAACAATACAATCTGTTATAAGGCCTCCATTTGAAAATTGTGTATTTGATACTAGAATATAATAGCAAAATGTAATTTGAAGATAACATGTAGTATTTAAGTGACCAAGTAGTATTGGGTAAAAGTTATTGAATCGTGTTGGGATAACATGAGAAAATTGTGAAGGATTAAAATATTCCAAGAGCTCAAATTACTTCATCAAAACATGTTTAAGTCACATTTTATCAACACAAATTGCACAAGTTTATTGAACATGAATAAATTGTGTTAATTTAACTCAATTGTTTAAGTTGCTGCCGAAGCAAAACATCTGTGTGCAACAAATGTCCACCATTGAATTAAGTAAATCCAACAACATATTTTTTTCAGTGTATAACAGCGTCCTTATGTGCCGACACCGGTGTTTTAACTAGCAAAGCGGCGTGATGAGGAGTGAAGCCACGTTAATGACAACGTGTACAACCAGAACAATTGACGAAAAAAAGTGTGGACTTTATACCAGTTTTTAAATTGTGTTGATAGGCCACAAAAACCAGAGTTATGATAAAAATATCTGCAAAGTCTCGTTTTCTTCCTGAATACTGTTGTTGTTTATATTTACTGCAGGAAGAAACGGTAAAAACTGTGTTTTATAAGGAAAACCTCGAAAGCACTCTCCGCCTGAGAAGCAAAACCAAAACAAAAAACACCCCCCACCCTTTCCCATTGGTCGAAAAATGTACCATGTTGCCCAATCAAAACATGGCATTTGTTGTTTAGGAAGGGGGAAGTTTTAGGAGTGACGGCATTGTTTTGAGATGAAAGATTTGCGATGTTCAGCGCAAATCTTGTGTAGTTAGTGTGTAGTGTAGTCAATAGTTTTGTTGTGTGTGTCAGAACAATGAGGCGACTGCTGAATGTTACAGGTGTTACAGCAGTGATACATCTCCTGTTGTCAGGCCTGCAGGTATCAGGCTGTTGTTCTCCTTTATCTCATAGTGGACAGAATATTTTTTTTGGAGTGACACAAATAATTTGTGTGACATCAGACTTGATACAGAACAGCTGATTGTTCTGTAAATAGTTTGAAATGTTTGTTTAAAAAATGCCTTGGCTGCATTTTTAGGTAAACAGCTGCAAAAAACTTTGTTGTTTGCATAACTGAGTTACTTTTTTTGAAGAAGTAACTATATAATTAATTGCCCAACATTGGACATTATATACTGTATTTTGCAGACAGAGAGTTACAGGACTCTCTCCCAGACCACAGACTCATAATACAAAAGAAAAAGAAAGTTGTGTTTTCAAAATTGGAGTTCAAGTTATTTTTACTTCCAATACTGTTAACATATTACACAGGTCATGAACAGGATTTTTTTTACATTTTCATTGTAAGTGGGCTAAAGCAGTTAATTAAAAGTAGTCTAACATAAATGCTGTAATTTGATTATTTTAATAAACCATGTAACTTGGATGGATTCGATGCTGCCGTGACCACAGTGCACACGTCTGCTGTTGCTCACAGTGGTCCAAGGGACCGCTCATGGAGTTTGTGTGTTCGCTCAGACACATGAAAAATTAGAGGGGACATTGCTCCACAGAGGCCCAGAGTTACTGTTAATATCAAAAATGTAATGCTGTCCTTTGAGATTTTAACATAAGACTGAAGATGATATAAAACTGAAGATTTAAAGAGTTTTAGACCCATTACACTGACAGAGCACTCCACAGCCTGCTAACATGGAAACTTTAAATAAAAACAGCAGCAGAAGGTTACAGTCGCAGTAGTGTAATTTATTATTTTCATTTAATAATAGAGTCCACATTATTATCAACAGATACATCCACCCTGGGGGGAAACTAGTGAGGGAGGCCATCGGGACCAAGCTGGGTTTCCTGCGTCGAGACGTTTGGAGAAATTCATCCCTTTCTTTCATCACAGCTGTCCTGTGCCAGATGTTCTGTTGACTCACTAAGAAAGGTATCATTTCAGAAACATCAGGAAGACTGAAGCTTATGATCTTCACCAGCAGCTCCCTCTCAGGGAAATCTTTAGCACTCCTCTGTAGGCTCGCTCGAGAAGATGGATACACCCAGCATTTCATGAACACTGTGATGGAGACCTTTGCTTTGCGTAATGTTATAAATACTTGGATAATGTTCAGAGACTCCGGAACTTTACATACAGGTATTACATTCAGTCCTGTAGAAAGTTATACATTTAAATATATATTATGCTGTCTGGTTACGCTGGTATGAATAAGTCTGAATTACTTTATGGTAAATAACACACTATCTGCAAAAAACTGAAAGAATTCCAGATTGGACATTTTGTAGTTCAACAAGCAAGTGACAACCTTTGACCTTCATCAGGTTTTTAGTTAACTTTGTCAAAGAAAAAAAAAAGCATCATATTCTCTGAGTACATTCAGTGTTTAAAACTGAACCTGTGCAGGTCTGATACCAGAAACTTTCTGAAATAATAAACTGAGGTATTGTTTCTGATAATATGTAATGACACAGTTACATGGGTGATTAATACGTTTGACCTTTTGTTTTAATCTACAACAGCTGCAGTTTTCACTGACAGCACATGTGATACTTTAGCCTTTGTACTGTTTTCATCAGTTAATTTTCCAGTTAACATGTGAACATGTTGGATGATCTGCCTGCTGTCATTGGGTGGTGCTGAGGTCTGAACCTGAGGACAGCTCCTGTAATCACAAAGAGAACAGAACCATCACAAACTGAAATATAAAGTTTATCTCTCAAATCTGAAATGGGATAAGGTTATCATATTGGTTTCAAAATTTGCGACCCGACAGAGGGCCGGTGTCCTGCAAGTTTTAGATGTGTCCTTGATCCAACACAGCTGATTCAAATGGCTAAATTACCTCCTCATCATCTCTTGAAGTTCTCCAGAGGCCTGGTAATGAACTAATCATCGGATTAGTTCGATATCTAAAACCTGCAAGACACCGGCCCCTGAGGCCTGGACTTGGATAACCCTGAGTTAAACTATACATGACAGTGTAATTATTTTATATTTAAAAATTAAACACTTAACATCTGTCTCATCCACATCTCTTCAGGTATCTGTTTCTGCTTCAGAAACTTGTCCAGTGGGATTCAAAGAAAGACATAAAACCTCTCTATTCTGAAGTCTAAGCTTAAAGCCATGGAACAATATTTAGCAGACGTTTTGGAGACTGACATCACAGATAATCCTACTGTGTCCAGAACCAGGGAGCTGTTCTCTTTCTTGGCACTGATTAATGCTTACGTTCCTGAGTTTCACCTCCCGATGCAACAGTGTCAACAGATCCTTGGACCACCTGATCCAATCCACGGAGGACCCCCATTTGAACAACGAATGGAGCCTTTTACCTCCTTCATTAAAATATCCATTGAAGGTGTTTCAATGGACCAGGAGCTAGCACGGGAAGCTGTGGAGAAACTCAATGACTTTGGGTTTAACCGAAGTAAAACTGTGAAGAAATTAATGGATTCACTTTGTGGTGCTCAAACTGAACCATGGGTAATACAATTAATCAAAAAAATGTTAATAAAGAGAGAAATGGGAAAAACTTGCAAGGACAAATTTTCAAGGTTAATTACAGACATCTTGAGAAAAGAAAGGTTTAACCACGCTGTCTCTATTTTGACATCTGCATCACAAAAATTCCAAACAAACCCTGTTTACCCGCAAACAATTTCTCGTCTATATCACACAAAAGCAAATAACTCAAAACAAGCTGAAAAATGGGCCAAGATAGCAGTTGCAAGAGCTGCAACCTCTTACATGGCTGACACTCTTGGACAAGTTCATAAGAAACGCTTGATTAATGCCAGTAAGGATATTTTAAGAAGGGCACAAGAGGCCTTCCAAGCATTTAAAAAAGTAGAGAGGAAAGCTGAGGATGAAATACATGATGAAATCATGCCAGATACCTTCAACAACAGAGGTCTCTTTGGTTGCATTCAAGTGGCAAAGTTAGCTTTTGATAAACTCAAATACCGCTCTGCAGATATTTATTTACCAGATATTTATCCATATATAAAAACAGAAGTTGAAGACAAGTTTGACTTTTTTGAATGGTATCTAACCTACTCCAAACCTGGCATTAGTAGCTTGGAGCCACATTTCTTCTGGAGGGATGTTGCACTCTGTTATGAGCACTACACAAACAGAAGAGCAGCAAACTCCACCAGCTTTCCAGGCCTCCTTGATTTGCTGAACCACGGTCTTTTCATGTCAAAGGGAAGACGTGCTAGATTTGAGGAACCTGAAAAAACTGTGTCTGATTTAGAATCAATTCAAGAACGTCTGAAGGCTGCATACGAGGAAAATGTTGAAGATATCAAAGTAGCAGAAAGCTACATCCTCTCCAACATCCTCTTAAGCAACAAGAAGCCAGATTCTCCAAACCTCAGCCCAGTGAATGAACTCAAAAACACCATTCACACATTCTTGGAAAGAGGAGAAGGAAGTAGGAGACCTGAGTTTTATCTTTTGTCCCTGATGTTGTTTTGGCCTGAAAATCAGGACAATGAAGCAGCTGGACAAAAGGCCACAGAGGACAGTAAGTCAGCAGACTCAACCTGGGAGGACAAGGACACTGATGAGGAACAAAACAGAAAACCTGGGGAACCTGCACAGCTTCCTGCTGACCTCATATTTGACCTCAACCTGCAACAGCATGTCACATTCATGAAGGAAGCGTTTGTGAGAACAGGCTATGCCATCTACCTTCGAGGTCGTTACCTGTTGCCACTGTTTTTTCTGGGAAAAGGCTCCGGACTGAGCAAATGGATCCACAAATCCAAGCTGGATGCAATAGTGGAGGAGAACGTGGACAATGAGCTAAATGATCAACAAAATGAAAACATTGATTGGAAGGAGAAGATGAGGCGTATCAATGATCTCTGGCGCAGAGGGAAAGTATGGCACATTCCAGAAATCAGAGATATCCTTCTTCCGGTCCAAATAAAGCTGTATTGTTCTGCAGAATCACAGAAGCATGAAGAACAGGAAGTGTGTGTTTGTGCAGGAGACCAGAAAATAAAAGCTAGAACAGAAGCTCAAACACCTGAACCAGCGCTGCCAACGACGCTTTTCTATCTGGGCTTCACCATTCAGGGTCCTGTTGTCTTTGAAGTTGGAGTCCTTAACTCCATCAGTGACCATCAGTGAACTCTATTATGGACATTTACTTTACTGGGTTTACTGTGAAAAACAGTAAATGTAAAGCAAATAACAAAGAAATATTAATATGAAAATAACAGTAATTTTATTAAAATAAAATGTATGTTTCAATTAGCTGAAAAACTTAATAACTAATTAAAGTTTTTTATTTAGCCAGTTATAATCTTTTCTGAATCTGTATTTTCCTACATTTCATGATTGTGACCGTCAGTGAACTCTACATTATGGAGTCAAAGGAGCTTGCAAAGAAAAGCGTCTGGACTTCTTTAAGTTGCTTGAAGACGTTTCACCTCTCATCCGAGAAGCTTCTTCAGTTCTAATGTCAAATGGTGGAGAGTCCCAGATATAAACCTAGTGGGAGTGACCCCCCACAGAGGGACAAAAAGACCCCCTGATGATCCTCTAATCGCCTGAGCCAAGGTGGGAAACTGGGCGTGGGTCCCAATCCGCCAGAGTTTCGGGTGAGTTCATTGTGAAACCTGGCCCCACCTTATCATGCGAATTCCTGAGGTCAGATGGCCCAGGATGTGAGTGGGCGTTAAGGTGTCTGGGAAGGGATCTCAAAACTGGATTAAGATAAGATAAGATAAGATAAGATAAGATAAGATAAGATAAGATAAGATAGAACTTTATTAATCCCTCGGGTGGGTTCCTCTGGGAAATTCGACTTCCAAAAGAAGCACAGCAACGACCGAAGTTACAGTTATTATTATTATTCATATATATATATATATATATATATATATATATATATATATACACACACACACACACACACACACACACACATATATAAATACAGAGACAAATACAGAGACAAATATAAATAAAATATACAAAGGGGATAAATAGAATAAATAGGAATAAAAAATAAAAATACAAGTGAATTGCACATTTCAAGTATTGAGTCTATTGCACTGTTGACTATTTACAAAAAGTATTGCACAAGGTATTGTACAGTGAGGTGAAGAGGCACTACAGCTTAGTTGTTCCCCCCCTCCTTTGTTGATTATAGATGGCAGACAGTTGGTGTCGTAAACCCCCGCCTCTGTTCAAAGATGGTCGCTCACAGTGGACATAGATGGCTTCTTTCACTCCTCTTTCAAACCATCTGTCCTCTCTGTCCAAAATGTGAACATTGGCATCCTCGAAAGAGTGTCCTTTATCCTTAAGATGCAGATGGACTGCTGAGTCTTGTCCTGTGGAGGTGGCTCTTCTGTGTTGTGCCATATCTGGGACTCTCCACCATTTGACCTTAGAACTGAAGAAGCTTCTCGGATGAGAGGTGAAACGTCTTCAAGCAACTTAAAGAAGTCCAGACGCTTTTCTTTGCAAGCTCCTTTGACTACGATGACCTGGATGATTGAGAACCTTCACAGACATTCTACATTATGGACATTTACTTTACTGAGTTTACTGTGAAAACAATATAAGTAAAGCTGGATTCATACCTGCAAAAAACTGCAAATAGGTGTTTGCACGTGTAGATAACGGAGAAATAGCAGTTAATATAAAAATAACAGTAATAATTTGCTTTAATTAATTCAGTCTGAAACAGAGTTATTGTCGTGTTTAGTCTTTGATTATTTCTTGTTCTTGTTTTGATTTTCAGCTCTGATTTTTAATAAAGTGTAATGTCAGGTAGCTTCCAGATTGGTTTGTTAATTTAGATTTAATTTTGTTGTTTAAATGTATTACTTCCTAATAATAATATTAACAGGGGAACTTGGTAAGGTGTTAGATATAGTAAGTATAGATTGGGTATTAGAACGCAAACACTTTCAGTCACGTTTTCATCCAAGTCAAAGAGCAAAGCATTTATTTTTGTGTTTTATTGATTTTTTTGTTAGCATCTGATTATTTTTTATTTGTTTTTCAGTTAGCTGAAAATCTTTTTAACACCTAATTTAAGTTTTTACTTAGCCAGTTATAATGTCATCTGAATCTGCATTGTCCTGCATATTCTGGTTTATTAAGGAAGCATATCTGTCACTGTAATCACTGCATCCAAAAAATATATTTTGAAAATGTAATAAAAATATTTATAAATATATAAACCTGAACTGGGATTATCTCCTTCATGTGTGTCTTTGTATAAATTTTAGCTGCAGATGTGCACGGAGAGATTTTAACCAAGTTCACCTTCCTGTCACATGAATAAACACAAAGCTTTTATATGCTGTTATATTTTATTGATATGCCTGAAGTTTCAAATTATTGGCTTTTGGTAAAATGAGGAGTCTTAATTTAGTCTGAATGTCATCCGTGACTGCAGTTTAGTCACCACACCAACACACAACCTTTAAACAAATGGTTTTTCCATCTTGCATTCAAATCATCTGGAGAGGGGCACAAATGCTTCTGTATTCTCAGTCCATACTAATCTCTAATCCGGATGTCTTGATGCATGCTCAATCATTCAGGCAAGGAAATCCCAAAATGTGGATTCTTTTCATCTGGACTCACTCAAGTGACTACTTCAGTCTTTGCTGATTGCAGCTCTCCCCAAAGGTTGTCCAAACAGAAACAACGTTGAACTCAAGAATTGACCACACAGCTGACTGTGAGCCGACATACTCAGAAGGGAGCAACTCTTCTGGATGGAAAAGGAGACATTTGCTTATTCAAGTCCACTTCCACATTGGTTTATGTCCTCTGTAAACATGTTCCAAATTATGGTAAGATGGTTTTAGTCTCATGTCATGCAAAAAGACTCATTTAGTTAATTTTGGTCCCTTTTGTAGCCAAATAGAGTTGGAAAAAATGAATTTGGAAATAATACAATGATAAATGCTCAGTTTAAGTTCAAGTCAACAAATTGCTCTTTTACAGTGTGGTCACCTGTGTATAACTTAACCCTAATACAACCTGGCCTGGAGGAGTTCATACTTAACTCAATAACTGCAAGGTTTCCAAGTCCTGTGGCTGTAAATTAAGCCCAAATACATAGCCTTCTATGTTTGAAAATTCTACATTTTCTCATTCTCCAGTTATCACACTCACAAACGGCAACCGACAGTCCGTCCACCCACCTGTCCACCCAGCAGGGTGACTCCATCAGCCTTTTACGACTAGGTATAAAAAAGAATACATAGAACAATTTCATTGTGCATTCAAACTGAGGCATATTATGGATTCTATTCTGTGGGTTTTCAATGACTTTAATCTGCAATTGACTGTGGGTGAGTTATTTGTATATTTGTTAAATCACTTCGACTTAACATTAAACTCATCACTGTACTTATGAACTATTTCTGTGGCTTTTCTTAGATCTGGCTGAAAACTGAATTCACCTCACAGTTGTGTAATGCAGTTATTGATATTCCTAACAATAAATATAGTTTGTAAAATATGGTCAAAAGTGGAAAATGTGTGGCTGTTCTGGGCTGTTGGGTAGTTTTGGCATACAAGTTAAATTATATTGTGTCATAATGAAGTACGATTAACTTAATAAAATAAAAATAATAAACTACTTTATGTCACAAGTGCAGTACAGAAGAAAAAAACAATATTTTGTTCCATACTGAAATTAAATGTTTTATAGAAAACATTTTCTTAAATGCAAAAATAAATAATAATCTAAAGTGCAGTCAAAGTTCAAAGTCAAATGAAACAATATATACGCAATCTAAACTAAGGCATAAAGAATGTACCTTGACTCTGTCTTCTTTGAAGCTGTTCAACATTAATATCAGACAAGTTTTTGTGCTGCCAAAAACAGATGTTATGATGGAGTAGTTATCAATTACCCAATTTCCTTAGGGGTCAACCTTCAGGATCAATAAAATTTTATTGAATTGAATTGAATTAAAACCTAACAACACTCAGGTCAGTGAATCAGAGTTTAATTTTTATATATACATATATATATATATATGTATATATATAGCAGCTGGATAGCGTAGTGGTTAGACTACACGCCTTTGGAACAGAGGATCGCAAGTTCGATTCCTGCCTGGGGCGTCTGTATCCAGTAAGGGTCCTAAGGCTAGACCCCCTATGCTAAGCAAGCCTACCGCAGACATGAGCGAGACAGATAAATATGAAGGCATTCCGGCTCGGACGTCGCCCGGATCAACAAGGTCCGCGTCAGGTGTTGAGGAACCAGGGCACCCTGACGAAAAGTGGGCTACTGGAACAAGAAGGCATCGGTGGGCAAGAGACGAAAACAGGGCGTTGTTGGAATGCTACTACGCAAGTAACCCTGGCGGAAGGGGCTACATGAATAGGATGAGGGACCTATGGATTCTTCGATACCCAACATCCACAATGACGGCGAAACAACTAGTAGCTCAGTGTTCCAACATTCGAAAGAAGGGACTGCTCTCACAGCTAGAGATTGACGAGGTACAACACAAATGCTACGGCAAGGAGGAGTCAGGACGCCAGGTCAGGGGGGAGATATCATCACCCGAGGTTGGGTACATAGCCCCAAGTGCGATAGGAGAAGGATCGTTGAGTGCGAGAGGAACTGACCTGAAAAATAGGATCATGGCCAAGCTTGAAACCTGGATCCCCCGTAGCCGGTTACCAAGATTACGTGAAGTACCCTCAGAAGGTCTGCTAGATGATGTTAATGCAGCACTACGGGCAATACCTACAACCACGATTACCGACACTAACAAGCTGATCTACAATACGGCAACAGTGATCAGTGAGATGCTTGGCTACAAGTTGAACAGCGACAAGGGGCAGTACCCCGATCGTGTACCCCGCCTCTCGCCCTATGACAGCTGGGATAGGCTCCAGCGCCCCCCGCGACCCTGAAAAGCGGAAGCGAATGGATGGATGGATTATTTAAAACTGTACAATTTTCAGGTACCTGTACTTTATTTGAGTATTTATTTTTCTGACAACTTTTTACTTTTACTCGCTACATTTTTAAACAAATATCTGTATTTTTTACTTCCTGTGTTTTCAAGTCGTTACTTTAGGTTCTTTTATAACGTTTATACTTGCGACTCAAAGTAGGCTGGAAGGAGTGCTGGTATCTGTAAATTTTAAATCTATAAATGGAGTGACCCTTTTATAAGTGTCAGGTAATCAACATTTCCAAAAAAATTCATCAGCAAACACACAAACTGTTTGTGTGCAGTTGTGTTGCACAGTGTGTTGATAGCTTCAGGTCAAGCTGCTGTGCACTGGGAGATTTAAGAAAAGACAGGAAAGGAAAGCAAGAAGAGAGGTTCTATTTATTAATAAAGGTTATTTATAAAGGTCGTAGAAAGGACAGCTCAGTGACACTTGATAAAATGCAAATTTAAAGCTTATAAGTTTTGTCATCATTTTGATTGTTGGATTCTTCTCTGTGTGTGTTATTGTCGCCTCTACCTTACAATATAAAGCTATTTGAAGCAACTATTGTTGTGATTTAGCGCTGTACGAATAAAATTGAATTGACATGAACTGATTACATATTCAAATCAAGTTCAAATTCAAATTTTATTAATCACACACACAATCATACACAGTACAACATGTAGTGAAATTCTTATTGCTGTGCAATGCCCGACCATTAAACTACAGTAAAGAAATTTGCATAATTTACAAATTCAACATTTAAAAAGTTTACAGAAAAATTAAATAGATAAATTTACAGTTAGAAAAAATTACAGAGAAAGAGGTAATAAGAGTTGCATAATAGATTAAAAAAAAGGTCTAACAGATGTAAACAATAAATTAAGAATTTAACCTAAGACGTAAAGACTAAACTAAGGATTAAAGGTAAATTATAAGATAAAAAGAGAATGTGAAAATAAACAGTGTGCATGCGGTGATGTGATGTATGAGAGTCCAGACTACACCTGGTTCAGGGCCTGAATAGCCTGGGGGCAGAAGCTCCTCCTCATTCTTCCTGTTTTGGCCTTAAGAGAGCAGAAGTGCATCCCAGACCTCAACAGTGAGTAGAGTCCATTGTTGAGATGGGAGAGGTCCATCATAATCTTTCTGGCTTTAGTCTTGTACCACTTAGTGTAGACAGACAGCAGGTCGGGAAGTTCAGAGCGAATGCTGCATGGCCGAGCACACCACTCTTTCTTTTAGCTGTGCAAACTACTGAGTAGTTTCACACAACATTTCAGTAACACAAAGATACTATAGCTGAGTTTAGATACAGTGGGGCAAAAAAGTATTTAGTCAGCCACCGATTGTGCAAGTTCCCCCACCTAAAATGATGACAGAGGTCAGTAATTTGCACCAGAGGTACACTTCAACTGTGAGAGACAGAATGTGAAAAAAAAAATCCATTAATCCACATGGTAGGATTTGTAAAGAATTTATTCGTAAATCAGGGTGGAAAATAAGTATTTGGTCAATAACAAAAATACAACTCAATACTTTGTAACATAACCTTTGTTGGCAATAACAGAGGTCAAACGTTTACTATAGGTCTTTACCAGGTTTGCACACACAGTAGCTGGTATTTTGGCCCATTCCTCCATGCAGATCTTCTCGAGAGCAGTGATGTTTTGGGGCTGTCGCCGAGCAACACGGACTTTCAACTCCTGCCACAGATTTTCTATGGGGTTGAGGTCTGGAGACTGGCTAGGCCACTCCAGGACTTTCAAATGCTTCTTACGGAGCCACTCCTTTGTTGCCCGGGCGGTGTGTTTTGGATCATTGTCATGTTGGAAGACCCAGCCTCGTTTTATCTTCAAAGTTCTCACTGATGGAAGGAGGTTTTGGCTCAAAATCTCACGATACATGGCCCCATTCATTCTGTCCTTAACTCGGATCAGTCGTCCTGTCCCCTTGGCAGAAAAACAGCCCCATAGCATGATGTTTCCACCCCCATGCTTCACAGTAGGTATGGTGTTCTTGGGATGCAACTCAGTATTCTTCTTCCTCCAAACACGCCGAGTTGAGTTTATACCAAAAAGTTCTACTTTGGTTTCATCTGACCACATGACATTCTCCCAATCCTCTGCTGTATCATCCATGTGCTCTCTGGCAAACTTCAGACGGGCCTGGACATGCACTGGCTTCAGCAGCGGAACACGTCTGGCACTGCGGGATTTGATTCCCTGCCGTTGTAGTGTGTTACTGATGGTGACCTTTGTTATTTTGGTCCCAGCTCTCTGCAGGTCATTCACCAGGTCCCCCCGTGTGGTTCTGGGATCTTTGCTCACCGTTCTCATGATCATTTTGACCCCACGGGATGAGATCTTGTGTGGAGCCCCAGATCGAGGGAGATTATCAGTAGTCTTGTATGTCTTCCATTTTCTGATGATTGCTCCCACAGTTGATTTTTTCACACCAAGCTGCTTGCCTATTGTAGATTCACTCTTCCCAGTCTGGTGCAGGTCTACAATACTTTTCCTGGTGTCCTTCGAAAGCTCTTTGGTCTTGGCCATGGCGGAGTTTGGAGTCTGACTGTTTGAGGCTGTGGACAGGTGTCTTTTATACAGATGATGAGTTCAAACAGGTGCCATTCATACAGGTAACGAGTGGGGGACAGAAAAGCTTCTTACAGAAGACGTTACAGGTCTGTGAGAGCCAGAGATTTTCCTTGTTTGAGGTGACCAAATACTTATTTTCCACCCTGATTTACGAATAAATTCTTTACAAATCCTACCATGTGGATTCATGGATTTTTTTTTCACATTCTGTCTCTCACAGTTGAAGTGTACCTCTGGTGCAAATTACTGACCTCTGTCATCATTTTAAGTGGGGGAACTTGCACAATCGGTGGCTGACTAAATACTTTTTTGCCCCACTGTATTCTGTCTTTGTATACAGTAAACTGTTAGCGTAAAATGAAATTTACTGAAGCTCAATGGCTTCATTATTTTTATGGTGCTTTTGTAAACATTTGATTACCAAATAATAAATTACCATGTATTTTGTGAATTCATTCATAGTTAATATTTTTTGTAAATATATTAGGTGCAATATATGACAACATTTCTCTGCCTGGTAGGCTTTGAGACTAAACAAATAAGGATAATTTTCCATTCAAAGAAATTCCCACAGTTGACGTCAGCCATATTCAAATTCTTTCTGTGAATTGCAGGAATGTTCTTTGTGCTTTTGACGACCAAGACCAGGACTGCAGAGGTGATGACTGTGTCACATTCAACAGGTAACTGAGGACACCCCGATGGGCCTCTAAGACTGAGTCTTTCAAAAGTATAATGTGTTGATGACTCTACTGGATATCACACGACAGCAGACACTCAAGTTTAATGAAACCAAGCAGGGCAAATTAAGAATGACAGGTTTCTGAGGGAGTGGAACGAATCGCCATTTGAGTACCAAGGCTCCAATAACTGCAGCTAGTGACTGGATTCTGTACAGCCCAAGTTTGTTATTTTTTATTGATCAAAATTTTATTTTATTGATATAAAATGCCAGCTCAAGAGCACTCTACCAGCTTCTACCAGCAGCAAAAAAAGAAGCCCTTTTAATTAGCAATTGACAGCCCTTATCATACCCAGCTGCTGATAAGCCACGTCCTCCTCATAACCTTTCAGTGTGTGTCCACACTTAACAAAACAAACACCCTATAAAGATTTATATATCATATTTTATAATTAAAAATAATTATAATGTTTTATACATAATCAATAAAATATGAGTTTTTATTGAAAGTATCTATGCAAGTATGTGCAAAAGTTTTCCTAAAGAGCAGTGAACTGGACATGTGTGTGCTTAATAAACTGGCAAATTACAGCAGGATATTCCTATCCTCGGTCAGAAGGCACAGGTGACTTATATGATGAAAGAGAGGGTCCACAGCAATGATAATTTGGGTTCCTTTAATCCAAAACATCTTCAGAAGTGAATTTGTGTGGGTATATGTATGTGTGGTTCTGTAAAATAACGGAAATTACAATTAGAAAACAATTAAAGTCAACCAAACTGGTCTAAATAATACAGAAAGGGTTGAACAGAAAAATCTAATTCAGAAATGACTAAACACCACCCCCTGGTGGACACAAATGGGCTGCTGCACAGGGATGGACTCCATCTTTACTTTGAGCAGCTCAACCACAAGGGTGGCGCCATTTTGGTCAAATCAACATGAGTAACCACAGTGTCTCGTGGCGACACAAACCACTGGCAAACTCTATATAAGTATCACACGGCATACATGGGCGAGTATAGGATGAGTTACAGCCATAGAACAAATACAAGGCACTTATCATTCACGCACACGCATGACACATGTTCAGTACAACTAACCAGCTCCACCAGCGCTATAACGGTCAACAAGCGCAAAAACAAACCCAGGATGGGAGCAATGTACCATCTTAGCCGCCATTTTTACTTCGATAAACAGAGCACGTTGTGTGTGACGTCTTCTTTTGCACATGACGTCTTGGGGTTTCTTTTGTTGTTTTGTAGAAAAGATGTAAATCAATTAGAACGATGCTGTATTAGTTCCAGACAACGTTATTAAATCATGGGGTGTACTTAGTTTGTCAAAGGACTTACATACAAGTTATGAATGTGTATATATACACATATATACATTTTAAAAGCATTTTACATGAGCTGACTTTTGTTGCATTATAGGTAGTCTAAGCATCGTTTCTGTCAACTTTTTATAGCAGTTTTAGGAATCCTGTGATTATATGACACTGATTTGCTTTTCTTTCTGAATGACTTAACAAATTTGTGTTAGTGTGATTTTAGTGTATAATTACCCTCAACCAAATAGTAACATTTTATCTTAATAATTTTCTTAATTTCTTATATTCCACTTACCTGATGACTGTCAGTGGTTCTTTAAATCTTTTGTGATGCATCTTTAACCAAATACATTTCAATTTCTCCAAAACTGCTTTGCACACTGTACAAGTAAATGCACCTTCAGATCTACAGAAGGTGCATAGATAAAATATATCAGATGTAGTGGACAATATCAGACACTTGTTTAACTCTGTGTATAATTCTTTTAAATATAAATTAGTAAAGGCAAAATCTATATCTTTATTTCAAATTGTCAATAGGTGTATTTAAAAAAGGTGTTCTTTTGTGTTTCTTGTTTCCAGACTAATTCATCTTAATACACAAAATCATGAATATGAAGAAGACATTTTGTGAAAACAAAATCTTTTTTATGAATTCAATAAATAAATAATATCAAAGATCATAAGATTAACTATGAAATAAATCAATGTAAACTATTTTGAATCCTCTCTGTGCATCTAGTTTTAAAAGCCCATTACTGCTACCTATTATAATGTTGTAAACTGGGAAGCATCTTGTGAGAACAGGAAGAGCCAAGTGACAACAGAGAGATTTAACACCCAGCACTGGCTAATTTGCAAAGTGGGCCCAACGTGTCAAAGAAACTGAATAAGAATAATTAAGCTTTGTTTTCTGATGCAAGCAAAAAGTACACTGCAATATTCAAGAATCAATAAATGAATCAATTTCCATTTGTATATATTTTTTGACTGATAAAAGTATCCTGTCAAAATATGATCTTGAGAAACAACCTGGGAAACAAACAAACAGACATGAGTAGACAAAAGAATAATAGGACAATAAGGATAATACCAAGGTTTTTAAAGCCTTAACACCATAACTATAGTTATAGATAAATATAATCTCTGCTTCTATCATTTCTATGGAAACGTTAAAGTTTTCCATTTAATTGGTGTCATTAATATTGGGATGAAAGTTTACAGATTTTGCTTTTAAAATTATTTAGCCAGCTTCTACTGCTTCTGTAACGTTATAGTACAACATACTATGATCACAACATTCAATGGATGACTGCTTGTTATTATTCTGCATGTTTTGGCTGCAGGAATTTTTGTAATGCTTTTCATGACTACCACCAGGATGGCACTGGTTTCGACAGGGTCCAGTAAAACAGGTAAATAAGCACACTGGTCAGTATGCATACACACACACACACAGACTTTAGTTATGATCGTGGCAAACATTTACTCAATAATTATCGTCATCTCTTAAAGCTGCATTGGCACACCATTGTCTCTCTAAAATTTTTAAACAACATTGGAACAAACTGAGAATTATTTCTTGGCGTCTGTGTGTAAGACTGGATAATCTTGTGTTTTAGTGCAGTATCACTTCATCAATGAAACCCTGACTTGGTATGAGGCTCAGAGGTTCTGCAAAATAAAATACACTGACCTGGCAACCATAAACAACATGGATGAAGAAAATCAGCTGGTCAGTACACTGGACAGTCAAGCGACCGCCACATGGATCGGACTTTACAACGGAAAGAACAACAGGTGGCTGTGGTCTGATGGGAGCGGCATGGCGAGCTTCACCAAATGGAGCTCTGGTCAGCCAGACAACTATGGCGGCATAGAGTCGTGTGGAGAGATGTATGATAACAGCTTCTGGAATGATGAGTCATGTGACGTAACCAAAGCTTATGTGTGTTATGAAAGTGAGTAAATTGCAATCACACTTTTGAGAGTGATTAAAATTAACTTTCTGGACTTAAGAGTGCATGCTACTTTTGCTACTTTTGATCTGTCTAATAATTTTAATATGAAATATTTATTGATGATGATAAATTTAATCTATATTAGTTTTATTAGTAATTATTATTATTAGTTCTATCTAAAAACAAAAACAAACAGTAATCAGGTGAGTAGCACACACAATGATCATCAGAATCAGAATCAGAATCAGAATACTTTATTGATCCCTGGGGGAAATTATTTTTTGTTACAGTGCTCCATTTTAAACCAACATTAAGACAAGACAGACAATACGCTAACTAAGAATAGTACAATATATACATATATATACATACATACATACATAAGTCACTTATAAATAAATATTTGGAAAAGAAACATGTGTAGTTGTAGCAGCAAACAGTGTGTTAAGTGGATGCGTTGTACAGGGAGCTGGCCACAGGCAGGAAAGATTTCCTGTGTCGTTCAGTGGTGCTTTTCGGTAATCTCAGTCTCTCACTGAACGTGCTCCTGTGACTGACCAGCATGTCATGGAGTGGGTGGGAGGTGTTATCCAACATTGTCTTTATCTTGGACAGCATCCGCCTCTCCGACACCACCTTGAGGGAGTCCAGCTCCATCCCCACAACATTGCTGGCCTTACGGATCAGTTTATTAAGTCTGTTGGCATCTGCGACCCTCAGCCTGCTCCCCCAGCATGCAACAGCATAGAGGATCGCACTGGCCACAACAGACTCATAGAAAATCCTCAGCATTTTCTGGCAGATGTTGAAGGACCTCAGTCGCCTCAAAAAATAGAGACGACTCTGGCCCTTCCTGTAAAGTGCTGTGGTGTTTTTAGCCCAGTCCAGTTTATTGTCAATGTGAACTCCAAGGTATTTATAGTCCTCCACAATGTCAACACTGACCCCCTGGATTGAAACAGGGGTCAAGTGTTTCCTGGTCTTCCTGAAGTCCACGATCAGTTCCTTGGTCTTTGCCACGTTGAGCTGCAGATGATTCTGCTCACACCACGTGACAAAGGAGTCGACCACAGCCCGGTACTCTGTCTCATCATCCCTGCTGATGCATCCAACCACCGCAGAGTCATCAGAAAACTTCTGAAGATGGCAGGTCTCTGTGCAGTGGCTGAAGTCTGTGGTGTAGAGGGTGAAGAGGAAGGGGGAGAGGACAGTCCCCTGTGGTGCCCCTGTGTTGCTAATCACCTTGTCAGACACACACTGTGGGAGACGTACATATTGTGGTCTTCCTGTCAGGTAATCAACAATCCAGGACACCAGAGAAGCATCCACCTGCATCGCTGCTAACTTATCACCCAGGAGGGTCGGCCTGATGGTGTTGAAAGCACTGGAAAAGTCAAAAAACATGACCCTCACAGTGCTCGCCGGCTGGTCCAGATGGGTGTAGACACGATTGAGCAGGTAGATGATGGCGTCCTCTGTTCCGAGACGAGGCTGATAAGCGAACTGAAGGGGATCCAGATGTGGTCTTACTATGGGTCGCAGCTGGTCCAGGATGAGCCTTTCCAGGGTCTTCATGATGTGGGAGGTCAGTGCCACGGGCCTGTAATCCTGGGGGCCACTGGGACGAGGCGTCTTTGGTACAGGGACGAGGCATGATGTCTTCCACATCACCGGGACCCTCTGCAGACTCAGACTCAGCATAAACAGTTTATGAAAGACTCCACACAGCTGGGGGGCACAGGCCTTGAGGACAAGGGGACTCACTCCGTCTGGTCCAGCAGACTTGCCTGAGTGAAGTCTCCTCATTTGCATCTCAACCTGGTATTGAGTGAAGGTGATGGGTGGGGGAGGGGTGTCAGGAATCTCACAGGAGGCAACATGTGAAGAGAGAGGCTGGCACAGTGGTGTGGCTCTGGATTCCAGGCTGACTGCAGGTGAGGTTGTGGGGGTAGGAGCAGACACTGTGGTGTCGAATCTATTGAAAAACAGATTCAACTCGTCGGCTCTATTCTCACCTCCCTCAGCTCCCCTGCTGTTGGTTGGCCTGAATCCAGTGATGGTCTTCATGTCCCTCCACACCTCTCTCATTTATAGTCATTTTAGTGATGAGATTATGAGAACTCAATATTTTGGCTTGAATAAACATTTGTACAACAACTATGTTACCAAAAGGATGTAATATATGCCACCAACTTTGGTTATTCTCTGGGTAGGTTTGTATTTTCTCCTCAGGCTCATCACAGCTCCTTTGACTGAACTTTAGGATGAATTCCAGTAGAAAAAATAAAAATAAATAAAATGTTGGTTATTTAAAAATGTTGATATTTCTAAAGATCCAGTTATTAGCTCCCTGACCACATTTCTGGTATTTTTAATGATACAATGAGGTTGAGAACTTTTTTTAAAGTACCAAAGATAAAGCATTGTTGCATGATGTTGGTCATTACAGTAATGACCAACATGATCCAACGATGGCTGAGCAAATAATGGATCATAAACAGACTAAATGAAGGAGCAAGTGATTTAGTGACCAAGATAACACAGTTCAAGCTGACGTCGTACTGCAGTTACATTCAGTTTTGTTTATATAGTGACATATCATAAAACAGTTGGCTGTTTAAAGCCGCTTTAAATTTTAAGGTAAAATGTTTACCTTAAAATTGTGTAAGTGTTTATGACCAGAAACATCATGGCTCTGCTGTTAGTAATTTGGCTCTAAATCTCCTACCTGACTATTTTTCTTGGCTGAAGATACAAGACTAACTCTCTTTTATTCATTTCTCTATGTGTGCCTCTAGTTCAGCAGGATGGCAGCAAGAAGTATGTGGTTTACACACAGGGACAAACCTGGCCAAACAGTCAAGATCTGTGCAGGCAGAAGCACACTGATCTGGCATGTGTGCTTACAGACAAGGAAAATGCAGCGATTGCTGCAGTTACCAACAGAGTGTGGTTCGGTCTGTTTAAAGACTCCTGGGCTTGGTCAGATGGAACAAAGACCTCCTTCAGGTACTGGAAAAGAGGCGGAAGTTATAGTGGAAACTGTGCTTCTGTGGAAGGATCACAGACGAGACGCTGGATACCAGCTGACTGTAACCAGAAAGCAACATTTATCTGTCAAGGAGGTAAGTTCCTGAAATACACAAGTAATAAATCAGTTCCTAGAAAAATGTGATACAACTGTTGTGTTCATTCAAGCTTCAGAACATGGGTTAAAAAAATAATAAAAATCACAATAATAACTGATGTAGTTCTGTATTTGTCTTCTACAGATGCCAAAGTAAAAAAGATGGTCATAAGGATGAAGGTGAAGTCTGATGTGGATCTCATGGACTCCACTGCCTCCAGTCAACTCCTAATGAAGGTACAAGTGTAGATTCAAGGTTCCTGGTCTCTTTACTAAGAATTAGGTACAAAAAAAATTATAAAAGTAAGCAAAAGTTCTTTATTTTGTTCTAAAACAAAAAGAAATTTCACATTTAACATGATTTAAAAACATTTAGTCGTGATTATTACCTGTTTGTTACACAAACAGCTATTTTCTTCTATAATGTCTTTTATTTTTAAGTTGGAGACCATCCTGAGAGATCAAGGGGTGGCTGATTTCAAACTCAGCTGGCAAAGTGATAAAAATGGCAGTGTCTTTCAGCGTTAGCTACAAACCACGGAGAAGACGGGGATGAGATGCTCACTGCAGACTGTATATATCATGCATCAATTCAACTAGTTTTCATTTGAAACATACAAGTCATTTTGTGGAAAGAAATATAGTTTAAAAGCAAAAACAAGTTAAATATGTTTTTCTCTTTCCAGGATGCTGACTGCAGAAGTACCCATGTTGTTTTACTGTAGTGCTGATGGATGGATTGTTTAACCTTCTATGTGGACGTCACATTTTGGGTTCTTTAAACCAAAATACTCAATTTTGCTCTACAAGGGCCTGATATCCACTTACGAGGACATTATACCGCTACTGTTCTATCAAAATTTTAAACGAATATCCTCATATGTGGCTCTCATTTTTCTTAGAAACAAAAATTGGGTAAAAGAAACAAAGAAAATCTGGTGATTATTTGTTTTTACATTCATCGGGTCCCAATCAGCCCAAATATCAAAGAGAAATTAAAAATGCATACCGTGGAAGAGTTCAGGTCTTAGTAGGTTAAAGATCATGTCTCACCTCATTGAATCTAGGTGGGAACTATAGGTGGGAATAGTACTTATACAACATAATATTGAATAAGGATGAGCTTTAAAAATGCAGGAAAATGAGCTTTCTCTCTCCATTCCTATCACTGGAGAGAAACAAAAACATGTGGCCTCTATAATGCTACAGGCAGCCACTTGTATGTCCACAATAAAGTATTTTTTCTGAATTTTCAACTTGTGATTCACATTTGTTTTGATTTGGTATTGATTTTTGATTCTGATCCCCCATCCGATCCCCTACACTCGCTATTGTCTTCTAAAAAGAAATAGCACTATTTAAATTTTTTTTTTTTTTTTTTTTTTTTTTTATCTCAGAAGTGTTTCTTAGACTTCCCTGATGATGGTGATACTTCCACATGCCAAACATAAGGCACTTGAAATAACTTGCTTAATATTAAAAAATCTTTACACATAATTGAAATGTTATCGTCTTTTTTTGTCTTTAATTCAATAAGACATACTTAATTTTATAATTATGGTGCAACACATTGCTCAGTGTTTATATAAAGAAGCTGATGCTATTTACCCACTCTTTCTTTGGCGGTTGCATTCATGGATTATAAAACTGTAAACCTTTTGCTTTATTTTCAACCACTTTTAAAATCTTTCAATATTTTGACAAGTCTTATAAGTGCATTTTAGAACACATGATGATTGGTTTTCAGAGGTAATCCACACATGGGCCAGCACAGGACCACCAGTGTGTTTGTAACTGGTCTTGTGCTTGTGCACCTCTGGCAAACAAGAGGTCATTCTTTGCGGTATGTGGGCCATGTGTAAGCACATCGTGTGGGCCAAATCTGGACGATATGAATTTTGCTATGTGGGTAATAGCTGAGAGAAATTAACGACTGACTGGTGGATGTGGTATGAGGACATTGGAGAAATTGCCATTTACAGCTGCAGTAACAACCAAGGGGTCAGCGACTGTGTGGATGGAATAAGAAGGGTTTGAGAATTGGTACTCTGACATTTGTAGCAGCTTGAGGCTTTTACATGCTTAAAATGTGACTCGCATGCAAAATCTAAAAAAATGTTCTTCCAATTAACAACTATGGGAGAAAACACTAAACCCTGTATGCTAGCCCTACGCTACATCATGGTGAAATAATTCTTAGAGCCACTGCAGGCAATATCACACAGACTTTGTCAGTGTTAAAAATATCGAGGAAAATAAAGAGGTTATAAAGAATGCAACAGCCACAGTGTATCGATCAAGCTGTTCAAGACACCTGGAAGTGGTCTGACAGGATCTTTTGGAAACCAGAAAAAACTGATGCCAAAATATACTTCTCCACCCATCCTCTTACACTTATCCTCATCTGGGTTGCAGGAGGACAGATAATCGTTCATACTCTTGTATGTAAAACACAAAAACAAACTAATTAACATATAAAAAAATAAACATGGGCTATATAGGAAAGTTTGTGTCAAATGTTATCCTAAGCAAAGCCAACAAACTATTAGTTGAACCCCCCAAGTTTCGATGTAAATCTTTTAATCTCTTTGCTTTTTTAATTAAATTAAATTGAACTGAGCTGAACATATTAAAAAAATATGACTCCCACTGCTGTTGCATAAAATCAGTTGGTAACTCAATCCTGCAGAAGTATGCTGTACGTACCACACACACGAACTGAAAGTGAGATTAACTTTTATACTCTAATTTTTATATCACAGTTATATTCACATCTACAAGAGCAGGGTGTGTCAAATTTCACAATGAGTTGGTGAGCCAAGAAACATAAATGAATCAATCTTCTATCACTTACAAGATATAAAGATTATGATCCATTAGGTTACCGTTGCCATAAACCACGCCAACCTGCTACTCATTTTTTTTGTTTCCCTGTAAACTTCATGATTTCAAAATACATAGTATTTCTAAATGAAATGAAAATGAAATATTCACACAGTTTCATTTTTAATACAGCTTGTTGAATCAGTTAGTAAATTTGCAGCCCCACATACTATATGCACATGATCACTGTATTTTTCATGATCAGCTGCTTCTCCACTGTCTTTGGTAAATTATTCCATCATTTAATTCCCTTTGCTTAAAGCACAGTTTATCCAGATAATGCATCTGTCAGGTTTATATTGTTGATTGTCATTTATGCTTAGAAATATTTAACCATATATGCTTAGAGGTGTATAATCGATTGTGTAGTGATAGGATGTGTGATCCTTAGGAGTCTGCAAAGACTTCGTGTGCATTCCAGAGTGTTCTGGCATGCACACTCACAATCTTAGGGTCATGGGAAGAGGTTGTATCTTTTCTTGCTGATATATAGTATAGCAAACACATCTATATCTGTTTTACTCCTAGTGCCTTTTGTTTAGATGAACTGCTGGACTTCCAGACCAGCAGGTTTAGGGAAGTTGTTTATGGGGTCTCTCTCTCTCTCTCTCTCTCTCTCTCTCTCTCTCTCTCTCTCTCACACACACACACACACACACACACACACACACACACACACACACACACGCTTACACAACGCACAGGCAAGGTACTCTTTGTGTGTATGTATACGTCATATGTGAATGAACCTATGTATATCCATGTAACCTCAATAAAAGGGCAGTTGTCCCGAACTTGAAGATATTGAGGAGGAAAACAAAACAACACTGGTCCCGAAGGGTCTGGTCAAACAATGATTTCTTTGAACACACACGCGGGAAGATGTATACTGCACACAATCAGCATAGATCTCCACCCAAAAATACACAAGCAATTGCTTTTATAATGTCAGGGTTTGACGCCCCTTCTCGCGTTTTCCAAGAACATTATTTGCATTTTTTACAGACAATGGTCAATTTTTTTTCTTTTTTTATGAAAAGAGTTACTCAACCCTAGTTTTAGCACCTTAATATTTCTTTTTTTTTTTTGTCCCGTTTGGATCTATAGCCATCAGAATTGTTGTCTTAAGACAATGGTCAATTTTAAGAGATAAATGCAGACACCGAAGTTCCCCTCACTGGCATCTTCGTCCACATATGGCGATGAATCCAGGCCCTGAAGATCCCCAGGGACTTCTTTTGACACATCTTCTGTCATCTGTCACTAAGCAAACTCAAACGCCACAGATTGCTGAATGGTTTCAGGCCTTTTCTCAGGCCTGTTTCTAGATTATATGTACTATATGTGTTTTGTAAGCGCGTATGCAGTTTTAACCTTCTATAGCTCCAAGTCACTTACACAATAGATCGCCCGGACATCGCGCTGAACGCGGCTTATGACCTTTCCTTAATAACCATCTTAATGCAATGTCAATACTCTAGATTATATTGTTAATGCAATGTTAATGCTGCAGGATATATTGTAGCTGTAAAATAATTTCTTTAATTCCACACAGTGTTACGGGGGAGCGAACGACAGCCACTGGGGTCAAGCGAAGAAACGGCGATTGTCCAGTTGGTCTCCCTCGTTTATTAACACTATTGATTAATAAATTCATTTAAAAGATGTGGGACAAGTCCATGCAGAACCATATTTATTCAACAGGTATACTTAATTAAATTAAATTATATCATCAAAATAAATTTTATTTCATTTTATTTTGTTACAGTGATTACATGATGATGGCCTTTTATTAAAACAAACAAACAAACAAAAACAAAAAAAAAAAACGAGGAGCTAATACGATAAATATTTTATATATATATATATATATATATATATATATATACAAGAAGGCATCGGTGGGCAAGAGACGAAGACAGGGCGTTGTTGGAATGCTACTACGCAAGTAACCCCGGCGGAAGGGGCTACATGAATAGGATGAGGGACCTATGGATTCTTCGATACCCAACATCCACACTGACGGCGAAACAACTAGTAGCTCAGTGTTCCAACATTCGAAAGAAGGGACTGCTCTCACAGCTAGAGATTGACGAGGTACAACACAAATGCTACGGCAAGGAGGAGTTAGGACGCCAGGTCAGGGGGGAGATATCATCACCCCCACCCGAGATTGGGTACATAGCCCCAAGTGCGATAGGAGAAGGATCATTGAGTGCGAGAGGAACTGACCTGAAAAATAGGATCATGGCCAAGCTTGAAACCTGGATCCCCTATAGCCGCTTACCAAGATTACGTGAAGTACCCTCAGAAGGTCTGCTAGATGATGTTAATGCAGCACTACGGACAATACCTACAACCACGATTACCGACACTAACAAGCTGATCTACAATACGGCAGCAGTGATCAGTGAGATGCTTGGCTACAAGTTGAACAGCCACAAGGGGCAGTACCCTCCATGGAGAAGGAGGCTAGAGGGCAAGATCAAAGTAGCACGGAGGGAGGTTAGCCAACTAACGGAGTTGCAGAAAGGTGCGACAAAGAAGGTGCATAAGAAATACAGCAAGCTGTCCATACCTGAGGCCTTGGAAACTGCCAAGCAAAGACTCACAGCCTTGGCCAGCCGCTTGAGGAGGTACACCAGAGAGATAGAAGGCAGGAGAATAAACCAGCTGTTCTCCACAGAACCAGCAAAGGTGTACTCTCAGTGGCAAGGGAACAATAAGAGAACAGCACCACCAAGGCTGGAGACGGAGCAATACTGGAAGAGCATATGGGAGAAGGATGCAACCCATAACGGCAATGCTCAGTGGCTAGAGGATCTGAGGGCAGACCACAGCGACCTCCCTGAACAGGGTCCAGTAACCATCACAGTGGCAGATATCCAAGAAAGGGTCTCCAGTATGAAGAGTTGGACAGCACCAGGGCCCGACATGGTTCACGCCTACTGGCTGAAGAAGCTGACTGCACTCCACGAGCGTCTGGCAGCACAAATGAACCAGCTGCTAGTTAACAAGAGACACCCGGAATGGCTAACTGAAGGCCGGACGGTCCTGATCCCCAAGGACCCCAAGAAGGGACCGGTCCCCTCCAACTACCGACCAATAACCTGCCTCAGTACTACATGGAAGCTCCTGTCAGGCATCATATCGGCTAAGATGAACAGGCACATGGGTCAATACATGAGCGGGACACAGAAAGGAATTGGCAAGAATACCAGAGGCGCAAAACACCAGCTACTGGTAGACAGAACAATCAGCCGAGACTGCAAGACCAGACTGACCAACCTGTGCACTGCCTGGGTTGATTACAAGAAGGCCTATGACTCAATGCCCCACAGCTGGATACTGGAATGCCTAGAATTGTACAAGATCAATGGGACCCTAAGAGCCTTCATCAGGAACTCAATGGGGATGTGGCGTACAACACTAGAGGCCAACTCCAAGCCCATAGCACAAGTCACCATCAAGTGCGGGATCTACCAAGGAGATGCTCTGTCCCCACTGCTGTTCTGCATAGGCCTGAACCCCCTCAGTGAGATCATTAACAAGACTGGCTACGGATACCGACTACGGAACGGAGCAGTTGTCAGCCACCTCCTGTACATGGATGACATCAAGCTGTATGCCAAGAGTGAACGAGACATCGATTCACTGATCCACACTACCAGGCTATACAGCAATGACATTGGAATGTCGTTCGGACTGGAGAAGTGTAGTCGGATGGTAACAAAGAGAGGGAAGGTAGTCAGAACTGAGGGGATTGAACTACCAGAAGGCAACATTGCAGACATAGAGGACAGTTACAAGTACTTGGGGATCCCACAGGCGAATGGGAACCATGAAGAGGCCGCTAGAAAAGCTGCAACCACCAAGTACCTGCAGAGGGTCAGGCAAGTCCTGAGGAGTCAGCTGAATGGTAAGAACAAGATCCGGGCCATCAACACGTACGCCCTGCCCGTGATCAGGTACCCTGCTGGGGTAATAGGCTGGCCAAAGGAGGAGATAGAAGCCACTGACATAAAGACAAGAATGCTCCTTACCATGCATGGAGGGTTTCACCCCAAATCCAGCACCCTGAGGCTGTACGCTAAGCGGAAGGAAGGGGGCCGGGGACTGGTGAGTGTCAGCACCACAGTCCAGGATGAGACAACGAACATCCAAGAATACATTGGGAAGATGGCCCCAACTGACCGAGTGCTCAGTGAATACCTCAGGCAGCAGAAACCCAAGAAAGAGGAGGGAGACGAGGAACCATCATGGAAGGACAGGCCCCTGCACGGTATGTACCACCGGCAGATAGAGGAGGTGGCTGATATCCAGAAATCCTACCAGTGGCTGGACAAAGCTGGACTGAAAGACAGCACAGAAGCACTAATCATGGCAGCACAAGAACAAGCTCTGAGCACAAGATCCATAGAGGCTGGGGTCTATCACACCAGGCAAGACCCCAGGTGCAGGCTGTGTAAAGATGCCCCAGAGACAATCCAGCACATAACAGCAGGGTGCAAGATGCTAGCAGGCAAGGCATACATGGAACGCCATAACCAAGTGGCCGGCATAGTGTACAGGAACATCTGTGCCGAGTATAACCTGGAAGTCCCGAGGTCAAAATGGGAGATGCCCCCAAGGGTGGTGGAGAATGACCGAGCTAAGATCCTGTGGGACTTCCAGATACAGACGGACAAAATGGTGGTGGCTAACCAACCGGACATAGTGGTGGTAGACAAACAGAAGAAGACGGCCGTAGTGATCGATGTAGCGGTTCCGAATGACAGCAATATCAGGAAGAAGGAACACGAGAAGCTGGAGAAATACCAAGGGCTCAGAGAAGAGCTCGAGAGGATGTGGAGGGTGAAGGTAACGGTGGTCCCCGTGGTAATCGGAGCACTAGGTGCGGTGACTCCCAAGCTAGGCGAGTGGCTCCAGCAGATCCCAGGAACAACATCGGAGATCTCTGTCCAGAAGAGCGCAGTCCTGGGAACAGCTAAGATACTGCGCAGGACCCTCAAGCTCCCAGGCCTCTGGTAGAGGACCCGAGCTTGAAGGATAAACCGCCCGCAGGGGCGTGCTGGGTGTTTTATATATATATATATATAAATATATATATATATATATATATATGTATATATATTTATATATATATATATATATATATATATATATATATATATATATATAAATATTCATGCAATTTAATTAATAGAATATTTCATATTTTTCACTTTCAATTTTAAAAATATAAATTGAAATTAATGTCGTGTAGTGCAAATCTTCCCCTCCTTTAGACTCACCTCTGTTTGCTGAAGTGGCGATGGCAATTGATGTTGGCGATGCCACATAATTACATCTCCTTAATCCCAAATAAAAATCAGTGAAATAGTGCAATAAAGCAAAGCCTTTTGCGCCAATAAATTCTTCAAACAAATTACTACGGTGACCATACATTTGTATTTTGTATGTATCAGCAAAATCACATGTCAGTTATGAGTCTGTGTTTAACACTTACAACTACTTATTTTCTATTTCTCTTATTCACAATCATGTATAATGACAGGCTGGCAACACATTTATTATATTTCACATTCCTGTAGCCACACAGAGACGCTAATCTGCCAAGGACAAAGCTGAAAGATATCTATGGACAAAAAATCCAGAATTATAGAGTCATTTCTATTTCTCAGATTAATTTCTCATTTAACATATTATTCAGACTTCTACTTTGATTATATTTGTAATCAAGAATGAAGATGATTTACTGTTAGCATCTTGAGGCCCTGAGGCAACTATTCCCAGATAGCAAAATTGGTATGGCCCAAATCTGTCCACACAATGTGTTGACACATGGCCCACATACCGCAAAGAATGATGGCCCTTTGGTGGCCCAAATCAGGTTTGCCAGAAGTAGTCCACGCATGGGCCAGCACGAGGCCAGTTGCAGACACACTGCTGGGCTTGTGCTGGTCCAGAACAGTTTCAGCTCTGGCCCCAGATGTCAGCCTAATGTGTACCTTAATCAAGCCATGCAATAACAACATGTGCCAGAGGAAATGACGAAACTCTGTTCAGTCAGTAAATGGACTGATTCTTATATAGCACTTCTCTACTCTCCCGGATTACTTCAAGTGCTCTATACAACATGCCTTCCTAACTACATTCATATACATTCCCACTCTTGACATGCAGACTGGAGGAGCCAGGGATCGAACCACTAACCTTCCCACTGGCAAATATGAGTAAACCCTCACTAGGTTTTGGATAAAGTGTACACCCACAAACCTCTCAAACCTGCATTTGAAATGTTGGCCACCATAGCAGTATAGTATTGCAACATGGCATTTGGGTCTTCTAACTAAAATAGGAAAATAGGAACATGAATAGTGCCATCATTGCCAGACCTGGCCCACATCTGGTTGACATGCACTCTGCCATGACACTGGTCAGTCAGAAGTGCCAGCTTGATGCCAGATCTGGGCCAGACCTGTTTTCCATGGGCCTGGCCCACATAAACCAAACCACAATCGAGCCAGATGTGGCATGCCATCGCATAGACAGTGCCATCAATACCAGGCCCATATCTGGACGGCATGCGTCTTATCATGCCAGAAGTCAGCCAGCAGTGCCGGCTTGATACCAGATCTGGGCCAGACCTGCTTGCTATGTGGGAATGTGTGACTTAAAAGAGCAGAGACGTTTCTTTCCCTACACGTCCTGATAACTGTATCAGGAATAATTATGACCTACATATTGATGTGTGCTTAAGCGCATTCAAATGGTGGAAATTTGGTTTGCAGTGAGGTTTGACATAAACTACCAGGATATCAGATATACAGTGGGGCAAAAAAGTATTTAGTCAGCCACCGATTGTGCAAGTTCCCCCACATAAAATGATGACAGAGGTCAGTAATTTGCACCAGAGGTACACTTCAACTGTGAGAGACAGAATGTGAAAAAAAAAATCCATGAATCCACATGGTAGGATTTGTAAAGAATTTATTCGTAAATCAGGGTGGAAAATAAGTATTTGGTCAATAACAAAAATACAACTCAATACTTTGTAACATAACCTTTGTTGGCAATAACAGAGGTCAAACGTTTACTATAGGTCTTTACCAGGTTTGCACACACAGTAGCTGGTATTTTGGCCCATTCCTCCATGCAGATCTTCTCGAGAGCAGTGATGTTTTGGGGCTGTCGCCGAGCAACACGGACTTTCAACTCCCGCCACAGATTTTCTATGGGGTTGAGGTCTGGAGACTGGCTAGGCCACTCCAGGACTTTCAAATGCTTCTTACGGAGCCACTCCTTTGTTGCCCGGGCGGTGTGTTTTGGATCATTGTCATGTTGGAAGACCCAGCCTCGTTTCATCTTCAAAGTTCTCACTGATGGAAGGAGGTTTTGGCTCAAAATCTCACGATACATGGCCCCATTCATTCTGTCCTTAACACGGATCAGTCGTCCTGTCCCCTTGGCAGAAAAACAGCCCCATAGCATGATGTTTCCACCCCCATGCTTCACAGTAGGTATGGTGTTCTTGGGATGCAACTCAGTATTCTTCTTCCTCCAAACACGACGAGTTGAGTTTATACCAAAAAGTTCTACTTTGGTTTCATCTGACCACATGACATTCTCCCAATCCTCTGCTGTATCATCCATGTGCTCTCTGGCAAACTTCAGACGGGCCTGGACATGCACTGGCTTCAGCAGCGGAACACGTCTGGCACTGCGGGATTTGATTCCCTGCCGTTGTAGTGTGTTACTGATGGTGACCTTTGTTACTTTGGTCCCAGCTCTCTGCAGGTCATTCACCAGGTCCCCCCGTGTGGTTCTGGGATCTTTGCTCACCGTTCTCATGATCATTTTGACCCCACGGGATGAGATCTTGCGTGGAGCCCCAGATCGAGGGAGATTATCAGTGGTCTTGTATGTCTTCCATTTTCTGATGATTGCTCCCACAGTTGATTTTTTCACACCAAGCTGCTTGCCTATTGTAGATTCACTCTTCCCAGTCTGGTGCAGGTCTACCATACTTTTCCTGGTGTCCTTCGAAAGCTCTTTGGTCTTGGCCATGGCGGAGTTAGGAGTCTGACTGTTTGAGGCTGTGGACAAGTGTCTTTTATACAGATGATGAGTTCAAACAGGTGCCATTCATACAGGTAACGAGTGGGGGACAGAAAAGCTTCTTACAGAGGACGTTACAGGTCTGTGAGAGCCAGAGATTTTCCTTGTTTGAGGTGACCAAATACTTATTTTCCACCCTAATTTACGAATAAATTCTTTACAAATCCTACCATGTGGATTCATGGATTTTTTTCTTTTCACATTCTGTCTCTCACAGTTGAAGTGTACCTCTGGTGCAAATTACTGACCTCTGTCATCATTTTAGGTGGGGGAACTTACACAATCGGTGGCTGACTAAATACTTTTTTGCCCCACTGTACATAGTGAAGCAGAAAACCTCTGTGATGCTATAAAATATTCAGTAAAATACAAAATACAATGTGACACTTCAGACATATGTGTTAGCCCTACGACAGACCTGTCCAGGGAGTACCCCGCCTCTCGCCCTATGACTAGGCTCCATCCCCCCCTGCGACCCTGAAAAGGATAACCGGAAGCGAATGGATGGATTTCAGACATATTCTAAGTGATTAATTTCACACAAAAATCTAATTAAAAAGTCAATTGAGATATTGCATAAATATTCAATTTCAAATAGTTTATTAAATACTCTCATTAATAAATGTGTACAATAATTACTTTAATTTATTCCAGTTACCTATGTTGTATCTCCATATAATAGTTTTTTATAGTTTGACGAATCCAGCGCCAAAATGCCCTTGAAAGGCCAAATAAGCTAATTAAATACATGATAAAATACAAAAAAAATCTGGCAGAAAGTGCAGATGTGAAGGGAGGTGCTATTAGAAATCCTTGCTTAAAACCTGTATTCATAAATAACATTTACTGTCAGACAATAACTTAATTAACTTGTATTTTTTGTCATTTTATTCATAGATTAATTTTACAAGAAATATATTAAAATCTGTTACTGTGTAAACGTAGTTATATTATATTTCCAAAAAGTTGCATTGATGACTCTACTGGATATGATATAGCACTTTTAATGTTAATGAAATCAAGCAGGTCAAAATAATAATCAATGATGTCTGGAGAAAAAGAGCTTTTGGTAGACATCACATTGGCCACATTGTTGCCCGATTCAGATAAAACATGGCAACATCCGGTAATCAGGGGGGAAAGTTTTAGTCTGTTAGTAAGCGAAAGCTGTGCAATGACAAAAACTTGTTTGTAACTGTTGTAATCACTACAGCAGCTGCCTGCAGTTTAAAGTGGTGTGAAAAACTGTGTGTCTCTTTCCTGATATCCTATTTTTTTATGTTTTTCAAACTTGATCAAAAGTTTTAGATCATCAAGCAAATTTTTAATATAAGTGGTAAGATAACCTGAGTAAATGCAAAATCCAGTTTTTAAATGGATGCTTTTAATGATCAAGAGAGAAAAGCTATCCATATGTATGTGGTCCTGTGTAAAAAAGCATTTGTCCCTCTGGTAAAAATTATAAATTAACTGTGACTTGAAACCTGAGTTCAGTGTCACTAAAGACACTTAGGCCTGGTTACTGCCATGCCTGTTGAATCAAGAAATGACTTAAATAGCACCCGTGTGTAAAGTGAGGCAGGCTAAAAGATCTCAAAAAGCAACACATGGCATGATCTAAAGAAACACCTGAGAAATAAAGTCACAGACATCTGTCAGTCTGGAGAGGGTTTCAAAGCCACTTTGAATGCACTGGGACTCCAGTGAACCATTGTGACAGCCATTGTACACAAATGGAGAAAACTTGGAACAGTGGTGAAGTTTCTCAGCAGTGACTGGCCTACCAAAATTATTCACAAGAGCACAATCACCACTCATCCAGGAGGTCACAAAAGAACCACAGGCTTCACAAGTTAAATTCGTGACATGACCAAAAACAGGACAACATTAGACCTTAATGTCTAAAATAAGTACATAATAATAATAATAATGTGTGCCTCTTTGTAGGTCTTTTGAATTTGACGAACTGTATGTCCGGATTTTGCTCTTTTGCACCCTCTGGTGGTGAACTGTGCAGGATACAGTTGGTTGCAGTTTGGGTTTCCACCCAGCCACTTGTTTTGCTAATATACATGTTGTCTGCATGCTGCAATTCGCGGTTAGCTCCACACAGGGAGAAAGTAATGTTCAAAGTTAGATAAATAAGTAAGAAAGAAGATGGATAATAAGGCCATGAAGGCCTACTTAACCCATCCTGCATGTCAGCTCTTGAGGTACATTAAATGTTTTATTTTCTGTGATTAATGACTTTTGATTAATTGGTACCAAGTACAAGAGTGCATTTTGATGTGATGTTTGTTTTATTGCTTTTGTCCCTGAGCAGTTCTCACAGGTTGTCGAGACCAGAATATACCCTCTTTTATAACTCTACATTGTGCCTACATTGATTCTTGAGGGTGCTACACTCTTATTACAAATGAATTACATGAATTTCAAATGTGGTCCACAGAGCATCGTCTGTACCAGTTTTATGAAACACCTATGAACTGGAGTGACGCCCACGCCTTCTGCAAAGCGCATGAATTTGACCTGTCTACCATAGACAGCATGGAGGACCACAGGCGGCTGTTAGAGAGCACTGGCCATTCTGATACAGGAGTCATCTGGATTGGCTTGGTGAAATCAGAGACTGAGCAGTGGGTGTGGTCTGAGGGCATTGGGGCAGTTACTGTTTTCAATATCAGTACAAACAAAGGTGCTGGTGACTGTGTATGGATGGGAACAAACGGGTATTGGAACGCCGACACTTGCAGCAAGCAGAGGCCTTTTATGTGCTTTGAATGTAACTCACAAGTAAAACTTCAAGTAATTATCTAAATGTCAGAGATAAAGTGATTTTACTCATATTAATCAATATTTTTTTCTCAGATGACAGCGATGGAAGAGAGCAGTACACTGTATATGCAACACCTACATCATGGCGAGTTGCTCAAAGTTACTGCAGACAATATAACACCAACCTGGTTAGTGTGAAAACTTAAAGCATATACAGGTTACAAAGAATGCAGGCAGCTACAGCGTCTGGATCGGGTTATTTAGAGACAGCTGGAAGTGGTCTGATGGAAGCTCAGGCTCTTTCAGGAACTGGTTTAGAGATGCTCCTGATAATGCTGGCGGCAATCAGTACTGTTCTACATCTGCAGATTTCTACCAGATGCAGTGCGATGATCATCCTTGTGATCAGATACGTTATTTTGCCTGCAACACCAGTGAGTAATTATTCACAATCTGATACACATGTTTTGCTCTTCTGTGCTTAAATGCAATTTTTGTTCTATTTACTTTTTCTATGAGGCCTTGGTATACTGTATTTTAGGAAATCTCATCAGTACCTTTTCTGTCACTGTGGCAGCAATCTAGGAAGACAAAAAGGTGTGTATGTGAGGTTACACATGGTTGCAGAGAGGTTTTCGGGTTTGAAACATAAATTGCCTGGAAGGCTGAGCCCGGTCGCTCTTTAGAAAAAGGTCATTTCCTCAGCTTGAATCCTCAGTCTCATTTTTTCAGTCCCTCTCAGATCTTGTGAGTGTAGGAGAGGATAGGGATGTAAATCTACCCATAAAATATCCTCACTGTTGAACAAGACAAGACTGAGATACTTCTGCCTGGAAATGTTGTCCACGCAGAATTATTTGGCAAGTTTTGAACAGGTGACCAGTTCAAAAGGCCAGCCCTGGTGGATTCCAACACCCAACATAAATGATTTATGGGACACAATTAATTATTCTCAGTTGAAGTAAGCAACACCCCACAAACACTATACCACACTAATAGCAACCATACCCTCAGCTGTCAATGAGGCATTAATGTCTTTAACGAAGGTTGAATCTAATATGAATTTTAACAAAATATTTCTTACGAGGGACTTGAAGTGAAATGTGCTGCATCCAGTATCGAATTAATTCAAAACTTACTGTAAGTTTTTAAATCTCCTTTAGATTATTGGCAGTCCCAACAGACTGCATTTAATATATCAAGAGAAATCATCGTCAAGTGATGCAATTATCACAAATGTTACACATAAATACACAGCTGCTTCAAGATTATCATATTAGATTAGTTGCAGTGTTACAACAGTCAGAAATACCAGATTTCTCAGAACCAAACCACGGACCATTTAGAAACAACACTTAAAATATCTTTTGAATTTTCATGACTTTTACTACTTTGATTGGGAAAGAATGATCAGATATGGAAATTACTAGAAAATTCTTTTATGACGCCTTCAATGGATTCAACAAAAAGCATGCACCTATGAAAATAAACTAGGATTAAAGGTCAAGATAAAGCTACTTAATGAGAGAAAATAAGGAATAGGCCAAACCCAGGAAAACTAACCTCCATACTGATTGGCTGCTCTTCAGTTAGCTATGCAATACATACACAGTTACTATTAGAAAAGCCTGATTTGATTTTTTTTTTTATGCAGACTTCAAACAATCTCAGAACTCATTTCAGTTTTGGAAGACAATATCTTTATATGTATCAAAATTAAAATCTCTGCCTGGTTTAAGATTCTGACCATTTATATGACAAAGCTGACATGCTTGGTTGCTGTTATTAACTTGTTATAATGTCTGGTACACATGTCTTGTTTGAAACTCTATATATTTCTTATGAGCACTCCTCAGCTGCATTCACTCATAATTTGATGGCCACGTGTTTAATTGTAACCAAGTGAAAGCAACATTTAGATCCTTGAAGCAGTTTGATCAGTCTTAAACAATTATTGGTTGGTTTCTAGCTGAAAGATTTCCTGACTGTAAATAAGATTATAAAAGATTTTCAATCAGGATTCAGGAAAAATTACACTTCTCAGGGCTCTGAGATTCAGTTAGAGTCTCAATGGAATTACAACTGATGACTTCCTCTTACACCTTACATTCAGCAACTGGTAAAAAAGTTGAAATTAAAAGAAATTTTTTACTTTAGAATAAAGTTCTGCTTGTCCTTTGAGGCAAGAAAGAAACTTATTGTTTCCACTTCATTGTCTGTACTGTCTGTCATGGAGCAGTGGGATTCATTACAAATGACAAAGCTTTTGCCACATTGTCTGTGCAGGTTGTATCTGTTCTGTCATAGCAGACTCAAACATTGGTATATTCTTTTTTATAAAGTGATTCTAGGTTTTCAACCATCTTACTTACAGACTAACATTAATCAAAAAATGTGGGTAGTTATTGTATAAGGTCCCGAGAAATCTTCCATTCTATCTGTGTCAATGGTCCGCACTAGGTTAAGACAAATAGCATTCAAATTTGCATGCATGTATTAAACATACATTTTAAATATTTACTTTTGTTTGGGGATTTAGAACGTAAAACCAAGAGATTTGTGGTGAAAATAAAAATAAGCTCTGACAGGAACGTGAATTTCCATCAGTGAGTGTCTCTCTGCTGCAGCAGGTGAGACACACATAATAACACAAATAAAAAGTGAGATGAACCTTTTCAGTTTCGTTTCTGCTCACAGTTTCATTCACAGCTAGAAGAGCAGGGTGTGACAAATTTTACAGTGCGCTGGTGTGCCAAGAACAATGATGCAATAGTCCATCCCTAACAAGGTAAAGACAATGAACAGCTTACACTGTTGTGACAACCCAGCCCAACCTGTTACTCTTTGACTTTTGTTTTACTGCAAATGAAACCTCTTTGTTCACATCTTAATATTCCTAAATGTCATCCTTGATAAATGTTTACTTTTTTATTTTAAATACAGACAATTCTGCAGTAGCAGATGGTCACAGAAGTCAGATTCATGAAGTGCTGTTATGTATGTGAAAGGACTGATTTGGTGTGCACTGTATTTTTTTCTTTTACACTTTTACGTCCTCATTTTCCCAGGTGCCAGTTACTTAAAACTTCTGCAATATCAATAAAATATAGCTGCATATAAAAGCTTATTATTTATTCATGTGGCAGTATTGTGGCTGAATATGCTGAAAATGGTGTCGTATGAAAGATTCTTGGCTAGGATTAATGATGATAGGGAGGGTTTTGACAAATCATGGGGACGTATTTTTGGCTGATATGGTTGGATTTTATTTTGTCAGGGCAATTATCTTTTGTTAAACTTCATGCTTGCTGTTTTGTATGTTTGTTTAGGCACTCAGTAACGGAATAACTTAAGAATTTGATTTTATTGCCCCTTTTTTGTGTGTGTACCGATAGTTAGTAACTATTGAAAATAGACCCAAAATTCAAAGGTGAAATAACCATTGGACTGGAAGCTGTCTTTTGTTGTTGTTGTTGTTGTTGTTGTTCATTGTTTTGTTTTGTTTTTGATTTCATTTGGTTAAATGTTAAAAAAATAAAGACTTTAATTACCAAAACAAATAAATAAATGCTTTGCTCTTTTACAAGGATGAAAACATGAATGGAAGTGTTTGCATTCTTATACTTATCTACTACCTGACAAAGTGCCCCTGTTATTATTATTATTAGTTTTTAATACATGGCTTCCCCAGTCTGCATGCCAAATGTCCTCAGGCAAGATACTAACCCCAAGTTGCCCTCTGATGTGTTCAGAGTGTGAATGTTGTTTAGATAGCACTTTATGTTAGAAGTGCTTACAGTGGGGCAAAAAAGTATTTAGTCAGCCACCGATTGTGCAAGTTCCCCCACTTAAAATGATGACAGAGGTCAGTAATTTGCACCAGAGGTACACTTCAACTGTGAGAGACAGAATGTGAAAAAAAAATCCATGAATTCACATGGTAGGATTTATAAAGAATTTATTCGTAAATCAGGGTGGAAAATAAGTATTTGGTCAATAACAAAAATACAACTCAATACTTTGTAACATAACCTTTGTTGGCAATAACAGAGGTCAAACGTTTACTATAGGTCTTTACCAGGTTTGCACACACAGTAGCTGGTATTTTGGCCCAGTCCTCCATGCAGATCTTCTCGAGAGCAGTGATGTTTTGGGGCTGTCGCCGAGCAACACGGACTTTCAACTCCCGCCACAGATTTTCTATGGGGTTGAGGTCTGGAGACTGGCTAGGCCACTCCAGGACTTTCAAATGCTTCTTACGGAGCCACTCCTTTGTTGCCTGGGCGGTGTGTTTTGGATCATTGTCATGTTGGAAGACCCAGCCTCGTTTCATCTTCAAAGTTCTCACTGATGGAAGGAGGTTTTGGCTCAAAATCTCACGATACATGGCCCCATTCATTCTGTCCTTAACACGGATCAGTCGTCCTGTCCCCTTGGCAGAAAAACAGCCCCATAGCATGATGTTTCCACCCCCATGCTTCACAGTAGGTATGGTGTTCTTGGGATGCAACTCAGTATTCTTCTTCCTCCAAACACGACGAGTTGAGTTTATACCAAAAAGTTCTACTTTGGTTTCATCTGACCACATGACATTCTCCCAGTCCTCTGCTGTATCATCCGTGTGCTCTCTGGCAAACTTCAGACGGGCCTGGACATGCACTGGCTTCAGCAGCGGAACACGTCTGGCACTGCGGGATTTGATTCCCTGCCGTTGTAGTGTGTTACTGATGGTGACCTTTGTTACTTTGGTCCCAGCTCTCTGCAGGTCATTCACCAGGTCCCCCCGTGTGGTTCTGGGATCTTTGCTCACCGTTCTCATGATCATTTTGACCCCACGGGATGAGATCTTGCGTGGAGCCCCAGATCGAGGGAGATTATCAGTGGTCTTGTATGTCTTCCATTTTCTGATGATTGCTCCCACAGTTGATTTTTTCACACCAAGCTGCTTGCCTATTGTAGATTCACTCTTCCCAGTCTGGTGCTGGTCTACAATACTTTTCCTGGTGTCCTTCGAAAGCTCTTTGGTCTTGGCCATGGCGGAGTTTGGAGTCTGACTGTTTGAGGCTGTGGACAGGTGTCTTTTATACAGATGATGAGTTCAAACAGGTGCCATTCATACAGGTAACGAGTGGGGGACAGAAAAGCTTCTTACAGAAGACGTTACAGGTCTGTGAGAGCCAGAGATTTTCCCTGTTTGAGGTGACCAAATACTTATTTTCCACCCTAATTTACGAATAAACTCTTTACAAATCCTACCATGTGGATTCATGGATTTTTTTTCACATTCTGTCTCTCACAGTTGAAGTGTACCTCTGGTGCAAATTACTGACCTCTGTCATCATTTTAGGTGGGGGAACTTGCACAATCGGTGGCTGACTAAATACTTTTTTGCCCCACTGTATGTGAATGAGGCATGTTGTATACAGTGCTTTGAGTACTCTGGGAGGGTAGAAAAACGCTATATAAGAATCAGTCCATTTGCCTTAACTATTTTTCTCACTAAAGTAAACAGTTCATTGACTGTCACTGTCAGAGTTAAGGACTCCCACTTTAAAGACAACAGGACCCTGAATGGTGAAGCCTAGATAGAAAAAAGTCCTTGGTTCAGCTGATTGCGCTTCTGTTCGAGCCTTTATTTTCTGGTCTCCTACACAAACACACACTTCCTGTTCTTCAAGCTCCTGTGACTCTTCAGAAGAATGCGGCTCGATCTGGACCATGAGAAGGATATCTCTGAATTCTACAATGTCCCAAACTTCCCCATTGATCATCTCCTCCTTCTCATTTTGTTGATCATTTAGCTCATTGTCCACGTTCTCCTCCACTATTGCATCCAGCGTGGATTTGTGGATCCATTTGCTCAGTCCGGAGCCTTTTCCCAGAAAAAACAATGGCAACAGGTAACGTCCTCGCAAGTACTTGGCATAGTTGGCTTTCTCAAACGCTTTCTCCATAAATGTGACAAACCGTTGAGGGTTGAGGTCAGCAGGAAGCTGTGCAGGTTCCTCAGGTTCTCGGTCTTGTTCCTCAACAGTGTTCTTGGCCTCCCAGGTTGAGTCTGTTGACTTACTGTCCTCTGTGGCCTTTTGTCCGACTCCTTCATCGTCCTCTTCTTGCAGCAGCTGAAGCTGATTTTCAGGCCAAAACAACAACAGCACCAAAAGATAAAGCTCAGGTCTAATACTTCCTTCTCCTCTTTCCAAGAATATATCAATGATGTTTTTGAGTTCCTTCACTGGGCTAAGTTTTTGAGAATCTGGCATCTTGTTGCTTAAGAGGATGTTGGGGAGGATGTAGCTCTCTGCTAGTATGATGTCTTTTTTTGTTTTTGTCATATGCAGTCTTCAGCAATTCTTCAATTTTCTCTAAATGAGACACATTTTTTTAGGTTCTTCAAATCTAGTACCTCTTCCCTTTGACATGAAAAGTCCATGGTTCAGCGGCCGTTGAGTTTCTCGAAAGCTAACTTTGCCACTTGAATGCAGCCAAAGAGACCTCTATTGTTGAAGGTATCCGACCTGCTTTCAGCCTCAGCCATGTCCATTGTCTCTGAGAGCGCTTCATTCTCAGCTTTCTTCTCCACATCTTTTGCTTGGAAGGCCTCTCGTGCTCTTTTAAAAATATCCTCACCAGCATTTTTAATTTAATTACTCGTGCTATTAACAGCAGCCGGTAGTTTCGGAAAGAGATTGGTTGTTATCGGATTATGTCGTTGAAGAGAAATTGTTCAAGTCATGTTTCCGAAGTAACAAAGAGCCGACGGATGGCCTGGATTGCAGCCATTCACAGACCAAATATAACGTCCCAGAACACTCCAGCTCACATGTTAGTCTGCTCCAAGCATTCCCACAAAGGTCAGAGTTTTTTAGTAGTTAATACGTCATTTTTCTTAACATAATTGGTGATATAGGTTACAAGCAAGTCTGGCGCTGAACAGAAATTGTCGCGCTATGCTCCTTTATTTATTGTGCATAAATAGTGAATTGTCCTGACACAATATTGCGTTTCGCTTCTGTTATTACCATGGTACATTGACAAAAACATATACGTTCATTCACAGGATAAAACAGGTTTTTTGTATCACTAATTGCCCAGTGCGATTACAACATACAATATTATTTTCACTGCTACATTTCTGTAATGCGAACCAGAAATTATTTCCACTACTAATTAATTACTGTTGAGCTCAAAGGTCCTATTAATAAACGGTTAACAAATGTGTATTTATGAAGACGATTTGTGAGACTGGTAAACTTATGATACGTACGATGGTCTTTCGTTCTACACGGTGCATTTCAAGGTCCTGTACCCATCCGTCGGTAAACTGTACCTGGGCTTGTTGCAGTGACCTGAAGTTACTAAACTTCATGAGTGTATGTACTCATTCCAAGAACCGTATAATTATAAATATGAGCATGGTGAAAGTTGGGCAGCACGCTAACGTCTTTTGTCCACTCTGTGTGCTTGTAAGCAACACGTTCTCACTCCCAAAGCATAACATTTTACGCTAGGTGACAAATCGTCAACATATTACGTTTTCGGCTACCCAGCACGTTCCTAAATGACGACCTCGGAAAAAAGAGGAAATATGAGAACCGTCTGGACTCCATCTACACATGTTCGCTCCTTTTCTTCAAATTGCTTAGAAACACGCTATTTAACATCATTATAGTCCTGGTTACGATCAGGAATAAGGTTATGGTTAGGGCTAGGGATAAGGTTAGGTTTAGGGCTGGAATACAGGGCTGGAACGTCTATTACCGCGGGAGCGTCATTGCACTGGATTCCAGCCATAACCCGCCGCGTACCATAAGAACGCCGAAGGTCTCCTTTCGCGTTCCTCAGGAACGCCGCGGGACGTGACAAAACGTCGACATGTTACGCCTCGGGAGTGAGAACGGGCTGTTGTAAGGGTCTAACCCTTTCACTCCTTTGATTTTTTTACTCGTATCTTTTCTTTGACTCTTCATCAAGTCTGTCTTTGTACGGACCGGCATTGTTCTCCTTCGTTTTGTACATACCTTTTTGGGGGCAAAGAAAAAGCAAGAAGGTATTGGAACCGGAGAATGAACGTTTTGAGGTGCTGCAAATGCTTGCATTTGATGCAGGTACTTGGATTCTTTTGCCACGAGTTCCTGGCATGCAACGCGCGAAAGTCATGTGGTCTGTCAATCTCTATAGGGAAGGGGTGCTTTTTCTTTTTCTTTTTTCACTCGCAAAGGAAGAGTGTTTGCTAGTGCTGTCTGTAGAAAACACCGTTTTTACCATTCTTCCCGCTGTAAACACCACTGTTTTGTTCAGAAAAAAACATCACGTGTAGTTTTTATCATAACTCTGGTTTTATAGTGGGGCAAAAAAGTATTTAGTCAGCCACCGATTGTGCAAGTTCCCCCACCTAAAATGATGACAGAGGTCAGTAATTTGCACCAGAGGTACACTTCAACTGTGAGAGACAGAATGTGAAAAAAAAATCCATGAATCCACATGGTAGGATTTGTAAAGAGTTTATTCGTAAATTAGGGTGGAAAATAAGTATTTGGTCACCTCAAACCGGGAAAATCTCTGGCTCTCACAGACCTGTAACGTCTTCTGTAAGAAGCTTTTCTGTCCCCCACTCGTTACCTGTATGAATGGCACCTGTTTGAACTCATCATCTGTATAAAAGACACCTGTCCACAGCCTCAAACAGTCAGACTCCAAACTCCGCCATGGCCAAGACCAAAGAGCTTTCGAAGGACACCAGGAAAAGTATTGTAGACCTGCACCAGACTGGGAAGAGTGAATCTACAATAGGCAAGCAGCTTGGTGTGAAAAAATCAACTGTGGGAGCAATCATCAGAAAATGGAAGACATACAAGACCACTGATAATCTCCCTCGATCTGGGGCTCCACGCAAGATCTCATCCCGTGGGGTCAAAATGATCATGAGAACGGTGAGCAAAGATCCCAGAACCACACGGGGGGACCTGGTGAATGACCTGCAGAGAGCTGGGACCAAAGTAACAAAGGTCACCATCAGTAACACACTACAACGGCAGGGAATCAAATCCCGCAGTGCCAGACGTGTTCCGCTGCTGAAGCCAGTGCATGTCCAGGCCCGTCTGAAGTTTGCCAGAGAGCACACGGATGATACAGCAGAGGACTGGGAGAATGTCATGTGGTCAGATGAAACCAAAGTAGAACTTTTTGGTATAAACTCAACTCGTCGTGTTTGGAGGAAGAAGAATACTGAGTTGCATCCCAAGAACACCATACCTACTGTGAAGCATGGGGGTGGAAACATCATGCTATGGGGCTGTTTTTCTGCCAAGGGGACAGGACGACTGATCCGTGTTAAGGACAGAATGAATGGGGCCATGTATCGTGAGATTTTGAGCCAAAACCTCCTTCCATCAGTGAGAACTTTGAAGATGAAACGAGGCTGGGTCTTCCAACATGACAATGATCCAAAACACACCGCCCGGGCAACAAAGGAGTGGCTCCGTAAGAAGCATTTGAAAGTCCTGGAGTGGCCTAGCCAGTCTCCAGACCTCAACCCCATAGAAAATCTGTGGCGGGAGTTGAAAGTCCGTGTTGCTCGGCGACAGCCCCAAAACATCACTGCTCTCGAGAAGATCTGCATGGAGGAATGGGCCAAAATACCAGCTACTGTGTGTGCAAACCTGGTAAAGACCTATAGTAAACGTTTGACCTCTGTTATTGCCAACAAAGGTTATGTTACAAAGTATTGAGTTGTATTTTTGTTATTGACCAAATACTTATTTTCCACCCTGATTTACGAATAAATTCTTTATAAATCCTACCATGTGGATTCATGGATTTTTTTTTCACATTCTGTCTCTCACAGTTGAAGTGTACCTCTGGTGCAAATTACTGACCTCTGTCATCATTTTAGGTGGGGGAACTTGCACAATCGGTGGCTGACTAAATACTTTTTTGCCCCACTGTACATGGCCCATCGACACAATTCAAAAACTGGTATGTAGTTTGAAGTCCGCACTTTCGACCCAAGTTGAAATGGATACTCTGAATCGCTGCATCTTGTAGCTGTGTCGTCTTAAATTGGTCATGTGATTTTGACGTGCCAGCGCGTCCGGCGACCCCAGAAAGCAGTCTTACATATTTGTTTAATATGTGCATTGAAGGACATATTCTGGTCAAAAATGACTCCATGGTTCCTCACAGTGTTACTGGAGTAAGGTAATGCCATCCAGAGTAAGAATCTGGTTAGATACCATATTTCTAGATTTTTCATCCAGTGACTCATTTGCAGCATTTTACATACAATTCCCAAAGTGTCATTGAAACTCCACAAGAATAATAGAGTTTAACTGTGTTATGACAGAGTACAGTGCAATCTAAGGAGTTTGGAAAGCGTCTGGACTTCTTTAACCCTCCTGCCTTCTTGGGACCTTCTTGTGCCACTGCTATGTGTTAAATGGCTGCCATTTCCACTGTGTTCAGTGGAATATAACCAAACTTGCCACAGGATAGTTTTTACCTGTCAATGTTAATATTCCAGTGTGAATTCCTTAAATCAGCCTAAAATGGCTGAGCAGCAGAAATCCCCACACCCATCACCCTGGGGACCATTTTCTGCCCATTGACTTCCATTATAAACGCTATTTTTCAACCCCAAATTATCATCATATGATTTTATTTTTTCTTCTTTTCTTGGATGTCAATGAAGACTCAGGGCCTTGAAGTTTTAATTTTTAAATTGCAAAAAAATGCAAAAAAAATAATGGCAGGTCAAAATGTATGTTGGTGCCAATCTTTGGTCCATCTAAAGGCCTACTTATAATGACAATCACATATTACTTCAACTGGTTTTTTGTGGAAATATTTAGTTTCGTTTTTTGGTTTTTGGGGCTTATAACACAGGGCGCTCATGTAATAACACTGGGATTTGAAGGGTTAAAACAACGAAAATATAATTAAAACTTTACATGAATATTTCAGGGAGAAGTAGTTTTACAAGGTTGGCTAATTTAAAGTGGAATAAAATATGGATATATGGTCTTTTTATGGCGTGGCTGAGAATGGTCCCTAGGGTGATGGGTGTGAGTTTTTTAAAGGATGGCAGGAGGGTTAAGTTTCTTGACGATGTTTCATCTATCATCTGAGAAGCTTCTTCCATTCTGAGAAGAATTGGTGGAGTGTCTCAGATTTTAAGCCCTATTGGAAGTGTCCCTGACAGGGTCGTGGACCAACTATTGATAAATGCCAAATCACACGAGCCAAGATTTGAAAACGGTATTTAGAGAACTCTAAACACCCCCCATTCAAAAGACATGTCAAGAGACCAAATGTGATATGATTCTCTGCATTTATAGCAAATCTAACACAAAGGTTTTTGCAAGCCTAAATAAAAAAACAGTATAAAACAATTTATAGGAAATGTTAAGCTTGCTCAGTTAATTGGTGTCATCGACATCAAAGGAGAGTTATTGTGTGTAATCGTTATAGAAAGATTTAGCCATCCTGTACAAATGGGGAAGAAAGAAGAAGAAAAAAAATGGATGGTAAATTATTATGTCAAAGTTAGGATTTTTGTAACTTTCCATTTTACAATACATTAGATATGAACAATTCTTTTTATTATTCATGTTTACTACCTACTGCATCATTGAATAATGAATTACTTAGGAATTTAGTTAGGTGATTCAAAGACTATATGTCAAGATATGTGTTCAGTTTTAAATTAATTAATTATCATACATGTGTAAAACAATTGTTACTCTTTTTACTCTTTCTGTAACTTCATAGAAAATAACAAAAAAGATTATATATTTATTAGAGATGGACGATCCGATATTACGTATCGGTATCGGTCCGATACTGACCTAAATTACTGGATCGGATATCGGAGAAAATTAAAAAATGTAATCCGATCCATTAAATATCACGAAAGCACCTCACAAAACTTGCAACACGCCGTAACTCACCTCAGAACGTTAGCACGTCGGAGCAGTATGCATCACGTGATAGAGCGGCTGTGGCATGCGGGACCTGTCGGTGGTCTGGATAGCATGTGGAGCTTCGCTAGCAACCCGGCATTTCATCTCCGACAAAGTTATCCCGAGAGAAGTAAAGCAAGTGTGTAAGTCCATCTCTGAATGTTTGTAAAGCATTCCTGCGTTAAGCTTAACAAGCGATATATGGAGCGACTGCCTCTTCTTGCTGCTACTTCAATCATGAAACTGCTTAATGATCAGCTGATCGGCTTTTCTGTCGCGAGTCCGTGTCTCTAGTTTGCTTTTGGTCCACTTTGCACCAGAAAGAGGAAACCAGCGGCTGAACAACAGCAGCACGTTTAAGCTTGATAATCTGTTGTTAGAATTTATTTAATATTACTTTCTACACCAGGATCTTTTTCTACGTAGCTGACGCTGGTAACTGAGCAGGGGCGGATCTGGCAAAGTTTAGCCAGGGGGGCCAATAGGGCATTAACAGGGAAAAGGGGGCACAAAGACATACTTTTCTTTCTTATTCTCATTTAAAATGTCGAGCTTTTAATAAATAATTATCTGACACCCAAAGTTTTAATTTGATGCAAAATGAATAGAAGTCCATTACTGTATATAGTAACTATTAAGTCTAATATATATATATATATATATACCCTAGTAAGCTATAGTACTTTTTCCTTTGGGAAGGTACCATCTGTGCAGTCTGCAATTTTGTTGAAGAAAGATGTTGAATCTATTTAATATTTCTTGAAAAATAATTTATTTCTGTGCATTTTTTTTCACACTGCATCAAATTAAGGTTGATTACGTCGATTAAGCATCATGAGGTGGAGCGTGAGGGGTGGTTCCCTATTTTTTATTTATTTATTTTTGTTGTTGCTGGGAGTTGGAACCCTATTAGTTAGTTTGCTTAATATTTATGCTAAGTACTCTTTAAAATACCAGAATAGGGAGGATGGTGTAGGTTTAAGTTTATAAGATTGATCAGTATTGCTGAACTATGAAATTTTTTTTTTGCATACAGGTATAACAGAATAGCTTTAGTGTAGTTGTTGTTTTAAACTTGAGTATGAACTTATACAAAATGCAGCAAGATATTTAAAAAACAGTTTTGTTGATTAAAAAACACTATATCGGATTCATATCGGTATCGGCAGATATCCAAATTTATGATATCGGTATCGGTATCGGACATAAAAAAGTGGTATCGTGCCATCTCTAATATTTATACATTCAGTTTGGATATATCATCAACTGAATATGGCAATATTCAGTAGATGAGTGCTAGTCATTCTTCTTTGGTTTGCAGGAATTTTCACAATGCATTTGATGACCACCACCAGAACTGCACTGCTTTCAGCAGGGTCCAATATAACAGGTAAACAAGCATGCACTGCAGTAGCTTAGTCAGTGTTTTGTTTAGTTTTTTTCATCCATCCAGCCAGCCAGCCAGCCAGCCAGCCAGCCATCCATTTTCTTCTGCTTGTCCGGGGGCCGGGTTGTGGGGACAGCAGCCCAAGCAGAGAAGCCCAGATCTCCCTCTCCCCAACCACCTCCTCCAGCTTGTCCGGGGGAACACCCAGGCGTTCCCAGGCAAGCCGAGAGATTAAATCTCTCCAGCGTGTCCTGGGTCTGCCCCGGGGCCTCCTCCCTGTGGGACATGCCCGGAACACCTCATCCAGGAGGCGCCTAGGAGGCATCCTTGTCAAGTGCCCGAACCACCTCAACTGGCTCCTTTCAATGTGAAGGAGCAGCAGCTCTACTCTGGGCCCCTCCTGAAAGGTCAAACTTCTTACCCTATCTCTAAGGGAGATGCAAGCCACCCTTTGGAGGAAACCCATTTCCACTGCTTGCATCCGCGATCTTGTTCTTTTGGTCACTACTCACAGCTTGTGACCATAGGTGAGGGTAGGGATGTAGATCGACTGGTAAATTGAGAGTTTCATCTTTACACTCAGCCCTGTCTTCACCACAACAGACTGGTACAGTGTCCGCATTACGGCGGCCATAGCACCAATCTGTCTGTCGATCTCCCACCCCCTTCTCCTGTCACTTGTGAACAAGACCCAGAGACTCCTCCACTTGGGACAGGAACTCGTCCCTGACCCGGAGTGGGCACTGGCGGGGCACTGGCGGAGCACCCACCAGGAACGAGTCTGGCCTGTTCCACACTCATGTGTGGGAGGAGTTTGGAGAGGCCATGGAAAAAGACTTTCATACTGCCTCAAAGAGATTCTGGCAAATAGTCAGGCAACTCAGGAGGGGAAAGTGGTGCTCTACCTGCACTGTGTATTTTGCAGGTGGAGTGCTGCTTACTTTGACTGAGAAAATTTTCGGGCGCTGGAAGGAATACTTCAAGGACCTCCTTAATCCCACTGACACATCTTCCGTGGAGGAAGCAGAGTCTGGGGATGAAGGGGATGACCCACCAATCTTTGGGGGCGAGGTCACTGAAGTAGTTAAGCAACTTCTTGGTTGCAGAGCCCCTGGGGTGGATGAGTTCCGCCCCAAGTTCCTTAATGCTCTGGATGTTGTAGGGCTGTCTTGGTTGACACTCCTCTACAGTGTTGCGTGGAAATCAGGGGCAGTACCCCTTGATTGGCAGACCGGGTTGGTGGTTCCCATCTTTAAAGGGAAGCCCAGCTATTAAGACATTCTTGCGCTAAAATATGTACTGTGCTTTCAATAACACATATGTGGTATTAAAATACTCGAAATGTTTTCCTTTTAAGCACATTTGACATAAAACCGATTTACCAGTAGGCCACGATTGTTATTTACTTCTCAATGCACTCTGGGTAACCTTTCCAGTTTGAACCAGAGCAACCCGAGAGAGAGAATGAAAATAGTCAACTGCACTTAGTTTAGATGAAGATGAAAACAATCCGTCACACGAGGACGAGAGAGTGAAGGAAAATTACTGGTGTCTATGCGGCTACTGCTTGCCAATGGCAATGGCGACTGAGAAGGTTTGCTGTAAAGCACCAAAACTTTTTGAAGCCGTATGTCTTAATCCAGATGTTCTTTGGGCAGCCCTTGTTAGCCTCCATGACCAGTATCCAGTCTTTAAGTGATAACGTGATGAATCCTGTTTCTGGGCCCTAAGTATTCTCATTTAATAAGAGTGTTGTGTTTTCAACATATTTTAATGCTTTGTATCTTGTTCGATTTAATCTCAACAAGCCCCTAAAAACAGTCAGTGATCACTGTCGGCTTCTCACAGTTTTTATTACTGCTAATCATTTTAAAGCTCAGTTTTTAAACCCTTACGATGTAACTACAGCCCAGCCCATGCAGCAGTATGTTAATGACTAACCTTGTATTGTGGATGGATTATCTCGGTGGTTCTCCTGACTGACGTTTCGTCCGTTTACAGCATCCTGCCATGCGATTGCATTTGCCCATAACGTGGGGACCCTCACATTAACTTTTATCGAGTGGAAAAATTCCTCCGTTCGTTAGTGTTCATCCTCAAGCTTTGCTGTTTATGTTATGCTAACATAGGGTAGCGGGTCAGGGCTGTTCGGGGTTCTGTTTGTACAGTCATGTTTGTTTATGTTGCCATAGTGACGGGTGACGCCCTCTCGCTGCGATGGTGTGTCCTTCCGGGGTCAGAGGGCGCCCTGTGTGTTGTTGTTGTTGTTGTTGCCGCGCTGAGCAGTTAGCTAGCGGCAGTGTGTTCTTCTGCAAATGTTAATAAATGGCTGTGCTCCCTGGCTAGCTCACGGGAAGCAAGACCAAACGATACCTCCGTCTCCTCCTTGTCTGAGCTCGCCACATTGGTGTCAGAAGTGGGATAGCTCACCCTCGCCGTAATGGAGAGAGACATTCAGAGGCTGGAGCAAGCTGTCGAGGAGAACATTCCCCGCTTGGGGAACTGGCGATTGAAGAGAGAGGATGTGAGCGGCCATGTAAGTCCCACGACGGGTCCCGATGGCGCGAGCGCACCGCGGTGGCGGCCCGTCACGACAGATGCTAGGGCAATGCTTCATGGGCTACCTCTGTCGACCCACGCGCCGAGCCCCCAACCGCGAGCAGTTATGCCTACCACGCCAGTTAAGGTACCGAAATACAACGGGCTAACCCCGCCAGAGCCCTACCTCTCACAAGTGCGGCTGGCCGCCAGACATAGTGGCTGGAGCGAAGAGGAGACTGCTACACACCTAGCGCTAGCATTAGAGGGAGATGCACTGCAGATACTCCTTGACCTAGCCCCGGCAGAGCAGCATGAGCTCCAGGCCCTCACCGTGGCACTCGAGAGGCGATTCGGGCAGCGGCACTCCACTGATCAGAGCAGAGAGCAGCTAACCAACTGGAGCCGTCGACCGGGGGAGAGCCTGGGCACCTTTGCAGCAGATGTGTTGCTGTATGCTCGTCGTGGCTACCCGGAGTTTCCAGCAGCAGCCCGTGAGGAGCTTAGCCTGCATGCTTTTCTGCGAGGACTTTTCCCAGAGCGACTACGCCAACACGTCCGCCTGGCCATGCCTCAGACCCTCCGTGAGGCGCTCCTTGAGGCTGAAAGAGCCGAGCCGGTGCTCACCTCGCGACCTAACCAGCAGGTGCCCCCGCCAAACTACCCCCAAATCAGAGCCGCAGACTGCGACGGGGAGGGGGAGGTCGCCGAGATGTCCCAGCTGCAACCCTTGGTGCCCCGGGGCCGTCCTCGTCGACCGACCGACCGCTGCTACCGGTGCGATGAGCCTGTCCACGTGGCGCGTGACTGCCCAGCACCAGCCCCGAAGACCAGAACTACGCAGGCTAAGGGAAACGAGGAGGAAGCGGTGTAGCGAGGGGACCACCGGGACCAGACGAGACAGGCGTCGGGCAGCTACCGCTAAGCAGATTTCGGATGCCGGGGACTCCGGGTCATCTCCACTCGCCTCAGCCTCTCAGCCTGACAAACCTCCTTCGACCGAGATCCAGCATCGGGCAGGTCGACAGCATGGCAACGCTGATGCCCTCTCCGGACAGCTCTGCGTAGCCGTCGAGTGCCGCTACTGCCCGCGACAGGAGGAGCGGGCCCAGGAGGTGCTGGGTGTGGCTACTGCTCAGGCCACAGCCGGCGGAGGGGGGTGGCTCCCATTGATAACGCAGCAGCTGAAGCGGGAGCAGGAGGCCGATGCGACGTTGGTTCAGGGGCGGCCCTGGCTGGAGGCGGCGCAACGCCCCGCCTGGACGGGGGTGTTGGGACAGGAGCCCGAGGTGATGGCCTACTACTCCCAGCACAACAATCTGGAGATCCACGACGGCCTCCTGTACCGGAGATGGCAGGCCCCCGGTCAGGGCAGAGATCTCCTGCAGCTGTTGGTGCCTCGGTCGCTGCGGTCGCAGGTGCTTGAGCTGGTCCACGGCTCGGTGGGGGCAGGACACTATGGGAACGCCAAAACTCTCCGCCGCCTCAGGGGACGGTTCTACTGGCCTGGCTGTCGATGGGATGTGGAAGTTCATGTGCACTGCTGTGACACCTGCACAGCACAGAAGGGCCCAACTCAACGCTCCACTGCCCCCTTTCAGCAGTACCTGGTCGGGGCCCCAATGGAAAGAGTGGGAGTGGACGTCCTAGGGCCTTTCCCCGTCACAGAGTCAGGTGGCTATGGACTATTTCACGAAGTGGCCAGAGGCCTACGCGGTGCCGGACCAGAGCGCAACGACGACGGCTGAGAAGCTGGTGGAGGAGATGTTCACCCGTTTTGGGGTCCCGGCTGAGCTCCACAGTGACCAGGGGCGTAACTTCGAATCAAAGGTCTTCGGGGAGATCTGCCGGCGACTGGGGGTGGAGAAGACGAGAACCACACCGCTCCACCCACAAAGCAATGGCTTGGTTGAGCGCTTCAACCGCACGCTGGCCACCCAGCTCGCCATTCTCACCAGCCGCCACCAGCGGGATTGGGACCGACATCTGCCCCTGGTCCTTTGGTCGTATCGGACTGCGGTGCAGGAGTCCAGCCAGTGCACACCTGCCGCTCTGATGTTTGGACGGGAGCTCCGGACGCCTGTGGATCTGGTGTTCGGGTCCCCCCCCGAGCCGGAGATTGATGGTGGGCCAGAGATGGACTACGACAGGAGGCTGAGGGAGCGGCTGCAGGTGGTTCATGACTACACCCGCCAGGCCCAGGCCAGCGCCGGAGTACGACAGAAAGTGCCGAGGGGGAGTTTTCATGCCTGGCAACAAGGTTTGGGTGTACTGCCCGGTTCGCAAGAGAGGAGTGTCCCCCAAACTCTGCAGTCACTGGCAAGGGCTGGCGGAGTTCGTGGAGCGGCTAACAGATGTGGTGTACCGTATCCGCATGCCGGGCCCGGGGCGCATGGTGGTGTTGCACCAGGACAGGCTCTCACCGTACCGACCGCCCGCTCCGGCAGACGCCGGGGCAGGGGATGATGGTGGCACCCCATGTTCTGACCCGAGTGACTTGGTGCGCCAAAAGAAGGCACCTGGACATTTGCAGGACTTTGTGTGGGGTAATGGGGTCGTCGGGGACGACTGACCCCTTAGGTGGGGGCTATGTAGCGGGTCAGGGCTTTTCGGGGTTCTGTTTGTACAGTTCTGTTTGTTTATGTTGCCATAGTGACGGGTGACGCCCTCTCGCTGCGACGGTGTGTCCTTCCGGGGTCAGAGGGCGCCCTGTGTGTTGTTGTTGTTTTTGTCACGCTGAGCAGTTAGCTAGCGGCAGTGTGTTCTTCTGCAAATGTTAATAAACGGCTGTGCTCCCTGGCTAGCTCACGGGAAGCAAGACCAAACGATACCTCCGTCTCCTGCTTGTCTGAGCTCGCCACAATAGCTTGTCGCGCTAGCGATCACATAGCACATCATTATATACCAGCTTGCCCAACTTCAGTAACCCAACAAACGTCGCTTCTTTTTACTTTCCTGCCTCATTTATGTTGGAAGTGATAGCAGAGCTGTACATTTTAATTTGTTTAATAAATCTCTCAGTCAGAACATGGTATATTATATTTAGATGGAAGCTAGCGAGCTAACTCCCTGCTAACTTCTAACTCCGTTAAATGTCATAAATTCCGTTTTCATGGATGCCTGGATGTTACACTTAATTAACAATCAAACTTAATTGTTACACCTGGCAGAGCAGCCACACTGACCAGTTTATTACAAATTAACAATTTGAGACAGTTTTAGAACTGTCAGCAATGCTGCAGCGATCATTTGACTTTTGCAGCGGAGTTTGGGCCCAGGCATGGCTAATAACGTCAGACTCAAATACCGGATAGTGCGGGTCTACCAAGTCGTAACCAGGTCACTAACAGTGTGTTCACACCGAACGCGATGGACGCGAACAAAACGCCCCTAATTTGACGCGTGCACATTCGCGTCTCAACGCGTGTCCAAGACTGCAGACCTGCTGATGGTTCCAACACCATCATTAAGTTTGCAGATGACACCACGGTGATTGGCCTCATCAGTGACAACGATGAGGCCGCCTACAGGGAGGAGGTGGATCGTCTGGCTGAGTGGTGCGACACAAACAACCTGCTGCTTAACACCGAGAAGACCAAGGAGCTCATCGTGGACTACAGGAGGAATGCTGACCCACATCCACCCATCCACATTAAGGGGACGGCTGTGGAGCGTGTGAGCAGCTTCAAGTTCCTGGGAGTCCACATCTCCGAGGATCTCACCTGGACGACCAACTGCTCCAAGCTGGTCAAGAAGGCTCACCAGCGCCTCTTCTTCTTGAGGACTCTGAGGAAGAACCACCTGTCCTCAGACATCCTGGTGAACTTCTATCGCTGTACCATCGAGAGCATCCTGACCAACTGTATAACAGTCTGGTACGGGAACTGCTCTGCCTCGGACCGGAAGGCGTTGCAGAGGGTCGTGAAAACTGCCCAGCGCATCGCCGGAGCACCACTTCCTGCCATAAAAGACATCTACAGGAAGCGGTGTCTGAAAAGGGCTGGGAAAATCATCAGAGACCCCAGTCACCCATCACATGGACTCTTCACCCTCCTGCCCTCTGGGAGGCGCTACAGGAGCCTCCGGACTAAGACCACCAGGTACCGGAACAGCTTCTTCCCCACAGCTGTCAGACTCCTGAACTCTGCCTCCTGACATCTGACCCACGTTAACTCATGGACTGAACATACACACACACACACACACACACAATGGACAACTGTACCCTCAAACACACAATAATAACATGGAGTGAACCACCACTCACAACCACTAGCACTTTATATAGCCTCTGTAGAAATTATCCACACCCTCACTTATCTTAACTGCACTACTGTATAGCTCTGTAATAATCATTCTGTACATACGATAATTTTTAACCCTACAACTGTTTACAACTTGCATAGTTCCCATTTCTGTATAGCTGTATATCTCAGATTCCTGTAAAGTTATTTATTTCATATTCTGTATAGTTTTTCATATTTATATCCTGTCCATATCCTGTACATAGCTTGTACTCACTACAGCCTGTACATACTTATAGTTATAGAATATTCACAACATACTTCATACCGTGTACATTATAACATACCATAATAGACCCATTTCTGTAATATACTTACATATCTATATTATTGCTAATATATATTGTAATATATCTATATCACTAAGCACTTCTGGATGGATGCAAACTGCATTTCGTTGCCCTGTACCTGTGCATGTGCAATGACAATAAAGTTGAATTCTATTCTATTCTATTCTAAAAATCCATCGCGCGTCAAAATATCATTTTGACGCGCGTGAACCGGAAATGTGGGAGGAATGTGGGAGGGAGTTGTGCCAGACTGGTATCTTTGCAAGATGGCAGCTGTCGAGCTAGCACTTGAAGAGAGAGTCTCCCTTCTCTATGTACTGTGGAGAGCAGAGCAGCGGCGTAAAAGACGTCCTCGCCGTACCTGGGTCCATCAGGTCCTCCAGAGGCGTGAGCAGTTTGGTGAGTTTCACCATTTGCTCCAGGAGCTGCGCCTGGATGACGGCCAATTCCAGCGCTATCACCGTCGGCCAGTTTGAGGACCTGCTTCCCCTCGTCGGTCCCAGCATCGCCCGCCTAGACACCAACTACAGACGCTCAATCCCACCTGCAGAGCGCCTGTCCGTCTGCCTGAGGTTAGTAAAAGTATTTAATACGGTAGTCCTTTATTGATACCTGTGCTAATATGCTAAACCATCCATTTATACACTGCTAACATGGATGTGCTATGCTAACAGTGAATGCCGTCGGTGTTTACTGATAGCAAACTGTTGTACAGAGACGACCCTTTATAATATTTCTAGTGATACTCAGAAGCTCTCATCAAGTCCCGATTTAATTCGATTTATGCTGTTATCAGTGTTTGCATGATAGCATGGCTGTGGTGTCACATCAATGTATGCGCTCGGTGTTTGCTGATATCAAACTGTAGCATTAGGACCACTGAGTTAACCTTTGTAGTGATACTCACTCCTTTTTATTTAGACCTGGTTTAATTCTGGGATAGTTGAATATTTGTATATAATCCCTGCAGCTGTCAGACTCTATACAGGGGTCACAGCCTTTATTAAAACAGAGTTAGATAAAACTGTGAACAGTTTGGTTCATCTTTAGTTACATGGTTCTATCTTGATAAGCTGTCTTATCACAGATTAATTTTTCAAAAATATTAATGATTTAAGCAAGGAAAGGGCTACATGTCAACATACAACTCTTTATTTCTATTAATGTCTTACTTCATTCCTACCTGATTGACATGTTTAGGAATTATGAGTGACTGGCACACTGTAGTTGTGAAAGTTGCTACCAATCAAATTATGATATGTTAAAGTTAAAACAAAACACAACAGATTGTTTTAGATATGATCTAATATACATTTTGTAATTGTCCTTATAATTACAAAATGTTTTATGTAAGATTCAAGTTTTGTGATTTAAATCTGACATCACAAAAGTATTTTGGAATTTGACTAATGTATTTTGTAACTGCAGTACACATAATACTGATTTTGAACAATTTTGTCCAGGTTCCTTGTCACTGGGGACTCCTTCACGACCAAGCATTCAGTTTCAGAGTCGGTGTGTCCACGGTGAGCCAGATCATCCCCCAGGCAGCGACGGCCATCTGGGACTGTCTAGTGGACGACTTCATGGCTGTACCTTCACCTGGAGACTGGCGGTCCATCACAGAGGGATTCCAGGAGCGCTGGAACTTTCCTCTGTGCTGTGCAGCTCTGGATGGGAAGCACGTCCAGACAAAGGCACCCCATATATCATATAGGAGACACACACATTGATATACACTAAATATTTATTTCATTTCTTTTTTGTGGTGCCCAAATTGATGCACCTGCTTGATTTTGTTTAAACAATTATTGCACACTTTCTGTAAATCCAGTAAACTTCTTTTCACTTCTCAAATATCACTGTGTGTCTCCCCTGTATGATATTTAACTGACATTTGTTATTGTAACAACCAAGGAAATACAGGAAAATAATGTCTATTAGCAAGGTTGCCCAAACTTTTGCATCCCACTGTATTAGTATATTTTGTCATTAGTATAATATGAAATAAATTCTACATGTGTCAAGCTGTGTGCCAATATATGCGGTGTAGTAGAACTGAGACATTAGTCTTTATAAAAATTTATTTCAAATAATATTAAAATTTACAAACATTAAATATTAAACATAAATATATAAAATATACATATTTACAGAGAGACAGGAATAAAAAGGACCCAGCTTAAAGTGGAAGAGCCTCAGGGAGAAGGAGGAGAAAAATAAGAACATTGTTTCTGCCCTGGAGAGCCTGCTGCCTCATCAGAAAACTACTAATCGCTAGGGTCCAATGTTTCCAAATTTAACACAGATTTGCTGTTTTCAAAAACGAATTTATAAATGTGAAATTTCACTAATACTCTTGTCTGAGGCGGCATGCTCTCCAGAGCAGGAACAAGGCTGAGGAGGAAATGCTCCGTTGAAGACTGACGTGGCCTCTTCAGAGACTCCAGGATGGCCAGCTCCACCGCCGATGGACCGTCCTGGCACCCGTCCTGGGACCCGTCCTCCTCTGTGGGCCTGTAAAACACAGCACAAAACAACACAAAGTAATGAGAAGGCTGCTACTAGATTTTCATTTTCAAAATTGAAAAAAAAAACAGGATGTAATCAGATTGGTTGTAGATATTTAGCAAAGGTAATCACAAGGGAATCCAACCGAGTAAAAAGCTATCAGTGCTTGCTGTACATACCTGTGGGGGCAGCAGCAGGAGAAGGAACAGGTGATGGCTCTGCTGCAGAATCAGTTGGCAGGTGTCTATTTCTGAATGAGGGTCATAGTTATGGGTGTGTTTTTTGCTGTTTTTTCTGTTGGACGTGATGGTTATCAAAACCAAACATGATAAATTTGGCAAGCGCAGGAAACACGACACAGAGGAAATTTGTCAATCAGGCTGCAGAATGCAATGCTGTACAGTGCAATATAAAAAGTGAGGCAGTGATGGATGAACAGCGGGACCACTGTGTGCTGTTTATTAATAAACAATAAAATATATTCATTCCTATATGACAACGTGCATAAGAGCAGAAAGGTATTTGTACGTCAGTGGGAAAATAGCAGTGGCTTGCTAGCTTTTGTGAGGCTTCCCCGGGTCAGTCAAAAATTTCAAAAGAGAAATGAATGAACTTACCAGGTTGCCAGCTTCACATATGTTCCTCCAAGCTCGGTCCTTTATATTCCTGTCTCGGTACAGAAAGCAGCTGGTGTCGTATAGCTGCGGATGGTTTGCTACGGCGTTGATTAGCCTTCCCTCCATTTGTGGAGATAGGTTAATTGGTTAATCCAAAATTGCCCATAGGTGTGAATGTGAGCGAGAATGGTTGTCTGTCCCTGTCTGTTAGCCCCGTGACAGACTGGCGACCTGGGATAGGCTCCAGCACACCCCGCGACCATGAAAAGGATAAGCGGAAGCGAATGGATGGATGACTGGACCTGCCCCTTTGACCTAGGTCAGACTCACGTCACCAGGCTCCTGATTGGTTGTCGCAGCACGAATTGACGCTGGAGTTCAGATTTTTCCAACTCGAGCAGCAGACGCAATACGCACGTATGCACAAAATGCAACACAAAAACTGACGCACGTGGTTTTATTCGCGAGTCAGACGCGCTACTTTGACACGCGTTTGATGCGTTTTCACGACGCACATCTGCTTCTGAATTTTCGCGGGACCTGCAATCGCGCGTCGTCGCACTTCTCCATTGACTTTACATGTGAACCTGACGCTCTGATCGCGTCTATTGCGTTCAGTGTGAACTCACCGTTAGTATCAGCTGATGTTTGCTGGAGCCACAGCCGTAAAAGCTGCTGGTCATGATGTCGGTTTGTATATCTGGTGAGAGGGAAACATGAAGATGAAACCAGGAGATGTCCTTACTGAATCATCAGAGCTGAACAGGTGATGGAGAAACAGGTTTACCTTTTAGGTTACATGGATGAGTTGAAGGGAAGTCATGAACTGTTTCTGAGAGACAAATAACACCAGGATCCTTTTCTACGTTGCTGACAGTTGGTAACTGTGCAGGGGCGGGTCTAGCAAAGTTTCCCCAGGGGGCCAGGTAGGGCATTAACAGGGAAAGGGGGGCACAAAGAAATACTTTTCTTTTATATTCTCATTTAAAATGTCTGGCTTTAATTAAATAATTATCTGAATCTTACAATCAAAGTTTTTATCTGATGTAAAATGTATAGAAATCATTAATAAACCAACAAGACTGTACATCACTGTCACAACAGTGTTTGTTTTCATTCAAAGGCTTTATGGCTTTAATACCTGGTGGGCTGGTCTCTAGTCAAAATGCGCGGGCCGATTTTTTGTCCCAGTCCAGCCCTGGGCACGACACACAGTGAATTAATCTGAGAAGATGCATTAAAAAATAAATGGCCACGCCAGCGGTGCACATCGCAAATTAGCTCACATAGACACATTAGTTGTGCCGCGCCTTAATGACGGTATCTTAGCTAACAACCCCAACTACCAGATTCAACTTGTAATTGGCTAAAAATAACTTAGCCTACCGGTGATTTGCCTCACATTAACCGCTTGGACACAGAGGACATCGAAATGCAGTCGATTGAACTGAAACGCTCGACTCTGTGGGGGTCAAGGTTTGCAGAACTACAAACACAGCTGGAATCCACAGCGGTGCTTGTTCATGGAGCTTGCATTTTCACCTGCTGGACATCACTACCTGACAAGTTTAACTGTCTTCAGAACATTGCAGAGGCCTTATTGACAGTATTTGGCTCTACATATGTGTGTGAGCAGATTTTATCTCACACGCAGAGTGTCCACAGGTAGCTGTCTGAATGCTGGACACTCGGATAACAGTGTCTCTGAGTGGGAGACCAGAGATCACATTAACATTAACTGGCTTCTGAGGAAATTTTAGATCATCATCAGAAAGGTTGCCTACCCCTGCTTTAAAGTAACACAATAGTTACTTTTCCTAGTAATTAATTACTTTTAGAATCTTGTAACTCAGTTACTTTTTTGAAGAGGTAACTAGTAACTATAATTAATAACTTTTTTTTTTAAAGTAACTTGCCCAACACTGGTTCTTATACATGTAATACATTTACTACCAACCTGAGAGTTTATCCACTGGTCATGACGAATGACTTCTGAGGTCTTAATAAAGCTCCAGCTCAAGATGCTGTAGATTCCCATCAGTAACACTTTCGGTCCACTGGTAAAACGGAGTTCTATTAATCTGGACTCAATTACTCTGGAACTGGAACCGGATGTAAGTCTGAACTGAAATTGAATTGTAGAACTGAAATTGAATGGTGAGAAGTGATACTGAAATTATTCAAAAGCTACATTTTTAAAAGATAAAACACAGTTTCAAAGCAAATGAATTAATTTTTAAAATATAAAATTCAATTTCAGTTTAGTGACGATCATTTTCAAACCAATATATTGAATTGCAAATTAGGCTAATTCAAATTCACTTTTAAAAAGCATTTATTCAAGTTACAATTCAGATTCAATCTGAGCAATTCAAATTTGAATTTAACTTTTTCAAATTCAATTTCTGATGACACAAAGTTCTGCCCAAAGGATGTTGTCATTATATTTTATTACAGTTTTTGAGTTTAGGAGAATAAAACAATATTTAACATGTTGTTGTGTACTAAGAAGAGATTAATTTAAGAAGTTTTAATTTATGCATTTTTGAGCCAATGCTGTATTAGTTTGTAATTGTAAGAAATATATGGTTAAAAATGTAAAGAAGTACATTTAATGAGGTGCAGTGAAAAGAAGTGCCTGTAATTAGTAATACAAACAGTTTATTACATTTTTCTATTAATGTAAAATATTTGTTAATGGTACAGAAAAGATACTGTGAATAAACAAAATCTTCCGTTTTATAGTTGATGTCACGGACCCAGTTCCAGGGATTCGGGGTCCGTGAGCAGTGTGGACTACTATTGTAGTTATTATTATTATTATTATTATTATTATTATTATTATCGTTATTGTGGTTGTTGTTATTATGGTTGTGTCTGCTGTCCTGTTTTTCCGTGTTGGTGTACGGTCAGGTGTTATGGGTGTGTGCATGTGTGTGAGGGTGCGGTCGTGGCAGGCACTTTTAGGCCTGGTGGGTGTGGCCCTGCCAGCTGACCGGTCCCACCTAGGAATCCACACACACCTGGCGCCGATCAAGCCTCGTCAGAGGAGCTTCAAAACAGTGTGGCTGAGAGCCCCTCGACGCTGGATCGTTGAGTGACTTCCCGTCAGTCTTAAGTCTATGTGCAAGGTTAGTGCAGGTCTGCCATTAGGTCTTGGTACTAACGGCTACCTTTTGTATGCATGTTTCCCCAGGAGGCATTGCGGCATCCAGGAGGCAGCACAAGGACAGTACACAGGGAACAGAGACAGAGCACGGAGCACGGGATAAAGGAGAAGACACGGAACGGGAGTTGGGATCGCACGGGGAATTTATTGTTGTTTGGATTTTCACCCCTGTAAATAAACGCACTGCCTTCAGCGTCAAGTCCTGCATTTTGGGTCCTCATTTCTCACATCCCCACGGTCTGCCAGCCAGACCGTGACAGAACGATCCAGCCGGACCCAGCGGACTTTTCGGAGAGGTTCAGGAGGGAGGTGACAGACAAAGTAAATCGTCTATGTGAACTGTGGCTGGAAGCGCACGCGGAGAGTTTACGTTGTGCTGTGGAGAAGCGGTTGCAGGAAACACTGACTTGTTTTCCCTGGGTTTTGGACAATCTTTTTCCGATTGTGGCGGATTTCCTGCTCAACACCCTTCACCTCCACTCTCCGATCCAGGCTGCCCCCCTACTCGGCCAGCCTGAGGTTCTTCAGCCTGATACGCCGGCCCTGACGTCTACCCGGAAACGACGTTCGCGCCGCCGGCGTTCCTCACCGCAGCCGCCCTCCCGGACATCTCAAGAACCGGCTGTGGTGAGTAATAAGGACACTTTTTCATTTCTCACCCCATCTGCTTTTTTGTTTTCAGTGGATGGTGACACCGCTGACGCTGCTGCAAGCCGGCCTACAGTAGGAGGAGCTCAGCGAGCGGGTGGAGCCCGCGTCGCCAGCTGTGGAGCTCAGCAAGCCGGAGGAGCTCAGCGAGCGGGTGGAGCCCGCGTCGCCAGCTGTGGAGCTCAGCGAGCCGGAGGAGCTCAGCAAGCCCAAGCAGGAGCTCAGCGAGCGGGAGGAGCCCGCGTCGCCAGCTGTGGAGCCCAGCGAGCCGGAGGAGCCCAGCGAGCCGGAGGAGCCCGCGTCGCCAGCTGTGGAGCCCAGCGAGCCGGAGGAGCCCAGCGAGCCGGAGGAGCCCAGCGAGCTAATGCTGGAGGAGCACAGCAAGCCGGAGCAGCTCAGCGAGCCACCCACTGAGGACCGGTGCCTCCGGTACCTCAATGAGCTGGAGGGACCGGCGTTGCCGGCAGAGGAGCTCAGCGAGCCTGGTGAGCCCGCGCTGCCACCGGAGGAGCTCGGAGGTCCGGAGGATCCGCGGAGCCAGAGCTGGAGGTCGGCGTACCGGAGGGGCCGCCACGTCCAGCAGCCCGGCCGCCACGTCCAGCAGCCCGGCCGCCACATCGGGAATCGTGGGTTGTGCTGAGGCGGGAGCTGCGACGCCGCCGCCACCGGACCCGTGGCCGTCCGCCGGAGCTGCGACGCCGCCGCCACCGGACCCGTGGCCGTCCGCCGGAGCTGCGACGCCGCCACCGGACCCGTGGCGGAATTCTTGTTTACAGTGTCCCTGCGTCCCTCACTTATTTTCTGGTGTATTTTTAATTTTATACTTTTCAAAGAGTTAACATCACAGTTGCGGCTGTAGAATATAAAATACAGAAATGACGTGTTTTTCAAGTATCTTTATGACTCAGTTTGTTATAATTTTTTGGCCACTTAAAATATCTTTTTTAAATTGTAACATTTGTTGCGATTTCTGCTCCCCTCTTAAAAAAAACCTTTTAATGTCAACAAGACTTTTTAAATAGATAAATAAATGATCTATAACTAATCTTTGCCAAAAAACTAATTGAAGCTTCAACCTTGGGACAGGAATGTTGTTTGTGGCTCAGGAAATGGGTGTGACAGCTCAAACCTGGAGAAAACGGAAGCTCTGCCACGAGCGGCGAGAATAGTCAGCCCACAACTACACCGGTAGAGAGGAAGCAAGACGCAAAATTTAGATGTGGGGGAAAACCCCGGAAGTCCTGGAAATATGACTACTCATTGACTTTAAAGTTCCCAATTAAACAGAAGCAGACCTGAATAATAGTAACAACAAAACCTACTACCATAACCAACAGCACCAACAACAACAATAGTAATACAAATCTTAAATCTTATTCTTAAGACTTCTTAATCTCAGTCACAGCTTTCAGATAACTTTCCAACTGTGATCCAACTGCTTACACAAGTAAATACATTCCTTCACTGCATTCAGCCCAAGTATGAAGTCTGGTTCTTCTGCTTTTCTTGGTCCTATTTTTTCTTATTTATCTCTCATCAACTACAGAAAGTGTCTAAGGCACTGATGAAAGTTGGTTAGAGTAAAACATGTAACCATAGACCAGGGGTCGGCAACCTGCGGCTCCGGAGCTGCATGCGGCTCTTTAGTCTTTATATTGCGGCTCTACGTGGTTTAGAAAAAAATGAGTATTTAACTGAAGTGTATTTTATTTGTGTTAGTTCTTTTTAACTTGTAGTTCTAAATTGGAAGATTATTGTGATCTTGAAAGGTAAAAATAAAATTATGTTAATATTTTTAATCGCTCAAAATAAGCATCACACTTGCATAAACCATACCCGCCAAAATGCCATGTATTTATCGAGACTTTCAACCCCAGGCAGGCCAAGTATGGATCTTCGGATCCACATACGTATTTGAGCAGCTATTCTCCACCATGAACTATAGTAACAACAAACACCGCTCATGCCTCACAGATGACAGCTACAGTCCTGCGTAAAGATGAAGTGACTTCGTACAGCCCCGATTTGCAGACGCTGTGAGCTGAGGTTCAGGAGCAGATGTCCCAATGTAAACATACCACGGCAGACCCGACAATGTTTGCATAAACATGCTTTTTTCTTTATTGACCACTTTTCACACATGGTTGCTGTAGCCACACAGCCAGCTGTAGCTTTCCAGCTCACGGCCCAAAACACACCAACACAACAGCAGAGAGAGCACAGACTTTAAGCCGGCAAGGCTTGATTGCGGATGCCACTCAGGTGCGTCCACCTCCCTGCAGCAGCACTGCGGACCATGCCTTGCCACACACATTAACCAGGTAAAATACATATTTATGCATATATTTTACAAAATATTACTTTTCATTTTTTAGCAGCATAGTCCCTTTTTCAAATTATTTTTAAAATTTAGGTCAAGACTCCACTACAGGCTGCGAAATCCCAACGGTGATATAAGGATGACGGTTCACTACAGTTTTTGTTTGCTATATGAATAATTTAAGTTCAGTTAAAAGAGACCTTCAACTGGATGTCTTTCTTTTTTTTAAAATATTTTTTAAGAGTTCAAAATGTGTTCAGTACATTAATTTAATTTAATTTCTCTGTAGCACTTCATGGATTTCATAAACAACACACTTTAGTTGTTTATACAAAGCATCAAGGTAAAAAACAATAATAGTGTTGTCTTTATTTTAGATGTCAAAAAGTATTTGCGGCTCCCAATGTTTTCTTTTCCGTGGAAAGTGGGTCCAAATGGTGTTAAAGGTTGCTGACCGCTGCCATAGACGCTGAGCATAGTCTTTTGGAATTTAAAGTCTAAGGCAATAAGACAGTGTTGTAGTTATGGCTCTCCAACAGCTTGTATGCTGATTCAATGTGATGATCATTCCTGCTCTCTTCCAAACTATCCATGGCAGTCTCTAGAAAATCCTCACCCATCACAGACCAAAAGGATTTATAAAATTCAACAGCAAGACCATCTATGCCAGGAGTTCTACCACTCTGAAAACTGATCAGAGCAGAGACAGTTTTCGATTGGCTTCAGCCACCACATGAGTGAGTCTCTTGAAGAAACCGTGGCACAAACTGGGATTTTCTGAAAGATCACTCCTAAAAAGGTTGTTATAATAGCTGACAGCAAACTTCCTGATCTCAGGGGGTTCTGAGATTGTGGAGCCATTATCAGACATTAGAGAGTGAACAATATTTCTTTGCTCAATCTTCTTTTACAGTCCCAAGAAGAAGTGAGATGGGGCATCCATCTCTGTGACACTGAGGAAACGTGGCCTGACCAAAGCCCCTTTGGTCGTCGTGCCTAACTGTCAGTGCTCCTCACATTGTAATTTTCCCTAGAACTATCACTGTTCGTAAAGGAATGTTTTTCTACTAGAGCCTTAGCAGCGACGTCCACCCTAGCAACAGTGGATCTGCCCGCGGTCTCAGCAGGGGGCAATTGACGTTTCCCCACCAGGAGCCCTGGCCAGCACCTGCTCTCCAACTGCATCATCCACTGGCTGTGTGTTTCTTAGCCTTTCTGGACAGGATCGAATTAAATGCTCTTCTCCACCACAACCAAAATGGTAAATGGACTGGTTGTTATATAGCGCTTTTCTACTCATCTGAGCACTCAAAGCGCTTTACACAACTTGTGCATTCACCCATTCACACCCATTCGCACAAGCACATTTGTGCTTTATAGCTAACATTCACACACATTCATACTCCGATGGATGCATCGGAGAGCAATTTGGGGTTAGTATCTTGCCCAAGGATATTTGGCATGCAGACTAGGGGAAGCCAGGAATCAAACCACCAACCTTCCGATCAGTAGATGACCTGCTCTACCACCTGAGCTACAGCCAACCAAAACATTTCACGTTCTCTGACAAAGCAAAACCATGTCATTGAAACCATCTTTTTTGAAACTGAAAGACAGGTTTAGCTCACTGACTGCCTTCTGTGACACACAACATGTTTAAGGAGCACAGATTGGCACAACAAAGAAACCATCTTTATGGGTGAAACTACTTGGCCATACTGTGACAGCTTGTTGGCTGAAGTTTCATTTTTTTTATAAATGGAGGTGCATTTGAGATGGTAATCTTTTTAGCAGGGTGTCTGTGAAGGTTCTCAGTCATCCAGGTCATCGTAGTCAAAGGAGCTTGCAAAGAAAAGCGTCTGGACTTCTTTAAGTTACTTGAAGACATTTCACCTCTCATCCCAGAAGCTTCTTCAGTTCTAAGGTCAAATGGTGGAGAGTCCCAGATATAAACCTAGTGGGAGTAACCCCCCACAGAGGGACAAAAGGACCCCCTGATGATCCTCTAATCGCCTGAGCCAAGGTGTGAAACTGGGTGTGGGTCCCAATCAGCCAGAGTTTTGGGTGAGTTCATTGTGAAACCTGGCCCCACCTTATCATGCGAATTCCTGAGATCAGATGGCCCAGGATGTGAGTGGGCGTTAAGGCGTCTGGGAAGGGATCTCAAAATTGGATTATAGATGGCCTTTTTAGCAGGGCTAACCAAGGAGAGAACAGGTGTGAAAGTGTCATGAATAATGACAACTCTTTCCACCAAGTCATTAACTTTAGATATGTTAACAAGAAAGATAACGATCACACCATTCATATGGGATGCAGATTTTAATGCTGTCATAACCCACCACATCTCCTACCAGCCTCCTCCACTGAACAGTTCACAGTTGGTGTGAGTTTGACAGCATGACGGCGTGTCAGCTTCTCAAACTCTGCGTCACCATCAACAGCGGGCATAGTGCCAAATCAAGCCGGTAGCAAACAAACAAAACAATATTCGTTTGTTGAAAAAAACTATGCTAGATAGCAAAGAGAGAAAAATCACTCAAAGCAAACCACTCACTCCGACACTCCCATCCGCAGCTTGATTCACTCTGCCATTCACTCAGAGAGACAGATAGATAGATGAAATAGTTGTATTTTGATGTTGATTTGCACAACTAATCACCTCTATGATAAATATATTGTTGATTTTCTTCAAATACTCACCACTGTTTGCTGAGTTTATGCCTCATTCAGAAAATGCTATAAGATTTTTGTTTAAATTTTTCTTCTTACATTGGAAGATAAGTGTAGTAATGGCACAAACAGAGCTGACATTAACACAGTATTGCACTAGAACAAATTTAAATATAATTTTGTCACATATTTATTTCAGGATATGTAAACACCCTGTACAATCACATACTAACAGAAGAACAAGAAAATGACATAACCACCAAATAATGCAATTACAGATAAGTATGGACGTTCATTACACCTTCAGTCAGCTGATAGTTTTATATTTAATGGCATCAAAAGCTGAAAGGCCAGAGAAGCTGACGAATGTTTTATTATTGTTTTACATGTGCTTAAAAGAATTATTTCAGATAAAGGCCAGACTAGCTTTAGCACAACACTCAGAGAACAAAACTGAACAGTAATGAAGACTTCTCAGTTACAGTAAAACATGCGTACGATTACCTCTTTATGTTCATTGTGTTGACATATTTAATCAAATTGCTAAAGCCAGCATTGTAAAATGAAAGCAAATTGGATGACTTTGAACATTTACTCTGATTAACTGAACAGTAACTAGACGGTTCCCTGTTAACTTTAATAAACAGGAAGACAGAGTTGCACCATTCAGCAAGCTCTGTAGGATAGATTTATTCACTTATTTATTTGACTTTTGAGCTTGACATTTTATTTGAAAGCCTGAGTCACTAATTAGCACATTAACTATTTAAAAATTTAGTTACTGCAGGGCGTAGTGCTTGGTGTTTGCTTTTTGTATTTCTCAAAATGCACAGGGCGGCATCGATTTTTAACATTATTACATGCCACAATCACAGGCTTATGCTTTTGTATCACATTAAGATTACAACCATATAGAAACTGGATGTCATATACCAGTATGACTGAACTGCTGATACACAAGTTATCTTGTGTATTGATTAGGCGTCGACCATTTTGGCTGCAAATCCCTTCGATATTCACCTGATCACTGCTCTCAATGAAGGACTGCAATGAAGTTCTGCACCAGAGGCCTTTCCTTTTCAAAAATCTAATAATAATGATAATAATATTATTATTTTGTTGTTGTCTGTATATTATATTCACATAATCATATAATATCAAGGAGGGAACTATTCATTTTTTAACTCACCTCTCCCACTCAATTGGAAGACTTCGGTCAAATATATCTTGAAGGATGTGTCTTTTGATAAATTCTTTATATTGACTTGGGGGGCTTGTGTCTTCACAAGGTAAAGAGTTCGCAGTCATGGCTACAGTGACCATTATGGCAGTCAAGACAGCAACACTCATTTTGTCTACAGTGAAAGAAAGAAAACAACATTGACTGAGTAATGTGTTTAAAATCAATGCAGCTGGGGTGATGAACAGTAGCACTACCAGTCTGTGTTATTCTTTTACCATAGACATCTGATATTATTAGTATAATTTGTATAGTGAGACAAGCAAGGGTGCTGATGAAAACTGAACGTTTTTGTAATAACTGAATAATTTTTCCTCTTACATCTTCGCTTTATTCTTCCTGTAAAGTAGGACAGCACTTTACATTGTTCCTAATGAAGAGGCACATTTACAAAATTTTAAAAAGGAGTAGAACCTGGATTTAATTTCACACACACACACACACACACACACACACACACACACACACAAATCAAAAATAACATTAAATACACGAGGTGGCACGAATATGTAGAGCAATAGAATAGGAGACAGAAGTGTTGGCTTACCTTTCTTTGATGTGGTGCTGGGGAAAACTGATTGAAGCTTCAACCTTGGGACAGGAAAGTTGTTTGTGGCTCAAGAGACGGGTGTGACAGCTGAAGTCTGGAGAAAACTGAAGCTCGAGGCGGGTCCATGCAGCGAGAACAGTCAGCCCACAACTACACTGGTAGAGAGGAAGCAAGACGCAAAATTTTGATGAGGGGGAAAACCCTGGAAGTCCTGGAAATATGATGATTTTGACTTTAAAGTTCCCAATTAAACAGAAGCAGACCTGAATAATAACAACAAAACCTACTACCATAACCAACAGCACCAACAACAACAATAGTAATACAAATCTTAAATCTTATTCTTAAGACTTCTTAATCTCAGTCACAGCTTACATATAACCTTCCAACTGTGGTTCAACTGCTTACACAGGTAAATGCATTCCTTCACTGCATTCAACCAAAAGTATGAAGTCTGGTTCTTCTGGTTTTCTTGGTCCCTTTTTGTTTTGTACCTGTCATTGACTACATAAAGGGCCTAAGGCACTGATGACAGTTGGTTACAGTAAAACATGTGACCATAGACACTGAGCATAGTCTTTTTGTATTTAAAGTCTAAGACAATGAGACAGAGTTGTAATTATCAATGGCTCTCCACAGCTTTTATGCTGGTTCAATGTGATGATCATACTCTTTTGCAAAGGAGAGAAATTAATACTGATTTTTCTTCAAATATTTTATTTCTAATTTAAAAGTTTGTTTGTGGAGCACAGGTACAAGAATTATTATAGGTACAAATGTAAACTATATTTTTTCCAATGCTACATTATTATCTTAAATATCTAATATTATAATATTAACAAAGTAAATTAGTTAAACTGTCTTCACACTGTGAAGACTTCTTTAAATATCACTGTGTTTGACCCTATCTTATCTTATACAGGAAAATGATGTCTATTAACAAGGTTGCCCAAACTTTTGCATCCCACTGTATCAGTATATTTTGTCATTAGTATAATATGAAAAAAATTCTACATGTGTCAAGTCGTGTGCCAACATTTGCTGTGTAGTAGAACTGAGACATATAAAATATAAGAATTTACAGAGAGACAGGAATAAAAAGGACCAGCTGCTCTCCAGAGCAGGAACATGGCTGAGGAGGAAATGCTCCATTGGAGACTGGTGTGGCTCCAGCTCCACCGCCGATGGACCATCCTGGGACCCGTCCCTCATCTGCCTCGGAGCCATCCTCCCCTGTGGGCCTGTAAAACAGCACAAAACACAAAGAAATGAGAAGACTGCGACTAGATTTTAATTTCAACATTGAAAAAAAAAAACAACCAAAAACAGGATATAATCAGATTGGTTGTAGATATTTAGTAAAGGTGATCACAGGCAATCCCACCGAGTAAAAAGGTATCAGTGCTTGATGTACATACCTGTGGGTGCAGCAGCAGGAGCTCAGGGACTGGGAATGCTCTGCTGCAGAATCAGTTGGCTCTATCAATACAGTATTAAATGTTAACAGGTTGAATATAATAATCATAGAGTAGACAGTGGTCCCTCATTTATTGCAGCAGGGGTTCTCAGAATAACTAGCCCCTGGTCACGCACTTTATACACTGTTTATTAATAAACAATAAAATATATTCCTAAATGACAACATGCATAAAAGCAGAACGGTATTTGTACGTCAGTGGGAAAATAGCGGTGGCTTGCTAGCTTTTGTGCGGCTTCCCCGGGTCAGTAAAAACTTTCAAAAGAGAAATGAATGAACTTACCAGGTTGCCCGATCTCTTCACATATCTTCCTCCAAGCTCGGTCGTTTTTATTTCTGTCTCGGTACTGAAAGCAGCTGGTGTTGTACAGTTCCGAGTTGTTTGCTACCGCATTGATTAGCCTTCCCCTCCATTGAAGTATGAAAGGCTTTGGCTGGACCTGCCCCTTTGACCTAGGTAACAGCCACGTCACCAGACTCCTGATTGGTTGTCGCGGCGAGATTTGACGCTGGAGTTCAGATTTTTCCAACTCGAGCGGTAGACGCGAAACGCGCGTATGCACAAAATGCAACACAAAAACTGACGCGCGTGGTTTTATTCGCGCGTCAAACGCACCAGACGCGCTACACTGACGCGCGTTTCACGCGTTTTGGCGTTTTGGCGTTTTCACGACGCAAATCTGCTTCCGAATTTTCGCGGGACCCGCAATCGCGTGTCATCGCGCCTTTCCATTGACTTTACATGTAAACCTGACGCTCTATCCATCGCGTTCGGTGTGAACACACCGTAATAGGCAAGTTAATTAATACGGTTGCTACACTATAAAAAACAAAACAGGTTAGCTGAATGAGAGCACCTATACAGCCGACAACCAATACACGTCATCGTCCCAGAATACGTTGTGTGCGAAAAAACATGGCCTCTCCCATGGCTCCAAAATAGTTTTAAACAACAAACATTTAATGAATAACAAAAATTTTTTAGTTATTCTCAAGTATGTTTTTATGTAGGGGACATAATTTGTAACATATATAGAGTAACTTGTCATAATAGTCGTGGTTTGCTTTAAGGAAGGGGACCGGAGGGTGTGTTCCAACTACAGGGGAATCACACTCCTCAGCCTCTCTGGGAAAGTCTATGCCAGGGTGCTGGAGAGGAGAGTTCGTCTGTTAGTTTTTTCAAATACATTTTTAGACTTTTTTTTGAGCAATGATAAACCCAGCTGGATTTTACTAAAATTGAGGAGATTTTTTGGTGATTGTAATGACAGTGCATTAATACATTGTCATACTTAAAGGGAAAACTAAAAGTAGACAAAAGTAGTAAGATCAGCTTAATCTAATAATTTCCAGTTTTTTGTTTTGTTTTTGTTTTTCAAGCCAAGAGGACACGGTTGGGTTTCGAGCCACATCTGAACTGAATTCTTGGCCAGCATTTATTGCAGATCTGTTTCTGACTGAATATTCCTGAGACCTTGACGTGTTTATCAGATTTGCCAACCAATTAATATTTTAAAGTTGCAGACTTTTTTCATCTCTTAAAACCAGCTTGTTTCTTAAATTCCTTATTTCATGTTTCTTGATTTCACGAGACAGATAATTCATTGGAACAAACTCACTGAAAAAAATGTATTTTAGAATAAAACAGTTATGAGATGGGAAACAAAATATATTTTTGGTTGGTAGGTTTAACTTGAGTAATCAGATGTGTATTTATGCATGAGAAAGTTGATGCTCGTTGTTGATGCAGTTTGTCTGTTTTTAATTGAAGAAAGAAAGGCTAATCTGCTGGGTTTTTTTTAAGTGCTTCAGCAGTATCACTTCATCAATAAATCCCTGACCTGGTATGAGGCTCAGAGCTTCTGCAGATTAAAGTACACCGACTTAGCAACCATAAATAACATGGATGATGAAAACCAGCTGATCAACACACTGGACGTGACATCATCATGGATTGGACTTTACAATGGACAGACCAACAGGTGGCTTTTGTCTGATGGCAGCGGTGTAACGAGCTTCACCCAATGGAGCCCTGGTGAACCAAACAACTCTGGAGGGGTTGAGGCATGTGGACAGATGAATGATAACGGCCTCTGGAATGATGCGCCATGTGGATTTGCCATGGCTTATGTGTGTTATGAAAGTGAGTAAATGACACAGTGATCTTTAAAGCAAATGTAAACTGATGCAATTACATACAGTGATTAAGTTGAAATAAAACCTTCAGGATATGAATTATTTAATGGTGAAGATAAATATGAATTTATATTTCTTATATCTAAAACAAAGAAAGAAAAATCATTAGCTGGGTAGCACACAAAATGACAGCCCAGGTGTGATTCTTTTAAATGTGTGCACATATATGAATCAATACACAATAACAATGGTTTAAGGCATTTTTTTATATTAGTTTTTTGTCACTAGCCACACCATGGCCCTCCTAAATGTAAATCTGGCTCTAAAAATCTTACCTGATTTCTACTTTTCTTGGAAGAAAAAAGATGTCTAACTTCCTTTTATTCCTCTCTCCTTGTATGTTTTTAGTTCAGCAGGATGGCAGCAAGAAGTATGTGGTTTACACACAGGGACAAACCTGGCCAAACAGTCAAGATCTGTGCAGACAGAAGCACACTGATCTGGCATGTGTGCATACAGCACAGGAAAATTTAGCGATTGCTTCAGTTACAAACGCAGTGTGGTTCGGTCTGTTTAAAGATTCCTGGTACTGGTCAGATGGAACAAAGACCTCCTTCAAGTACTGGAAAAGAGGCGGAAGTTATAGTGGAAACTGTGTTTCTGTGGAAGGATCACAGCAGGGACGCTGGATACCAGCTGACTGTAACCAGAAAGCAACATTCATGTGTCAAGGAGGTAAGTTTCTGAAATACAAAAGCAATAAGTCATTTCTTGGAAAAAGTGTGATTTCAAAACTCAGATAGAAAAATAATAATATTCATAATAAGGATCGCAATCAACACAACGCTCAGATGAACCAAAACAACTTTCTTCTTCCTTTCCTGGATGTAAGAGCATTCATCAAGACAGTCTAAATAATGGCTGAGATTATATTTCTGTGTTTGTATTCTGCAGGTCTCAAGCTAAAGAAGATGGTCATAAAGATGAAGGTGCAGTCTGATGTGGATCTCACTGACTCTACTACTTCCAGCCTATTCCTACAGAAGGTACAAACATAGCTTCAAGGGTCCACCAGGGGAAACTGGTTATACTGCAAGAGTTCATAAAATTACAGTAAACAGAACATCAACCAAAAACTACCTACAGAAAAAAATAATACCAGTATGCAAAAAGTCTTGAGTAGAGTCAAAAATATAAAAAGAGTAATATTTTCAGTGAAGCACATCTGAAGCACTTTGTTATTTATGACATCATGAACTCATCCCTGAGGTCTAGCAAGACTGTCAATTCTATTTTTATACATAATACATTATGGTCTGTGTGCATTTGTTTTTGAAAGTAATAGAGACTAAATAAAAATATTTAAATTCAACACTTAAGTATCTCCTCAAAGTCCAACTGATGATTTAAAAATGGTTTAATTATTATAGTTATCTTAATGTTACACAGAGAGGTATGAAGCTGTGTGCTAAATCTGGAGAGTATGTCAAACAATTCTTTTCTTTGATGGTATTTTTCTTTTAGTTGGAAACAATCCTGAGAGATCAAGGGGTGACTGATGTCAAACTTAAATATGAACGTGTATTTCAACGTCAGTTGAAGACCACTGAGAACGCGGGTACAAGAGGCCTCCGTACAGGGAGCATATATCATGCTAACCTTAATTTGAAACATACCAATCATTTTGTGCAAAGTAATTTAGTAAAAGAACAAACAAACAATCAGTGAAAAGGTTTTTTTCCTCTCTTTACAGGATGCTGAGTGCAGAAGTGCCAATGTCGTTTTACTGCAACATTAGTGGTTATAGTGGTTTGTAGAGCTGATGGATGGAAACAGATTATTTAAAGATTGTTGCGTTTGATAGGTTTGTAGCTTGAATCTATCCGCTGGAACGTTGAAGACAATATAATTACACTGCAAAGCAAGACACAAGTAGGCAAGCTTCTTCATGTTTCTCGTGCACGGGAGAGAACCGGACAGGCACCGTTCCTTCGCTTGACCCCAGTTGCTCTCGTCCGTTCTTGTTAGGCGTGGCTGTGTGCAGGCAGGAATAGGACCCAAGGTGCAGACTCCAGAGACAGATGTAAACTCAAAAACCGTTTTAATGTTAAACTCAAATATAACATAACTGGAAACGATCAAAAAAATAAACTAATACCGGTGGATGCGCAAAACACACAGCTTGGTAAACGGTAGATCACGACATGGACACAGAGAAACACAGGGCTTAAGTACACAGAGGGAGCAATCAGGGAATGGGTAACAGGAGGGAAACACAGCTGGGGCAAATCAGGCCTAACGAGACAAGGGGAAGCAAAACCAGACACATTAACATCAGACATGGACTTTCAAAGTAAAACAGGAAACACATACACAGACTGAACAAAGACACAGACTCGCACGCACTGCAACAGAGGGAACAGAGACGTGGGACCAGGGCAGACACAAACACTGACTGGACACGGGGATATAGCCACTAAGGACACACAGAGACGTGAACTAGACAAGGGGATACAGCTGACAGGGGAGACAGAGCAGCTAGAGAAGACAGAGACATAAACTATAAAACAGAACTCAAAGAAACCAAAGACTAGAAAGTATAAATAATATAATAAACTCAAAACCCCTGGGTCAACGACCCAGGCATCCTAACAGTACCCCCCCCTTAAGGGCTGGCTTCCAGACAGCCCAAACCAAAACACCAAAATCAAAAAAAACAAAAACAACCCAACCAGGGTGGGCGGCGGGGGAAACAGGATGGAGGGCTCGAAACAAACCAAACAAGGAGCCAGAAACAACAAAACAAAAAAAATGCAAACACTGGAGCCCGGAAAGCAACAGAACAAAATACAGAAACAAAGTCCAAAACAACAGCACCAAGGCCCAGGCAAAGTCCAAAAGCAAACAAACAAAAAAGCTCACGAAAGGCGCAGAGGCCCATGCAATAGTCTCAAAAAAGTTCAGGGGGGCCGGCCCGGAGGCTGACAGTCCAAGAGCCCAGAAAACAGTTCAGGAGGCCGGCCGGGCGGGAGGCACCGACGGCGACGGAGCAGATCAGGAGGCCGGCCGGGCGGGAGGCACCGACGGCGACGCAGCAGATCAGGAGGCCGGCCGGGCAAGAGGCAGCAGCGTAGTTCAGGGGGCCGTCCATGACAGCGGCGTAGTTCAGAGGGCTGTCCATGACGGCAACGACATCCAGTCATCGTCCGGACAGAACGTGCAGGACGAGCAGGCCGGACAGGATGTGCAGGCCGGACAGGACGGACAGGATGTGCAGGCCGGACAGGACGTGCAGGCCGGACAGGACGTGCAGGCCGGGCAGGCCGGGCAGGATGTGCAGGACCAGACAGCATGGAGACCTCAGGAGCAGACGAAGCTGAACACTCGGAGACTGGACCAGGCAGAGCTGCAGAGGCTGAGGCCGGACCAGGCGGAGCTGCAGACTCGGGGGCCGGACCAGGCGGAGCTGCAGATGCAGGACCAGGCGGAGCTGCAGACTCGGAGGCCGGACCAGACGGAACTGCAGACTCGGAGGCCGGACCAGGCGGTGGAGCCGGTGGTGGCTGAACGGCCTCGCCAGAACCATCAGCAGACACTGGGACGTGCTGGCTGGGTCCTCCCGGACCCCCAGCTGACGAGGCAAGAGGCTGAACGGGCCCCTCGGATCCTCCAGCAGGAAGAGACGGCTGAAGCGATTCCTCGGACCCTCCAGCGGAGACAGGTGGCTGAACGGGCCCCTCGGACCCTCCAGCAGAGACAGGAGGCTGAACTGGCCCCTCGGATACTCCAGCAGGAAGAGACGGCTGAAGCGATTCCTCGGACCCTCCAGCGGAGACAGGTGGCTGAAGCGGTTCCTCGGACCCTCCAGCGGAGACAGGTGGCTGAACGGGCCCCTCGGACCCTCCAGCGGAGACAGGTGGCTGAACGGGCCCCTCGGACCCTCCAGCGGAGACAGGAAGCAGAACGGGCCCCTCGGACCCTCCAGCGGAGACAGGAAGCTGAACGGGCTCCCCGGGCCCTCCAGCTGACGTGGCGTGAGGCTGAACGGGCTCCTCGGGCCCTCCAGCTGACGAGGCGTGAGGCTGAACGGGCTCCTCGGGCCCTCCAGCTGACGAGGCGTGAGGCTGAACGGATGACCGAAGAGAGGAGCGACGGTGGCGTCGCTTCCTTTTAGACGAGGGAACAGGAACCGGTGGAGAAACGGAGACCTCCTCCTCATCCTCCGACCACACAGCCGCCAGAAAAAAGGCAGGCGAACGGACAGGCGAACAAGGTCCCGGCTGGCGTGAGGAAGGGGAGGAAGCCTGCAGTGGCGATGAGGCAGAGTGTGCGTTGCCCTGCGGCAGCGGTGGGGAAAATGTAGTGAGGGAGAGAGCAAGCTCACTAGCCCTGACTTGCTCTCTCCAGGCAGTTATGGTGTTCCCCAACTCAGTGTCCTTAGCAAACTGGTTAAGCCGGGGATTATGCCGAATGATGGCCTCCACCGCGCTCAGCCCCACTGCCATGGTCCTTAAATCCGGGGACTGGGCGATGCGGTCGAGCAGGCTCACCAGCCGCTCCATCTCGCCGTTGAACTCTGAGAAAAAGGAGTCTGCAGGGTCCATGTTCTGGTCGCGATCTTCTGTTAGGTGTGGCTGTGTGCAGGCAGGAATAGGACCCAAGGTGCAGACTCCGGACACAGAACTTAAACTAGTGATGGCCCGCTTGAAGCTGACGCTCCGGAGCGTGTGTCGAAAAAAACAACACACTGGTTCAGAAGCACTGTGTCGAGGCTTGCTTCGTTTGGCAAAAGTCACGTGACCAGTGACGTCCGAAGCTTCATTACGCACGTAACTGCTTCGGTACCTGATTCAAACGGATATAAGGAAGTGAATCATTCACGGGATTCGTGGAGTGTGTTGATGGTGACAGAGAGCGAAGAGGTGATCATTCCACTGACAGATATGGAGCCAGCGAGGAAGAGAGGACGTTCTGGCGTGTGGGAATATTTTGAGTTGATTTTGCTCAATTCATTTTATCTGCCGAAGTGAAAAACTTGAAATGTCCAAAATCATGTTTTCATAATGTAAATATCATTACAGCATATGACTTTAGGAACACTTCCATGTGAATTAAAGCTGATGAAGACTACAAAAATGTATTTGACACTATACGTACATTACATTGCTACACAGTTTAGAAAATCATTTTGTTTATTGTTTTTAGGTGATAGTCTGCAGGACCCAGGAATACCTGCATATCTACCAGCTTGCAGTGTAGTTCCTGCACTCCACAGCCTCTTCTGTTCCATGCAAGTGGATTTTCTCCAGGGCAGGAGAAACTATTTCTAAGAAAAGAAACAGACTCAGCCAGCGCACAGTAACACTAATCCTCTTTTTAAATGTAAATAACAAAAGGGCTACCTGACATAGAGCATGTTTTTACTTTGCAAGTTCTTGATTAGGGGTGGGTTTTGATTATCGCCTTTCTGATTACAATCCATGCTAAATTGAATAAAGTGGTATTGATTCATTAAAATCCCGTGTCGATTTGTAAATTAACGTTATTATGCCTGAAACGCCAGCATCTCAGGTTAAACCTCACAACATGTCGTCAAACACCATGCAGCTAAAACAGTAACTGGGAGCAGGTTTACGGATTCTGCATACAAACGTGAACACAGAGCGCGGACCCGACGCGTCAGAGTCAGATTTTGGTGCGTCGTCGGGTCCGCGCTGTTTGCGCCTCTTTTTTTTTCCGCTGGCTTCTGCAGCTGCAGGTTTCATAACTCTCTGTTTACATCTCTAATTAAGTCTCACATGTGTCAGCTTTCTTTTAATAGATACGAAATTATGGATATATACTGTTAAATGATCAGAATTGTAATATTTCTGACTGAGGCAAAACTTTCCAGATTCCAATCAAATTGAATCGGATCCTGTATCGAATCAAAAATGATTCTACAAATCAGTGACGATGCAGCCGTACTCAGCTCCCTAAGCATTTTCCCTTTCCAGTTCACAATCAATCCCACCCCTAGGTCAAAAATATGTATAGGACAATTGGCCTCATCTAATATTTTGTATGAACCTGTCCAGCTGTCCAGTGATTAAACGACAAGTAGATGGAGGCAGGACTTCACAGCAGGGGCATACTCCATAATGTGCTGTGCATTATCATATGTATATTATATATATTGCTCACTTATTGTATTTACCAACATCAAGGAGTTATGAGCAAAGAAAGGCCACCATAGTGCATGTTTAAATAGGGAAAGTTTATTGATCAAAATGTATTACGCAAATACGCATTACATTTTTTTCAGCCCCCCAATCGAGAAAACAAAACCAATTGCATGTTCAAAGCAACGGAACGGTGGCCCAATATCAGAGAGAACTCCACTCTTGAGTGAGCAGCGATGATTGAGCAGTCCGTTTTATTTTGCAGATTCAAGCTGCTCTTCAAAATTTTCACCACCAGATGTCACCGGAGAGGACTGTGTTGAAAAGCTTCGAGTAATGAACCGTTTTTCAATACAAGCTTCAGTGCTTCGGAAAGCTTCATTTGGCCATCACTAACTTAAACCAAAACAGCTTTAATGCTGAACGCAAACATCATATAACTAGAAAAAACTCAAAATAAACTGACACCGGTGGATGCGCAAAACACACAGCAAAGTAAACGGTAGATCGCGACATGGACACAGAGAAACACAGGGCTTAAGTACACAGAGGGAGCAATCAGGGAATGGGTAACAGGAGGGAAACACAGCTGGGGCAAATCAGGCCTAACGAGACAAGGGGAAGCAAAACCAGACACATTAACATCAGACATGGACTTTCAAAGTAAAACAGGAAACACATACACAGACTGAACAAAGACACAGACTCGCACGCACTGCAACAGAGGGAACAGAGACGTGGGACCAGGGCAGACACAAACACTGACTGGACACGGGGATATAGCCACTAAGGACACACAGAGACGCGAACTAGACAAGGGGATACAGCTGACAGGGGAGACAGAGCAGCTAGAGAAGACAGAGACATAAACTATAAAACAGAACTCAAAGAAACCAAAGACTAGAAAGTATAAATAATATAATAAACTCAAAACCCCTGGGTCAACGACCCATCCTAACAGTTCTCCCGTACCACTGTTCTTTTATTGAGGTTACATGAATATGCATAAGTTCATTAACATATGACGTCTACATACACACAAAGAGTACCTTGCCTGTGTGTGTGTGTGTGTGTGTGTGTGTGTGTGTGTGTGTGTGTGTGTGTGTGTGTGTGTGGACTGCTGATCAAAGGGTCAAACATCCTTGGTCAGGAAGAGGGTAGCCTCCCCCTCACCCTAGATGGTTCATCCTAGATAACATGGTGAGGAAGTCCTGCAGTTCATCTAAACAAAGAGCACTTAGACTAGAACAGACGCAACTACGTTAATCCTACCATAAAACAATAAGACACGGTATGACCTCTCATGCTCCCAAAGTGCTGTCTAATACACACAAAGTTTGCAGACTATCAAGGATCAAAACCTCTACCAATCTACAACTAATTACAAAACTCTAAGCATATATAAGTAAATATTTCTAAGCATAAATGACAATCAACAATACAAACCTAACAGCGTTCCCCAGCAAATTTATTTACCCTATACTTGTGTAGTTCATAACAGCTGATGTATATTCTAACCTAAGTTATTAAGTAAATTAAACTTTTGCTTACTTTAAGAGTGTAATTAAAACAGTAGATCTTGTCCTCATTTTGCCCCTAAGGTCTTTGGTCATAATATTGTAACTATGGGTGGGAAGAAGAACCTATGCAACATAACATTAAATATTGTAATATTTGTAATAATAAAATCAAAGTGCAACCAGACTGCTCCATTACTTTGGTAGTTACTCTCATGTTTTCATTTGGTCACCATATTGTTATACGATAGCCATCTCTCCTAATCTGTGTTTATGGAGGCATGTGTTCTGTCTACAATAAAATAACTCTCTGAATGTTGAACCTTCTTATCCAGTGTTTTTCTGTTTTATTTATCCCCCCATGCCTCACAGCACAGGTCTTAGAGAGATCATTTTTAAAACTAACAGTCTGAGATCACCCGGACAGGTAGAATCTCAGCCACGATAAAACCTTTCCAATAACTCTGGTAAGATGTTCTAGTCTATCCCAAAAAAAATACAGTCATCCACAATGGCTTCATGTGTCTGGCCCATCGGTGTGTGGGAGCTGAGTCTTCAGTCCTGCAGAGAATACATGCAGGAAGAGGTGGAACTTCATTTTTATGGGCACACAATCGGCCAATCACATGCAAAGACTGAGATCACACCATTATGTGAAAGAAGGGCAGACGTTCTGAAGACGGTGGTACAGGCCAGGTATGCAGAGACGGTGAGCCGCATTTAAATGCAAGCGTGTCAGAAAAAGTAACAAGTGAACACATAAAATGAGCAGCATCTGACTACATTTCACTGATGTTGGAGACTGCAAAGCTGAATGCAGGATTTATAAAATTAGGAGATGGATAATGTGATACGCATTTTTATTTTTTAGCCATTTTCCATTGTGGAGGATAAAAGGTTTCAAACTTTTCCAGGCTTTAAACCTCATACGTCCTCCCTATTAGCAGTGAATGCATAAAAACAAGGCTTTTATGAAAACACTGAATAAAAAATTTCTTCTTGAAAAAGACTAAATGTACAGTTCAGTATTGAATATTACATAAAATAAACTATGTACAAAGTGTCTTTGAATGGCAGAGATGCAGAAATGTGTGCATGTAGCACAGAGGTATTGCTCGTGTCTGAGCGCATAAATGAGTCACTGGCCTGAATGTGGCATGAAGCCATTTATAATTCTTACTCAATTTGATCTGCTGCTCACCACAAACAAGCAAGTAGAAAAAATTTTTGGACTTTTATTTATATTTTCACAGGTTTTACACTTTTTCCTACTGATAAAAACCTCCCGTATGATCATTCATACTACACAAAGTAATTATGAAATAAACAATTAACTTGTAGAACCAAAATGTTCCCGGTATTTGAGGCAAGAGGGAGTATGTTATGTTATGTGAAGGTGCAGCCAGAGCTCTGTTCTTGTTGTGTTTCTGGGTGTAAAATAAAGGACTTCACATTTAACTTTAACTTATAATAATAATAATAATAAACTTTATTTATAAAGCACACTTAAAAACCAAGGGTATGCCAAGGTGCTTAACAAGTAAAATAGAGTATAGGAGGAGGATAATAGAAATAGGACCAAAGCAAGTACTAAATATGCAAACAGATAACTGTCACTAATACATAGGAAAGCAACAGGTACAGAGCAAACAAGAATTTAAATGAGCATAGAAGTGCATGATATAAAATCATAAAAGAAATATTAACTAGAGGGAAAGGCAAGATTGAATAAGTGGGTTTTTAATCGTGATTTGAACAGTGCAATGGAGTCAGATGCGCGGAGGTCGAGAGGAAGGGTATTCCACAGTACCGGGGCAGCCAGAGCAAACGCACGGTCACCCCGGGACTTCAGTCGAGATCTGGGTTGGGTCAGAAGTAGTTGAGTGGCAGATCTGAGTGTTCTAGCAGGAGTATGTGGTTTGAGAAGTTCACTAAGATAACTTGGCGCTAATTTATTAATAGTTTTGAAAGTAAGGAGTAATATTTTAAATTGAATACGGTACTTTATGGGCAGCCAATGCAGGCTAGCTTGTGATCTCCTCATAAAAAATCTGCCTAACATGTCTCTGCAGCAGCAGGAGACAATAAACATGTGACAGTATGTTGTGGTCAGATCTTCTTGCTTTGTCTGTGTAAAAGGAAGGAAGCAAAAACTTATAAAAAGTGTTTGTGGTCTTCACAGCTCTTTGGTATCTGCTGTGCTGCTGCTTCACTCTCTCTCTTTACAGAAAGTTGTAGAAGTTTTCAGACGTGTCACTGCTGGATGTGAGGATGGGAGCCACTTTGCTCTGTGAGCTGGGCCTATTCTGTGAGTACATCACTGACTCCTATTGCTTGATTCATACTGATCCATAAACATGTTTTAGTAAGAAGAACAGAGCATCAGTCGTTTGTACCATTTCAGGTCATGTGATCAGAGGACTCATGTTTGTTACCAACATGTTTGTTTGTAGACTGGATTAGATTTTAGTGGACTGACTTAGATCAGAGTGGAGCTGATTTAGTTTATCTAAGAAAGGTTTGTTTAGTTTGATAATGTCTGAAGTCTCTGTCTTTATTGTAGTGCTCTGTACGCTCCTCTGCACTGGACACACTCAAGGTGACTGAACAGTTTTCACTTTTTTTTTTACTTCTTTTTATTCATTTAGTAAAGATTCATCTTAGCCTACTGCATCAGTTTTAAGCACTTTCTGGTTTTGCTCATTTTTGCAACACATTTATATTTTTTATGAACATGTTGTTGCTTCTTGACTAAATAAAATGTTTCAATGTTTCAGATTGTTAACGATGTGGTTGTGTTGGATTCTAGATGCTGTGCTAACGATTGAACCCAACTGGTCCAGTTTTTTCATTGGAGAGTTCATTGTCTTCAAATGTGACATGAATGAAGGAAAAGACACTGACTGGAAATATATAATCAAGAAGGATGGTCAAGAATTTATCCGCTACAGTGATTACAAAAACCACAGATTAAAATGTACAATTACAGGTCACAGTGGTGAATATCAGTGCTCTGGTCACAGGACGAGCAACAGTTATACAAAGAACAGTAATACTGTCTCTATAACTGTATTAGGTAAGTCCTCAGTGACCAACAGCATAAATTTATGATCCTGTACATTTAAATGTTGTCACATCAGAGGTAATGAGCAGACCCAAACTCTTCCAAATAAAGACAGTGAGTTTATTTACAGTGATAAATAGTGACAAAATAATGTGCAAATCCCAGTGTTGTGCCAAAAAGTGGTTGTTTTTCAAGTATCTTTATAACTCTGTGTTATTGTGCTTACATTATAACCAATCCGGTCCTTTATGTCCACTTCGTCAGGCAGGACAATGGAAAAACAGTTATATTCTGTTTATTTAGAGATATACACCCTGCCTCTGTTACCATGTTGAGAAAGACAGCAAAAAATCAAAGAGCAGAAAATATGATGAAGAAGAATTTTGAAGATTTTCCTGCAAGTAGCAGGTTTTATGACATTAACACATGCTTCTTCTTCTTTTTTTAACGTATGGATCTGTTTTTCTTTAATTTTCATAACTGCAGATAAACCCAGGGCCACACTGACAGCAGGAACAACAATCATACCAGTAGGGGGCAGTGTGACACTGACCTGCTCTGTGCAGAGCTCTCATGGATGGAAATATGAGTGGTTCAGACGAACCCAAAGAATCTCTGAACTTCAAATCAGAGATCAACAAAACAGAGATATCAGAGTATCTCAAGGAGGAATCTACAGCTGCAGAGGAACAAGAGGAAACCCAGTTTACTACACTGATAGAAGTGATGATGTCACCATTGAGAAAACCTGTGAGTTTAGTATGAAATATACATTCACTCATGATTATCAAATGATGTTAAGGTTCCTCTGTTGATTTCACGTTTCTATTTTTTATCTTAACTGTTAATATGTGTAAACAGTTTCCAATAAAGTTGTTGTAAAACAACAACCCAACTGGCCTCAGATATTCAGAGGTGAGACGATCACTCTGACATGTGAGGTGCAGGAAGGAGGTGAAACCACTGAGTGGGAGTATAAATGGAGAGGACCCAGGACACTCAAAGTGTGGACACACAATAATGATTGGACATTCAGAGTTTCTCAGTCCAGCAGTGGAGACTACATGTGTAAGAGTCGACGCAGAGATGACTCATATTCTTCAACAGAGTGGAGTGAAGCCTTCACATTGTCAGTATCAAGTAAGTTATGTTTGTTGTGTGAGCCCAGGATGAATTCAATGGTCTACAAAGGATGTTACATTGTTACAAAGAGCTACAGCTGATAGTAGCTCATTGTTGGCAGTTTGTCACCACTTTGTCTCCTGAACTTTCAGCTGGTATAGGGACAGCAATGCTGACCTGCTGCTCCATAACCTGAGGACCATAATGATATAAATAATGATAAATAATGTTTTTTGTAAGCAGGGAGGCAGATTTGGTTTGTGTGTGTGCATGTGTGTGTATACACAGCAAATCCAGCATGTCCAAATTAACACTGTCGGATTTGATTTCAACACTATTAAAGTGTCTATATGGGTCCACACCAGAGAGTGTTAATTTAACTCTTTTTGGAGAGTTGGTACGTTAACTCTGATTTAGTGTTAAACACCAAATCTGTCTGGAGTTGATAATTTAACACTGGGTGTTAAGAGTTTATATATTAACTCTCAAAGAGTATTTTAGTTTAACTACGTAAGAGTTATCTTCTAATTCATTCTAAAAAGCGGGAATTTTACTGTTCTGAACTTCTAGAAATTTCTTTTGGAAATAAACATTTACTAAAAAGATGCAATGGTTTTTGAAAAACATTTATTCTGAACTGTGCACCACAATTTCAAAACATTTTCTGAAAGATGTAACAGTGTACATGTTCTCACTTTCATTAGAATTTTGTTTATCAAAAGGTCTGACATGGTAAATGCAAATAACAGCGTTCTCATCACTTATTTCTTCAATACAATATGCATGTCCTTCATTCATCCCTTTGTGGAACTTCAACGCACTTCTGCTCTCCCCCATATTCCATCTTCACAAGCATATCCTGTGCGGAGATTGAATAAAAATTAGTTGACACTAATTAACGGCACAAATAATCCAGTAAACAATTGCAGCACAGTAAAAAAAAAAAAAAAAGGAATCCTCTTTGAGCCATTACTTGTGTAAAGTATTTTCCCAAAAGACAAAGACACAGGCAACAGGTAATACTGAACTAAATGTAAAACCTCAACCTTTTTCATTTTTACCTAAACCGTGTGCACAAAACTCTGGAGGGATCTATGCTAACGTAGAACCCAGTCAGGACGTCTGCTACTGCTGTTTGCTCGTTTTTTTTTTATGGGCGATCGTTTTCAGGCTTCAAGTAGCACCATTATACCAACATTTCACATTCTAGACATTGTTTTAGGTGTATTTGACCAAAAGTTTGACTGAAAATTCACATGCAAGCTTTTTTTCAAGGCTGTGGTATTTGCCCGCAAACAATACCTTTCAGCTAGCTAAAACAGAATATTATACTATCACCGAGCAACATGGCTACTGCCTTCCACACAGCTTTGTCTCAACTCCAAAGAGCCACAGAAGTAAAAGCTCATAATAATAATTGAAACAATATTTGAAAAAATGACTTACCAAGCATGGCAATCAACTCAAATATGTAGAGCAAAATGTTCTGAAACGGCTTCACTTCAGCTTCGATTGGTGCTGGGGGGGGGAGTCTGTGAATTTACTCTGTTGGTGTCATAGCCCCTCTAGGAGTTCAGAGTTAAGAGGTCAAGAGTTAATGTTTCCATTGTAACACCTCCAGATTTGACATAGAAACACTCATTTTTAACACTCGATTTTAACTACTATCATTTTACACCTCAGAGTTACATTAAAAGAATGTGATTCTGCTTAGAGTAAAATTAACTCTACTTTTCCAAGAAGACTATTAACACCAAAACATTTAACACTTTTGAATTTGCTGTGTACATGTTTAGACATCTTTGTAAGGACAAAAAATTGGCATGCTACTATATTTGTGGGGACCAAGAGTCCATTGTGGGGACAAAATGCTCGTCCCTGCAAGTTTGAAGGTATTTCTAAGACTCAAAATGTGGTTTTAGTGTCAGGGTTACAATTAGGTTATGGTTAGGTTTAGGCTAAAGTTCAGGATTAGGCCTTCAATTTTTCAATTAGATGTCCTCCCTAAGATATGACAATGAGTGTGTGTGTCTGTTCCTGTCTATCTATCATTGTGAGGACCGAAATCTGCATTCTACTATACATGTGAGGACCAACAGTCATTTGTGAGGACACACACCTGAAGGCTGAAAATGTGGTTTTAGTGTCAGGGTTACAATTAGGTTATGGTTAGGTTTAGGCTAAGGATCAAGGTTAGGCATTCATTTTTAATGGTTATGGTTAGGGTAAGGGGTTAGGGCAAACATTATGTCAATGAAGGTCCTCACTAAGACAGCTGAACGAGCGTGTGTGTTTGTGTGTCTTGTGTGTCTTGTGTAAATGTTGATACTAAGGTAAATAAAAAGTGTAATGTGATCTGCAGGAAGTTACAGCGAGATGAGTAGGATTTTCTTTCCTCTTACAGGAAAGGAGGCAAGTGTTGATTTCTTCTCATGATGCAGGACGAAGTTGTCTAGCCAAAGTAAACTGTTGCAGTCTGTAAATGAAAAAAGCATAAAATTAAACTATGTAAAAGGCATTACAGCTATGTATTAGAGGAATGAGTGTGTGAGAGGGGATGACATCAGTGTTAACACAGTTTGGGCCATTGCACTATGTTGCATATACTCACACTGTTACAATTTGGTAATTGGAGGAGGAAGACCAGAGGAAAAATGCAAAATGAAGGCACATAACATCAGGGTAGTGTAATCCTGGCCTGTGTGTGGTGTAATATCTATTTTCTTTCTGTCTTTGTTTAAACTCAACAGCAGATCACCCAAAGGCCCAAATAACTATTGATGTGAGAGACATTCCAGTAGGGGGCAGTGTGACCCTTAGCTGCTCAGTGAACTCATCATCTGGATGGAAATACTACTGGTACAGAGATGTGAACTCATCTGAACCTCTGACCACACAAGATGCTGTTCAGATGCAGATGCAGTTCCCTTCAGAAGGACAAATCACTGTCTCACAGGAAGGACTCTACAGGTGCAGAGGAGGAAGAGGACACCCAGTCTACTACACAGAGTACAGTGATCCACTCATCATTGATGAAAATGGTGAGCTTTTCATCAGTGAGTGTCATAGAAAGACAAAATGTAGAAACGTTTTTTATTTTCAGTTTTATGCCTGGATCAGTGATTCACAGTTTTTGAGATATTGCAACACATTTGGCCTCAAATATGCAGACTAGTCAAGATAATAATCAGATGTGAGATCCTGGAGAAGACACTGAGTGGGAGTGTGAAGGGAGAAAGTTAGTGTCAGTTTTGCAAAGAACAAAAGGAAGCTGATATTTCACCCCTTTGTGCTTACACTGTGCTTATAAACACTAAACACTAAAATAGCAGCTTTAAAAATGCTTCTGTTCACAAGGACGATGGCATTTTACAGTAATATAATGCAGTGGATAAGGAGCGGGACTAGAACTAGATTCTGAATGTAACAAAGATTGGCCTGAGTGATGTCAAACTGAAGTATACATCAACAGTCTTGTTATCTAAAGGAGAGTTTTGCCTTGAGCATCCAGCTGGTGCCAGGGGGGTCGCATTAGATGAAGATGGTAGTTGTTTTGGTTAGCGTGAACAAACTGCTTCCAGTTTTCCAGTTGGTCTAATGTCCGTCACTGGTCACCAGGTCTCTCAATTTCTGTTCTTCTTCTCCAAGATCTTGTCCATATTGCTTTCAATAAACACAGTCTGAGTACTCACAGCCCTGCCCATCATCTATCATGTCGGCCAGCTCTAGCCGATTCTTGTACTTCGATAAGCCAGCTCCAATCAGCCAGAACTCTGTTATCATGGTTCTGAATTGGTAGATGTCTTTCAATGTCCTCCATCGAGAGTGTTGTCAGACACATGACGTAAGCAACCATCGAGTATCTGGCAGCAAATGTCTCCGCAGGACAATCAGTTTTTCAGTTTCGTTAAGGGACCTGTTGATCAAATCCATAATTCTTCTTTAGGTTTTTAGAGAACAAGTCTGGAAGACTCTCTTAGGGATAGAGAATAAGCGAGACTATGCAAAAGACATGAGAAGCCAAGCAGGAAAGATAAGGGAGAGGGAGAAGGAGAAAGTGCAGCCGCCTCCGTCAAGAGCCAAGAAAAGACTTCCACATGCCAAATGTAACGCACTTAAAATAAGTTACTTGATTAAAAAATATTTACACATAATTAAAATGTTTCCATTTTTCATTGTTTTTAATTGCATAAAGCCTACTTTCAGTTTCATAATTATGTCCAACATGTTGCTCAGTTTTTGTATAGAGAAACTGATGCTATTTACTGACTCTTTGTTTGAGGTTTTCATGCATGGATTATAAAACTGTCACCTGTTTAGGTAAACCTTTTGCTTTACTTTCAACCACTTTTAAAATCTTTCAGTATTTTAAAACCCAAGTTTCATGAGTGCATTTTAGAACACAAGATGGTAATGAAACCAGCTATGGTGTATGGCTTGGAAAGAGCTATGGATATATCATATCTGATTTGAAAGAAGAAACAGGAAATTGTCTGTGGTAATGTTAAACGCAGTTAAAAATGATGAACAATATCAGGTAACTAGAGCCTGAGTCATGCTTTAAGAGTATATTTATAAATTATTAATTAAATATAGATTTAGATAGTGTATGAACATTAATTCAAATCCTGTTTTAAACAGTTTAACAAATAATGTCATTAAGAGTGCCAATGAAATTCCAGATTCCAATAGATAATAAAATACTCGGGAAAATTTTGCCTTCACATTTCAAATTTTGCCTTCAAATTTTGGCTATATATGATTGAGGCATCATCTGTACTCTGTAATATGCATGAATGAATAGAAGAATAAGACAACATTTACTATTTTTTTTAATTATCAAAAAGTTAAGTTAACAAAAATCACTGTGTGTGCCTTTTATTTCCAAATGTGGTCCACAGACCATGTACCATCCATCCATCTTCTTCCACTTATCTGGCAGCGGCCAGGCAGAGAAGCCCAGACCTCCCTGTCCCCAGCCACCTCCTCCAGCTGACCAAGGTGTTCCCAGGCCAGCTGAGACATAAAATCTTTTCAGCGTGTCCTGGGTCTGCCCCGGGACCTCCTCCTCTGAGCCCCTCCCAGATGGCCGAACCTCTCACCCTATCTCTAAGGAAGGCCAGCCACCCTTTGGAGGAAGCTAATTTCTGCTGATTGTATCCGCAATCTCATTCTTTCGGTCACTACCCACAACTCGTGACCATAGTTAGAAGGTAGGGACGTAGATCGACCGGTAAATTGAGAGCTTCGCTTTTACACTCAGCTCCCTCTTCACCACAACAGACCGGTCGATCTCCGGCTTCCTTCTCCCGTCACTAGTGAACGAGCAGTGTTGGGTGTAACATGTTACTAAGTAAGGCATTACTGTAATTAAATTACTTTTCGACTGAAAAAGTAGAGTAACTGATTACTGTTCATTTTTAGGTATTTTAATTACAGTTACTTACAATGCACTTGCGTTACATTGTAAAATAATTAAACTCGCTGAATATCATTATTTAATTTCAATAATTTGTCTTCTAAACGTAGAAGTAAACTCTGCCGCTTTAACATCGCTGTAGTGCAGCTGCACGTCATTTCGCACCAGTTTGCTGCAAGAACATTTAAAGTAATATGTAAGCTGTGTCCTGGGGAGAAAAAAAACTATCGGCTGCTGTTAATAGCACGAGTAATCTACTGAAGCGCCTGACACAGGAGCATAGACAAACACTTCTGAGTGATTCTTACAATACAATACAACTTTGTGGTAAAAGTTGACTTAAGCGATCAAAGACGTGCAGGAGACTGATGCTGTCCAGTGTAGCAAGTGATTTATTCACCATTTTGTGACCCAAACAGTATTTACAAAGAAACAAATAAGAAACTCAACTCTATAATTAACTCAGTTCAAATAAACATAACTGAACTTAAATCAACTGAAATTAAGGTCAACCTGCACACAGCTACACTGACCTGAACCTTTCTCTCAAAACACCAGAGTTCTTCTGCTTAAATAGTCCACTTAACCAAACAATTTCTCCTCTGGACTATTCCATTCAGTAGGTAGGTAAGATGAACATGATTATATTCAAACCTCTACTACTCCTCTTTACTGGCAACATGAACTCTGTGGAGTAATCAATACATATTACAACAATAAATCTATTTCTTCATAAACCCTGTAAAATAAACTTTATTAAATTATAAGAGTTCTTCCCCTTCTGCACTTGGTCTCTTCCTGTGACCCCAGATGAACCCAGAAGGTATAAAGCAGGAAGTAAAACTACATTTCCTCCTTTTGTTTCTGGAAGACAGGTAGGTAAGGTAAGTTCTAAACAATACAAATTAACAGTTGAAATAAAGAACATGTTAACTTAAACTTGTAGGAATTGATTTAAACCAAGATATTATATAATCTGTAAAAGTGCAGAACATAAACAAACCTGGGATAGTAGATGTTTGCCTCTTGCAGATTACATGTGAAATATGGTTAAATCAAAGCAAGAATGTTAACTAAGAATATAGACAAATGGTCTTCTCACTCACTTTGTCACAAACTTTATTTGTATAGCATGTTTAAAAGACCAGCGGTACACCAAAGTGCTTTACAATAAAAACAGGAAAATTAAGGCAATAAATGAAAGACTATTAACAAAGACTTCTCAAGGTTCTTGTCCCTAATAAACAGCCTCTGTCATTATTAGTGATCATAATTATTATTTTCATGTTTATTATCACTTTTTTTGTGTACTCATGTTTTTTTGTTAATGACTTTGAGCTGAATCCCAGGATGGATAATTAACTTCCAGTCAACCTGAAAAAAAAAATGTTAACATTGATTTTAATGATAACCACAAAGCTTCTACAACTACTTTAAATTAATAAAAGTGTATCACGAACTCTGACTCATAGACACAATGATCACCTGCAGGTCACCTGATGTCTGTGATACTAACTTAAACACATTTAAATTAAATATTATTAACTTGGCTTTGTTTAATTCAACAGTGTCAGAGCTGCAGCAGATGTAATCAGTACAGTTGTGTTACAAAAAGCATCAGAATAGTTTAAACTTGATGGAAAAACTAACTGTGAAGACAAGAGGAATACATAACTCAGCCTGGTTTTCATCCAGGCTGACCCTCATCCGCAAAACCTTTATTAGAAACTTTTAAAAAGGCATTTGCTTTTACATGGTCATCTATTATACATAGCGGTTTCCACTTTAGGGCCACATGCTGCATCTGTGTGGTGCAAAAGTCTTCAGCCACCCTTCATCTCTTTATATGCAGCAAAGACCTGACACAGCACCTGATGATGCATCTGAACCTTCAGCTGAATCTTTTACTGTTCAATGAAGCCTCATCAGAAATGGTCTCAGTGGAAGGGTGGCTGCGAAGAATTAAGGAAGAAAAACAAAGAAAAGGCTGAGGTCCACCAAATGTCAAAAGAACTGGGCTGAAAATCAGTGGGAATGGCTCTGATGACACGATGAATACAAATTTGACATTGTTGGAGATCTTGTTAAAAATGATGAATTATGAACAGAAAAGGACCGTCAGAGTTTGATCCACCATGAAATAACATTTGGAAAACATCTGACTTCTTAGTTGTTATTTATCCACATTGTTTTTATTTTATTTGCTAGATTTCCATTTATGTTTACATGTTTCAGTAGATTACTGCAACTGTTTCCCATTTTCTTAGCAAAATATTAAGAAATGAGGGATGGCTCATGACCTGTGCACAGTACTGTATTTAAAAAGTAAAATATTTAATATCAGAAGAAAAACAACTCACCATTTGACTTTGTGCAGCAATACAACAAGAACAGGAGGAACATGAAAACGAACATTAGTCTAAAGATCATCAGAACAACAAATGAAGAGCTTTCAGGATCGAGCATATCTGTTGTTAAAAAAAAAAAAAAAAAAGGCACATTAACTGCTACCATCTTGAAACTTTTCCTCAGAATGAAAAGTTCTCTACAGTCTTCAACACACCTGAGTGAAATACTTCAGTTTGACATCACTCAGGCCAATCTTTATGTTACATTCAGAATCTAGTTCTAGTCCCGCTCCTTATCCACTGCATTATATTACTGTAAAATGCCATCGTCCTTGTGAACAGAAGCATTTTTAAAGCTGCTATTTTAGTGTTTAGTGTTTATAAGCACAGTGTAAGCACAAAGGGGTGAAATATCAGCTTCCTTTTGTTCTTTGCAAAACTGACACTAACTTTCTCCCTTCACACTCCCACTCAGTGTCTTCTCCAGGATCTCACATCTGATTATTATCTTGACTAGTCTGCATATTTGAGGCCAAATGTGTTGCAATATCTTAAAAACTGTGAATTACTGATCCAGGCATAAAACTGAAAATAAAAAACGTTTCTACATTTTGTCTTTCTATGACACTCACTGATGAAAAGCTCACCATTTTCATCAATGATGAGTGGATCACTGTACTCTGTGTAGTAGACTGGGTGTCCTCTTCCTCCTCTGCACCTGTAGAGTCCTTCCTGTGAGACACTGATTTGTCCTACTGAAGGGAACTGCATCTGCATCTGAACAGCATCTTGTGTGGTCAGAGGTTCAGATGAGTTTACATCTCTGTACCAGTAGAATTTCCATCCAGATGATGAGTTCACTGAGCAGCTAAGGGTCACACTGCCCCCTACTGGAATGTCTCTCACATCAATAGTTATTTGGGCCTTTGGGTGATCTGCTGTTGAGTTTAAACAAAGACAGAAATAAAATAGATATTACACCACACACAGGCCAGGATTACACTACCCTGATGTTATGTGCCTTCATTTTGCATTTTTCTTCTGGTCTTCCTCCTCCAATTACCAAATTGTAACAGTGTGAGTATGTGCAACATAGTGCAATGGCCCAAACTGTTAACACTGATGTCATCGCCTCTCACACACTCATTCCTCTAATACATAGCTGTAATGCCTTTTACATAGTTTCATTTTGATGCTTTTTTCATTTACAGACTGCAACAGTTTACTTTGGCTAGACAACTTCGTCCTGCATCATGAGAAGAAATCAACACTTGCCTTCCTGTAAGAGGAAAAGAAAATCCTGCTCATCTCGCTGTAACTTCCTGCAGCTCACATTACACTTTTTTTTTACCTTAGTATCAACATTTACACAAGACACACAAACACACGCTCGTTCAGCTGTCTTAGTGAGGACCTTCATTGACATAATGTTTGCCCTAACCCCTTACCCTAACCATAACCATTAAAAATTAATCCCTAACCTTGATCCTTAGCCTAAACCTAACCATAACCTAATTGTAACCCTGACACTAAAACCACATTTTCAGCCTTCAGGTGTGTGTCCTCACAAATGACTGTTGGTCCTCACATGTATAGTAGGATGCAGATTTCGGTCCTCACAATGATAGATAGACAGGAACAGACACACACACTCATTGTCATATCTTAGTGAGGACATCTAATTGAAAAATTGAAGGCCTAATCCTGAACCTTAGCCTAAACCTAACCATAACCTAATTGTAACCCTGACACTAAAACCACATTTTGAGTCTTAGAAATACCTTCAAACTTGCAGGGACGAGCATTTTGTCCCCACAATGGACTCTTGGTCCCCACAAATATAGTAGCATGCCAATTTTTTGTCTTTACAAAGATGTCTAAACATGTATACACACACATGCACACACACAAACCAAATCTGCCTCCCTACTTACAAAAAACTTTTTTTTTAATCATTATTTATATCATTATTGTACTCAGGTTATGGAGCAGCAGGTCAGCATTGCTGTCCCTATACCAGCTGAAAGTTCAGGAGACAAAGTGGTGACAAACTGCCAACAATGAGCTACTATCAGCTGTAGCTCTTTGTAACAATGTAACAATGTAACATCCTTTGTAGACCATTGAATTCATCCTGGGCTCACACAACAAACATGACTTACTTGATGCTGACAATGTGAAGGCTTCACTCCACTCTGTTGAAGAATATGAGTCATCTCTGCATCGACTCTTACACATGTAGTCTCCACTGCTGGACTCAGAAACTCTGAATGTCACATCATTATTGCGTGTCCACACTTTGAGTGTCCTGGGTCCTCTCCATTTATATTCCCACTCGGTGGTTTCACCTCCTTCCTGCACCTCACATGTCAGAGTGATCGTCTCACCTCTGAATATCTGAGGCCAGTTGGGTTGTTGTTTTACAACAACTTTATTGGAAACTGTTCAAACATATTAACAGTTAAGATAAAAAATAGAAACATGAAATCAACAGAGGAACCTTAGCATCATTTGATAATCATGAGTGAATGTATATTTCATACTAAACTCACAGGTTTTCTCAATGGTGACATCATCACTTCTATCAGTGTAGTAAGCTGGGTTTCCTCTTGTTCCTCTGCAGCTGTAGATTCCTCCTTGAGATACTCTGATATCTCTGTTTTGTTGATCTCTGATTTGAAGTTCAGAGATTCTTTGGGTTCGTCTGAACCACTCATATTTCCATCCATCAGAGCTCTGCACAGAGCAGGTCAGTGTCACACTGCCCCCTACTGATATGATTGTTGTTCCTGCTGTCAGTGTGGCCCTGGGTTTATCTGCTGTTATAAAAATTAAAGAAAAACAGATCCATACATTAAAAAAAAAGAAGCATGTGTTAATGTCATAAAACAGATAAGAGATAAGATAGAACTTTATTAATCCCTCGGGTGGGTTCCTCTGGGAAATTCGACTAAAACCTGCTACTTGCAGGAAAATCTTCAAAATTCTTCTTCATCATATTTTCTGCTCTTTGATTTTTTGCTGTCTTTCTCAACATGGTAACAGAGGCAGGGTGTATATCTCTAAATAAACAGAATATAACTGTTTTTCCATTGTCCTGCCTGACAAAGTGGACATAAAGGACCGGATTGGTTATAATGTAAGCACAATAACACAGAGTTATAAAGATACTTGAAAAACAACCACTTTTTGGCACAACACTGGGATTTGCATATTATTTTGTCACTATTTATCACTGTAAATAAACTCACTGTCTTTATTTGGAAGAGTTTGGGTCTGCTCATTACCTCTGATGTGACAACATTTAAATGTACAGGATCATAAATTTATGCTGTTGGTCACTGAGGACTTACCTAATACAGTTATAGAGACAGTATTACTGTTCTTTGTATAACTGTTGCTCGTCCTGTGACCAGAGCACTGATATTCAACACTGTGACCTGTAATTGTACATTTTAATCTGTGGTTTTTGTAATCACTGTAGCTGATAAATTCTTGACCATCCTTCTTGATTATATATTTCCAGTCAGTGTCTCTTCCTTCATTCATGTCACATTTGAAGACAATGAACTCTCCAATGAAAAAACTGGACCAGTTGGGTTCAATCGTTAGCACAGCATCTAGAATCCAACACAACCACACAGTTAACAATCTGAAACATTGAAACATTTTCTTTAGTCAAGAAGCAACATGTTCATAAAAATTATAAATGTGTTGCAAAAATGAGCAAAACCAGAAAGTGCTTAAAACTGATGCAGTAGGCTAAGATGAATCTTTACTAAATGAATAAAAAGAAGTCAATAAAATAAAGTGAAAACTGTTCAGTCACCTTGAGCGTGTCCAGTGCAGAGGAGTGTACAGAGCGCTACAATAAAGACAGAGACTTCAGACATTATCAAACTAAACAAACCTTTGTTAGATAAACTAAAGCAGCTCCACTCTGATCTGAGTCAGTGCACTAAAATCTAATCCAGTCTACAAACAACCATGTTGGTAACAAACATGAGTCCTCTGATCACATGACCTGAAATGGTACAAACGACTGATGCTCTGCTCTTCTTACTAAAACATGTTTATGGATCAGTATGAATCAAACAATAGAAGTCAGTGATGTACTCACAGAATAGGCCCAGCTCACAGAGCAAAGTGGCTCCCATCCAGCAGTGACACGTCTGAAAACTTCTACAACTTTCTGTAAAGAGAGAGAGTGAAGCAGCAGCACAGCAGATACCAAAGAGCTGTGAAGACCACAAACACTTTTTATAAGTTTTTGCTTCCTTCCTTTTACACAGACAAAGCAAGAAGATCTGACCACAACATACTGTCACATGTTTATTGTCTCCTGCTGCTGCAGAGACATGTTAGGCAGATTTTTTATGAGTAGATCACAAGTTAAAGTTAAATGTGAAGTCCTTTATTTTACACCCAGAAACACAACAAGAACAGAGCTCTGGCTGCACCTTCACATAACATAACATACTCCCTCTTGCCTCAAATACCGGGAACATTTTGGTTCTACAAGTTAATTGTTTATTTCATAATTACTTTGTGTAGTATGAATGATCATACGGGAAGTTTTTATCAGTAGGAAAAAGTGTAAAACCTGTGAAAATATAAATAAAAGTCCAAAATTTTTTTCTACTTGCTTATTTGTGGTGAGCAGCAGATCAAATTGAGTAAGAATTATAAATGGCTTCATGCCACATTCAGGCCAGTGACTCATTTATGCACGCAGACACGAGCAATACCTCTGTGTTACATGCACACATTTCTGCATCTCTGCCATTCAAAGACACTTTGTACATAGTTTATTTTATGTAATATTCAATACTGAACTGTACATTTAGTCTTTTTCAAGAAGAAATTTTTTATTCAGTGTTTTCATAAAAGCCTTGTTTTTATGCATTCACTGCTAATAGGGAGAACGTATGAGGTTTAAAGCCTGGAAAAGTTTGAAACCTTTTATTCTCCACAATGGAAAATGGCTAAAAAATAAAAATGCGTATCACATTATCCATCTCCTAATTTTATAAATCCTGCATTCAGCTTTGCAGTCTCCAACATCAGTGAAATGTAGTCAGATGCTGCTCATTTTATGTGTTCACTTGTTACTTTTTCTGACACGCTTGCATTTAAATGCGGCTCCCCGTCTCTCTGCATACCTGGCCTGTACCACCGTCTTCAGAACGTCTGCCCTTCTTTCACATAATGGTGTGATCTCAGTCTTTGCATGTGATTGGCCGATTGTGTGCCCATAAAAATGAAGTTCCATCTCTTCCTGCATGTATTCTCTGCAGGACTGAAGACTCAGCTCCCACACACCGACGGGCCAGACACATGAAGCCACTGTGGATGACTGTATTTTTTGGGGGATAGACTAAAACATCTTACCAGAGTTATGGGAAAGGTTTTATCATGGCTGAGATTCTACCTGTCCGGGTGATCTCAGACTGTTAGTTTTAAAAATGATCTCTCTCAGACCTGTGCTGTGAGGCAAGGGGGGATAAATACAACAGAAAAACACTGGATAAGAAGGTTCAACATTCAGAGAGTTATTTTATTGTAGACAGAACACATGCCTCCATAAACACAGATTAGGAGAGATGGCTATCGTATAACAATATGGTGACCAAATGAAAACATCAGAGTCACTACAAAGTAATGGAGCAGTCTGGTTGCAGCTATAAATATGTTTTTTTTTTCTACTGACTGAAAGAAGCAGAAAAAATTTTTCTTCACACAATTGTTTTTTAAAAATTGAAAGTCTTTTCAAAATAAAGTACTTAGATGCCATGTCCAAAGCACTGTAATGCAAAGTTTTCAAAGCTTGAAAGTGATTTGCATCTATTATTAGCACTTTGATTTTATTATTACAAATATTACAATATTTAATGTTATATTGCATAGGTTCTTCTTCCCACCCATAGTTACAATATTATGACCAAAAACCTTAGGGGGAAAATGAGGACAAGATCTACTGTTTTAATTACACTCTTAAAGTAAGTAAAAGTTTAATTTACTTAATAACTTAGGTTAGAATATACATCAGCTGTTATGAACTACACAAGTATAGGGTAAATAAATTTGCTGGGGAACGCAACAATCTTTAAATAATCTGTTTCCATCCATCAGCTCTACAAACCACTATAATCACTAATGTTGCAGTAAAACGACATTGGCACTTCTGCACTCAGCATCCTGTAAAGAGAGGAAAAAAAACTTTTCACTGATTGTTTGTTTGTTCTTTTACTAAATTACTTTTTACAAAATGATTGGTATGTTTCGAATTAAGGTTAGCATGATAGATGCTCCCTGTACGGAGGCCTCTCGTACCTGCGTTCTCAGTGGTCTTCAACTGAGGTTGAAATACACGTTTATATTTAAGCTGGACATCAGTCACCCCTTGATCTCTCAGGATTGTTTCCAACTAAAAGAAAAATACAATCAAAGAAAAGAATTGTTTGACATACTCTCCAGATTTAGCACACAGCTTCATACCTCTCTGTGTAACATTAAGATAACTATAATAATTAAACCATTTTTAAATCATCAGTTGGACTTTGAGGAGATACTTAAGTGTTGAATTTAAATATTTTTATTTAGTTTCTATTACTTTCAAAAACAAATGCACACAGACCATAATGTATTATGTATAAAAATAGAATTGACAGTCTTGCTAGACTTCAGGGATGAGTTCATGATGTCATAAATAACAAAGTGCTTCAGATGTGCTTCACTGAAAATATTACTCTTTTTATATTTTTGACTCTACTCAAGACTTTTTGCATACTGGTATTATTTTTTTCTGTAGGTAGTTTTTGGTTGATGTTCTGTTTACTGTAATTTTATGAACTCTTGCAGTATAACCAGTTTCCCCTGGTGGACCCTTGAAGCTATGTTTGTACCTTCTGTAGGAATAGGCTGGAAGTAGTAGAGTCAGTGAGATCCACATCAGACTGCACCTTCATCTTTATGACCATCTTCTTTAGCTTGAGACCTGCAGAATACAAACACAGAAATATAATCTCAGCCATTATTAAGACTGTCTTGATGAATGCTCTTACATCTAGGAAAGGAAGAAGAAAGTTGTTTTGGTTCATCTGAGCGTTGTGTTGATTGCGATCCTTATTATGAATATTATTATTTTTCTATCCGAGTTTTGACATCACACTTTTTCCAAGAAATGACTTATTGCTTTTGTATTTCAGGAACTTACCTCCTTGACACATGAATGTTGCTTTCTGGTTACAGTCAGCTGGTATCCAGCGTCCCTGCTGTGATCCTTCCACAGAAACGCATTTTCCACTATAACTTCCGCCTCTTTTCCAGTACCTGAAGGAGGTCTTTGTTCCATCTGACCAGTACCAGGAATCTTTAAACAGACCGAACCACACTGCGTTTGTAACTGAAGCAATCGCTAAATTTTCCTGTGCTGTATGCACACATGCCAGATCAGTGTGCTTCTGCCTGCACAGATCTTGACTGTTTGGCCAGGTTTGTCCCTGTGTGTAAACCACATACTTCTTGCTGCCATCCTGCTGAACTAAAAACATACAAGGAGAGAGGAATAAAAGGAAGTTAGACATCTTTTTTCTTCCAAGAAAAGTAGAAATCAGGTAAGATTTTTAGAGCCAGATTAACATTTAGGAGGGCCAAAGTGTGGCTAAATGCCTTAAACCATTGTAATTGTGTATTGATTCATATATGTGCACACATTTAAAAGAATCACACCTGGGCTATCATTTTGTGTGCTACCCAGCTAATGATTTTTCTTTCTTTGTTTTAGATATAAGAAATATAAATTTATATTTATCTTCACCATTAAATAATTCATATCAAAATCCTGAAGGTTTTATTTCAACTTAATCACTGTATGTAATTGCATCAGTTTACATTTGCTTTAAAGATCATTGTGTCATTTACTCACTTTCATAACACACATAAGCTTTGGTTACGTCACATGGCGCATCATTCCAGAGGCCGTTATCATACATCTCTCCACATGCCTCAACTCCTCCAGAGTTGCTTGGTTCACCAGGGCTCCACTGGGTGAAGCTCGTTACACCGCTGCCATCAGACCAAAGCCACCTGTTGGTCTGTCCATTGTAAAGTCCAATCCATGATGATGTCACGTCCAGTGTGTTGATCAGCTGGTTTTCATCATCCATGTTATTTATGGTTGCTAAGTCGGTGTACTTTAATCTGCAGAAGCTCTGAGCCTCATACCAGGTCAGGGATTTATTGATGAAGTGATACTGCTGAAGCACTTAAAAAAAAACAGCAGATTAGCCTTTCTTTCTTCAATTAAAAACAGACAAACTGCATCACCAAAGAGCATCAACTTTCTCATGCATAAATACACATCTGATTACTCAAGTTAAACCTACCAACCAAAAATATATTTTGTTTCCCATCTCATAACTGTTTTATTCTAAAATACATTTTTTTCAGTGAGTTTGTTCCAATGAATAATCTGTCTCGTGAAATCAAGAAACATGAAATAAGGAATTTAAGAAACAAGCTGGTTTTAAGAGATGAAAAACGTCTGCAACTTTAAAATATTAATTGGTTGGCAAATCTGATAAACACGTCAAGGTCTCAGGAATATTCAGTCAGAAACAGATCTGCAATAAATGCTGGCCAAGAATTCAGTTCAGATATGGCTCGAAACCCAACCGTGTCCTCTTGGCTTGAAAAACAAAAACAAAACAAAAAACTGGAAATTATTAGATTAAGCTGATCTTACTACTTTTGTCTACTTTTAGTTTTCCTTTTAAGTATGACAATGCACTGTCATTACAATCACCAAAAAATCTCCTCAGTTTTAGTAAAATCCAGCTGGGTTTATCATTGCTCAAAAAAAATATAAAAATGTATTTGACAAAACTAACAGACGGACTCTCCTCTCCAGCACCCTGGCATAGACTTTCCCAGAGAGGTTGAGGAGTGTGATTCCCCTGTAGTTGGAACACACCCTCCGGTCCCCTTTCTTAAAGCAAACCACGACTATTATGAAAAGTTACTCTATATATGTTACAAATTATGTCCCCTACATAAAAACATACATAAGAGATAACATAAGAATAACTACAATTTTTTTGTTATTCATCAAATGTTTGTTGTTTAAAACTATTTTGGAGCCATGGGAGAGGCCATGTTTTTTCGCACACAACGTATTCTGGGACGATGACGTGTATTGGTTGTCGGCTGTATAGGTGCTCTCATTCAGCTACCCTGTTTTGTTTTTTATAGTGTAGTAACCGTATTAATTAACTTGCCTATTAGTGACCTGGTGACGACTTGGTAGACCCGCACTATCCGGTATTTGAGTCTGACATTATTAGCCATGCCTGTGCCCAAACTCTGCTGCAAAAGTCAAATGATCGCTGCAGCATTGCTGACAGTTCTAAAACTGTCTAAAATTGTTAATTTGTAATAAACTGGTCAGTGTGGCTGCTCTGCCAGGTGTAACAATTAAGTTTGATTGTTAATTAAGTGTAACATCCAGGCTCGCTAGCTTCTATCTAAATATAATATACCATGTTCTGACTGAGAGATTTATTAAACAAATTAAAATGTACAGCTCTGCTATCACTTCCAACATAAATGATGGCAGGAAAGTAAAAAGCAGCGACGTTTGTAGGGTTACTGAAGTTGGGCAAGCTGGTATATAATGATGTGCTACGTGATCGCCAGCGCGACAAGCTATTGTGCAGTTACATCGTAAGGGTTTAAAAACTGAGCTTTAAAATGATTAGAAGTAATAAAAACTGTGAGAAGCCGACAGTGATCACTGACTGTTTTTAGGGGCTTGTTGAGATTAAATCGAACAAGATACAAAGCATTAAAATATGTTGAAAACACAACACTCTTATTAAATGAGAATACTTAGGGCCCAGAAACAGGATTCATCAGGTTATCACTTAAAGACTGGATACTGGTCATGGAGGCTAACAAGGGCTGCCCAAAGAACATCTGGATTAAGACATACGGCTTCAAAAAGTTTTGGTGCTTTACAACAAACCTTCTCAGTCGCCGTTGTCATTGGCAAGCAGTAGCCGCATAGACACCAGTAATTTTCCCTCACTCTTTCGTCCTCGTGTGACGGATTGTTTTCATCTTCATCTAAACTAAGTGCAGTTGACTATTTTCATTCTCTCTCTCGGGTTGCTCTGGTTCAAACTGGAAAGGTTACCCAGAGTGCATTGAGAAGTAAATAACAATGGCGGCCTACTGGTAAATCGGTTTTATGTCAAATGTGCTTAAAAGGAAAACATTTGGTGTATTTTAATACCACATATGTGTTATTGAAAGCACAGTACATATTTTAGCGCAAGAATGTCTTAATAGCTGGGCTTCCCTTTAAAGATGGGAACCACCAACCCGGTCTGCCAATCAAGGGGTACTGCCCCTGATTCCCACGCAACACTGTAGAGGAGTGTCAACCAAGACAGCCCCACAACATCCAGAGCATTAAGGAACTTGGGGTGGAACTCATCCACCCCAGGGGATCTGCAACCAAGAAGTTGCTTAACTACTTCAGTGACCTCGCCCCCAGAGATTGGTGGGTCATCCCCTTCATCCCCAGACTCTGCTTCCTCCACGGAAGATGTGTCAGTGGGATTAAGGAGGTCCTTGAAGTATTCCTTCCAGCGCCCGAAAATTTTCTCAGTCAAAGTCAGCAGCGCTCCACCTGCAAAATACACAGTGCAGGTAGAGCACCGCTTTCCCCTCCTGAGTTGCCTGACTATTTGCCAGAATCTCTTTGAGGCAGTACGAAAGTCTTTTTCCACGGCCTCTCCAAACTCCTCCCACACACGAGTGTGGAACAGACCAGACTCGTTCCTGGTGGGTGCTCCGCCAGTGCCCCGCCAGTGCCCACTCCGGGTCAGGGACGAGTTCCTGTCCCAAGTGGAGGAGTTTAAGTACCTCCGGGTCTTGTTCACAAGTGACGGGAGAAGGGGGTGGGAGATCGACAGTGATGCGGACACTATACCAGTCTGTTGTGGTGAAGACAGGGCTGAGTGTAAAGATGAAACTCTCAATTTACCAGTTGATCTACGTCCCTGCCCTCACCTATGGTCACAAGCTGTGAGTAGTGACCAAAAGAACAAGATCGCGGATGCAAGCAGTGGAAATGGGTTTCCTCCAAAGGGTGGCTTGCATCTTCCTTAGAGATAGGGTAAGAAGTTTGACCTTTCAGGAGGGGCCCAGAGTAGAGCCGCTGCTCCTTCACATCGAAAGGAGCCAGTTGAGGTGGTTCGGGCACTTGACAAGGATGCCTCCTAGGCGCCTCCTGGATGAGGTGTTCCGGGCATGTCCCACAGGGAGGAGGCCCCGGGGCAGACCCAGGACACGCTGGAGAGATTTAATCTCTCGGCTTGCCTGGGAACGCCTTGGTGTTCCCCCGGACAAGCTGGAGGAGTTGGCTGGGGAGAGGGAGATCTGGGCTTCTCTGCTTGGGCTGCTGCCCCCACAACCCGGCCCCGGACAAGCAGAAGAAAATGGATGGCTGGCTGGATGGATGAAAAAAACTAAACAAAACACTGATTGAGCTACTGCAGTGCATGCTTGTTTACCTGTTATAGTGGACCCTGCTAAAAGCAGTGCAGTTCTGGTGGTGGTCATCAAATGCATTATGAAAATTCCTGCAAACCAAAGAAGAATGACTAGCACTCATCTACTGAATACTGCCATATTCAGTTGATGATATATCCAAACTGAATGTATAAATATATCATCTTTTTTGTCATTTTCTATGAAGTTACAGAAAGAGTAAAAAGAGTAACAATTGTTTTACACATGTATGATAATTAATTAATTTAAAACTGAACACATAACTTGACATATAGGCTTTGAATCACCTAACTAAATTCCTAAGTAATTCATTATTCAATGATGCAGGAGGTAGTAAACATGAATAATAAAAAGAATTGTTCATATCTAATGTATTGTGAAATGGAAAGTTACAAAAATCCTAACTTTGACACAATAATTTACCATCCATTTTTTTTCTTCTTCTTTCTTCCCCATTTGTACAGGATGGCTAAATCTTTCTATAACGATTACACACAATAACTCTCCTTTGATGTCGATGACACCAATTAACTGAGCAAGCTTAACATTTCCTATAAATTGTTTTATACTGTTTTTTTATTTAGGCTTGCAAAAACCTTGGTGTTAGATTTGTTATAAATGCAGAGAATCATATCACATTTGGTCTCTTGACATGTCTTTTTAATGGGGGGTGTTTAGAGTTCTCTAAATACTGTTTTCAAATCTTGGCTCGTGTGATTTGGCATTTATCAATAGTTGGTCCACGACCCTGTCAGGGACACTTCCAATAGGGCTTAAAATCTGGGACACTCCACCAATTCTTCTCAGAATGGAAGAAGCTTCTCAGATGATAGATGAAACATCGTCAAGAAACTTAAAGAAGTCCAGACTCTTTCCAAACTCCTTAGATTGCACTGTACTCTGTCATAACACAGTTAAACTCTATTATTCTTGTGGAGTTTCAATGACACTGTGGGAATTGTATGTAAAATGATGCAAATGAGTCACTGGATGAAAAGATCTCTCTGACTGTGATAGAAATTGCTTCTTAAAACTCTGAAAAGTTGAAGTTTGCAAAATTTCAGTGTTTATAGACCAAGCTCACTGTTTGTTTCAAAAGTTTGGTAGCGTATTGTATCACCAAGCTAAACTCTACCATTGTTATTGAGTTTCTATGACACTGTGGACTTGCATGTAAAGCAATACAAATGAGTCACTGAATATAAAAATCTCTGTAACCATGTCACCCATGCAAGAAATGACCTGTTCCAACCCTGAAAAGATGTTTCTAGGTTTTGCAACATGTTTATAGACCCATATCATTGTTAGTTTCAAAAAGCTTTCACTCATAATATTTTCACTAGTGATATTCGATGCAGTTTTTCAGCTTCTTTACCACGAAACCGTTTTTTTATTCTCAGTTTAAAAAAATAAATAAATAAAAAAATTATTTCATTCATGAAATCTTGTGTCTTTTTCCCTCTTTAGTGAGTTTATAAGACTAAATTCTCAACAAAATCTTTAAAAAGTTTGCTTTGATTTATTTCATAGTTAACTCTTTTTTATTTTCATCATTACTTCACAAAAAATGTTTTTACTGTTTGGATTTACCTGCACAAATGAGAGTTTTATGACCCATGGTTCAGAAGAAGTAGTCTAGAAAAAAAAAGGCAAAACAGCAACTTAATACTCAGTTTTCTCAAGTACAGCATACAACACCACATACACCATTTAAATATTTTGCAACCAGTACAGCAACAAGTACCAACAAGCAAATAAAGTTAACGGTTGATCTATAAATAATTTATACTCAGAGATATACAAGATAGATATACAAGTACCTGATGCGGTTCAGTTTGCTTCTGAAACCTCCTGTGAATCTGAAGGTCTTTTGATTTACACACTATGAAAAGAAACTATGCAGACACAGAAACTTATTTGGTTATAGGTGTGCCAAAAGAGATTTAAAGAGCCAGTGACAGTCATTAGGCTAGTCTAACCGGAGCATCTGACATTAAGAAAATGAAGTAAGATTACATTTTAATATTTTGCTGTCTGCAATTATACATTAACATTACACTCGTGCAAAATCATTAAGTGATTCAGAAACAGTTAACATGACATTATAGCATTAAAGCCTTCACGTTGGTGTTACATGCTTATCCAATGTATACATGTCTAGATGAGTCAGATAACACAGACCAATTATTTAAACTGCAGGAATGTCTGAAATATATAAAGACCTGGATGGCCACTAATTTTATGCTCCTAAATTCAGATAAAACTGAGGTTATTGTACTCAGCCCTGAGAATCTAGATATATGGTATCTAACCAGATTCTTACTCTGGATGATTTTACCTTGGCCTCCAGTAACACTGTGAGGAACCTTGGAGTTATTTTTGACCAGGATATGTCCTTCAATGCACATATTAAACAAATATGTAAGACATGCTTTCTTTCCATTTGCACAATATCTCTAAAATTAGAAATATCCTGTCTCAGAGTGATGATGAAAAACCAGTTCATGCATTTTTACTTCTACAGGGAGTGCAGAATTATTAGGCAAGTTAAATTTTTGAGGAATAATTTTATTATTGAACAACAACCATGTTCTCAATGAACCCAAAAAACTCATTAATATCAAAGCTGAATGTTTTTGGAAGTAGTTTTTAGTTTGTTTTTAGTTTTAGCTATTTTAGGGGGATATCTGTGTGTGCAGGTGACTATTGCTGTGCATAATTATTAGGCAACTTAACAAAAAACAAATATATACCCATTTCAATTATTTATTTTTACCAGTGAAACCAATATAACATCTCCACATTCACAAATATACATTTCTGACATTCAAAAAGAAAACAAAAACAAATCAGCGACCAATATAGCCACCTTTCTTTGCAAGGACACTCAAAAGCCTGCCATCCATGGATTCTGTCAGTGTTTTGATCTGTTCACCATCAACATTGCGTGCAGCAGCAACCACAGCCTCCCAGACACTGTTCAGAGAGGTGTACTGTTTTCCCTCCTTGTAAATCTCACATTTGATGATGGACCACAGGTTCTCAATGGGGTTCAGATCAGGTGAACAAGGAGGCCATGTCATTAGTTTTTCTTCTTTTATACCCTTTCTTGCCAGCCACGCTGTGGAGTACTTGTGATGGAGCATTGTCCTGCATGAAAATCATGTTTTTCTTGAAGGATGCAGACTTCTTCCTGTACCACTGCTTGAAGAAGGTGTCTTCCAGAAACTGGCAGTAGGACTGGGAGTTGAGCTTGACTCCATCCTCAACCCGAAAAGGCCCCACAAGCTCATCTTTGATGATACCAGCCCAAACCAGTACTCCACCTCCACCTTGCTGGCGTCTGAGTCGGACTGGAGCTCTCTGCCCTTTACCAATCCAGCCACGGGCCCATCCATCTGGCCCATCAAGACTCACTCTCATTTCATCAGTCCATAAAACCTTAGAAAAACCAGTCTTGAGATATTTCTTGGCCCAGTCTTGACGTTTCAGCTTGTGTGTCTTGTTCAGTGGTGGTCGTCTTTCAGCCTTTCTTACCTTGGCCATGTCTCTGAGTATTGCACACCTTGTGCTTTTGGGCACTCCAGTGATGTTGCAGCTCTGAAATATGGCCAAACTGGTGGCAAGTGGCATCTTGGCAGCTGCACGCTTGACTTTTCTCAGTTCATGGGCAGTTATTTTGTGCCTTGGTTTTTCCACACGCTTCTTGCGACCCTGTTGACTATTTTGAATGAAACGCTTGATTGTTCGATGATCACGCTTCAGAAGCTTTGCAATTTTGAGACTGCTGCATCCCTCTGCAAGATATCTCACTATTTTTGTCACGGTGAGTGAGATGAGCCGTGTGGAAAATAAAGGAGGATCCAAACACAGGCAGTCGTGAGGGTGTGAAGGTGGTTTATTAAACACAAAAAGGAAATGGACAAACGGCGAACGGAGCAATGACTAAACTAAACTGGAACAAACTAACTACAGAACACGAACCTGGACATGAATGAGAGCGGGCGGAAACAGATGATGGTTGACTGCAGGGAAACACACAGATGAAGCAGGGTGGAAACACAGACGGACCAGCAACTACAATAACGGAGGACATGACTTAAATACACCCAGAGAAACACAGGGGAATTACACACAGGTGGTGGACACAGCTGGGAATGATCAACAAGACGAGACAGAGGTAAAACTGAACACACTCACATGAGACCCAGACCTTCACAATAAAACAGGAAATGAGAACACCACACCAAGACGCAGACCTGACACTGAGAGACAGACAGGAAATGACATATGAAACTAAACCCACATCGTAAACCCAGATAAACAGAAACATGGAACTCTAATAATAGAAATCATAATCATCACCATAACACGACAAGAGAACAAGAACACAATCCCTGATGCAAACTTAAATCAAAACACAAAAAACTCAAAATACTGGGTCCAACGAACCCAGAACCGTGACAATTTTTGACTTTTCTGAGCCTGTCAAGTCCTTCTTTTGACCCATTTTGCCAAAGGAAAGGACGTTGCCTAATAATTATGCACACCTGATATAGGGTGTTGATGTCATTAGACCACACCCCTTCCCATTACAGAGATGCACATCACCTAATATGCTTAATTGGTAGTAGGCGTTCGAGCCTATACAGCTTGGAGTAAGACAACATGCATGAAGAGGATGATGTGGACAAAATACTCATTTGCCTAATAATTCTGCACTCCCTGTAGGTTGGACGACTGTAATTCGTTGTTATCAGGAAGTCCTAAAAACTCCCTGAAAAGCCTTCTGTTAACCCTCTGTGGTCGCCGGAAGCGCCGGCACGTCAAAATCACATGACCAATTTAAGATGACACAGCTACAAGATGCAGCGATTCAGAGTCTCCATTTCAACTTGGGTCGAAAGGGCGGACTTCAAACTACATACCAGTTTTTGAATTGTATCGATGGGCCACGTAAAACCAGAGTTATTTATGATAAAAACTACACGTGATGTTTTTTTCTGAACAAAACAGTGCTGTTTACAGTGGGAAGAACGGTAAAAACTGCGTTTTCTACAGACATCGCTAGCAAACACTCTTCCTTTGCGAGTGAAAAAAGAAAAAGAAAAAACACCCCTTCCCTATAGAGATTGACAGACCACGTGGCTTTCGCGCATTGCATGCCAGGAACTCGTGGCAAAACAATCCAAGTACCGCATCAAATGCAAGCATTTGTAGCACCGCAAAACGTTCATTCTCCGGTTCCAATACCTTCTTGCTTTTTGTACATACCCCAAAAAGGTATGTACAAAATGAAGGAGAACAATGCCGGTCCGTACAAAGACAGACTTGATGAAAAGTCAAAGAAAAGATACGAGGAAAAAATCAAAGGAGTGAAAGGGTTAGACCCTTACAAGCACACAGAGTGGACAAAATGCGTTAGCGTGCTGCTATTATTTTAAGAGTATTTACTAAACTATTTGAAATATAATATTTATGGAAAACCTAAATTTACTTTTAAATTTGATTTTTGTGTGAAATTAGTCACATTGTGCACATTTTATAACAATGTGTTGCTTGCGCTCTCAACATTTCTGCCCCTACGTTCAAATTTCTGTACACTGTTATATTTGTGCCACAAAACCACAGACTTGGATGCAAAAAATTCTGATTGGCTGTTTTGGTCTCCAATCAGCTCGCTAGCTACTGTACCCAAACCCAGAATGCATTTCGTCCAAAACTCAAACGGGGAAGTTGCAGAGGAACGCAGAGTGGCGACGTTTGAAATATTACTCTTTCTAGATCACAAAAACAATGGCCTGTATTTGTATAGCGCTTTTACTAGTCCCTCCTAGGGACCCCAAAGCGCTTCACACACCCAGTCATCCACCCACTCACACACTGGTGGAGGCAAGCTACAGTTGTAGCCACAGCTGCCCTGGGGCAGACTGGCAGAAGCGAGGCTGCCATATCGCGCCATTGGCCCTTCTGGCCATCACCAGTAGGCAACGGGTGAAGTGTCTTGCCCAAGGCACAACGACCGAGACTGTCCAAGCCAGGGCTCGAACCGGCAACCTTCCGATTACAGGGCGAACACCCAACTCTTGAGCCACGATCGCCCCAAAATAAACTTTTAAGATACATTTTCAAGCCAGAATGGTGCTGTGTAAACTTTAAGTATGTGCTGAAGACATTGCATATTTGCAAAAGTGCTCTAACATTTTCGTCAAAATGCAAGACTTGCACTTGCAAAAATCTTTTTACGTGCGTTCAGTTTTTTTTGTGTGCTTAGAATAGTGGCACAAAAATAACGCCGTAGAAAATAAGTATATAGCTGTAAGTGTTAAACACAGACTCATAACTGACATTTGATTTTGCTAATACGAACAACATGCAAATGTATGGTCACCGTAGTAATTTGTTTGAAGAAATTATTGGTGTAAAAGGCTTTGCTTTATTGCACTAATTCACAGTTTTTTATTTGGGAATATGTAGATGTAATTGCGTGGCATCGCCACAAGAGGGAAGCACGTACTATTTTCCATGAAATCGATACCTGCAGCAAACAGCGGTCTAAAGGAGCAGATGGTTTGTACCACACCACATTAATTTCAAGACTTTCTTCACATTTTTAAGATTGAAAGTGAAAAAATATTAAAAGTTGTATCAATTAAATTGCATGAATATTTAAAAATATAAAATATTAAAGCTTTTTCACGAGCCAATAACAATGTATATGGGTCACTAAACTCTGAGCCACTGACCTGAGTGTTGGTAAGTTGGCCACTGAATTACTGTTAATGTTAATTAATAACTAATCATTGGTATCATTGGTACAGGAATGTGTGTGTATTCATTTGTTGATTTTTGTGTATAAATGCTGTTCTGCTTCAATTAAATTCAATTTTATTTACATAGAGCCAAATCACAACAATGGTCACCTCAAGGCGATTTAAATTATACAGTAGATCGTACAATAATAGATTCAGAGAATCTATTATTGTACTCTCATCTGGCATATGACCCATGGATTAGATTCGTAGATTAGTTTGATGCTGTCAACACCCTTTTCGTGTGAATTCGCTGGGAAACCCTGGGTTTACTTGAGTTGAAAACCCACTTTGTGCAAGCATTTATCCAGGTCCTGGTGTTAGGGTGGGTGAGCCCAGATAACAGAAACATACCCTGGATAGGGCCGATAGCCAGCAGCATATTCAACTGCCTTTATAAAGGAAACAAAGACCTGATATGAAAGTATATTAAGTCTGGCGTTCAGCCTCAGAGAGGCGACAGCCAGCTGGGTTTATACTGAGAGCTGTGCATTCCATTCCAACTTGCAAGGTGAGCTGGCAGCGGCATTTCCAGAAACAATGAAGCACTTTTGCAAATAGGCGCTATCTTGACAGCATTGTTTTTTTTTACAAATTTAACTGACATAGCCATGTGTTTATTTTATAGAGAGCAGATTGCTGTGTTTAAGGATTACAGTTTGAATCACATGTACAAGAGTAAAAACGCAGCGAAACATGAGAACTTGACGGACTACAAAGCTTCACACATCCGGGGAAAGGAACAGTGACGTTTGTGATTTCCCACAAAATCCCAAAAAACAGTAAACCATTTAATGATGGAATTTTGTGGACTCCTTTTGTGGCCTGAGAATAAAGAAGCATTTGAGAATGTGCCCCTCTCCACCTAATTTGACTGCAAGATTTTAAATGTTTCATTTTAAAGTTGTTGGTGTGGTGACTAAACTGCAGTCATCATGGATGACAGTCAGATTAGACTTAGAGTCTTTTTACCAGCTGCCAATGACTTGAAACTTCTGACATATAAATAAAATATAACAGCATATAAATGTCACGGCTGGGGCAGCAGTCGTCTGGAGGTGAGAAGGAGGATCCAAATAGCAGAAAGCGGCGGAGGTGCAAGTGAGTTTTATTTACAGTGAACCATAACCAAGGTGAGGGCAGAACTGAACATAAACCTAAACTGGGAAAACTAACAAACAGACCTGAAAACATAAGGACAGCAGGAGATACACAGAGATGACAGATGAAGAGAAACACTGATTGACACTGACAGACGACGCGACCAGGAGCACAGGCAGACACATACTATAAATACACACAAGGTAATGAGGGAATGACACACAGAAGGGGAGCACAACTCAACCTAATTCACAAGAAGAGACACAGACCTACAAAGTAAAATAGGAAACACACACTGTTTTACAACACAAATTCGGGAGCACAAACAGAGCACAGAGGACAGACACAGGTAGGGCTGATAAAACACTGAAGCAATAAACACAAGAACCAAACCCTAAGAACTAATACAAAATAAGAATTAACACAAAACACGAGATGAAACCAAAAGGAAACACAAAATGCTGGGTCAACGACCTATGACAATAAAAGTTTTTTTTATTCATTTATTATGATGGTGAACTTGGTTAAAATCACTTCGTGCACATCTGTAGCTGAAATCTGAAAAACGACATGGAGATAATCCCTGTTCATGTTCAAGTGTACATATTTTTATTACATTTACAAAAACATTTTTAATGCAGTGATTACAGTCACAAATATGTTGCATTAATGAAACCTGAAATTCATCAAATGTAGGAAAATACAGATTCAAACAACATTATAACTGGCGAAACAAAAACTTAAATTAGGTATCAAAACGCTTTTCAGCTAACTGAGAAATAAATTTTTAAAAATTACTGTTATTTTAATATTAATATTTCTTCTTTATCTACACATGCAATCATCTGAGATTTTTCAGGTATGACTCATGCTTTACTTTTACTGTTTTTTACAGTAAACTCAGTAAAGTAATTGTCCATAATAGAGTTCACTGACGGTCACTCTCAGAGTTAAGGACTCCAACTTCAAAGACAACAGGACCCTGAATGGTGAAGCCCAAGTAGAACAGCCTTGTTGGCAGCGTTGCTTCAGGTGGTTGAGCTTCTGTTCTTGCCTTTATTTTCTGGTCTCCTACACAAACACACACTTCCTGTTCTTCAAGCTCCTGTGACTCTGCAGAAGAACGCGGCTCGATCTGGACCGGAAGTAGGATATCTCTGATTTCTGGAATGTGCCACACTTTCCCTCTGAGCCACAGATGATTGATCCGCCTCATCTTCTCCTTTTTATTTTGTTTATCCTTTAACTCAGCATCCACCTTCTCCTCCACTATTGCATCCAGCATGGATCTGTGGATCCATTTGCTCAGTCCGGAGCCTTTTCCCAGAAAAAACAATGGCAACAAGTAACGTCCTCGCAGGTACTTGGCATAGTCGGCTTTCTTAAACGCTTCCTCCATGAATGTGACATACTGTTGCAGGTTGATGTCAAACATGAGGTCAGCAGGAAGCTGTGCAGGTTCCCCAGGTTCTTTGTCTCGTTCCTCATCAGTGTCCTTGTCCTCCCAGGCTGAGTCTGCTGACTTACTGTCCTCTGTGGCCTTTTGTCCGACTTCTTCATCGTTCTTGTTTTGTGGCACCTGAAGCTGATTTTCAGGCCAAAACAACATCAGCACCAAAAGATAAAACTCAGGTCTTCTATTTCCTTCTTCTCTTTCCAAGAATGTGTGAATGATGTTTTTCAGTTCATTCACTGGGCTGAGGTTTAGAGAATCTGGCTTCTTGTTGCTTAAGAGGATGTTGGAGAGGATGTAGCTCTCTGCTAGTTTGATATCTTCAACATTTTTCTCGTATGCAGCCTTCAGACGTTCTTGAATTGATTCTAAATCAGACACAGTTTTTTCAGGTTCCTCAAATCTAGCACGTCTTCCCTTTGACATGAAAAGTCCATGGTTCAGCAGATCAAGGAGGCCTGGAAAGCTGGTGGAGTCTGCTGCTCTTTTGTTTGTGTAGTGCTCATAACAGAGTGCAACATCCTCCCAGAAGTAATGGGGCTCCAGAGAAATCATGCCAGGTTTGGAGTAGGTTAGATACCATTCAAAAAAGTTGAACTCCTCTTCAACTTTTGTTTTTATATCTGGATAAAAAACTAACTTTGCCACTTGAATGAAACCAAAGCGGCCTCTGTTGTTGAAGGTATCAGACCTGCTTTCACCCTCAGCCGCCTCCATTGTCTCTGAGAGCGCTTCATTCTCAGCTTTCTTCTCCACATCTTTAAATGCTTGGAAGGCCTCTCGTGCCTTTTTAAATATACCCTCACCAGCACCAATCAAGCGTTTCTTATAAACTTGTGCCAGAGTGTCAGCCATGTAAGAGTTGTTTGGAGCTCTTTCAATCGCCTTTCTCACCCATTCTTCAGCTTTAGTCGTATCCTTCTTTTGATACAGACGAGAAATAGTTTGAGGAAAAATAGGATTTGTTTCAAATTTTTCTGATGCACATTTCAGTGCAGAGACAGCATGGTAAAACCTCTCTCGTCTCAAAATATCCCTGATCAACTTTGAGAATTTCTCTTGACCATCCTCACTCATTTCTCTCTTTGTTAGCAAATCTTTGACGTATTGGACAATACGTGGTTCACTCTCAGATCCACATAGTAAGTGCATTAATTTTTTCACTGTAGTACTTCTGTTAATCTTCAGATCATGCAGCAGCTCCATGGATCTTTGTGAAATCACTGGGTGATTTATTGTCACATGTTCAGGAACCGGACTGATCAAAAAGGTGAAAGGCTCCATTCGTTCGTTAAAGGGAGGACCTCCATGGATTAGATCAGGTGGTCCAAGGATCTGTTGACACTCATCCATACAGAGGTAAGAATTAGGAAGATATGAGTTCAACAACACCAACAGTGAGAACAGCTGTGTGTTTTGGGACTCTGGGTTTTGTTTCACATAGTCTGAAACGCACAGTTTCCAGTAGTTATTACATAAAATCTCTGCTTCCACGTCATCGCTGATGTCAGCCATCTCAGTTTCTGCTGAATTTAGGTTCATTGCAATGAGTTCAAACTTCAAGAGATTATTCCTTCTGGTGCTGAAATCAGACACCTAGAGAAATGAGGATGAGATGGATGTAAATGATCTTTTAATTTTAAAATATACCAAATAGATAATATTGTAAAATTGTAAAAATTTTGACTTCATTTTTGTACAATGAGAGGAAGTGCAGCCAGGTCACCCATCTTTTCTACAGTCATTGCTTTTGGTCATGAAGACCAACAAAACAATAAACTGCACTCCTCCCAAAACAAAACAAAACAAAGCAGTAACCATATTTGCAGCACAGGTTGCTGTGGCAAAGTTAACAATTGGCTATAATATTTGAATAGGTCAGCATATGTACAGGTAATCCCTTTGAATGAAAACCTTAGTCTCCATTGTGCTTTTGTTCATACAGCCCTGTCTGATTTCAATAAGAGTGGATACGCTTAATATGGTCAGCTCAGGCAGCTCACATGCTAGGGTGTTTTTTACTGCCTAAAGGAAGTGTACTCTCAAAGTAAGAGAAGCTTAAAAGGCCTTTTCACACAGTGGACAAACAAACAGTGTGTACAAAGTCTCATAAACCTGTAAGATAAAGAAGACCAAAGATAAAGAATTATTTTGAACTATGACTCATGGAAGCTACTCTTGTAGAGTCCAAAAGTAAAAATATGGAGCTGCATATGTGTAAATGCTTTAAAAGTTAATGTTAAAGCTTCTCAGTGCTCTTCCACCCATCCTGTTACCGATTATGTTAATGTTTGGGCCAGTGAACTTTTGACCTCTACAGCAGGAAGGAGAACTGATTTATTATTCAAATATATCTTCTGAGCTGCTAAAATATTTGAACTGTCTCTCACTGGTTTACTCTGATTTTGAAAACAAATCTCTACAGACTAAAGTATTAAATCAACAAATAGATTTATGAATGATTACAGTTAGAATTGTTAAATTTCCTAATAGTCAAGTCTGTTAAGCAAAGGGAAAAAATATAGGATATTTGTGTTATTCATGATTGAGTCCTTTAAAAACGAGCAACGGATATTTCAGCTTACTCACGTGTTAAGAGACCCGATAGAGTTGCAGCTGGTGTGTGGTTGACTGGAGAACCTGAGAATGGTATTTAAACAACCTGAGCCACGCCTGCTGCTTACTGCACATTCCATTTTATTTGGTGCTACGTATATGTTTCATTGTGCTGAGTGTAAATTCATCTCTTCTTTGTGATCAAGCATGTTAGTGAGACAGCTTATGCGTGAGTTAAATACCTTCATTCCATACCAGTCATTTCAGCACAAATGAAAATGACAGTTCTGTTTTCCTGTAAATAGTCAGTTTCCTTGCCATATGTTTTTAGGTTTCCAGTTACGATAATAAAATGCAGTATCTGTCATGGTCCTGGGTCGGTGACCCAGCGCTTTTAGTTATCATTTTCTAGTTTATTATGATGATGATTATTATTATTATTGTTTGAGTTCTATGTGTTATATTCGGTCTGCCTTTGAGTCTGTGTCTCTGTCTGTCTATGGTGTCACCCCATCTGTTTGTGAAGCTGTCTGTTTAGATCTGTATCTTGTTTGGTTCCCCGTGTCTGAGTTTCCTGTTTTATTGTGAAGGTCTCTGTCTGATGTGAGTGTGTTCAGTTTTCATTTCCCCTGTCCCGTCAGCTCTGATTTCTCCCAGCTGTGTTGCCCTCCTGTCTCTCATCCCTTTATTACTGGTGTGTGTATTTAAGCCCTGTGTGTTCTCCTGCCTGTTGCTGGTTCGTCTGCGTTACTTTGTGTCAGTCTGCGTTACCCTGTGTTCCACAGTGTCCTGTTCCTCGTCTGCGTCTCTCTGCTTCTCATCCCCTTTGTCGTATGCTCCCAGGTCTGTTATTTTTAGTTCTCCCAGTTTAGGTGTCTTCAGTTATTTGTTATGCCCCACTGCTTGTTTGCCACTACACCTTTGTTAATAAACCTCACCAGCATTTCATCCACTGCCTGCATCTTGGGTCCTGCTTCCAACTCCACATGGCTCGCCTCGGCAGCCGTGACAGTACGAACCGGCCACTATGGACCCAGCAGCAGTCAACCTGCCCGAGGATCTCCGGGAGGACATTATTTACTCGGTAGACAAATTAATTAACTTATGGCTGGAGCATGAGGGGAGAGAATTCCGCCAAGGCATAGCTGTTCAGCTACAGCGCTTACTTTCTGGTCTCCCCTGGTTGCTCAGCTCACTTCACCCACTCACACAGAATTTTGTTCTGAACAAGCTTCATCTTCTCCCCCTTGCCCAACCCACCGTGCAACTCATGCTTCACTCCCTGACCCGACGGAGAGCGTCCTGCCCGGCCCGTCGGTCCAGCCTTCAAATGGGAAACGGCACTCACGCTGTCGACGCCCCTCGCCACAGTCGGACCCCAGGATATCAGAGCGGCCGACTGTGGTGAGTAAAAAGGATAACAGCTCCAATTTGAACTTTGAGACTTTTTCTTCTGGGGTTGTTCGGGGTGTGTCAGTGGGAGCTAATTCGCAAAGCTTACCTACCTTCGTGGTAACCGATCTCTCCCAGGTTGGCATTTTTAAGACTTCAGTGAAAGCAAAGGGCTGTTGTTCTTCTGTTTTTTCTGAACCTGTTAAATCCATGTCAGCTAACCCAGGGTCTGCTAAAACTGTGGCATATATCCCAGAGGCAATTAACACCAGCTCTGATAATACCAGGACTGTTTATTCTTTTGAACTGCAACCTGAAGCTCAGTTAGCCGCCCGGCCTCCAGCTCAGTCTCCAATTCCACCACCGTCGTCATCCCAACCATTGTTTCAGTCACCCTCAGTTCAGCCTCCTGTTCAGCAGCCACTAGCCCTGCATCCTGTGTCACTTGCTACTCCGGTACAACAAGCTCAGTCAAATCAATCTAAAAGGAACTGTGTTTCATCCGTTTGTTCTAAACAGAGAGACAAACTTAATGATAATGTAATCATTCCTAAAAAGCTGGCCAGTTCAGAGACTGTGACGCGCTTCAGGGCCTCCCCAGAGGCTGAGTTTCAGCCCTCAGCCCACTCTGGACCCCTGGAGGCTAGGAACCCAGCTGACGACTGCACCCGGCTGTCACTGCCTGAGCAGAGTCAATGCTCTGCGCAGCTGCAGTCTGCTATGTGTTTGCCATGGGCCAACGTGCCTGCTGGTTCTGTCCTGTGTGTGCCAGGGGCTCCAGTGCCCACTGATTCTGAGACTGTTTTCGCTGGGGGGCCCGAGGAGCCCGTCCAGTCGCCAGCCGCATCCTCATCATCTTCGCCTGGTTCGGCTTCAGCTCCACTCACGCCGTCGCCTGGTTCGGCTTCAGCTCCACTCACGCCGTCGCCTGGGCCGGCTTCAGCTCCACCCACGCCATCCTCATCAGCGTCGCCTGGCCCAGCCTCTGCTTCAGCTTCATCCTCGCCTGGCCCAGCCTCTGCTTCAGCTTCATCCTCGTCTGGTCCAGCCTCTGCCTCGGCTTCTGCATCGTCTGGTCCAGCCTCCGCCTCGCCTGGTGCCGCAGGGATCACGTCACCTTCAGGTCCCAAACTACTGCCTCAACATCATCGAGCATTTGTCAGGCCGCTTATTGGGCATCATCACCACCGTGGCCGCCCTCCGGACTTCGTTTGCCACTCCCGCCTTCTGCGTGGACGACCTCCTACACGCCGCCACTGCCTTCCGCATGGCCGGCCTCCAGACCTGCATTTGCGCCGTCGTTGCCGTCCGCACGGCCGGCCTCCGGAACTGTTTCCACTGCCTACTGCGTGGCCGGCCTCCGGACCTGCCCCACTGCCGCTGCCATTCGCATGGTCGGCCTCCGGAACTGAACTGTTTTGGCCTCCTGCGCTGTCGGCCCCCTGAACTTGGCCATCTGGGCCTTTTTGGACTCTGTCCCTCCGTCCTGGGCCCCCTCCGCCCACCCTGGTCGGGTAGTTTTCTGTTTTGGTTTTGGTCCGTTTTTGTGTTTCTGCTGGGCTGTTTGGAGCCAGCCCTTGAGGGGGGGTACAGTCATGGTCCTGGGTCGGTGACCCAGCGCTTTTACTTATCATTTTCTAGTTGATGATGATGATGATGATGATGATGACGATGATGATTATTATTGTTTGAGTTCTATGTGTTATATTCGGTCTGCCTTTGAGTCTGTGTCTCTGTCTGTCTATGGTGTCACCCCATCTGTTTGTGAAGCTGTCTGTTTAGATCTGTATCTTGTTTGGTTCCCCGTGTCTGAGTTTCCTGTTTTATTGTGAAGGTCTCTGTCTGATGTGAGTGTGTTCAGTTTTCATTTCCCCTGTCCCGTCAGCTCTGATTTCTCCCAGCTGTGTTGCCCTCCTGTCTCTCATCCCTTTATTACTGGTGTGTGTATTTAAGCCCTGTGTGTTCTCCTGCCTGTTCGTCTGTGTTACTTCGTGTCAGTCTGCGTTACCCTGTGTTCCACAGTGTCCTGTTCCTCGTCTGCGTCTCTCTGCTTCTCATCCCCTTTGTCGTATGCTCCCAGGTCTGTTATTTTTAGTTCTCCCAGTTTAGGTGTCTTCAGTTATTTGTCATGCCCCACTGCTTGTTTGCCACTACACCTTTGTTAATAAATCTCACCAGCATTTCATCCACTGCCTGCATCGTGGGTCCTGCTTCCAACTCCACACGGCTCGCCTCGGCAACCGTGACAGTATCATTAAGTTGTTAGTTTTATCATTAACTCATTAAAATCCAGTCACGCCATTTGAAGTCCAAAGAACACACCAGACAGGTCAGGGATAAAGTTATTGAGAAATTTAAAGCAGGCTTAGGCTACAAAAAGATTCCCAAGCCTTGAACATCCCATGGAGCACTGTTCAAGCAATCATTCAGAAATGGAAGGAGCATGGCACAACTGTAAACCTACCAAGACAAGGCTGTCCACCTAAACTCACAGGCCGAACAAGGAGAGCGCTGATCAGAAATGCAGCCAAGAGACCCATGGTGACTCTGGACGAGCTGCAGAGATCTACAGCTCAGGTGGGATCTGTCCATAGGACAACTATTAGTCACTAGTGATGGGATTTCCGACTCTTTTTAGAGAACCAGCTCTTTCGGCTCGGCTCCAAACCGGCTCTTCAGGTTGTTTTGTTGCTTTAATTAACTTATTACTAACAATAATATAAAATTATGCACACAATGAACTACTAATGTATAAAATGTCTTTTTTATTTATAAATGTTTATTATATAATTATTCTTGTATTTATTCACAGCACACAAAATGTAAAAAAAAAATTATAAATCAAATCAAATCAAATCACTTTTATTGTCACATCACATGTGCAGGCACACTGGCACAGCACATGCGAGTGAAATTCTTGTGTGCGAGCCCCACAAGCAACAGAGATGTGCAAAACACAACAACACAAACGAGCAAAATACAAGAATGGCCAACCTGAAACTAATAAATATATGTACAATATATAATAGTGTATGCATTTCTGGATGTGTATACTAAATGTTTTCCTACGTGTGTGTGTGTGTGTGTGTGTGTGTGTGTGTGTGTGTATACACACATTTTTACAAATTAAATAGTAAAAAAATAATAAAATAAAGTATAAAAAACCAACTATTTACAATTCAACTTTTTACCTTATAAATTTTCAGCTTTTTTCCTTTTAACCCAATTCAAAACAAAAGAACACAAAACACTACAAACACTACAAACCACAACACAATACCGAATACTGAAATCAGACTTAAAAATCACTCCCTCTGTTCATTTTCCCCACATCATATTTCCATGGTTGCCCTCAGGTGCTTCACCCTCCTGGACAAGTCTGAGGTCAACTGACATAGTTTCACCTGCTAAATACTAGAGATGGACCGATCCGATATTACGTATCGGTATCGGTCCGATACTGACCTAAATTACTGGATCGGATATCGGAGAAAAATAAAAAATGCAATCCGATCCATTAAATATCACGAAAGCACCTCACAAAACTTGCAACACGCCGTAACTCACCTCAGAACGTTAGCACGTTGGAGCAGTATGCATCACGTGATAGAGCAGCTGTGGCATGCGGGACCTGTCGGTGGTCTGGATAGCATTTGGAGCTTAGCTACCAACCCGGCATTTCATCTCCGACAAAGTTATCCCGAGAGAAGTAAAGCAAGTGTGTAAGTCCATCTCTGAATGTTTGTAAAGCATTCCCACGTTAAGCTTAACAAACGATATATGGAGCGACTGCCTCTTCTTGCTGCTACTTCAATCATGAAACTGATCAATGATCAGCTGATCGGCTTTTCTGTCGCCAGTCCGTCTCTCGTTTGTTTTTGGCCCACTTTGCACCAGAAAGAGGAAACCAGCGGCTGAACAACAGCAGCACGTTTAAGCTTGATAAGCTTTTGTTAGAATTTATTTAATATTACTTTCTACACCAGGATCTTTTTCTACAGCTGACGGCTGGTAACTGTGCAGGGGCAGATCTAGCAAAGTTTAACCAGGGGGGCCGATAGGGCATTAACAGGGAAAAGGGGGATCAAAGACAGACTTTTCTTTGTTATTCTCATTTCAAATGTCTAGCTTTTAATAAATAATTATCCAAATCTTACACCCAAAGTTTTAATTTGATGTAAAATGAATAGAAGTCAATTACTGTATATATACCCTAGTAAGCTATAGTACTTTTTCCTTTGGGAAGGTACCATCTGTGCAGTCTGCAATTTTGTTGAAGAAAGATGTTGAATCTATTTAATATTTCTTGAAAAATAATTGATTTCTGTGCATTTTTTTCACACTGCATCAAATTAAGGTTGATTACGTCGATTAAGCATCATGAGGTGGAGCGTGAGGGGTGGTTCCCTATTTTTTATTTATTTATTTTTGTTGTTGCTGGGAGTTGGAACCCTATTAGTTAGGTTGCTTAATATTTACGCTAAGTACTGTTTAAAATACCAGAATAGGGAGGATGGTGTAGGTTTAAGTTTATTAGATTGATCAGTATTGCTGAACTATGAATTTTTTTTTTTTCAATACAGGTATAACAGAATAGCTTTAGTGTAGTTGTTGTTTTAAACTTGAGTATGAACTTATACAAAAATCCAGCAAGATATTTTAAAAAACAGTTTTGTTCATTAAAAAACACTATATCGGATTCATATATTAGTATATTAAATGCCCGACCAGAGAGGAGAGGACATTAGACCACTGCTACAGCACGATCAGCGGGGCCTATCGCGCGGTGCCCCGCGCTTCACTCGGACTTTCTGACCACGTCATGATCCACCTGATCCCCACGTACAGACAGAGACTGAAGCTCTCCAAACCTGTCGTGAGGACTAAAAAACTGTGGAGCAACGAGGCTGTGGAGGAGCTTCGCACGTGCTTGGATACCACAGACTGGGACACATTGAAGGCTGCTTCTAACAGCTTGGACGAGTTTACGGACACTGTCACCTCCTATATCCACTTCTGTGAGGACAGCATTGTGCCATCACGCACCAGGGTGAGTTATAACAATGACAAACCCTGGTTTACTCCTAAACTCAAAAAGCTGTGGCTGGAAAAGAGAAAGGCGTTCAGAAGCGGAGACAGGGACTGCTACAGAGAGGCCAAGTACAGGTTCACTAAAGAAGTGGACATTGCTAAACATCAGCACTCTGAGAAGATGCAGCAGCAGATCTCAGAGAATGACTCGGCCTCTGTGTGGAAAGGTTTTAGGAATATCACCAACTACAAGCCTAAAACCCCCCACTCCACTGATGACTTGCTCTTAGCCAACACCCTTAACAACTTCTACTGCCGTTTTGACGAGCCATCAGGCAGCCTTCACACCTCCAACGGCCCCAACAATAGAGACACTTTGGACACTCATTCCCCCACCTCTCCCCCCTCCATAGAGCCATCACCACCTTCTAACTGTTCACCTACAACACCCCCCTCCTCACCCCACACAAAAGAGGATTTCACACCACCTCCTCCCACCACCACAACTCTTCATATTCATGAAGCAGATGTGAGGAAGCAGTTTAAGAGTCTGAATGCTCGGAAAGCTCCCGGCCCAGACGGTGTGTCCCCTGCCACCCTCAGACACTGTGCAAACGAGCTGGCCCCAGTGTTTTCTGGCATTTTCAACTCTTCACTGCAGGCATGTCATGTGCCTGCCTGCTTCAAGTCCTCTACCATAATCCCTGTCCCCAAGAAACCTAGGATCACTGGACTAAATGACTACAGACCCGTGGCTCTGACATCTGTGGTCATGAAGTCATTTGAGCGCCTGGTTCTCTCCTATCTCAAGACCCTCACGGCCCCCCTCCTGGACCCCCTGCAGTTTGCATATAGAGCCAACAGGTCTGTAGATGACGCCATCAACATGGCCCTACACTTCATCCTGCAGCATCTGGACTCCCCAGGAACCTACGCCAGGATCCTGTTTGTGGACTTCAGCTCTGCCTTCAACACCATCCTTCCAGACCATCTCCGAGGCAAGCTTTCCCAGATGAATGTGCCTGATCCCATCTGCCGGTGGATCACTGACTTCCTGACGGACAGGAAGCAGCATGTGAGGCTGGGAAAGAATGTCTCGGACTCCCGGACCATCAGCACCGGCTCCCCTCAGGGCTGTGTTCTTTCTCCTCTGCTCTTCTCCGTGTACACCAACTGCTGCACCTCCACCCACCAGTCTGTCAAGCTAATCAAGTTTGCAGATGACACCACCGTTATTGGGCTCATCTCGGACGGGGATGAGTCTGCCTACAGGAGGGAGGTTGAACGTCTGGTGTCCTGGTGCAGCCACAACAACCTGGTGCTGAATGCCCAGAAGACAGTGGAGATTATTGTGGACTTCAGGAAGCACACAGCCCCACTCCCCCCCATCATCCTGACTGACACCCCCATCACCTCTGTGGACTCATTCCGCTTCCTGGGTACCACCATCACCCAGGACCTGAAGTGGGAGCCCACCATCACCTCCGTCATCAAGAAAGCCCAGCAGAGGATGTACTTCCTGAGGCAGCTGAAGAAATTCAACCTGCCAACACGGACGATGATGCAGTTCTACACTGCAATCATCGAGTCCATCCTCACCTCCTCCATCACCGTGTGGTACGCTGGAGCCACTATCAGGGACAAACAGAGACTGCAGCGTGTTGTGCGCTCTGCTGAGAAGGTGATTGGCTGCAGACTCCCATCTCTGCAGGACCTGTACACCTCCAGGACATTGCGGCGTGCAGCTCGGATCTCAGCTGACCCTTCTCACCCTGGACACAGTCCGTTTGACCTGCTCCCCTCAGGCAGGAGGCTCCAGTCCATTCGCACCAGAACCTCTCGCCATAAGAACAGTTTTTTCCCCTCTGCTGTTGGACACATGAACAATAACCATATGACTGTCCCCGCCACTAACACATGACCCTACGCTGTGTCACTGCATCATTTCATGTTTGGCACTGATCACCACCTGCACTCATGTATATATCATGTATGTATCTATCTACTTAGCACTTTTAATTCTTATTCTCATGTATATAGCTCATGTATATCTCATGCACATATCTTTCTACGGAGCACTTTTAATTCTTATTCTTATTTTTATATTTTTATGACAGTATGTTTGCACTGAAGCACCGCAGCAATTTCCTAATGTTGTAAACCTGCTCAACATTTGGCAATAAACCCCTTTCTGATTCTGATTCTGATTCTGATATCGGTATCGGCAGATATCCAAATTTATGATATCGGTATCGGACATAAAAAAGTGGTATCGTGCCATCTCTACTAAATACACAGAAAATCTTGTTAAAAGCCGCACAGTTTGCCCAACACTAGTATTACCCATTAAACACTTTATAACAATGTATCATCACTAAATGATAAATTTCTTCTCCTGATCTCTTTATTAAATTATCTTGTGGCTGCTATCGTATATTTTACCAAGCAATTCTCCTCACACAGTCACAGATATATTTCTCTCAATGCAAATTACTGTTACTTACCCGTAGTAACGCTGCGTTACTGCGTTACTAAAACCTTGATCTTTTTGCGAGAATGTCTCATGACAGTGACGTAAGCAGGTGCGACGTGCGTGACAACAGCTGTGTGCAGCTCAACAATAGATCATATATCGAGTGTGGGAGAGAGTATGACCGTGCCGCGTTTAAAGCGTGGAAGTACTGACCTTACTTTGAGTTTGATTTCGTAAAAAGTGACAAAAACATCAGCGTCCGCTGTTCACTGCGTGGGAAGAAAACTTCTTTTTACAGGACAAACCTCCGCCTGCTATACAGGTGAAAACAGAGCAACAGGACCGCTGAGTCTTTGATTTTATTTATTTTCTGCTGTGTTTTATTTGCATCTATTTGAAAGAGTGAGTGTAAACACAAAATAATATTTTATTTTATGTGCTGGAATGTGCAGAAAATAGGTTTAAATGTTAAACAAATTTCTTCCAGTCAGAGAATGTTGCATATAATTTGATTTTTGCTTGATGCATAAAGTTAAGATTTAAACTAATAAAACAAATTTTAGACTTTTTTTTCATTTGATTACATTTTATATAATGGATTATGCAGAAAGTAGTAGAAAGTAGTAAAGTAGAATTGGGCTGAAAGATCTATTGCTTTATTACCTATTCAAGTAGTAAATCATGTTTTTAAAAAGTAACTAAGTAACTAATTACTTTTGAAAATGAGTAATCACTAAATTAAAGGGATTACTTTTTTGGGGAAGTAATCAGTAATTAGTTACTGATTACTTTTTCAAGTAACTTGAGCAACACTGGTCACTACTAAATATTCCATAGTCAATTGTTTAGTGAAATTTAATTAAATGAAATTCAGTTCAGTTTTATTTATATACCACCAACAGCCACCTAAAGCTGCTTTATATTGTAAGGTAAAACCCCTGTAGTTAGTAGTATTGTAATAAAGTGGAAACAATTAGGAATGACAACAACTCGGCCAGGAAGTGGTAACCAAATTCCCTTAACTCTTCTCCATAATTGTTTTGCATTGCGTACAAATACATTGACCTTCAGTTCCACAGAAGGATGCACAGGCAAAACACAGCAGATGTATGGCACCATGTCAGGTACTTTTATAACTCTAATTATAACTCTTAACTCTTGATGCTCGTTACTGTGCTCATTAAAAGAATATTAATAAAAATGAAGTATCTGGTTTTGTTTTAAATGGTTACACTGTAGTTTAGCCGACATGACTTAAATGATGCTGTTTTGTGTTGTGCTGTTTCAGACTATTCATTCTATGTTTTGAAGCCATGGATAATAAAACTGTTTTCCAGGTAAATCCAATTTTGGATTTTTTGGATTGGTCAAAAGTATACATGCAGGTTCAAGTATATACACACACTCACTCAAAAACATTATTTCTACATATGTAGTTTTTTGTTGAATAGCGCAATGACACAACTACCACCTCAGAAAGGGGGGCTTGGTTTGAATCGCTTGACTGTGGCTTTCCTGCGTTATAATGTTTTTCTACAAGTTGGAGACCATCCTGAGAGATCAGGGGTTGGCTGATATCAAACTCAGCTGGCAAAGTGATAAAAATGGCAGTGTCTTTCAGCGTTAGTTGGAAACTATGGAGAAGACGGGTAAGAGATGCTCACTGCAGACTGTATACATCATGCTGCAATTGAACTAGTTTTCATTTGAAACATATTAATCATTGTGGAAAGAAATATAGTCAATATAGTTAAAAACCAAAAAGTTAAGCATGTTGTTCTCTTTCCAGGATGCTGACTGCAGAAGTACCTATGTTGCTTTACTGTAGCGCTGATGGATGCAAACAGATTATTTACAGATTGGTTCTCACCTCACTGAATTTAGGTGGAAACTATAGGTTGGAAGTAGCACTCATACAATATAATATTAAATAAGACAATGATATGAACTAAAATCCAAGTGCTAATAACAGTTGCAAATCATTTTTAAGCATTGTAAAATGTGACTGGTTTGTGCTTTGTTTTGCAAAAACAAGCTTTAAAAATGCAAGAAGAATAACTGTCATGGTCCTGGGTCGGTGACCCAGCGCTTTTAGTTCGTTATCATTTTCTTGATGATGATTGTTTAAGTTCTATCTGTTATATTCAGTCTGCGTCTGTATCTGTCTGTCTATGGTGTCACCCCATCTGTTTGTGAATCTGTCTGTTTAGTTCAATGTCTTGTCTGGTTCCATGTGTCTGAGTTTCCTGTTTTATTGTGAAGGTCTCTGTCTGATGTGAGTGTGCTCATTTTACGTTTCCCCTGTCCCGTCAGCTCTGATTTCTCCCAGCTGTGTTGCCCTCCTGTCTCTCATCCCCTGATTACTGGTGTGTGTATTTAAGCCCTGTGTGTTCTCCTGCCTGTTCGTCTGTGTTACTTCGTGTCAGTCTGTTACCCTGTGTTCCACAGTGTCCTGTTCCTCGGCTGCGTCTCTCTGCTTCTCATCCCCTTTGTCGTATGCTCCCAGGTCTGTTATTTTTAGTTCTCCCAGTTTAGGTGTCTTCAGTTATTTGTCATGCCCCACTGTTTGTTTGCCACTACACCTCTGTAAATAAAACCTCACCAGTATCTCACCCACTGCCTGCATCTTGGGTCCTTCTTCCAACTCCACACGGCTCGCCTCGGCAGCCGTGACAATAACTTTCTCTGCCTATTCCTGTAGCTTGAAAGAAAGAAAGAAAGAAACAAACAAAACAAAAAGCAAGTTTTTAGTTGTTCTATTACCTTGTTAAGGATTCTTGTGCTTTTATGTGGCCTCTATAATGTTAAAGGCTGTCCACAATAAAGTAACTTTCTGAATTTTCAACCTTTTATTCATATTTATGTATTGATTTGGTACTGGTTTTTGGTTCTGACTCCCCACACTCATTATTGTCTTGATTTTGTTCTTTGTTATGTCCTAAAACAAAAAGAAATAGTACCATTTAATTCTTTTTTTTAATCACAAGTGATTCTCAGAGTCAGAGAGACTTATCCCCAAGAGGCAATTAAGATAGATGATACCTTGCTAACTGTATGTACAATACAGAAACATCACGCTGGGGAAACAGGTCAGGCCTGGTAGCACTGGCCAGTTGACCGCACGAGCAGTGACCTGGAACCAAAGCAATGGAAAATGCACAACATGAGGAAACAACATAGGGGGGGGGGGGGGGGGGTGTCTGTGTCAGTGTACATCCGTGTGTGTGTGTGTGTGTGTGTGTGTGTGTGTGTGTGTGTGTTCGTTCCGTGTTCAGCCAAGAGAAAGTGTCCCTTCACTCGCTTGGGCAAAATTCAACAATCTTCAGTCGATGCGGCTGGCCTTGATCGAGGAGGGAGAGAGTCACATCAACAGTCTTGTTATCTAAAGGAGAGTTTTTGTCACAACGGGACTGAACGGACTCACGCGCAGGCTCTAGGTCTTGAAAGCACAAGAGTCTTTATTACGATACACCAGGTGATTATTTACAAAAGTGAGGGGAAAGCTGGGCTCCGGGGGTCCACACACGAACGGGAAAGACGCCGATAGTCACACACACACACACACTCTGTCCACTCTTCACACTCCACTCACTTGGGTAACACAGGGATAGGTCCAGGGAATCTGTACACAGAGACACAAAGGGATTGTAAGGTAAATCGCTGTGAAAACACTTCAGAGGTAATTGAGCTGGGGTTACACTGACGAGGGTCGGCAACGGTCCAGCGACGAGAAACACAGAGCTGCCATCTTATAAAGGAGCTGGATCACTTGTGATGAGCCACAGGTGCGTGGGCCAAGGGCAGGAGCCCACAGGTGAGCTCTGCCCAGGCAGAGGGAGGAGGGAAAGAGGGGAAGGGAGAGAGCAGGAAGAAATACAAAAAGAATACAAAACATATGTAGCCATACTGAGCCGACCGGGTAGGCACAGGGACCCTGACAGTTTTGCCTTGAGCATCCAGCTGTCGCCAGGAGGGCCGCATGAGATGAAGATGGTAGTTGTTTTGGTTAGCGCGAACAAACTGCTTCCAGTTTTCCAGTTGGTCTAATGTCCGTCACTGGTCATCAGGTCTCTCAATTCCCGTTCTTCTTCTCCAAGATCTTGTCCATATTGTTTTCAATAAACACAGTCTGAGTTCTCACAGCCCTGCCCATCATCTATCATGTCGGCCAGCCTTGTGGGATTTTAAACAGCTCTAGCCGATTCTTGTACTTCGATAAGCCAGCTCCAATCAGCCAGAACTCTGTTATCATGGTTCTGAATTGATAGATGTCTTTCAATGTCCTCCATCGAGAGTGTTGTCAGACACATGACGTAAGCAACCATTGAGTATCTGGCAGCAAATGTCTCCGCGGGACAATCAGTTTTTCAGTTTCGTTAAGGGACCTGTTGATCAAATCCATAATTCTTCTTTAGGTTTTTAGAGAACAAGTCTGGAAGACTCTCTTAGGGATAGAGAATAAGCGAGACTATGCAAAAGACATGAGAAGCCAAGCAGGAAAGATAAGGGAGAGAGAGAAGGAGAAAGTGCAGCCGCCTCCGTCAAGAGCCAAGAAAAGACTTCCACATGCCAAATGTAACGCACTTAAAATAAGTTACTTGATTAAAAAATATTTACACATAATTAAAATGTTTTCATTTTTCATTGTTTTTAATTGCATAAAGCCTACTTTCAGTTTCATAATTATGTCCAACATATTGCTCAGTTTTTGTATAGAGAAACTGATGCTATTTACTGACTCTTTGTTTGAGGTTTTCATGCATGGATTATAAAACTGTCACCTGTTTAGGTAAACCTTTTGCTTTACTTTCAACCACTTTTAAAATCTTTCAGTATTTTAAAACCCAAGTTTCATGAGTGCATTTTAGAATACAAGATGGTTTCGTTAAGGGACCTGTTGATCAAATCCATTACTGTTCATTTTTAGGTATTTTAATTACAGTTACTTACAATGCACTCTTCCTGCATGTATTCTCTGCAGGACTGAAGACTCAGCTCCCACACACCGACGGGCCAGACACATGAAGCCACTGTGGATGACTGTATTTTTTTGGGATAGACTAGAACATCTTACCAGAGTTATGGGAAAGGTTTTATCATGGCTGAGATTCTACCTGTCCAGGTGATCTCAGACTGTTAGTTTTAAAAATGATCTCTCTCAGACCTGTGCTGTGAGGCATGGGGGAATAAATACAACAGAAAAACACTGGATAAGAAGGTTCAACATTCAGAGAGTTATTTTATTGTAGACAGAACACATGCCTCCATAAACACAGATTAAGAGAGATGGCTAGCGTATAACAATATGGTGACCAAATGAAAACATGAGAGTCACTACAAAGTAATGGAGCAGTCTGGTTGCAGCTATAAATATGTTTTCTTTTTCTACTGACTGAAAGAAGCAGAAAAAATTTTCTTCACACAATTGTATTTTAAAAATTGAAAGTCTTTTCAAAATAAAGTACTTAGATGCCATGTCCAAAGCACTGTAATGCAAAGTTTTCAAAGCTTGAAAGTGATTTGCATCTATTATTAGCACTTTGATTTTATTATTACAAATATTACAATATTTAATGTTATATTGCATAGGTTCTTCTTCCCACCCATAGTTACAATATTATGACCAAAACCTTAGGGGGGAAATGAGGACAAGATCTACTGTTTTAATTACACTCTTAAAGTACGTAAAAGTTTAATTTACTTAATAACTTAGGTTAGAATATACATCAGCTGTTATGAACTACACAAGTATAGGGTAAATAAATTTGCTGGGGAACGCAACAATCTTTAAATAATCTGTTTCCATCCATCAGCTCTACAAACCACTATAACCACTAATGTTGCAGTAAAACGACATTGGCACTTCTGCTCTCAGCATCCTCTAAAGAGAGGAAAAAAACCTTTTCACTGATTGTTTGTTTGTTCTTTTACTAAATTACTTTTTACAAAATGATTGGTATGTTTCGAATTAAGGTTAGCATGATAGATGCTCCCTGTACGGAGGCCTCTCGTACCCGTGTTCTCAGTGGTCTTCAACTGAGGTTGAAATACACGTTTATATTTAAGTTGGACATCAGTCACCCCTTGATCTCTCAGGATTGTTTCCAACTAAAAGAAAAATACAATCAAAGAAAAGAATTGTTTGACATACTCTCCAGATTTAGCACACAGCTTCATACCTCTCTGTGTAACATTAAGATAACTATAATAATTAAACCATTTTCTATTACTTTCAAAAACAAATGCACACAGACCATAATGTATTATGTATAAAAATAGAATTGACAGTCTTGCTAGACAGCAAGACCTCGGGGATGAGTTCATGATGTCATAAATAACAAAGTGTTTCAGATGTGCTTCACTGAAAATATTACTCTTATTATATTTTTGACTCTACTCAAGACTTTTTGCATACTGGTATTATTTTTTTCTGTAGGTAGTTTTTGGTTGATGTTCTGTTTACTGTAATTTTATGAACTCTTGCAGTATAACCAGTTTCCCCTGGTGGACCCTTGAAGCTATGTTTGTACCTTCTGTAGGAATAGGCTGGAAGTAGTAGAGTCAGTGAGATCCACATCAGACTGCACCTTCATCTTTATGACCATCTTCTTTAGCTTGAGACCTGCAGAATACAAACCCAGAAATATAATCTCAGCCATTATTAAGACTGTCTTGATGAATGCTCTTACATCTAGGAAAGGAAGAAGAAAGTTGTTTTGGTTCATCTGAGCGTTGTGTTGATTGCGATCCTTATTATGAATATTATTATTTTTCTATCCGAGTTTTGACATCACACTTTTTCCAAGAAATGACTTATTGCTTTTGTATTTCAGGAACTTACCGCCTTCACAGATAAATGTTGCTTTCTGGTTACAGTCAGCTGGTACCCAGCGTCCCTGCTGTGATCCTTCCACAGAAACGCATTTTCCACTATAACTTCCGCCTCTTTTCCAGTACCTGAAGGAGGTCTTTGTTCCATCTGACCAGTACCAGGAATCTTTAAACAGACCGAACCACACTGCGTTTGTAACTGAAGCAATCGCTAAATTTTCCTGTGCTGTATGCACACATGCCAGATCAGTGTGCTTCTGCCTGCACAGATCTTGACTGTTTGGCCAGGTTTGTCCCTGTGTGTAAACCACATACTTCTTGCTGCCATCCTGCTGAACTAAAAACATACAAGGAGAGAGGAATAAAAGGAAGTTAGACATCTTTTTTCTTCCAAGAAAAGTAGAAATCAGGTAAGATTTTTAGAGCCAGATTTACATTTAGGAAGGCCAAAGTGTGGCTAGTGACAAAAAACTAATATAAAAAAATGCCTTAAACCATTTAAAAGAATCACACCTGGGCTATCATTTTGTGTGCTACCCAGCTAATGATTTTTCTTTCTTTGTTTTAGATATAAGAAATATAAATTCATATTTATCTTCACCATTAAATAATTCATATCAAAATCCTGAAGGTTTTATTTCAACTTAATCACTGTATGTAATTGCATCAGATTACATTTGCTTTAAAGATCACTGTGTCATTTACTCACTTTCATAACACACATAAGCCATGGCAAATCCACATGGAGCGTCATTCCAGAGGCCGTTATCATACATCTGTCCACATGCCTCAACCCCTCCATAGTTGTTTGGTTCACCAGGGCTCCACTGGGTGAAGCTCGTTACACCGCTGCCATCAGACCAAAGCCACCTGTTGGTCTGTCCATTGTAAAGTCCAATCCATGATGATGTCACGTCCAGTGTGTTGATCAGCTGGTTTTCATCATCCATGTTATTTATGGTTGCTAAGTCGGTGTACTTTAATCTGCAGAAGCTCTGAGCCTCATACCAGGTCAGGGATTTATTGATGAAGTGATACTGCTGAAGCACTTAAAAAAACCCAGCAGATTAGCCTTTCTTTCTTCAATTAAAAACAGACAAACTGCATCACCAAAGAGCATCAACTTTCTCATGCATAAATACACATCTGATTACTCAAGTTAAACCTACCAACCAAAAATATATTTTGTTTCCCATCTCATAACTGTTTTATTCTAAAATACATTTTTTTCAGTGAGTTTGTTCCAATGAATAATCTGTCTCGTGAAATCAAGAAACATGAAATAAGGAATTTAAGAAACAAGCTGGTTTTAAGAGATGAAAAACGTCTGCAACTTTAAAATATTAATTGGTTGGCAAATCTGATAAACACGTCAAGGTCTCAGGAATATTCAGTCAGAAACAGATCTGCAATAAATGCTGGCCAAGAATTCAGTTCAGATACTGTATGGCTCGAAACCCAACCGTGTCCTCTTGGCTTGAAAAACAAAAACAAAACAAAAAACTGGAAATTATTAGATTAAGCTGATCTTACTACTTTTGTCTACTTTTAGTTTTCCCTTTAAGTATGACAATGCACTGTCATTACAATCACCAAAAAATCTCCTCAATTTTAGTAAAATCCAGCTGGGTTTATCATTGCTCAAAAAAAATATAAAAATGTATTTGACAAAACTAACAGACGGACTCTCCTCTCCAGCACCCTGGCATAGACTTTCCCAGAGAGGCTGAGGAGTGTGATTCCCCTGTAGTTTTCCCTCCGGTCCCCTTTCTTAAAGCAAACCACGACTATTATGACAAGTTACTCTATATATGTTACAAATTATGTCCCCTACATAAAAACATACTTGAGAATAACTACAATTTTTTTGTTATTCATTAAACGTTTGTTGTTTAAAACTATTTTGGAGCCATGGGAGAGGCCATGTTTTTTCGCACACAACGTATTCTGGGACGATGACGTGTATTGGTTATCGGCTGTATAGGTGCTCTCATTCAGCTAACCTGTTTTGTTTTTTATAGTGTAGCAACCGTATTAATTAACTTGCCTATTAGTGACCTGCTGACGACTTGGTAGACCCGCACTATCCGGTATTTGAGTCTGACGTTATTTTTTTATTTTTTTTATATAAGTAAACAAACTTTTATTACAGCAATATAAAGGAAAAACTAAATTCACTGCATGATTTTATCTCAGGACACTAAGGCAGACACAGAGGAAACTGTTTGTGTGAGAAACAAAGTCTTTTCCTGGACTACAATCCAGGATCGAACCATGTTCTCAACAATTGAATGTTGTCCTTCAGCAGTTATACAAATCCAATTCCAAAAAAGTTGGGACTTTGTGTAAAATGGAAATAAAAACAGAATGCACATCTCAGAAACACGTTTTATTCAAAATAGGACAGAAAAAACAAAACAAAAAAATAAAATAAAATAAAATGTGGAAAAAACTACAATTATAAGAAAACTATGAACTTGTTTTGACTTTAATGCAGCGGAGTCTGATGTTATTAGCCATGCCTGTGCCCAAACTCTGCTGCAAAAGTCAAATGATCGCTGCAGCATTGCTGACAGTTCTAAAACTGTCTAAAATTGTTAATTTGTAATAAACTGGTCAGTGTGGCTGCTCTGCCAGGTGTAACAATTAAGTTTGATTGTTAATTAAGTGTAACATCCAGGCATCCATGAAAACGGAATTTATGACATTTAACAGAGTTAGAAGTTAGCAGGGAGTAAGCTCGCTAGCTTCTATCTAAATATAATATACCATGTTCTGACTGAGAGATTTATTAAACAAATTAAAATGTACAGCTCTGCTATCACTTCCAACATAAATGATGGCAGGAAAGTAAAAAGCAGCGACGTTTGTAGGGTTACTGAAGTTGGGCAAGCTGGTATATAATGATGTGCTACGTGATCGCCAGCGCGACAAGCTATTGTGTAGTTACATCGTAAGGGTCTAAAAACTGAGCTTTAAAATGATTAGAAGTAATAAAAACTGCAAGAAGCCGACAGTGATCACTGACTGTTTTTAGGGGCTTGTTGAGATTAAATCGAACAAGATACAAAGCATTAAAATAGGTTGAAAACACAACACTCTTATTAAATGAAAATAATTAGGGCCCAGAAACAGGATTCATCAGGTTATCACTTAAAGACTGGATACTGGTCATGGAGGCTAACAAGGGCTGCCCAAAGAACATCTGGATTAAGACATACGGCTTCAAAAAGTTTTGGTGCTTTACAACAAACCTTCTCGGTCACCGTTGTCATTGGCAAGCAGTAGCCGCATAGACACCAGTAATTTTCCCTCACTCTCTCGTCCTCGTGTGACGGATTGTTTTCATCTTCATCTAAACTAAGTGCAGTTGACTATTTTCATTCTCTCTCTCGGGTTGCTCTGGTTCAAACTGGAAAGGTTACCCAGAGTGCATTGAGAAGTAAATAACAATGGCAGCCTACTGGTAAATCGGTTTTATGTCAAATGTGCTTAAAAGGAAATCATTTGGCGTATTTTAATAACACATATGTGTTATTGAAAGCACAGTACATATTTTAGCGCAAGAATGTCTTAATAGCTGGGATTCCCTTTAAAGATGGGAACCACCAACCCGGTCTGCCAATCAAGGGGTACTGCCCCTGATTCCCACGCAACACTGTAGAGGAGTGTCAACCAAGACAGCCCCACAACATCCAGAGCATTAAGGAACTTGGGGTGGAACTCATCCACCCCAGGGGATCTGCAACCAAGAAGTTGCTTAACTACTTCAGTGACCTCGCCCCCAGAGATTGGTGGGTCATCCCCTTCATCCCCAGACTCTGCTTCCTCCACGGAAGATGTGTCAGTGGGATTAAGGAGGTCCTTGAAGTATTCCTTCCAGCGCCCGAAAATTTTCTCAGTCAAAGTCAGCAGCGCTCCACCTGCAAAATACACAGTGCAGGTAGAGCACCGCTCTACCCCTCCTGAGTTGCCTGACTATTTGCCAGAATCTCTTTGAGGCAGTACGAAAGTCTTTTTCCACGGCCTCTCCAAACTCCTCCCACACACGAGTGTGGAACAGGCCAGACTCGTTCCTGGTGGGTGCTCCGCCAGTGCCCCGCCAGTGCCCACTCCGGGTCAGGGACGAGTTCCTGTCCCAAGTGGAGGAGTTTAAGTACCTCCGGGTCTTGTTCACAAGTGACGGGAGAAGGGGGTGGGAGATCGACAGACGGATTGGTGCTATGGCCGCCGTGATGCGGACACTGTACCAGTCTGTTGTGGTGAAGACAGGGCTGAGTGTAAAGATGAAACTCTCAATTTATCAGTCGATCTACGTCCCTATCCTAATATGGTCACAAGCTGTGAGTAGTGACCAAAAGAACAAGATCGCGGATGCAAGCAGTGGAAATGGGTTTCCTCCAAAGGGTGGCTTGCATCTCCCTTAGAGATAGGGTAAGAAGTTTGACCTTTCAGGAGGGGCCCAGAGTAGAGCCGCTGCTCCTTCACATCGAAAGGAGCCAGTTGAGGTGGTTCGGGCACTTGACAAGGATGCCTCCTAGGCGCCTCCTGGATGAGGTGTTCCGGACATGTCCCACAGGGAGGAGGCCCCGGGGCAGACCCAGGACACGCTGGAGAGATTTAATCTCTCGGCTTGCCTGGGAACGCCTGGGTGTTCCCCCGGACAAGCTGGAGGAGGTGGTTGGGGAGAGGGAGGTCTGGGCTTCTCTGTTTGGGCTGCTGCCCCCACAACCCGGCCCCGGACAAGCAGAAGAAAATGGATGGATGGCTGGCTGGATGGATGAAAAAAACTAAACAAAACACTTACTAAGCTACTGCAGTGCATGCTTGTTTACCTGTTATATTGGACCCTGCTGAAAGCAGTGCAGGTCTGGTGGTGGTCATCAAATGCATTATGAAAATTCCTGCAAACCAAAGAAGAATGACTAGCACTCATCTACTGAATACTGCCATATTCAGTTGATGATATATCCAAACTGAATGTATAAATATATCATCTTTTTTGTTATTTTCTATGAAGTTACAGAAAGAGTAAAAAGAGTAACAATTGTTTTACACATGTATGATAATTAATTAATTTAAAACTGAACACATATCTTGACATATAGTCTTTGAATCACCTAACTAAATTCCTAAGTAATTCATTATTCAATGATGCAGGAGGTAGTAAACATGAATAATAAAAAGAATTGTTCATATCTAATGTATTGTAAAATGGAAAGTTACAAAAATTCTAACTTTGACACAATAATTTACCATCCTTTTTTTTTCTTCTTCTTTCTTCCCCATTTGTACAGGACGGCTAAATCTTTCTATAACGATTACACACAATAACTCTCCTTTGATGTCGATGACACCAATTAACTGAGCAAGCTTAACATTTCCTATAAATTGTTTTATACTGTTTTTTTATTTAGGCTTGCAAAAACCTTGGTGTTAGATTTGTTATAAATTGCAGAGAATCATATCACATTTGGTCTCTTGACATGTCTTTTTAATGGGGGGTGTTTAGAGTTCTCTAAATACTGTTTTCAAATCTTGGCTCGTGTGATTTGGCATTTATCAATAGTTGGTCCACGACCCTGTCAGGGACACTTCCAATAGGGCTTAAAATCTGGGACACTCCACCAATTCTTCTCAGAATGGAAGAAGCTTCTCAGATGATAGATGAAACATCGTCAAGAAACTTAAAGAAGTCCAGACTCTTTCCAAACTCCTTAGATTGCGCTGTACTCTGTCATAACACAGTTAAACTCTATTATTCTTGTGGAGTTTCAATGACACTGTGGGAATTGTATGTAAAATGATGCAAATGAGTCACTGGATGAAAAGATCTCTCTGACTGTGATAGAAATTGCTTCTTAAAACTCTGAAAAGATGAAGTTTGCAAAATTTCAGTGTTTATAGACCAAGCTCACAGTTTGTTTAAAAAGTTTGGTAGCGTATTGTATCACCAAGCTAAACTCTACCATTGTTATTGAGTTTCTATGACACTGTGGACTTGCATGTAAAGCAATACAAATGAGTCACTGAATATAAAAATCTCTGTAACCATGTCACCCATGCAAGAAATGACCTGTTCCAACCCTGAAAAGATGTTTCTAGGTTTTGCAACATGTTTATAGACCCATATCATTGTTAGTTTCAAAAGCTTTCAGTCATAATATTTTCACTAGTGATATTCGATGCAGTCTTTCAGCTTCTTTACCACGAAACCGTTTTTTTTATTCTCAGTTAAAAAAAATAAATAAATAAAAAATTTATTTCATTTATGAAATCTTGTGTTTTTTCCCTCTTTAATGAGTTTATAAGACTAAATTTGCAACAAAATTTTTAAAAAGTTTGCTTTGATTTATTTCATAGTTAACTCTTTTTTATTTTCATCATTACTTCACAAAAAATGTTTTTACTGTTTGGATTTACCTGCACAAATGAGAGTTTTATGACCCATGGTTCAGAAGAAGTAGTCTAGAAAAAAAAAAGCAAAACAGCAACTTAATACTCAGTTTTCTCAACTACAGCATACAACACCACATACACCATTTAAATATTTTGCAACCAGTACAGCAACAAGTACCAACAAGCAAAGAAAGTTAACGGTTGATCTATAAATAATTTATACTCAGAGATATACAAGTACCTGATGCGGTTCAATGACTTGATTTGCTTCTGAAACCTGTGAATCTGAAGGTCTTTTGATTTACACACTATGCAAAGAAACTATGCAGACACTGAAACTTATTTGGTTATAGGTGTGCCAAAAGAGATTTAAAGAGCCAGTGACAGTCATTAGGCTAGTCTAACCGGAGCATCCAACATTAAGAAAATGAAGTAAGATTACATTTTAATATTTTGCTGTCTGCAATTATACATTAACACTGCACTCGTGCAAAATCATTAAGTGATTCAGAAACAGTTAACATGACATTATAGCATTAAAGCCTTCACGTTGGTGTTACATGCTTATCCAATGTATACATGTCTAGATGAGTCAGATAACACACACCAATTATTTAAACTGCAGGAATCTCTGAAATATATAAAGACCTGGATGGCCACTAATTTTATGCTTCTAAATTCAGATAAAACTGAGGTTATTGTACTCAGCCCTGAGAATCTAGATATATGGTATCTAACCAGATTCTTTCTCTGGATGGTTTTACCTTGGCCTCCAGTAACACTGTGAGGAACCTTGGAGTCATTTTTGACCAGGATATGTCCTTCAATGCACATATTAAACAAATATGTAAGACTGCTTTCTTTCCATTTGCACAATATCTCTAAAATTAGAAATATCCTGTCTCAGAATGATGATGAAAAACCAGTTCATGCATTTTTACTTCAACAGGGAGTGCAGAATTATTAGGCAAGTTGTATTTTTGAGGAATAATTTTATTATTGAACAACAACCATGTTCTCAATGAACCCAAAAAACTCATTAATATCAAAGCTGAATGTTTTTGGAATTAGTTTTTAGTTTGTTTTTAGTTTTAGCTATTTTAGGGGGATATCTGTGTGTGCAGATGACTATTACTGTGCATAATTATTAGGCAACTTAACAAAAAACAAATATATACCCATTTCAATTATTTATTTTTACCAGTGAAACCAATATAACATCTCCACATTCACAAATATACATTTCTGACATTCCAAAACAAAACAAAAACAAATCAGCGACCAATATAGCCACCTTTCTTTGCAAGGACACTCAAAAGCCTGCCATCCATGGATTCTGTCAGTGTTTTGATCTGTTCACCATCAACATTGCGTGCAGCAGCAACCACAGCCTCCCAGACACTGTTCAGAGAGGTGTACTGTTTTCCCTCCTTGTAAATCTCACATTTGATGATGGACCACAGGTTCTCAATGGGGTTCAGATCAGGTGAACAAGGAGGCCATGTCATTAGTTTTTCTTCTTTTATACCCTTTCTTGCCAGCCACGCTGTGGAGTACTTGGACGCGTGTGATGGAGCATTGTCCTGCATGGAAATCATGTTTTTCTTGAAGGATGCAGACTTCTTCCTGTACCACTGCTTGAAGAAGGTGTCTTCCAGAAACTGGCAGTAGGACTGGGAGTTGAGCTTGACTCCATCCTCAACCCGAAAAGGCCCCACAAGCTCATCTTTGATGATACCAGCCCAAACCAGTACTCCACCTCCACCTTGCTGGCGTCTGAGTCGGACTGGAGCCTTTACCAATCCAGCCATGGGCCCATCCATCTGGCCCATCAAGACTCACTCTCATTTCATCAGTCCATAAGGCAAGGCAAGGCAAGGCAAGTTTATTTGTATAGCACAATTCAACAACAAGGTGATTCAAAGTGCTTTACAGAGACATTAGAAACAAAAACAAATAAAAGGCATGATTTAAAATTGATTAAAACAAGCAAGCAAACAAACTAACTAATTAACAAACAAACTGCCACCAGAAGTTCTTAGGTGGCTGCCTCAAAACTGTTTTGCATGCTCCTGTGTCGCATACTGTTGTTGGAGCGACAGTTGAGGCTCATCAGCGTCGTGTTTTTGGCACAGGTTGTGTTATTCACACCTGTTCGTGCGATCCGAACCCTTATCGTAAGGGGAGCTACCAGAGCTACCAGTCCCTCTGCGGACGAGCTACTTTCTATTTTAAATTCCCTGAATTTAAAATACTCTCTAGACCCAGTCTAGACCCAGCTGGGGAGCTACCCAGAGCTCTACAAACAAACAAACAAAACAGTATATAAAATCAGAACAGTAGATAAAATCAGTAGTTAATGTAAGTTTTGAAATTTAAGCTTAAAGGTGTGGATTTGGTGCTTTATTCAAATGCAGCTGAGAATAGGTGAGTCTTCAACCTGGATTTAAATAAACTGAGTGTGATAGAACTTTAAAGTCTATCCTCTGACGGACAGGCAGCCAGTGTAAAGACCTCAGAGCTGGACTGATGTGGTCCACTTTTTTGGTCTTAGTGAGGACTCGAGCAGCAGAGTTCTGAATGAGCTGTAGTTGTCTGACTGATTTTTTAGGTAGACCTGTAAAGATGCTGTTACAGTAATCAAGCCTACTAAAGATGAATGCATGGACTAGTTTTTCCAGGTCCTGTTGAGACATCAGATCTTTTATCCTTGAAATATTCTTGAGTTGATAGTAAGCTGACTTTGTTATTGTCTTCATGTGTTTTTCTAAGTTTAGGTCTGCATCCATCACTACACCCAAATTTCTCGCCTTGATTGAATTTCTCTGGTGACATGTAATCGTTTTTCTTTGGCGCCAAAGACTATTACCTCAGTTTTGTTTTTGTTTAGCTGGAGAAAATTGTGGCACAACCAGTCATTAATTTCCTCAATGCATTTACCAAGAGCCTGTACAGGGCCTTGGTCTCCTGGTGACATTGTGATATATATTTATGTGTCATCCACATAGCTATGATAGTTTATTTTGTTGTTCTTTATAATCTGTGCCAGTGGGAGCATGTAAATGTTAAACAGAAGGGGTCCCAAAATGGAACCTTGGGGAACTCCACATGTGATACTTGTCTGCTCAGATGTGAAGTTACCTATTGATACAAAGTATTTCCTGTTTTCTAAGTATGTCTTGAACCAGTTTAGTACAGTTCCTGAAAGACCTGTCCAGTTCTCCAGTCGTTTGAGTAATATGTTGTGGTCAACTGTATCAAATGCTGCACTGAGATCCAGTAAAACTAAGACTGACATTTTTCCACTGTCTGTATTCAGACATATGTCATTAAACACTTTGGTCAGAGCGGTTTCAGTGCTGTGGTTCTGTCTAAAACCTGACTGGAAGGTATCGTAGCAATTATTCTGTTTTAAGAAGTAACTGAGCTGTTGAGAAACTGCTTTTTCAATGATCTTACTTAAAAATGGGAGATTTGAGATCGGCCTGTAGTTGTTCATTTGTGTCTTGTCAAGATTGTCCTTTTTCAGTATAGGTTTAATTACAGCAGTTTTTAGTGGTTCTGGAAACACACCTGATAATAAAGAAAAGTTGATGATCTGTAACAGGTCTGACTCTAAAGTCTTTGAGACCTTTTTGAAAAAACTTGTTGGCAGGACATCTAAACAGCAGGAGGAGGAGTTCAGTTGACCTAAGATGTCCTCCAGGTCTTTGCTGTTAATCGGGTGAAACTGTTTCATGGTGTTTAAACAGTTTTTTTGGTGGACACAGTACATATCCTGGATCTGCTGTTGATGTACCAATTGCTTGTCTAATTTTTTGGATTTTTTCTGTGAAGAATTTGGCAAAGTCATTGCAGGCCATGGTTGAATGAAGTTCAGCTGCCACTGACACAGGAGGGTTTGTTAGCCTGTCAACTGTAGAAAATAAGACCCGAGCATTATGGCTGTTTTTAGTGATGATGTCAGAGAAGTAGGACCTCCTTGCACTCCTCAGTTGTAAATTATAATTGTGAAGTTTCTCTTTATAGATGTCATAATGAACCTGGAGGTTTGTTTTTCTCAATCTGCGCTCAGCTTTCCTACACTCTCTTTTTTCATTTTTCACCAGTGTGGAGTTTCTCCATGGAGACTTTTTCCTTCCAGAGATAACCTTCACCTTAATGGGAGCAATAGTGTCCATTACATTTAACATGTTAGCATTGAAGCTATTGACGAGCTCATTGACTGACCCTCTGGACAGGTCAGGTGTTAATGGGAAGACCTGGTTAAAAATTGCACTACTGTGTTCAGTTATACACCGTTTTGTGATCACTGTTGTTGATATATTTATGTGGGCTGAGATTTTACTTTCAAAGAAAACACAGTAATGATCAGACACGCCCACATCAGACACAGTAACCTTTGAAATGCTCAGGCCCTTGGAGATCAGTAGGTCAAGAGTGTGTCCTCTATTATGTGTGGCCTCTGTTACATGCTGAGTCAGCCCAAAGTTGCCCAGAGTGTTACTCAGGTCTTTAGTCCCTTTGTCCTGAGGGTTGTCCACATGGATGTTAAAATCCCCAACAATAATTACACAGTCAAAATCAACACAGATCACAGACAGCAGTTCACTGAGGTCATTAAAAAAGTTTGTGCAGTATTTGGGAGGCCTGTAAACATTAAGAAACACAACTTTGGATGGGGCCTTCAGCTGTAAAGCCACATATTCAAAAGACTGAAAACTTCCAGGAGATAGCTGCTTACATTGAAATGATTCATTAAATAAGACAGCAACCGCTCCTCCCCTCCTGCTCACCCTGGCCTCACTGATAAAACTGTACACAGCAAATCCAGCATGTCCAAATTAACACTGTCGGATTTGATTTCAACACTATTAAAGTGTCTATATGGGTCCACACCAGAGAGTGTTAATTTAACTCTTTTTGGAGAGTTGGTACATTAACTCTGATTTAGTGTTAAACACCAAATCTGTCTGGAGTTGATAATTTAACACTTGGTGTTAAGAGTTTATATATTAACTCTCAAAGAGTATTTTAGTTTAACTACTTAAGAGTTATCTTCTAATTCATTCTAAAAAGAGGGAATTTTACTGTTCTGAACTTCTAGAAATTTTTTTTGGAAATAAACATTTACTAAAAAGATGCAATGGTTTTTGAAAAACATTTATTCTGAACTGTGCACCACAATTTCAAAACATTTTCTGAAAGATGTAACAGTATACATGTTCTCACTTTCATTAGAATTTTTTTTATCAAAAGGTCTGACATGGTAAATGCAAATAACAGCATTCTCATCACTTATTTCTTCAATACAATATGCATGTCCTTCATTCATCCCTTTGTGGAACTTCAACGCACTTCTGCTCTCCCCCATATTCCATCTTCACAAGCATATCCTGTGTGGAGATTGAATAAAAATTAGTTGACACTAATTAATGGCACAAATAATCCAGTAAACAATTGCAGCACAGTAAAAAAAAAAAAAAAAGGAATCCTCTTTGAGCCATTACTTGTGTAAAGTATTTTCCCAAAAGACAAAGACACAGGCAACAGGTAATACTGAACTAAATGTAAAACCTCAACCTTTTTAATTTTTACCTAAACCGTGTGCACAAAACTCTGGAGGGATCTAGATGCTAACGTAGAACCCAGTCAGGACGTCTGCTACTGCTGTTTGCTCGTTTTTTTGTTTTTTTTTTATGGGCGATCGTTTTCAGGCTTCATGTAGCACCATTATACCAACATTTCACATTCTAGACATTGTTTTAGGTGTATTTGACCAAAAGTTTGACTGAAAATTCACATGCAAGCTTTTTTTCAAGGCTGTGGTATTTGCCGCAAACAATACCTTTCAGCTAGCTAAAACAGAATGTTATGCTATCACCGAGCAACATGGCTAATGCCTTTCACACAGCTTTGTTTCAGCTCCAAAGAGCCACAGAAGTAAAAGCTCATGATAATAATTGAAACAATCTTTGAAAGAATGACTTACCAAGCATGGCAAACAACTCAAATATGTAGAGCAAAATGTTCCGAAACAGCTTCACTTCAGCTTCGATTGGAGCCGTGCTGGGGGCGGAGTCTGTGAATTTACTCCATTGGTGTCATAGCCCCTGTAGGAGTTCAGAGTTAAGAGGTCAAGAGTTAATGTTTCCATTGTAACACCTCCAGATTTGACATAGAAACACTCATTTTTAACACTCGATTTTAACTACTATCATTTTACACCTCAGAGTTACATACCTCCTTGAATCGCTACCTTATCGTGGTGGAGGGGTTTGTGTGTCCCAGGGATCCCAGGGGCTATGTTGTCTGGGGGCTTTTGCCCCCTGGTAGGGTCTCCCATGGCAAATTGGTCCTGGGTGAGGGACCAGACAAAGAGCGATTCAGAAGACCCTTATGAAAAGGATATCGAGGGAACAGTTTACCCTGCCCGGGATAGGGTTACCGGGGCCCCGCCCTGGAGCCAGGCCCGGGGAGGGTGCCCGAGGGCGAGCGTCTGGTGGCCGGGCCTTAGTCCATGGGGCCCGGCCGGGCACAGCCCGAAGAGGAGACATGGGCCCATCCTCCCGCAGGCCCACCACCCGCAGGAGGCGCCATAGGGGTCGGGTGCATTGTGTGCCGGGTGGCGGCCAGGAACGGAGGCCCTGGCGGACTGACCCCCGACTGCCAAGACTGGCAATAGGGACATGGAATGTCACCTCTCTGGTGGGGAAGGAGCCTGAGTTAGTGCGTGAGGTTGAGAGGTACCGGCTAGATATAGTCGGGCTCACCTCTACGCATGGCTTGGGCTCTGGAACCAGTCTCCTGGAGAGGGGCTGGACTCTGTCTCAGTCTGGAGTTGCCCCTGGTGAGAGGCGGCGGGCTGGGGTGGATATTCTAATATCCCCTCGGCTTGCTACCGATATGTTGGGGTTTTTCCCGGTGGACGAGAGAGTTTGTTCCCTGCGCCTTAGGGTCGGGGAACGGGTCCTGACTGTCATCTGCGCTTATGCGCCGAGTGGCAGTTCAGAGTACCCAGCCTTCTTAGAGTCCCTGGGGGGGGTGCTGGAAGGTGCTCCACCTGGAGACTCTGTTGTCCTGCTGGGAGACTTCAATGCTCACGTGGGTAACGACAGCGAGACCTGGAGGGGCGTGATTGGGAGGAACGGCCTCCCTGATCTGAACCCGAGCGGTGCTTTGTTATTGGACTTCTGTGCTAATCACAGTTTGGCCATAACGAACACCCTGTTCGAACATAAGAGTGTCCATAAGTGCACGTGGCACCAGGACGCTCTAGGCCGTAGGTCGATGATCGATTTTGTAATCGTATCACCAGACCTGCGACCATATGTTTTGAACACTCGGGTAAAGAGAGGGGCTGAGCTGTCAACTGATCACCACCTGGTGGTGGGGGACTGGGGACATTGAGTCCGAATGGACCATGTTCAGCGTCTCCATTGCCGAAGCTGCTGCATTGAGCTGCGGCCGCAAGGTGGTTGGTGCCTGCCGTGGTGGTAATCCCCGAACCAAATGGTGGACACCAGAGGTGAAGGGAGCCACCAGGCTGAAGAAGGAGTCCTATCGGGCTTGGTTAGCCTGTGGGACTCCGGAGGCAGCCGACAGGTATCGACAGGCCAAGCGGAATGCGGCTCGGGCAGTGGCTGAAGCAAAAACTTGGGTGTGGGAGGAGTTCGGAGAGGCCATGGAAAAAGACTTTCGGACTGCCTCGAAGAGATTCTGGCAAACCGTCAGGCGTCTCAGGAGGGGAAAGCGGTGCTCTACCTGCACTGTGTATAGTGCTGGCAGAGCGCTGCTGACGTCGACTGAGAAAATTGTCAGGCGGTGGAAGGAATACTTCGAGGACCTCCTTAATCCCACTGACACGTCTTCCGAGGAGGAAGCAGAGTCTGGGGATGAGGGGAATGACCCACCAATTTCCGGGGGCGAGGTCACTGAGGCAGTTAAACAACTCCTTGGTGGCAGAGCTCCTGGTGTTGATGAGGTCTGCCCCGAGTTCCTGAAGGCTCTGGACATTGTAGGGCTGTCCTGGTTGACACGCCTCTGCAATGTTGCGTGGAGATCAGGGGCAGTACCTGTGGACTGGCAGACCGGGGTGGTGGTCCCCATCTTTAAGAAGGGGGACCGGAGGGTGTGTTCCAACTACAGGGGGATCACACTCCTCAGCCTCCCGGGGAAAGTCTATGCCAGGGTGCTGGAAAGGAGAGTTCGTCCGCTAGTCGAACCTCGGATACAGGAGGAACAATGCGGTTTTCGTCCTGGTCGCGGAACACTGGACCAGCTCTTTATCCTCTCGAGGATACTTGAGGGTGCATGGGAGTTTGCCCAACCAGTCTACATGTGTTTTGTGGACTTGGAGAAGGCATTCGACCGTGTCCCTCGGGGTGTCCTGTGGGAGGTGTTGCGGGAGTATGGGGTGTCTGGCCCATTGCTACGGGCCATTCGATCCCTAGACAACCGTTGCAAGAGCTTGGTTCGCATTGCCGGCAATAAGTCGGACTCGTTCCCGGTGGGTGATGGGCTCCGCCAGGGCTGCCCTTTGTCTCCGGTTCTGTTCATAATTTTTATGGACAGGATTTCTAGGCGCAGCCAAGTGGCGGAGGGCTTTCGCTTTGGTGGCCTCAGAATCTCATCTCTGATTTTTGCGGATGATGTGGTTCTGTTGGCTTCATCGGGTAAGGGCCTCCAGCTCGCACTGGAACGGTTCGCAGCCGAGTGTGAAGCAGCGGGAATGAGGATCAGCACCTCCAAATCTGAGGCCATGGTTCTCAGCCGGAAAAGGGTGGAGTGCCCACTCCGGGTCGGGGATGAGTTCCTGCCCCAAGTGGAGGAGTTCAAGTATCTCGGGGTCTTGTTCGCGAGTGATGGGAGAAGGGAGCCGGAGATCGACAGACAGATTGGGGCTGCAGCTGCAGTAATGTGGACGCTGCATCGGTCCGTCGTGGTGAAGAGGGAGCTGAGTGTAAAAGCGAAGCTCTCAATTTACCGGTCGATCTACGTCCCTACCCTCACCTATGGCCACGAGCTGTGGGTAGTGACCGAAAGAACGAGATCGCGGATACAAGCGGCAGAAATGAGCTTCCTCCGAAGGGTGGCTGGCCTCTCCCTTAGAGATAGGGTGAGAAGTTCGGCCATCCGGGAGGGGCTCAGAGTAGAGCAGCTGCTGCTCCACATCGAAAGGAGCCAGCTGAGGTGGTTCGGGCATCTGACAAGGATGCCCCCTGGGCGCCTCCTGGGTGAGGTGTTCCAGGCATGTCCCACCGGGAGGAGGCCCCGGGGCAGACCCAGGACACGCTGGAGAGATTATATCTCTCGGCTGGCCTGGGAACGCCTTGGTATTACCCCGGATAAGCTGGAGGAGGTGGCTGGGGAGAGGGAGGTGTGGGCCTCTTTGCTTAGGCTGCTGCCCCCGCGACCCGGCCTCGGATAAAGCGGATGAAGATGGATGGATGGATGGAGTTACATTAAAAGAATGTGACTCTGCTTAGAGTAAAATTAACTCTACTTTTGCAAGAAGACTATTAACACCAAAAAATTTAACACTTTTGAATTTGCTTTGTAGTTAGGAGGAGTCGTCTCGATGAGAACAGCTCCACTGTTACTTTGGTCCAACCAAGTTTCAGTTAAAAACATAAAATCAAGGCTGTGCTCAGTGATTAAATCATTAATTAAAAATGTTTTCCCAGCTAAAGATCTAACGTTTAATAAAGCCAACTTAAGTGTTTTAGAGGCATTACTTGTCCCCTCGTGTTTGGGAGCAGTCTGTGGCACACAAGGTATGTTTACTATGTTTAAAGGTCTTTTAGAGTGCACCTCTCTGTGTTTTGACCAGGCCACATGTCTCCTTCTGTCACCTAAGAGTACAGAAATTTTAAAACCTTCTAGTAAACAGGGTCCCAGCTTCTCCTGGGAAAAGTCACCACTGCCATAATCCTCACAGCCCGGACCCTCCACACATCACACATCAGACTGCGGAGACAGAGCATGAAGGTGGTAAGGAGGAACTAGGGGGGCGAGGCTGGGCAATGTGACTTCGATTGCTCTGTTGAGGGTGGGGCTCGATGGCGAACCTTTGGCCGCTCTGGTGGGGGGTTTATGGGGGACAAAAAGGGATTGGGCCGGAGGGTAGATCTGAGAAAAATTCTTTTCGAAACACATTTTGTAAAACTACCAGCAAGTCCAGGAAATTGCTCTCCTAATGAATGTTGGTACATAGGTTAAAAATAAAAGCCCTGTCCTCTACATATTAATTTTATGCTGATCTTAACGGAAACAGAATATGATTGGAGGGAAACAAATACCAAACAGACGACTTTTTTATATATAAGCAGAAAAATTAAACATTGGAAATCAAGTCGCAGCAAGTGCTATATATTAACATACAATGTAAATATGTTTACTAACACATTATATGTAGCCTGTATACACCATTGCATACTATTGTTGAATAACCTTTTTTTTTTTTTTTTTTTTTACACTGAACATCCATTGTTGTGTTTTTAATTCATCTTATTCATCTTATGTTTACTGATTTTCACAGATCGTGGATCACTGTGGGACCACTCTGACCAATAATGTAAAAGAGACCAAAGACAATAGGGACATTAAAGTTTGTTAATCCTGCTCAACATCCCCATGGGAAGGAGAATCCAAGACTTCTTTTTCTTAGTATTTATGTGTTTACATGTTTCAAAAACTTGCTCTAACTTTGAAAAGCAGTGCACAAGAAGTATGTGTTATCATAACTTTACTTTTAGAGAAATATTCTGCATTTAATTAGAAAATATTTACTCTACATAAATATTACATTGAATAAACTAGAAGATGTACTATCTCTGCTAAAACCTCGGATTAAATAACAGACTTTCTGACTCTTACAGAAAATTTAGTTCCCAAAACTTGTTTGGATAGTATCTACTTAATATTTTGTTTATGGTTTTTTTTAACATCTATGAAAGATTTGATTTGATTGATTTTGAAAATGGTTTTGTTTTAGATTTATTCTGCTTTTAATATAAAGGGGGTTTTAACTTTTCATTGTGTTGCAGTGATTCATTTTCACTTTTTTTATTCAGTACTTAGTTATGGCTGTAGTTTTAACTTTCTTAAATTTAGATGAACACTGACATTTTTTATTTTTTGTTTTTTTGCAGTACTGAATCTGTACGTTTTCGTTCTGAATCAATATTAAAGTTACAATACATGGCAATCATTGTTTCATAACATTTGCATAAATTTCAAATGTGTTTACTGTTAGTTAGGGTGAAACAATTACTTGTTCTAAGTGTACAATCATAGTTTTGCATTAGTTTTAAAGTATTGATAGCCTTGGCATGGCTGTTATATTTGATGGTAGTGAAGATGAAGCTGAGGTGGGTTGGACAAATAACAGAAAAGCACTGAGATTTTAAACACAGAACAAAAGGCTGTTAGGTGACGGCTGTGTGCAGGCAGGAATAGGACCCAAGGTGCAGACTCCGGAGACAGAACTTAAACCAAAACAGCTTTAATGCTGAACGCAAACATAACATAACTGGAAAAACTCCAAAAAAACAAACTAACACCAGCGGATTGACAAAACACAGAGCAACATAAACGGTAGATCACGACATGGACACTAAGAAACACAGGGCTTAAATACACAGAGGGAGCAATCAGGGAATGGGTAACAGGAGGGAAACACAGCTGGGGCAAATCAGGCCTAACGAGACAAGAGGAAGCAAAACCAGACACATTAACATCAGACATGGACTTTCAAAGTAAAACAGGAAACACATAACACAGACTGAACAAAGACACAGACTCATATGCAGGCACTACAAAGGGAACAGAGACACTGACCCGATGTGGGGATACAGCAGAAAGGGGAGACAGCAACATGGAAGACAGAGACCTAAGCCATAAGTCAGAACTCAAAGAAACCAAAAACTAGACAGTATAATTAATATCATAAACTCAAAAACCCTGGGTCGACGACCCAGGCATCCTAACAAAGGCAGGCAAGAAAAAAATTATAGTGTAGGGTATACATTGTAATTTATAGTACAAAGCAGTATTCACTTGTGTACATGATCGAATATTTATATCCACATAATTATGGATTATTTTATTTACACTATTAAAAAAAACATTCTGTATTTGGCAGAAAATTACATAAGGAAACATAATATATTAGATTTATGTTTCAAATATGACAAAATGCTTGCCAGTCTTGGTAGCTGGGGATCAGTCCGCCAGGGTCTCCGCTCCTGGCCGCCGCCTGGCACACATTGCACCCAACCCCTACGGTGCTTCCTGCAGTTGGTGGGCCTGCAGGAGGATGGGCCCATGTCCCCTTTTTGGGCTTTGCCCAGCCAGGCCCCATGGATTAAGGCCCGTCCACCAGACGCTCACCCTCAGGCACTCTCCCTGGGCCTTGCTCCAGGGTGGGGCCCCAGTAACCCTATCCTGGACAGAGTGAACGATGGTTTTCTCTTAAGGGTCTTCTGAATCGCTCTTTGTCTGGTCCCTCACCCAAGACAAATTTGCCATGGGAGACCCTGCCAGGGGTCAGAAGCCCCCGGATGGATGGATGGATGGATATGACAAAATGCTGATTTTACAGCAGCAACAGGGAGAGGCAGATGGGGAGGGGCAGGTGGCTGCCCCTCCCCTGACACTGTTTCTGCTAGGGGTTTCTTCTTTTTATATGGGGTATTTCCTCTACACTGTTGCCAAAGCACTTGTTCATGAGGGGTCATCTGATTGTTGGAGTTTTCTCAACTTTTTTATATCTTACAATATAAAGCACATTGAGGCAACTGTACTTTAATGTTGGTCATAAGTACCAAAATTAAGTATTGGCCAATTCAGTAACAAAACTAAATGTCACTGTTCTGGTTGCAGATAGAGCATTCATTACAGAACAAAAACAAACATACTGCATCACATTAAACAAAATGTTTGAATCATGAAGTGAGCAGGCAAACAGGACATGTGGAGTTCTCACAGAATAACTGAGAGACGTGATGCTCACTTTTGTCATTTTTAGGTGCCCACTTTTTCCTGGCCGGTGATTCTGCTGCTATCTGCTAACCTGGATGCCCAAGAGTCTGTCTGAAAGTTCAGCCATGTTCAGCCTCCTGTAGGGTTTACTCATCTGGCTTGGTGGTGTACAGTGTTGAGATGCCACTCATGATGATGAGGCTGTTGTTAGGTTAGGAATTCTGAATATAGAAGTGCAACAATGATTTTTGTGTTTTTATTTGCTTTTTTTAAAAAAACTTTATTTGTTTCCATTTGCACAACAAAAATGTTTTTTGACTTTTCATTGAGACAAATTGTCACGGCGAGTGAGATGAGCCGTGTGAAGATGATAAAGGAGGATCTAATAGCAGGCAATTGTGAGGGTGTGAAGGTGATTTATTGAATACTAAGCACAGGGAGAAAATGGCAAACGAAGATAAACTAAACTATACTGGAAGCCACTAAACTACTGAGCATGAACAAAAACACGAACATGAATGAGGGCGAGCAGAGACAGACAACGGTTGACAGTAGGGATCAAACACAGAAGGAGCACGGTGGATACACAGACAGACCAGCAACTACAATGACAGAAGACACGACTTAAATACACTCAGAGAAACACAGGGAAATTACACACAGGTGGTGGACACAGCTGGGAGTAATTAACGAGACGAGACAAGGGAGGTAAAGTGAACACACTCACATGAGACGCAGACCTTCACAATAAAACAGGAAACAAGAAAACACTGCACAAGGATGCAGACACGACACTGAGAGACAGACAGGAAATGACACATGGAACTTGAACTATACAGACACTACACATTCCTACAACATGATTAAACAGACACATAGAATTCCAATAATAATAATAATAATCAACAAAGCACAAGAGTAGCAAAACGATCATTCAAAAATGAATCAAAACATAATAAACTCAAAATGCTGGGTCGAAACGACCCAGAACCGTGACACAAATATTCTCATGCAGAAAAATATTTCCATCGCAGATAAAAGCCCCAACTCGATTCAGCTGCAAACTGCTGGAGTGAATGAAAGTGATGAAAGTCTCATGGTATGTTTAACACTGAGAAACTTCAAATGGATGTTTTGAAGTGACAAATCTTTATTTGTAGATGCATCTCCAATGTCTGACACTGCAGACATATTCTGCTAGTGTCTAATTTTTGGACATGGATAGTTCTTATTTGATGTTACAAGTGGCAGGTGTGGTTGTTTCATAGTCAATCTTATTCATTATGTTTGTCGAGAACTGTTGCTCTTTAATAGATAAGATTGTGTGTTTCTCCTGCTATTTAAGACATTGACGTGATCTAGTGTCACACTGACCTTAACAGTGGAGTGAGGAGCATCATTACAACCATTAAATATTTCAGCTTGCATAAGTAACCCTGTTGGATCCTATGGGCTCAATGCTGTTAGACACTTTTGCTAAGGATTTCCTCTCATGGGGAGTAGTTCAGGATTCATGATTTATTTTGCAATGACTGCAGCAAAACATCATGAGATATTCAAACACATATAAAGGTGTCACGGTGTGGCTGGCAGACCGTGGGGATGTGGGGAAAAGGAGGACCCAGGCGCGGTACTCTGTGTATAAACAGTGCGTTTATTTACAGTGATGGAAACAATAACAGTAAATCCCCGTGCTCTCCCGTGACTCCCGTGTCGTGTCTTCCCAAAAAGTCTGTGCTCCGTGTTCTCCACTCTCGTGTGTCCACACACATCCCGTGCCTGCTGCCCTCCGATGTTCCCCGCTCCTCCTGAGGGGAAAATGACAGAGGCAGCCGTCAAGACACGTAATTCCAGTAGGCATACACTCACAGACTAAACTGAACAGAAGACTAACGTGGAGACTCATGCAATGATCCCGCATCGGTGGGAGCTCCAAGACTCTCTTAAGTAGCTCCCCCGACGAGGCCTGATCAGCAGCAGGTGTGTAGCTTCGGGTGTGGCCAGTCCCCTTGCAGGGCCACACCCTCCAGGCCTGACGCCGCCTATAAACAAGTGCTCAGCCACCCACACACACATATACACAAGCACAGAGAAGGGGAAGCAACACCAAAATACACAACAATAACACAGGTCCATGACTGCCCAGGTGTCCTGGGTCGCCCAGTCCCAGGACCCTGACATAAAGGTGTGGCCTTTTGTCATGATTTAAATGAGACCGAACTGAAATTAAGCTATTTGTCATTGTGCTAAAATAAATATACTATTATATATTAAAATATATTTGCTAACCAACTCTGTGTTGCCTGGACGTCTCCTTCAAAAATGACTAAGAAGTTATAAAATCTGAAGATGGAGAGGCAAAAATATGGCTGGACTGGTAACAAAAGTATTATTTTCTTCTCATGCTGAGAACTGCTCAGCAACTTTTAAGTCCACTACAAGTGTTATTATCACACTCCAATGTCAGCATGAATACATCACTTGTCAGTCCTACAGATATTTAATGATAAAACCAGACAGACAGGCCTGTAGAGACAGTCAGCATCAATAGTGAAGAAATGCAGTGGTAACGTAAAGAAAATTCCTTTGGTATTTGGCCTGTTGTGTTAAGGTTCAAATATTGGGGAAGGAGAGTACCAACAACCATGGTTCAGAACTTGGTCAAACAATTGATTTTAATGAAATACACGCGTGGGAAGACCAGCTCCGTTCGCAGAAAGGGCTGATCTCCGACTTAATCAAAGCATAAACAGATATTTTATACCATCAGGGCTTGCATCTCATGCGTCATGAGATACAATATATGCATACGTCAAATCAAAACCACAATGACTTTTAACACAGTTTAAAAAGAACATTGTCTGCTATCTTCACGGCAGGTACTTCCTGTCACTGCCAGATGCTTGCTTATCATCTTGACACATCAGCAGCAGTTCTGCGACAAACTGCTCTTTTGCAACCCCGAGCAGAACATGATTAAACTTCCACCTATAAATGATTCTCTTTAACTAAGTCTGTGTGTGTGTGTGTGTGTGTGTGTGTGTGTGTGTGTGTGTGTGTGTGTGTGTGTGTGCTAACCACAATTGCACCCTATTTCACCTCGCCGACTAGCTCCTGACCTCTCACCAGACAGAGAGACAGAAGCCACTCTCATATATGTAATAACCAAACTGAAACTATGTATATGTCATCTACTAAATAAATGTTTTAATCAAGAACCTCTACTAAAGGCTTAATACAAGAATATGAACTTATAAACGATAATAAAAATGACCTGATATAAGTGTTTTGTACAGTATGCATAAACATCTTAAGGCCATCTTAAAGCTATCTCTTACATTGTTAAAAGCAATGATCATACCGCAGATTATATTGTGCTGGTAAAATACTTTTGTTCATCCCCACAGTTGCCAGTAACATTTTTGTTCATATGAACTCACCCCACCCTTTACTAGAAGTGTCAAACCTTTCCAGTAAACCAATACTGCTGGATCAAAATAAGAAAATAGTAACCCCAAAATCGTGTAAACAAAGGAGGGGTATTAGAAGGGATTTATGACCCCACCCCCCTGTTAAATACATCATTATGTATCATGTTTCATGAGCAAACAAATAAGAAGTCTGAGTATTTTAGAGGAAGCTTTGAAGTTTCATAGGACTTTCATAGGACAAGCCAATATCTGAATTTAGCTTATAGTTATAGCAAGAGTTATTTAGATATAAGAACCTATAGCAGTCTTTTGCTTTGCTTGATGTTTATTGTCATGTTTGACTGATTTGTATCCTATGCATTTATGTCTGTAGGACAACTGCACTGTAACATAACCTCCCAACAAACCGCTTAATCTAAAGAACTGAGCTCTTTAATTGTGACTAGTCAGGGTGTTTGACAAAGATCCTGATATTCTTGTGTTGACATTGCATGATGTTTGCACTGGATGGAGTGGCACTTTTAAGGAACTGTGCAGTGTTTTGAAAGAAAAGTGTTTGTTTTCCCATGTTCATTGTTTGAAACTGGGGAATTATACCTTGTTAGACCAACTATACTAAGTAACGGTGGACATTTATTTTTTATATATAAAGCATCCAGCTAATCAAGGCCAGATCAAGCTTTTTATAGTACTGGAATAATCCACCTTTAAATACTTTAACACTGTTATAGATACTCTATGTCTGACATTGATCCAAAAGTCTGAAAAATAGTTGTTCCATCACATTATTGTCTCCACTTAAATAACTTCTACTACACTCTTTCTTTTATTCAACTTTCTGTCTGTTTTACGTGCTTTTGTGGCTTTTTTCAGTTTGCTTGTTTTCTGTTTTTAAGTTGCAGGGCATTCGACCTCTCAAGGCCACTGCAATGTGCTAATATATCAATAGTTGGGGCGACCGTGGCTCAGGGGGTTGGGAAGCGCATCTGTAAACGGAAGGTCACCGGTCGCCTCCACCAGTGAGTGAATGCGAGAGTGAATGAATAGTGGCATTGTAAAGCGCTTTGGGTGCCTTGAAAAGCGCTATATAAATCCAATCCATTATTATTATTATTATTAGTGAGATTTATAAAAGGTGATAAATAAACATTTCAAAACTTCCCAGTTTGGAACACCATTAACACAACCAGCTGATCCAAACAGAGTCAGGTAGAACTTGAGTTAAAAAAAGTAATTACACATGACAAATTTTGGGACAAATTTTGAGCACACGCTCAAACACATCCTCCAACCACACACACACATATTTTGCTCCACTGCGGTTTATTTCACACCTCAAACATTTAATAAATAATTAAGCAAATACAAGTAATCTGCAATAAATGACAGGTAGTAATAAAATAAACTACTAACTCTTTTACGCTACGTCCACACCTACACGGGTATTTTTGAAAATGCAGCTGTTTCGTCCACACGTAAACAGCGTTTCGAATCACTGAAAACTGAGATTTTTTAAAACTCCTTTTTTGCGTTTACGTGTGGACGAGGAATACAGAGTTTGTCGTGCAACATCAAAGGTATGTGCCTTTTTTCACGTCACGCTGTGCGCCACGTTATTGTTTACATGAGATGAATTGCAGAATGGCAGATAGAGACAAAATACTGTTAATTTGACTATCTTCAGTTTTTACACACTTACATATAAACACGCAGTTACTGTCCCTCCATTTACAAAGGCAGAGGCATCACGGTGTGATTATTTTACGTGTAGTTGTTTTTTTCATGTGTAATAATATTCAACATTGCTATCAATACATTTTTCAAAAAATGCCCCTCTGTGCAAAATGGGTTTAAAAACATAAACAACTGTAGGATACTGTTTGTCTGTGATTTGGACAGCCCAGCGCTGATCCCGACACAGGGAAAACCAATTCTGCAGGGGAGACCTACCTCGGCACTTGTGCAGGTGAAACCAAAGGGAAGATATGCTTCACCATATTTTCTAGTCTTTGGCTCTTATATCAGATCACTCTGAATGTGGCACGTGTTGCACAAGAATGCTGTACATGGGTGAGTTGCTGTTAATGACAATGAGGCTGTTGTTACTGTAGGAATGCTGAATGTACGGTGAGTGATGTAATGAAGTTGTGCAGCAATGTTTTCTTTGTTGTTGTTTTCCATTGTACCTTTGAACTGTCACTAGAAGAATGAGTTGCATTAAGTTTGGCTTTCCTGAAAACTGTGCTTAAGTTTTGTTTTTGTTTTTAACCTCGTGTGCTGCATTTCTCTAGAGCTGCACAACAAAAACATGTTTTTGCTTTTGTTGAGACAAATAAAGTTTACATTTCATGCATAAAAATGTTCCCATCTTAGGTAAAAGTGCCAACTTGATTCAGTTGCAAACTGCTGGAGTGAATGAACCTGAAATTGTGACGTGACTTTGAGCAATTTTCCATGATGTTCATCCTGAACAATCATTATCTCTAGGCATGTGTGTTTTGTAGTAGCAGACAATGGAGGTTAAGCACTGAAGTATTTTTAATTCTAATATAATTGTATTGGAGTGGTTTCCTGCTCCACTGTGGGTAAAGGTCTAACTTACAGCTTAGAAAGCTTCCTATGGTTTTGATTTGGCTTTTGTAGGCTTCTAACAGTTCAAGCTGACATGAAAGGATTTGCACATTGAAGTAGTGTCATACCTTTAACTTATTATGAACCTCCATATTAAATATGAACCTCCGGGTATCTAGTTTGGATCCATTACCACAGGAGGGAAATGTAAACATTTAAATTGATGTGTTTCTCAATTAGTTGTTGGGCTCTGTGAGTTGCCTGTGTATTACTGCCTTTTGAGTCTGTCAGTGGGATGTTTTGTCTCATATTCTGCTAGTCTCTAATTTTTGTAAAGTGCATAGTTCTTACTTGATGTTACAAGTGGCGGTGTGTGGTTGTTTCATTGTCAATCTACTTCATTATGTTTGTCGAGACTTGTCAGCTCTTTAATAGATAAGATTATGTGTTACTCCTGCTATTTGAGACATTGAAGTGATCTAGTGTTACACTGACCTTAAGAGTGCAGTGAGTATTAGAAGGGATTTATGACCCCTCCATGGCAAGTGATTAATAAAACTAAAAAAAAGTTATAGAGCTGTAATAATTAATAGTTTCAGTTATAATTCAAATCTAATTTATTTAATAACTAAATAGACATCAATTTTATTATTATGTTTGAGTTATTTAATAATTTGTTGGATATATTATTGATGTGTTTTTTGTGATATAACTGTTTAATGACTTTATTTTGTAGATTTCAGGAAAACATTGATGAACTAATATACTCATCTGTAATTTCTCCTGCAGGCTTATAAATAGTTCCAAGTACTTTTCAAGCTGATGGTGCAAAGGTACTTATCTTGGGGTGATTTCTTCTACCCTTAATAATACCTTCTTGGTTTTTTGTCATGTAAGCATATCTCTTCAGTATAGCTGCCACAAATTTAGTTATGCTGTCTCTCTCTAACTCATCAGTTTAGGTTAAAAAAAACCCCAACCTTAACTGCTGATCATCTTTACTTACCAGACTCCCATTCTCACATCGCTTAGATTAAAGAATTTGCTAATAGAGACATCAGAGGAAGACATGTGAGAAAAGGTTTAGTGACTGAGCCATTAAACAAACAGAATAACCTAAATAACTGAAGTACTTGGCCATTTCTAGATATACTCTCCTGCTTTGTCCAGTGGCTTCCAAAAAGGTAGCCTAAAGACTTCTACAGCAGTATATAGTTATATTTAAATACATTTAAGAGACATTTTCAGTATAAAACTTTTACTTGTATTGATTGGTTCTTTAACTAAGCAATCCTAAAAATTCCCCTCAGTGTTCTCCTAGGGCAGGGGTGTCAAACTCAAATACACAGTGGGCCAAAATTCAAAACTGGAACAAAGTTGCGGGCTAACATTAATATTTATTGAAAAAAAAAAAATCTTCCTCCAGATATAGGAATGAATCTTTTCTTATGGACTCAAATAAGGTTTGCTTGAAAACTGAATATGGGACAAGCAAAGCTTAATACTAAACAATATATATATTAGCTGTATAATACCAGTAGGCCAGCTCTAATAATAATTTGGTATGGCTTCGCAGGCGAAATGTAATTAGGCTGCGGGCCAAATTTGGCCCGCGGGCCAGAGTTTGACACCTATGTCCTAGGGCTTCCATAAAAACCTCTGTCAGTACCAGAAAACCCAGCAGGTAGGTTTACAGGTTAACAGTAAGAACTTAAAGTGAAGAAATGCAGTTTTAGGTTTTTTATGAGAATGAAAGAAAACTCAAAGTGAAATAAATTAAATAAACAGTGAAAAAATTTTAATAACATGGAAAAATAAAGCTTCAATACGCAGAGTATTTTCTTTTTACAGCTTAACAAATGGCCATGGCCACTTGTCAGTAACATTTCTATTCAAATGAACTCACCTCAACCTTTTACCAGAATTCTCCAACCTTGTCAGTACACAAGATTTATTGTAACCAATTAAACCAGACAGACAGGCCTACAGAGACAATCGGGTTCAATAGTGAAGAAATCCAGTGGTAGGTTTCATTATGAGAAACAACGGAAACAGTGACCATCTTAATAGAACTTTCTTTCATGTTAATAAAATTTATTTAGTAGTTTATCTACATTTTTTACACTGTAGTTACAGTGTTACTAAGTTATGGATTAATAATTTCCATGGACTGTTGGTTGCTCAGCAACTTTTAAAGTCCACTACAAGTGTTACCAATGTCAAGATGAATACATCACTTGTCTGTCCTGCAGATTTTTAATGATAAAACCAGACAGACAGGCCTGTAAAGTCAGTCAGCATCAATAGTGGTAGGTTTCATTCTGACAGTGAAAGAAAACTTTAAATACCTTACAGTAACTATGTTAATGGCACTGTCTTCTTTAACATAAAGAAAATTATTTTAGTATTTGGCCTGTTGCCAGTAACATTTCTATTCAAATGACCTCACCCCACCCTTTACCAGAAATGTAAAACCTTTCCAGTAAAATGATACTGCTGGATCAAAGTAAGAAAACAATAACATAAGTCACTGTAGACATTTTCCCCCATGAATTTCCATGACACTAAATATACAAATATATTAATCTAATAAATTCCCTGATCTTTCATTACTAAATTCTTCTTAATTTTCTTCCATCTAAATATCTTATACATGCCTCATTCCCATCTATATTTTTTGTTTGACAGCAAATATGTCCTAACTTGATTCCTTCTAACATTTTGATCATAGCATCCTGCTCACTTTGGTATTCACAGTCTATTGGTGGGTGTATACATATACCCACAAACCTTTCCTGGGTGTGGCATGTGGCTGTATACTATATATACACTCAACAAAAATATAAACGCAACACCTTTGTTACTGCTCCCATTCCCCATGGGATGGACGTAGAGACCTAAAATTCATTCCAGATACACAATATAACCATCCCTCCCAAACAGTGGTCACAAATCAGTCCAAATGTGTGGTAGTGGGCACATCTGCCATATTGAGATAATCCATCCCACCTCACAGGTGTGCCACATCAGGATGCTGATCTGACATCATGAGTAGTGCACAGGTGTACCTCAGACTGCCCACAACAAAAGGCCACCCTGGAATGCGCATTTAAAAAGAATTTACAGGTACACGTGTTGCATTTTGAGAAGAAATTTATCTTGAGAGAAGAAAAGCTAAATTTGAGGCAACAAAATTCATTGATGCGTTCAAAAAATGTATTTCAGTGTTTGCTATTATCCATATTTTCCACATTTTCACTCGCAATGTGTTGCTTGCGCTCTCAACATTTCTGCCCCTACGTTCAAATTTCTGTACACTGTTATATTTGTGCAAATGTATGGTCACCGTAGTAATTTGTTTGAAGAAATTATTGGTGTAAAAGGCTTTGCTTTATTGCACTAATTCACAGTTTTTTATTTGGGAATATGTAGATGTAATTGCGTGGCATCGCCACAAGAGGGAAGCACGTACTATTTTCCATGAAATCGATACCTGCAGCAAACAGCGGTCTAAAGGAGCGGATGGTTTGTACCACACCACATTAATTTCAAGACTTTCTTCACATTTTTAAGATTGAAAGTGAAAAAATATTAAAAGTTGTATCAATTAAATTGCATGAATATTTAAAAATATAAAATATTAAAGCTTTTTCACGAGCCAATAACAATGTATATGGGTCACTAAACTCTGAGCCACTGACCTGAGTGTTGGTAAGTTGGCCACTGAATTACTGTTAATGTTAATTAATAACTAATCATTGGTATCATTGGTACAGGAATGTGTGTGTATTCATTTGTTGATTTTTGTGTATAAATGCTGTTCTGCTTCAATTAAATTCAATTTTATTTACATAGAGCCAAATCACAACAATGGTCACCTCAAGGCGATTTAAATTATACAGTAGATCGTACAATAATAGATTCAGAGAATCTATTATTGTACTCTCATCTGGCATATGACCCATGGATTAGATTCGTAGATTAGTTTGATGCTGTCAACACCCTTTTCGTGTGAATTCGCTGGGAAACCCTGGGTTTACTTGAGTTGAAAACCCACTTTGTGCAAGCATTTATCCAGGTCCTGGTGTTAGGGTGGGTGAGCCCAGATAACAGAAACATACCCTGGATAGGGCCGATAGCCAGCAGCATATTCAACTGCCTTTATAAAGGAAACAAAGACCTGATATGAAAGTATATTAAGTCTGGCGTTCAGCCTCAGAGAGGCGACAGCCAGCTGGGTTTATACTGAGAGCTGTGCATTCCATTCCAACTTGCAAGGTGAGCTGGCAGCGGCATTTCCAGAAACAATGAAGCACTTTTGCAAATAGGCGCTATCTTGACAGCATTTTTTTTTTTTTTTTACAAATTTAACTGACATAGCCATGTGTTTATTTTATAGAGAGCAGATTGCTGTGTTTAATTACAGTTTGAATCACATGTACAAGAGTAAAAACGCAGCGAAACATGAGAACTTGACGGACTACAAAGCTTCACACATCCGGGGAAAGGAACAGTGACGTTTGTGATTTCCCACAAAATCCCAAAAAACAGTAAACCATTTAATGATGGAATTTTGTGGACTCCTTTTGTGGCCTGAGAATAAAGAAGCATTTGAGAATGTGCCCCTCTCCACCTAAATTGACTGCAAGATTTTAAATGTTTCATTTTAAAGTTGTTGGTGTGGTGACTAAACTGCAGTCATCATGGATGACAGTCAGATTAGACTTAGAGTCTTTTTACCAGCTGCCAATGACTTGAAACTTCTGACATATAAATAAAATATAACAGCATATAAATGTCACGGCTGGGGCAGCAGTCGTGTGGAGGTGAGAAGGAGGATCCAAATAGCAGAAAGCGGCGGAGGTGCAAGTGAGTTTTATTTACAGTGAACCATAACCAAGGTGAGGGCAGAACTGAACATAAACCTAAACTGGGAAAACTAACAAACAGACCTGAAAACATAAGGACAGCAGGAGTTACACAGAGATGACAGATGAAGAGAAACACTGATTGACACTGACAGACGACGCGACCAGGAGCACAGGCAGACACACACTATAAATACACACAAGGTAATGAGGGAATGACCAGAGGTGTGGACTCGAGTCACATGACTTGGGCTCGAGTCAGACTCGAGTCATTAATTTTATGACTTTAGACTTGACTTGAAAAAATGTTCTAAGACTTGTGACTTGACTTGGACTTTTACACCAATGACCTGGGACTTGAATTGGACTTGAACCGGTTTACTTGAAAAGACTTGATATTTCACCCCCATTCTCTGCGGCCTGCTGGAGCGGGAGGGCTAGTAGGAGGAGTTGGCTGTCCGACTGCGGTCTGCACCCTAAAAAATTATTCAGGGGCTTAGTAAATATCATTATAATTCTAAGTTAGATGACCTTGATTAAATCTTTGAAAATCACAAAAGTGTTATCTTGAGTTGAAAATACTGAAAAGAATGCTTAAATTTTCAACACCAGTTTTTGAGTTGAACTGAGCTCTTTTGTTCAAGTTTATTTAAAAGAAAAAATTCTGTATTTGAAACACAGGGTGCATTATTTAAATCTACTCAATATATCTCATAGAAAGTACTCATAATAACTGAGACACTGGTATTCATACTTATCATTGTCTTTAACTTTAATTATTAATGGTTCAAAAATCAATATAATTTTGTCCCCCAATACTAACTTAAAACTTTGAGTAAGACTAATGACCTTTGGCATGTACCGCACGCGAGGAGCATGGCCTCATGGGAGATTTTCTGCACGTTGAACGAGACAGACACACATCCACTGCAGACTTGGTAACCAGGTAAGTGACCAATTCTTACATTAGCTGTCTTTATACACACCGTTCTTTTATAACATGTTCTGAAGAAAGCGTTTGTCATGGTGGCTCACTTTTCGCAGCGTGTTTGTGCATGTTAATTTAAGTTTTCAACCCGTCTTCCAGTCAAGGCGGCGGGAAACCGCACCCTTTTATCCTTTTACGTTCTGAGTCGCTATCTGCGTTCCGGGTAATTTGACCGGAATGTCCCGGTACCAGCGACCTGACCGTTTAATCGGGGGCATTTTAGGAACCACGTGAAAGCAGGTGTGCTCAGACATTTCTAGAAAATGGCCCTGTTGAGTCGCGGTGCGGGAGCTGCGGTAGTCACGCGGCCTGACTCACTCTGTCAGGTTGTTCAGGAGGAGATGAACAGACGTCATCAATGGCTTTGGTAACTAAGAAGACCTGCCCGCGGAACAGTTCATAGCAGCAACCATGCTGCTTAGCTTTCTTGTTCTATGTGGGGTCTTTCAGAGCATATAAGACGCTGCTTTCAGCTTTGTCCCGAACAGGGCCAGTTTTTGAGAGAACGCTGACAGGACCGCCCGGGTCAGCAGATTACCTCATCCAGGGCCGGTCCAAAGTACTATGGGGGCTTAAGTAAATTTAGACTGGGGGCCCTACTTCCTTTCAGATCCCAGAAAATAATAAAAAAAAAAAGCTTTGGTCCTTTTGGTCAAGCCAAAAGTACCATCATTTCCAGTATAGTTAGTATATAGTTAGTATAGTATAGTTCCAGAAACACTCAGTTTATTTAAATCCAGGTTGAAGACTCACCTATTCTCTGCTGCATTTGAATAAAGCACCAAATCCACACTTTTAAGCTTAAATTTCAAAACTTACATTTAACTACTGATTTTATCTACTGTTGTGATTTTATGTTTTGATTTTATATACTGTTTTGTTTGTTAGTTTGTTTGTTTGCTTGCTTTAATCAATTTTAAATCATGCTTTTTATTTGTTTTTGTTTCTCTGTAAAGCACTTTGAATCACCTTGTTGTTGAATTGTGCTATACAAATAAATTTGCCTTGCCTTGCCTCGTTACTCCCAATTTACATAAATAAATGTTTATTTCAATCCAAGCTAAACTTTCTTATAAGAGATTGGTGTTATGGCAGATTACTCAGTGACATGTTTTGTAATGATAAAGTTTTGATTTGTATTTTTTCAGCACCATCTTCACCACCAGGAAAAAAATCTGCATCAACTACAAAGTAAAGCAGGTAATTTTACTCAGAGGACTTGATGTGTTAAATTTTGGAAGGATATGATATTGTTTTATACAAGCTGAGTAGTGGATGGTGATACCACCTAAATATTTATACTGGTTTTGTGGTGGGTTATTTTAGTCATACAAATGCCAAATCTAAATTTTGAGAATTTTTCAGTTCGGTAAATATATTGATGAGTTCATGGCCTGTCATCCAGTGTCACCATGAGTATAGGCGCAGCCCTTTAAGTGGGTATTCCCCTTGTGCGCGCAGCACTGAAGTATTTTAGTCCACGCCCACCTGCTGTGTGGGCCTCACCCTGGTCTAGTATAAGTTACGGTGAGACCAGGAAATCGGCTCTACCGTTTTTCTTCAGCCAGCCAGAAGATGTCCAGCGAGACCATCCGTCTGTGTCCATCCTGCCAGACCGGCTACATCATGTCGTATGACCGACATGCCGTCTGCGTGGGCTGCCTCGGTCCTCACCATGCGGACCTTGCCCTCACACCTTAATCCTATTGCTGCTCCTGTTAGCTCCTCCCGCCAGAGGAAAAGCAGCGGAGGTCAGCCTTTTTCAAGGCTGATGCTGAGGAGGCGTTCCCACTAAGAGAGGCACTCGCTGGAAGAAGCCATCGAGTTCTTCGATGGTGGGCCGGAATTGGATGATTCCACCCACCGTGAGGAAAACGGCAGTGGTGGCAGCTCCACTGCCTCCCAGCTGGGCAGCCTGGTGACAGAAGGGTGGATGAGCCGACGCTCATCCACCCCTGGCCTTCACATGTCGGCAAGGACGCCGCTCCCAGTTGTTGGTGCGCTGCTCCTGGATCTGCCTGGCATCATCCAGGAGGCAGCTGGTGAGAAGGAACTTCCCGTCCCTCAGCCTGCTCCACCCCCATCTGATGATCGTGGCTCAAGAGTTGGGAGTTCGCCTTAACTAATTAAGATTTTATATATAAAGGACAAGCAACACAATAAGAGTTAAGAGGCAGATAATCATTTCCATACCTTGCCAACTTCTAAGATGTGAAGAGAAAAACATTGATCTCCGGTTCGAGCCCCGGCTTGGACAGTCTCGGTCGTTGTGTCCTTGGGCAAGACACTTCACCCGTTGCCTACTGGTGGTGGTCAGAGGGCCCGGTGGCGCCAGTGTCCGGCAGCCTCGCCTCTGTCAGTGCGCCCCAGGGTGGCTGTGGCTACAATGTAGCTGCCATCACCAGTGTGTGAATGTGTGTGTGAATGGGTGGATGACTGGATATGTAAAGCGCTTTGGGGTCCTTAGGGACTAGTAAAGCGCTATATAAATACAGGCCATGATCTGGCGGGAAGGTATGGCTCCACTCACTCTCGTTGCCCAGATCCCATCTGGCCTCAGTTCCCAGGGATGATGACCAACCTCTCTGAGGCAGCAGCAGAGCCAGCGAAGATTAGAGCGCCGGTCTCTACCTAGGGCTTCACAGAGGGCTTCACAGACCGGAGTTTTCCGCCTGTTCCCCCTCTGGAGCCGAGCCTCGCTTCCGTTTTCGGCACCAAAACGACCAAGGTCGTTGGACAGCGACCGGCCCATCCCGCCAAACTTGACCAGCTGATAGCAAGGTTCACTGATCGCGCACATCAATGCACTGTTCAGTCAGCTGCATTGCCTAACAACACTGATTTGCTAGCGTTTGTCATCTCCAGGAAGGTGGAGGAAGCAGAGCTGCCAGAGGAGCTGAAAGGCTTTCTCTGTAAAGCCGCTGACACGATTCTGAATATGTGCGCCACTTCAGCGGTGTGTTCCTCTCGCATCGCTGCCTGGCAGACGATGGTTCAGAGGGCAACCTGGCTCCGCCTCTTCCCTCTAAGATTATACAATCTCACAGGGAAATAGTGCAAGCAATTCATAACATAAAATTTAGAAGCTTAGTGGAAGATAATACTTTATGTTAAGGGTTTAGTCTGCATACTGAACAACTCCACTTATATGGATTTATGTCTGGATGTGTAAATTAATCTTTTGCATGTTAGAAAATAAGGTCCAGGTTGCAAAAAATGGTAGATTTTTATTTTTTTATTTATTTTTTTTGATTGAATCAGAATTTTGGCCTTCAGATTTTTTGTCCTCTCCCATCCAGGTCAGTGCAGCGTTTCATAGGATCACGACCCTGAACCTTGAACCAAAGTTCATGTCATCGTTGGACTTGTATTCATCCAAACTCCTGTCCTTGTTTCAAGCCAAGAAAGGTGCTGCTGGACAACGCCACAGGGCACAGTTAAACCTTCTGCTTCAGGTAAGGAAGATTGCATTTTCTAACCACAAAAACGTTCCAACACAGCATTGAAGAGGCCCTTCCACTAAAAACGGCTTTTCTTAGGTTTCTGTTCAATATTTTAGCTCCACAGGTGTTCTTACCTTGATGGTGGGTGTGAAAACAGGTCAACAACAGAAAAAAAATAGTTATGTTTAAGCTAGAAATGGTAAGTCATGTTTTAAATCTGCAAATTTTGCCTCAGTTGAGACTTCCTGTTTTACAGAGTGGAAATTCCATCGAGAAAAAACGAGAAGTCATCATCAGATGTTTCATTGACCATCTGGGAGAGGATCCAAGTGCCTTAATCAAAACCTTTGAGGTTGGTGCAATAAATCTGTTTTAGGAATATTAGTACCGTATTTCCCGGACTACAAAGCGCACCTGAATATTAGCCGCACAAGCTAAAATCAGGGGAAAATCCTGGTTTGTACATACATTAGCCGCACCTGACTAAAAGCCGCAGGTGTTTCAATGTTGACTTATCATATGTAAGAGAATATGCACAAAGGGAATTGTCAGGAAAGAGATGGCTGTTTGGAGACACACCCCTTTTATTAATATCTTGAAAAACAAGTTATGGGTACATATTTGCATAACTTTTTAGGTATATGTACAAGTAGCGGTAATTACAAGTAGGAAACATGTACTGTGCTTCATAAATGAGTAACAAATGTAGTACATAACAGTAACCTACAGCACACCAGAAAAATAGATTCAGACTACCTTTTAGGCTCAGGTGCAGCGACACGGCTTTAACAAGAAGAAAAGTCAGTCATTCACCACCATCTTTCTCTTCTTCCTGCGCACTGAAACCACCAAAGTCCTCTCCTCCAGTGTCGGAAACGAACAGGCTCAGGATGGCTTCGTCATCCACTCTCCGCTTCTTTCCTTCGTTGTCACTTTCAAAACCAAAGAAATCCTCGTTGTCAGTGTCAGAGTCGAACACCCTCAGAAGGGCCGTGGCGGTGTCCTCCTCTCCATCATGCAGCAGTCCAGCCCTTCAAATCCGTTGGTGATCGTGGATGTTTTCACACTTTTCCACGCTGTCAGAATCCACCGGTGGAATTGAGCATAACTTGCTTTTCGCAAGTTTATCACCGCTCGTCATCCACGCCTCCCGCTGAACGCGTAGCGCTACTTTGAAGTTTGTTTTTCGCGCTACTTGTACGGCACTGTGTTGCCTGGCAGATGGACATGTGACCAACATACCACTCTTGAACCCCGATACTGTGTGTCTGATCACATGCCCTTCCGCCAGGCAACAGCGGAACAAACAAAACAAATCTTACGATATGACAAAAATCATGGACAATCCATAGAAAAGCCGCACCTGACTAAAAGCCGCAGGGTTCAAAGCTGGTGCAAAAAGTAGCGGCTTATAGCCCGACAATTACGGTAGTTTATTTTAGCTTGTGAGATCATAGAAAAGTTTTAAGATACTGTTCTAAAGAAAAAAAAAACACCTCAAAGCATACAAAAGAATAGCATTTGCTATTGCTATAAGATTTTGGAGCACAGTGTCTACATATGAGTACTGGTGATGTCATACAAATGAAACTTTTTGTTTCAATGTTTGGAAATATGTGAGCTTAAAACAGTTGTTTCTCTTTTTAAAGGACGGTGCTGATGCTGTCTTTGTTGAAGAGGCTTTGGCTGAGGAGGTGATGAAGATTTACCTGCTGCAGAATCAAGACAGGTCAGGCGAACCTACTGATGTGGGTATTGTTATTGAAGGCGTTACTGTTCTGGGCAAACTTGGGAATCTGAGCAAAGCCTGTTGCTATCTTTTGGGACTGTGCTATGCTCTGGATCTGAAATACCCCAAGAATTTCAAATGCACATTTGAAGCATTTCGAAAAGTGTTCATGGAGCTGGATCCAGGAAACCTTTCTGTCAAGGTTCAAAGACTGAAAAATGACCTCTGTTCATTGTAGACAAAATTTCACAGGGCTGTTCTTAAAGTGTTAGACTTGTTAAGTGACATGTAATGCTCATCAAAAGGTTCAGTTGCGACATTACATTGTTTTGACATTCCTGTTCATAAATAATGTTTGTACCATAAACTGTGTTTTTGTATTAACTTTCCAGATTCACATTAAGGTGTAAATGGGAGAGTATCATTATGGATGTTTTTTGGTCACTCTTTAGTTATAATCTTCCCAATTTTTTGGAATCAAAATAAGATGTTCAAAAACTATGTCACAGTGCAAATGTTTTTTTTTTCAGGATTTATATCTTTTTGGGATCTTAATTTTATTTTTGTCATTTGACCTTTTCTGAAAAGGTAAAGCACTGCGTTCACTTGAGCCACTTTTATTCTTTGTATGGCAGGTACATTTTTCTTGTTGTTAGCATCAATATGCCAGTTTTACAGAGTTTTATCAAGCATGCCAATTTGGATGCAATTTTATTATATAAGGCTGTTGTGACTGAAATTTTATCCAAGTTTTATCCACTGAATGTAGAACAGATTTCAGCTCACTGTGTTCAGAGAAGGAATCTGCTAAATGTGTGATTCACAAAAAAGCTGTTTAAAATAAATCATTGTGAACAATGTTGAATTGACGTGGTTCTTTTTTCCTGTGTGTGTGTGTGTGTGTGTGTGTGTATAAATAAAATAAACACTTAATTGTAATTAACGTTTTTGCTTAAATTAACTTAAAAATATTAAGTAAATTGCACCATTATTTAAAAACAAATAATTGTAATGGTGTAGGTTAAATGTGCCAAGCATTTCAGCATTTCCTAATTAATATTTTATGTAGTTTGAACTTTTGGTTACTGTTGTTTTAACTTAGATTTTCAATTGTATTTACTCAATTTTGTATGTTACTGTAACATCTTTAATTGTTCATAACAACTTATTCCATTTTAGTTGGATTTACTCAATTAATAAGGTGTATTTAAGAGATGTGATTGTTTTTGCATTTACTCATTATTTTTGAGTGTAAAAGTGTTGCACCAAAATATTTAAGTAATTATCAGTTTTAGTTCTTAGAGTGTGGGGTGTGGGGCCTCCCTGCTGCTGCGGAGTCGGGGTGGTCTGCCTCTCCCCACCGCAGGGAAAAGGGTAACACCACCTGGGTCTGGGTGCAATTCCCCCCTCCAGGGGCAAGGGTACCTAGACCCGGTTTGTAGAGTACGCTTGGGGAGTGTGATTGTGTGTACAGCGTCTCTTTATGTCTGTCTCCACGTTGGTTGAGTGTGGAGTGAGTGCATATGAGAGCATGAGGGTGGGAATGGATGTTTGTGTCTGTGTGTGCCTGTATGTCTGTGTCTATATGTCAGGTTGGGTATCAGACGCCACCTCTCTGGGGACACCTCAGGCCCTCCAAGGTTTGGAGGCCTATCTCCACCCACCACCACTTCCCCTGCCGGTGGCGGACTCCTTCAGGTGTCGGTGTGTTGGTGGTTCTTTGTCTCTGGGGGTGGGGGTGGGCGTCCGGGTACACACCGGCTCACTCCTTGGCGGCCGCTTGTCGGGGCCTGGGGCCTGGGGCTCGCTCGGGCCCCTTTGGAGGTGGGGTGCCCCCGGCCTCTCGGCCTAGGGCTCGGTCACTCAGGCGCAGCTGGGGGCCGGCGGAGCTCACGGGCGCGTCACTGCAACTCCCCCTGACTTCTGCTCCGCGGCTGCTGGGCGAGCCCTCATCTGGGACTCTCCTCAGCTCTTACTGGAACAGTGGTGCGGCTGCCCCTCTGTTGGTCTTCCATGGTCTCTCGTGTTCTGGGGGCCTCTGGATGTCTGGAGTTTTGATCTCCTCCATACCCGCTTCACACCCTGGAGGACGGGGCTGTGGCCCCCCCACACTCCCTAGCAGATCATTACATGGAGAAACCTTTGGAATGCAAGCATGCTGATCCACACAGGTATGCACACATGGGTATTCACAGACGCGGACTAAAGCTTTCTTGGCTGCTGCCTCAAAGCACACTGTGCGCTGTCTATCTTGCGTGCTGCACAATATCGTTTATTACTTAGTAAATACTGATATCTATGACTAGCTAGTTTATTGTGATGGTGCTTTGTTTTCTCTATTATTATGTTGCTCTTTGTTGTTTGCTGTCTCCTCTGTTTGTTTTTGTTTGTTTGTTTGTTTGTTTGTTTTCTCCATACAGGTGACCCAGGAATTTTTTTTTTTTTTTTTTTGTCTCTCTTCCCCCCCCTTCTCACCGTCTCTTCTCCCCTTTGGTTTTCTTTCTTTCTCTCCCCCTCTCTCTCTCATTCATTCCCCCTGTCCTATTTATTAAAAAAAAAAAAAAAATGACAAAGGATGAACTGAAGCTCTCCCATCACGTAATGTCGCATACTGCTGTTTCTGATGTCATTTAGAAAAAAAAAAAAAAAAAAAAAAAAAAAAAAAAGAAAAGACTTGATATTTCACCCCAAATATAAAACTTAACATGCATATTATATAGAGATTGAAAATGTGACGTCATTCAGGGGTAAAACCGCAAAGGATTCTGGGAACTCGTGGCAAGAGGTACTAGCGCACGCAGGCTTTCAATTGAAATCAGTCACACAGCGATAAAAAGAAACACAAAAATGTCAAGAAGCTGTTGTATTATTAACTGCAATAGCCGGTCGCATGACAGCCACGGGAAGCCGACGGGTAAAGAGATCGGTTGTTATCGGATTACGTCGTTGAAGAGAAATTGTTCGAGACATGTTTCCGAAGTAACAAAGAGATTGCAGCCATTCAAAGACCAAATATAACATCCCAGAACACTCCAGCTCACATGTTAGTCTGCTCCAAGCATTTCCACAGAGGTCAGTCTGCTGTTGTAGTTAATGCGTCATTTTCATAACATAATTGGTGATATAGGTTACAAGCAAGTCTGGCGCTGAACAGAAATTGTCGCGCTATGCTCCTTTGTTTATTGTGCATAAATAGTAAATTGTCCTGACACAATATTGCGTTTCGCTTCTGTTATTATGGTACATTGACAAAAACATATACTTTTATTCACAGGATAAAACAGTTGTTTTGTATCACTAATTGCCCAGTACGATTACAGCATACAGTATCACTGCTACATTTCTGTAATGAACCAGAAATTATTTCCACTACTAATTAATTACTGTTGAGCTCAAAGGTTATATTAATAAACGGTTAACGAATGTGTATTTATGACGACAATTTGTGAGACTGGTAAACTTATGATACGTACGATGGTCTTTCGTTCTACACGGTGCATTTCAAGGTCCTGTACCCATCTGTCGGTAAACTGTACCTGGGCTTGTTGCAGTGACCTGAAGTTATTAAACTTCATGAGTGTGTGCACTCACTCCAAGAACTGTATGATTATAAATATGCTACAATGAGATAGCTGACTTCATCTAACTAGCAAATGTTTTCCAGGCTACGTTGGTGATGCAGTTTTTTTTAATGTGTATGATACTTTTGTCATGCGATTTTAAGTCCTACAAGCGCATCCAAGAATAACATGCGGCTTATCTCAGAACTGTCGGTGAAAATTATTCTTGGAGCTAGGTTTAATTGAGCTGCATTTTATAGAGGTGCAATTTCACAATTTGTGTATATTTTCTAAGTTCACTATTTTGTCATGTGTTGAGAAAAACACAGATTTTAAAATTACATGGTCTAATATTTACATTTAGCATAACTGCAACATGCTTTTTTCATTATTTTTTTAAAGACTCGAAAGGACTTGAAATTCAAAGTTTCAGACTTGTGACTTGACTCGGACTTTTACACCAGTGACTTGAGACTCGACTCTGACTTGCCTGACATTACTTGAGACTTGACTTGAGACTTGAGGATAAAGACTTGAGACTTACTTGAGACTTGCAAAACAATGACTTGGTCCCACCTCTGGGAATGACACACAGGAGGGGAGCACAACTCAACCTAATTCACAAGAAGAGACACAGACCTACAAAGTAAAATAGGAAACACACACTGTTTTACAACACAAATTCGGGAGCACAAACAGAGCACAGAGGACAGACACAGTTAGGGCTGATAAAACACTGAAGCAATAAACACAAGAACCAAACCCTAAGAACTAATACAAAATAAGAATTAACACAAAACACGAGATGAAACCAAAAGGAAACACAAAATGCTGGGTCAACGACCTATGACAATAAAAGTTTTTTTTATTCATTTATTATGATGGTGAACTTGGTTAAAATCACTTCATGCACATGTGACAGCACTGAGCAGCTCCTTCAGTGGGAGACTGCGGCACCCACGGTGTGGGACGGAGAGATTTCGCAGGTCTTTTCCTCCCCACTGCTGTCAGACTCCATAATAAAGACTGATCAAGCACACACATCCATACATATGCAATAATACTAAGTGCAATAATCCTTTCTGTCATCGTTGTATTTTTACTCAGTTGTATATAGTATTTGTATTTGTATTCTATTTTTATCTTATTGTATATTTATTTTATTTTATTCTACTGTATATAGTATTTTATTTTATTCTATTCTGTACAGTTGTGTACTGTATTTATTCTTATTGTATTCTAATTTTTGCCTCATAACTTTTGCACTGTCCACTTCCTGCTGTGACAAAACAAATTTCCCACGTGTGGGACTAATAAAGGTTATCTTATCTTATCTTATCTGTAGCTGAAATCTGAAAAACGACATGAAGGAGATAATCCCTGTTCATGTTCAAGTGTACATATTTTTATTACATTTACAAAAACATTTTTAATGCAGTGATTACAGTCACAAATATATTGCATTAATGAAACCTGAAATTCATCAAATGTAGGAAAATACAGATTCAAACAACATTATAACTGGCGAAACAAAAACTTAAATTAGGTATCAAAACGCTTTTCAGCTAACTGAGAAATACATTTTTAAAAATTACTGTTATTTTAATATTAATATTTCTTCTTTATCTACACATGCAATCATCTGAGATTTTTCAGGTATGACTCATGCTTTACTTTTACTGTTTTTTACAGTAAACTCAGTAAAGTAATTGTCCATAATAGAGTTCACTGACGGTCACTCTCAGAGTTAAGGACTCCCACTTCAAAGACAACAGGACCCTGAATGGTGAAGCCCAAGTAGAACAGCCTTGTTGGCAGCGTTGCTTCAGGTGGTTGAGCTTCTGTTCTTGCCTTTATTTTCTGGTCTCCTACACAAACACACACTTCCTGTTCTTCAAGCTCCTGTGACTCTGCAGAAGAACGCGGCTCGATCTGGACCGGAAGTAGGATATCTCTGATATCTGTAATGTGCCACACTTTCCCTCTGAGCCACAGATGATTGATCCGCCTCATCTTCTCCTTTTTATTTTGTTTATCCTTTAACTCAGCATCCACCTTCTCCTCCACTATTGCATCCAGCATGGATCTGTGGATCCATTTGCTCAGTCCGGAGCCTTTTCCCAGAAAAAACAATGGCAACAAGTAACGTCCTCGCAGGTACTTGGCATAGTCGGCTTTCTTAAATGCTTTCTCCATGAATGTGACATACTGTTGCAGGTTGATGTCAAACATGAGGTCAGCAGGAAGCTGTGCAGGTTCCCCAGGTTCTTTGTCTCGTTCCTCATCAGTGTCCTTGTCCTCCCAGGCTGAGTCTGCTGACTTACTGTCCTCTGTGGCCTTTTGTGCGACTTCTTCATCGTTCTTGTTTTGTGGCACCTGAAGCTGATTTTCAGGCCAAAACAACATCAGCACCAAAAGATAAAACTCAGGTCTTCTATTTCCTTCTTCTCCTTCCAAGAATGTGTGAATGATGTTTTTGAGTTCATTCACTGGGCTGAGGTTTGGAGAATCTGGCTTCTTGTTGCTTAAGAGGATGTTGGAGAGGATGTAGCTCTCTGCTAGTTTGATATCTTCAACATTTTCCTCGTATGCAGCCTTCAGACATTCTTGAATTGTCTCTAATTCAGACACAGTTTTTTCAGGTTCCTCAAATCTAGCACGTCTTCCCTTTGACATGAAAAGACCGTGGTTCAGCAAATCAAGGAGGCCTGGAAAGCTGGTGGAGTCTGCTGCTCTTCTGTTTGTGTAGTGCTCATAACAGAGTGCAACATCCTCCCAGAAGTAATGGGGCTCCAGAGAACCTATGCCAGGTTTGGAGTAGGTTAGATACCATTCAAAAAAGTTGAACTCCTCTTCAACTTTTGTTTTTATATCTGGATAAATATCTGCAGAGCAGTCATTGAGTTTATCAAAAGCTAACTTTGCCACTTGAATGAAACCAAAGCGGCCTCTGTTGTTGAAGGTATCAGACCTGCTTTCACCCTCAGCCGCCTCCATTGTCTCTGAGAGCGCTTCATTCTCAGCTTTCTTCTCCACATCTTTAAATGCTTGGAAGGCCTTTTTAAATATACCCTCAACGGGATTAATCAAGCGTTTCTTATAAACTTGTGCCAGAGTGTCAGCCATGTAAGAGTTGTTTGGAGCTCTTTCAATCGCCTTTCTCGCCCATTCTTCAGCTTTAGTCGTATCCTTCTTTTGATACAGACGAGAAATAGTTTGAGGAAAAATAGGATTTGTTTCAAATTTTTCTGATGCACATTTCAGTGCAGAGACAGCATGGTAAAACCTCTCTCGTCTCAAAATATCCCTGATCAACTTTGAGAATTTCTCTTGACCATCCTCACTCATTTCTCTCTTTGTTAGCAAATCTTTGACGTATTGGACAATACGTGGTTCACTCTCAGATCCACATAGTAAGTGCATTAATTTTTTCACTGTAGTACTTCTGTTAATCTTCAGATCATGCAGCAGCTCCATGGATCTTTGTGAAATCACTGGGTGATTTATTGTCACATGTTCAGGAACCGGACTGATCAAAAAGGTGAAAGGCTCCATTCGTTCGTTAAAGGGAGGACCTCCATGGATTAGATCAGGTGGTCCAAGGATCTGTTGACACTCATCCATACAGAGGTAAGAATTAGGAAGATATGAGTTCAACAACACCAACAGTGAGAACAGCTGTGTGTTTTGGGACTCTGGGTTTTGTTTCACATAGTCTGAAACGCACAGTTTCCAGTAGTTATTACATAAAATCTCTGCTTCCACGTCATCGCTGATGTCAGCCATCTCAGTTTCTGCTGAATTTAGGTTCATTGCAATGAGTTCAAACTTCAAGAGATGAAATGTAGATTTTTTTCTTTATTCCTTCTGGTGCTGAAATCAGACACCTAGAGAAATGAGGATGAGATGGATGTAAATGATCTATTAATTTTAAAATATACCGAATAGATAATATTGTACATAATTTAAACATATATTCATTGACAAAAAAGATTTTAACAACCACACAGACAGATGTATACAACTTCTGTTACTTCCAACATTTAAGTTTATACACAATATAATTTCATATAATTATTGCTTGAAAAATGGGAGCTCTAAAGTTTCCACATTTCATAAATTCAATTCAATTAAATTTTATTTATATAGCGCCAAATCACAACAAAAGTCGCCTCAACGCGCTTCATAAATCTCTCAGCTGTCATGTGATAAGCACTTTCTGTTTAACATACGATTGCAATAAGTTTTGCTCTGAACAACCAAAAACTTTTTCAACATATAAGAAAACAATGAAAATACTGTTTTCATTAGAATTTGGAAAAACAAAAAATCAGTGTGATATTCAATCTTACATTTATCAGAGTGGTGAAGTAGAGTTATAAACTTTTCATAATAACTTTGAAGTCTGCCTGCTAATTTGGCTGTATGGATAGCAATGACAATTTGTTGGTTGACTTCTTGTACATAGTAATAAAATACAAACAATACAATATACTGTTTAGGAAATTAGAAGAAAGTTTCTTTTCTGACAGTGAATGAACAGTGAGACTGTACCAAAGCCCAGTGTGTAGTAAAAAAAATTTTTTTTTTAACTCAAAGTCAAGGAAAATGTGCACTAATAGAGTCGACTATTGTTTAGGTACTTTGCCAATAAACCATAATAAACAAGATTACATCTTTTTTGTTTTATATCATACATTATTACATGTGACATTTGTTACTTCTGTTAAGTGTACAGTAGTAGCACATGTTATAAACCCCGCAAAAAACATGTATTGTGTACTCTGAAATCTTTTACAAACAAAAAACTAATATTTCTGCCTACTCACCTGTTAAGAGACCTGTTGGAGCTGCAGCAGGTGTGTGGATGAGTGCGCAAGATTGAAATTTAAACAACCCGAGCCACGCCTGCTGCATACTGCACATTCCCGTCTCTTTGGTGTTACGTATATCTTTCATTGTGCTGAGAGTGATTTCATCTCTTCTTGTCACGGTCCCCGTGCCTCACCGGCTGATTCCGTGTTAGGCAACATGTGTTTTGTTCTTGTGCTCTCTCTCTCTCTCTCCCTCTTTCCCCGGCCACAGCGGTGCTCACTGTGGGCTCCGCCCCTGGCCCACACACCTGTGCTCATCATCACACCTGGCGCTGGTTACTACAATCAGAAGGGCTTTTTAAGATGGCAGACCTACACTACTCGTCGCTGGAACGTTGAGTCACCAGCGTTAGTGCTTCAGCAATCTGCCTAAGTCTGTGAGTTTCCTTGTGATCCAGTGCTAATTGGATTTTCTGTGTGTGTGCGTAGATTCCCCCCGGACCCATCCCTGTACCCCCGAGTGAGCGAGAGGAGCGACTAGAGTGGGAAAAGAGTGGGATTGTTGGCTGAAAGAGCAGAGTGTGGTTTTGGACCCTTCCCCCCTTCCCCGAGCACCTTGTATATATATAATCACCAGGTGACACCACTGTAAATAAACGAAATAAATCAGTTTCTGCAAAGGTATCCTGGTCTGCGCCTGAGTCCGTTTACAAAACTGTGTCACTTCTTGGTGATCAAACAGGGTAGTGAGACAATTATATTAATGCTTGTGCATGAGTAAAAATACCTTCAATGGCTCGCACGTGTTTCAGCAGAAATGAAAATGAAAATGAAAAGTGATGTTTTCTTGTAAATAGTTTGCCTGTCATGTGTTTTTAGGTTTCCAGTTACAATAATATAATGCAGTATCATTAAGGTGCTGGTTTTATTATCAAATCATTAAAATAAATTTCTGAAAACTTTAAGTATAAATAGAGAGAAGAATGGACTGCAAAGTAAATACAGTTCAATCAATGAAAGTCAGTAAAGTCCTCTTTATCACAATTGGATAGCGTAGTGGTTAGACTACACGCCTTTGGAACAGAGGATCGCAAGTTCGATTCCTGCCTGGGGCGTCTGTATCCAGTAAGGGTCCTCAGGCTAGACCCCCTATGCTAAGCGAGCCTACCGCAGACATGAGCGAGACAAATAAATATGTAGGCATGCCGGCTCGGACGTCGCCCGGATCAACAAGGTCCGCGTCAGGTGTTGAGGAACCAGGGCACCCTGACGAAAAGTGGGCTACTGGAACAAGAAGGCATCGGTGGGCAAGAGACGAAAACAGGGCGTTGTTGGAATGCTACTACGCAAGTAACCCCGGCGGAAGGGGCTACATGAATAGGATGAGGGACCTATGGATTCTTCGATACCCAACATCCACAATGACGGCGAAACAACTAGTAGCTCAGTGTTCCAACATTCGAAAGAAGGGACTGCTCTCACAGCTAGAGATTGACGAGGTACAACACAAATGCTACGGCAAGGAGGAGTCAGGACGCCAGGTCAGGGGGGAGATATCATCACCCCCACCCGAGATTGGGTACATAGCCCCAAGTGCGATAGGAGAAGGATCGTTGAGTGCGAGAGGAACTGACCTGAAAAATAGGATCATGGCCAAGCTTGAAACCTGGATCCCCCGTAGCCGGTTACCAAGATTACGTGAAGTACCCTCAGAAGGTCTGCTAGATGATGTTAATGCAGCACTACGGGCAATACCTACAACCACGATTACCGACACTAACAAGCTGATCTACAATACGGCAGCAGTGATCAGTGAGATGCTTGGCTACAAGTTGAACAGCCACAAGGGGCAGTACCCTCCATGGAGAAGGAGGCTAGAGGGCAAGATCAAAGTAGCACGGAGGGAGGTTAGCCAACTAACGGAGTTGCAGAAAGGTGCGACAAAGAAGGTGCCTAAGAAATACAGCAAGCTGTCCATACCTGAGACCTTGGAAACTGCCAAGCAAAGACTCACAGCCTTGGCCAGCCGCTTGAGGAGGTACACCAGAGAGATAGAAGGCAGGAGAATAAACCAGCTGTTCTCCACAGAACCAGCAAAGGTGTACTCTCAGTGGCAAGGGAACAATAATAAGAGAACAGCACCACCAAGGCTGGAGACGGAGCAATACTGGAAGAGCATATGGGAGAAGGACGCAACCCATAACGGCAATGCTCAGTGGCTAGTGGATCTGAGGGCAGACCGCAGCGACCTCCCTGAACAGGGTCCAGTAACCATCACAGTGGCAGATATCCAAGAAAGGGTCTCCAGTATGAAGAGTTGGACAGCACCAGGGCCCGACATGGTTCACGCCTACTGGCTGAAGAAGCTGACTGCACTCCACGAGCGTCTGGCAGCACAAATGAACCAGCTGCTAGTTAACGAGAGACACCCAGAATGGCTAACTGAAGGCCGGACGGTCCTGATCCCCAAGGACCCCAAGAAGGGACCGGTCCCCTCCAACTACTGACCAATAACCTGCCTCAGTACTACATGGAAGCTCCTGTCAGGCATCATATCGGCTAAGATGAACAGGCACATGGGTCAATACATGAGCGGGACACAGAAAGGAATTGGCAAGAATACCAGAGGCGCAAAACACCAGCTACTGGTAGACAGAACAATCAGCCGAGACTGCAAGACCAGACTGACCAACCTGTGCACTGCCTGGATTGATTACAAGAAGGCCTATGACTCAATGCCCCACAGCTGGATACTGAATGCCTAGAATTGTACAAGATCAATGGGACCCTAAGAGCCTTCATCAGGAACTCAATGGGGATGTGGCGTACAACACTAGAGGCCAACTCCAAGCCCATAGCACAAGTCACCATCAAGTGCGGGATCTACCAAGGAGATGCTCTGTCCCCACTGCTGTTCTGCATAGGCCTGAACCCCCTCAGTGAGATCATTAACAAGACTGACTACGGAACGGAGCAGTTGTCAGCCACCTCCTGTACATGGATGACATCAAGCTGTATGCCAAGAGTGAACGAGACATCGATTCACTGATCCACACTACCAGGCTATACAGCAATGACATTGGAATGTCGTTCGGACTGGAGAAGTGTAGTCGGATGGTAACAAAGAGAGGGAAGGTAGTCAGAACTGAGGGGATTGAACTACCAGAAGGCAACATTGCAGACATAGAGGACAGTTACAAGTACTTGGGGATCCCACAGGCGAATGGGAACCATGAAGAGGCCGCTAGAAAAGCTGCAACCACCAAGTACCTGCAGAGGGTCAGGCAAGTCCTGAGGAGTCAGCTGAATGGTAAGAACAAGATCCATCAACACGTACCCCCTGCCCGTGATCAGGTACCCTGCTGGGGTAATAGGCTGGCCAAAGGAGGAGATAGAAGCCACTGACATAAAGACAAGAAAGCTCCTTACCATGCATGGAGTTGTTTCACCCCAAATCCAGCACCCTGAGGCTGTACGCTAAGCGGAAGGAAGGGGGCCGGGGACTGGTGAGTGTCAGCACCACAGTCCAGGATGAGACAACGAACATCCAAGAATACATTGGGAAGATGGCCCCAACTGACCGAGTGCTCAGTGAATACCTCAGGCAGCAGAAACCCAAGAAAGAGGAGGGAGACGAGGAACCATCATGGAAGGACAGGCCCCTGCACGGTATGTACCACCGGCAGATAGAGGAGGTGGCTGATATCCAGAAATCCTACCAGTGGCTGGACAAAGCTGGACTGAAAGACAGCACAGAGGCACTAATCATGGCAGCACAAGAACAAGCTCTGAGCGCAAGATCCATAGAGGCTGGGGTCTATCACACCAGGCAAGACCCCAGGTGCAGGCTGTGTAAAGATGCCCCAGAGACAATCCAGCACATAACAGCAGGGTGCAAGATGCTAGCAGGCAAGGCATACATGGAACACCATAACCAAGTGGCCGGCATAGTGTACAGGAACATCTGTGCCGAGTATAACCTGGAAGTCCCAAGGTCAAAATGGGAGATGCCCCCAAGGGTGGTGGAGAATGACCGAGCTAAGATCCTGTGGGACTTCCAGATACAGACGGACAAAATGGTGGTGGCTAACCAACCGGACATAGTGGTGGTAGACAAACAGAAGAAGACGGCCGTAGTGATCGATGTAGCGGTTCCGAATGACAGCAATATCAGGAAGAAGGAACACGAGAAGCTGGAGAAATACCAAGGGCTAAGAGAAGAGCTCGAGAGGATGTGGAGGGTGAAGGTAACGGTGGTCCCCGTGGTAATCGGAGCACTAGGTGCGGTGACTCCCAAGCTAGGCGAGTGGCTCCAGCAGATCCCGGGAACAACATCGGAGATCTCTGTCCAGAAGAGCGCAGTCCTGGGAACAGCTAAGATACTGCGCAGGACCCTCAAGCTCCCAGGCCTCTGGTAGAGGACCCGAGCTTGAAGGATAAACCGCCCGCAGGGGCGTGCTGGGTGTTTTATATATACATAAAATATTCCCCACTCGCCCCTGTGGGCAGTCAATCCTTCAAGCTCAGGTCCTCTACCAGACGCCTGGGAGCTTGAGTATCTTAGCTGTTCCCAGGACTGCGCTCTTCTGGACAGAGATCTCAGATGTTGTTCCCAGGATCTGCTGGAGCCACTCGCCTAGCTTGATCAAAAAGGTGAAAGGCTCCGTTCATTTGTTAAAGGGAGGACCTCCATGGATTAGATCAGGTGGTCCAAGGATCTGTTGACACTCATCCATACGGAGGTAAGAATTAGGAAGATATGAGTTCAGGAGCACCAACAAAGAGAACAGCTGTGTGTTTTTGGACTCTGGGTTTTGTTTCACATACTCTGAAACGCAGTTTCGAGTAGTTATTACATAAAACTTCTGATTCCACGTCATCGATGATGTCAGCCATCTCAGTTTGTGCTGAATTTTGTTTCATGGCAATGAGTTCAAACTTCAAGAGATGAAATGTATGTTTTTTTTCTTTATTCCTTCTGGTACCGAAATCAGACACCTAGAGAAATGAGAGTGTGATGGATGTAAATGATAAACACTTTCTGTTTAGCATAGGATGGCAAAAGCTTTTGCTCTGAAAGCTCTGGAGCCTATCCCAGCTGTCATAGGGCGAGAGGCGGGGTACACCCTGGACAGGTCGCCAGTCTGTCACAGGGCTAACACACAGGGACAGACAACCATTCGCACTCACATTAACTTGCACATTCACACCTAGTGGCAATTTGATATATGTATTGGCTGGTTGGCTTCTTGTACATAGTAATAAAATACAAGCAAAATAACATAGTATTTTGTATATATGCCACACCTAGTGGCAATTATATAAATAAACACCCAGCACGCCCCTGCGGGCGGTTTATCCTTCAAGCTCGGGTCCTCTACCAGAGGCCTGGGAGCTTGAGGGTCCTGCGCAGTATCTTAGCTGTTCCCAGGACTGCGCTCTTCTGGACAGAGATCTCCGATGTTATTCCCGGGATCTGCTGGAGCCACTCGCCTAGCTTGGGAGTCACCGCACCTAGTGCTCCGATTACCACGGGGACCACCGTTACCTTCACCCTCTACATCCTCTCGAGCTCTTCTCTGAGCCCTTGGTATTTCTCCAGCTTCTCGTGTTCCTTCTTCCTGATAATGCTGTCATTCGGAACCGCTACATCGATCACTACGGCCGTCTTCTTCTGTTTGTCTACCACCACTATGTCCGGTTGGTTAGCCACCACCATTTTGTCCGTCTGTATCTGGAAGTCCCACAGGATCTTAGCTCGGTCATTCTCCACCACCCTTGGGGGCATCTCCCATTTTGACCTTGGGACTTCCAGGTTATACTCGGCACAGATGTTCCTGTACGCTATGCCAGCCACTTGGTTATGGCGTTCCATGTATGCCTTGCCTGCTAGCATCTTGCACCCTGCTGTTATGTGCTGGATTGTCTCTGGGGCATCTTTACACAGTCTGCACCTGGGGTCTTGCCTGGTGTGATAGACCCCAGCCTCTATGGATCTTGCGCTCAGAGCTTGTTCTTGTGTTGCCATGATTAGTGCCTCTGTGCTGTCTTTCAGTCCAGCTTTGTCCAGCCACTGGTAGGATTTCTGGATATCAGCCACCTCCTCTATCTGCCGGTGGTACATACCGTGCAGGGGCCTGTCCTTCCATGATGGTTCCTCGTCTCCCTCCTCTTTCTTGGGTTTCTGCTGCCTGAGGTATTCACTGAGCACTCGGTCAGTTGGGGCCATCTTCCCAATGTATTCTTGGATGTTCGTTGTCTCATCCTGGACTGTGGTGCTGACACTCACCAGTGCCCCCTTCCTTCCGCTTAGCGTACAGCCTCAGGGTGCTGGACTTGGGGTGAAACCCTCCATGCATGGTAAGGAGCTTTCTTGTCTTGATGTCAGTGGCTTCTATCTCCTCCTTTGGCCAGCCTATTACCCCAGCAGGGTACCTGATCACGGGCAGGGGGTACGTGTTGATGGCCCGGATCTTGTTCTTACCATTCAGCTGACTCCTCAGGACTTGCTTGACCCTCTGCAGGTACTTGGTGGTTGCAGCTTTTCTAGCGGCCTCTTCATTGTTCCCATTCGCCTGTGGGATCCCCAGGTACTTGTAACTGTCCTCTATGTCTGCAATGTTGCCTTCTGGTAGTTCAATCCCCTCAGTTCTGACTACCTTCCCTCTCTTTGTTACCATCCGACTACACTTCTCCAGTCCGAACGACATTCCAATGTCATTGCTGTATAGCCTGGTAGTGTGGATCAGTGAATCGATGTTTCGTTCACTCTTGGCATACAGCTTGATGTCATCCATGTACAGGAGGTGGCTGACAACTGCTCCATTCCGTAGTCGGTATCCGTAGCCAGTCTTGTTAAGGATCTCACTGAGGGGGTTCAGGCCTATGCAGAACAGCAGTGGGGACAGAGCATCTCCTTGGTAGATCCCGCACTTGATGGTGACTTGTGCTATGGGCTTGGAGTTGGCCTCTAGTGTTGTACGCCACATCCCCATTGAGTTCCTGATGAAGGCTCTTAGGGTCCCGTTGATCTTGTATAATTCTAGGCATTCCAGTATCCAGCTGTGGGGCATTGAGTCATAGGCCTTCTTGTAATCAATCCAGGCAGTGCACAGGTTGGTCAGTCTGGTCTTGCAGTCTCGCCTGACTGTTCTGTCTACCAGTAGCTGGTGTTTTGCGCCTCTGGTATTCTTGCCAATTCCTTTCTGTGTCCTGCTCATGTATTGACCCATGTGCCTGTTCATCTTAGCCGATATGATGCCTGACAGGAGCTTCCATTTAGTACTGAGGCAGGTTATTGGTCAGTAGTTGGAGGGGACCGGTCCCTTCTTGGGGTCCTTGGGGATCAGGACCGTCCGACCTTCGGTTAGCCATTCCGGGTGTCTCTCGTTAACTAGCAGCTGGTTCATTTATGCTGCCAGACGCTCGTGGAGTGCAGTCAGCTTCTTTAGCCAGTAGACGTGAACCATGTCGGGCCCTGGTGCTGTCCAACTCTTCATACTGGAGACCCTTTCTTGGATATCTGCCACTGTGATGGTTACTGGACCCTGTTCAGGGAGGTCGCTGCGGTCTGCCCTCAGATCCACTAGCCACTGAGCATTGCCGTTATGGGTTGCGTCCTTCTCCCATATGCTCTTCCAGTATTGCTCCGTCTCCAGCCTTGGTGGTGCTGTTCTCTTATTATTGTTCCCTTGCCACACCTTTGCTGGTTCTGTGGAGAACAGCTGGTTTATTCTCCTGCCTTCTATCTCTCTGGTGTACCTCCTCAAGCGGCTGGCCAAGGCTGTGAGTCTTTGCTTGGCAGTTTCCAAGGCCTCAGGTATGGACAGCTTGCTGTATTTCTTATGCACCTTCTTTGTCGCACCTTTCTGCAACTCCGTTAGTTGGCTAACCTCCCTCCGTGCTACTTTGATCTTGCCCTCTAGCCTCCTTCTCCATGGAGGGTACTGCCCCTTGTGGCTGTTCAACTTGTAGCCAAGCATCTCACTGATCACTGCTGCCGTATTGTAGATCAGCTTGTTAGTGTCGGTAATCGTGGTTGTAGGTATTGTCCGTAGTGCTGCATTAACATCATCTAGCAGACCTTCTGAGGGTACTTCACGTAATCTTGGTAAGCGGCTATAGGGGATCCAGGTTTCAAGCTTGGCCATGATCCTATTTTTCAGGTCAGTTCCTCTCGCACTCAATGATCCTTCTCCTATCGCACTTGGGGCTATGTACCCAATCTCGGGTGGGGGTGATGATATCTCCCCCCTGACCTGGCGTCCTAACTCCTCCTTGCCGTAGCATTTGTGTTGTACCTCGTCAATCTCTAGCTGTGAGAGCAGTCCCTTCTTTCGAATGTTGGAACACTGAGCTACTAGTTGTTTCGCCGTCATTGTGGATGTTGGGTATCGAAGAATCCATAGGTCCCTCATCCTATTCATGTAGCCCCTTCCGCCGGGGTTACTTGCGTAGTAGCATTCCAACAACGCCCTGTCTTCGTCTCTTGCCCACCGATGCCTTCTTGTATATATATATATATATATATATATATATATATATATATATATATATATATATATATATATATATATATCGTATTAGCTCCTCGTTTTTTTTTTTTGTTTTTGTTTGTTTGTTTGTTTTAATAAAAGGCCATCATCATGTAATCACTGTAACAAAATAAAATGAAATAAAATTTATTTTGATGATATAATTTAATTTAATTAAGTATACCTGTTGAATAAATATGGTTCTGCATGGACTTGTCCCACATCTTTTAAATGAATTTATTAATCAATAGTGTTAATAAACGAGGGAGACCAACTGGACAATCGCCGTTCCTTCGCTTGACCCCAGTGGCTGTCGTTCGCTCCCCCGTAACACTGTGTGGAATTAAAGAAATTATTTTACAGCTACAATATATCCTGCAGCATTAACATTGCATTAACAATATAATCTACAGTATTGACATTGCATTAAGATGGTTATTAAGGAAAGGTCATAAGCCGCGTTCAGCGCGATGTCCGGGCGATCTATTGACTTGGAGCTATAGAAGGTTAAAACTGCATACGCGCTTACAAAACACATATAGTACATATAATCTAGAAACAGGCCTGAGAAAAGGCCTGAAACCATTCAGCAATCTGTGGCGTTTGAGTTTGCTTAGTGACAGATGACAGAAGATGTGTCAAAAGAAGTCCCTGGGGATCTTCAGGGCCTGGATTCATCGCCATATGTGGACGAAGATGCCAGTGAGGGGAACTTCGGTGTCTGCATTTATCTCTTAAAATTGACCATTGTCTTAAGACAACAATTCTGATGGCTATAGATCCAAACGGGACAAAAAAAAAAGAAATATTAAGGTGCTAAAACTAGGGTTGAGTAACTCTTTTCATAAAAAAAGAAAAAAAATTGACCATTCTCTGTAAAAAATGCAAATAATGTTCTTGGAAAACGCGAGAAGGGGCGTCAAACCCTGACATTATAAAAGCAATTGCTTGTGTATTTTTGGGTGGAGATCTATGCTGATTGTGTGCAGTATACATCTTCCCGCGTGTGTGTTCAAAGAAATCATTGTTTGACCAGACCCTTCGGGACCAGTGTTGTTTTGTTTTCCTCCTCAATATCTTCAAGTTCGGGACAACTGCCCTTTTATTGAGGTTACATGGATATACATAGGTTCATTCACATATGACGTATACATACACACAAAGAGTACCTTGCCTGTGCGTTGTGTAAGCGTGTGTGTGTGTGTGTGTGTGTGTGTGTGTGTGTGTGTGTGTGTGTGTGTGAGAGAGAGAGCGAGAGAGAGAGAGAGAGAGAGAGAGAGAGACCCCATAAACAACTTCCCTAAACCTGCTGGTCTGGAAGTCCAGCAGTTCATCTAAACAAAAGGCACTAGGAGTAAAACAGATATAGATGTGTTTGCTATACTATATATCAGCAAGAAAAGATACAACCTCTTCCCATGACCCTAAGATTGTGAGTGTGCATGCCAGAACACTCTGGAATGCACACGAAGTCTTTGCAGACTCCTAAGGATCACACATCCTATCACTACACAATCGATTATACACCTCTAAGCATATATGGTTAAATATTTCTAAGCATAAATGACAATCAACAATATAAACCTGACAGATGCATTATCTGGATAAACTGTGCTTTAAGCAAAGGGAATTAAATGATGGAATAATTTACCAAAGACAGTGGAGAAGCAGCTGATCATGAAAAATACAGTGATCATGTGCATATAGTATGTGGGGCTGCAAATTTACTAACTGATTCAACAAGCTGTATTAAAAATGAAACTGTGTGAATATTTCATTTTCATTTCATTTAGAAATACTATGTATTTTGAAATCATGAAGTTTACAGGGAAACAAAAAAAATGAGTAGCAGGTTGGCGTGGTTTATGGCAACGGTAACCTAATGGATCATAATCTTTATATCTTGTAAGTGATAGAAGATTGATTCATTTATGTTTCTTGGCTCACCAACTCATTGTGAAATTTGACACACCCTGCTCTTGTAGATGTGAATATAACTGTGATATAAAAATTAGAGTATAAAAGTTAATCTCACTTTCAGTTCGTGTGTGTGGTACGTACAGCATACTTCTGCAGGATTGAGTTACCAACTGATTTTATGCAACAGCAGTGGGAGTCATATTTTTTTAATATGTTCAGCTCAGTTCAATTTAATTTAATTAAAAAAGCAAAGAGATTAAAAGATTTACATCGAAACTTGGGGGGTTCAACTAATAGTTTGTTGGCTTTGCTTAGGATAACATTTGACACAAACTTTCCTATATAGCCCATGTTTATTTTTTTATATGTTAATTAGTTTGTTTTTGTGTTTTACATACAAGAGTATGAACGATTATCTGTCCCCCTGCAACCCAGATGAGGATAAGTGTAAGAGGATGGGTGGAGAAGTATATTTTGGCATCAGTTTTTTCTGGTTTCCAAAAGATCCTGTCAGACCACTTCCAGGTGTCTTGAACAGCTTGATCGATACATTGTGGCTGTTGCATTCTTTATAACCTCTTTATTTTCCTCGATATTTTTAACACTGACAAAGTCTGTGTGATATTGCCTGCAGTGGCTCTAAGAATTATTTCACCATGATGTAGCGTAGGGCTAGCATACAGGGTTTAGTGTTTTCTCCCATAGTTGTTAATTGGAAGAACATTTTTTTAGATTTTGCATGCGAGTCACATTTTAAGCATGTAAAAGCCTCAAGCTGCTACAAATGTCAGAGTACCAATTCTCAAACCCTTCTTATTCCATCCACACAGTCGCTGACCCCTTGGTTGTTACTGCAGCTGTAAATGGCAATTTCTCCAATGTCCTCATACCACATCCACCAGTCAGTCGTTAATTTCTCTCAGCTATTACCCACATAGCAAAATTCATATCGTCCAGATTTGGCCCACACGATGTGCTTACACATGGCCCACATACCGCAAAGAATGACCTCTTGTTTGCCAGAGGTGCACAAGCACAAGACCAGTTACAAACACACTGGTGGTCCTGTGCTGGCCCATGTGTGGATTACCTCTGAAAACCAATCATCATGTGTTCTAAAATGCACTTATAAGACTTGTCAAAATATTGAAAGATTTTAAAAGTGGTTGAAAATAAAGCAAAAGGTTTACAGTTTTATAATCCATGAATGCAACCGCCAAAGAAAGAGTGGGTAAATAGCATCAACTTCTCTATATAAACACTGAGCAATGTGTTGCACCCTAATTATAAAATTAAGTATGTCTTATTGAATTAAAGACAAAAAAAGACGATAACATTTCAATTATGTGTAAAGATTTTTTAATATTAAGCAAGTTATTTCAAGTGCCTTATGTTTGGCATGTGGAAGTATCACCATCATCAGGGAAGTCTAAGAAACACTTCTGAGATAAAAAAAAAAAAAAAAAAAAAAATTTAAATAGTGCTATTTCTTTTTAGAAGACAATAGCGAGTGTAGGGGATCGGATGGGGGATCAGAATCAAAAATCAATACCAAATCAAAACAAATGTGAATCACAAGTTGAAAATTCAGAAAAAATACTTTATTGTGGACATACAAGTGGCTGCCTGTAGCATTATAGAGGCCACATGTTTTTGTTTCTCTCCAGTGATAGGAATGGAGAGAGAAAGCTAATTTTCCTGCATTTTTAAAGCTCATCCTTATTCAATATTATGTTGTATAAGTACTATTCCCACCTATAGTTCCCACCTAGATTCAATGAGGTGAGACACGATCTTTAACCTCCTAAGACCTGAACTCTTCCACTGCATGCATTTTTAATTTCTCTTTGATATTTGGGCTGATTGGGACCCGATGAATGTAAAAACAAATAATCACCAGATTTTCTTTGTTTTTTTTACCCAATTTTTGTTCTAAGAAAAATGAGAGCCACATATGTGGATATTCGTTTAAAATTTTGATAGAACAGTAGCAGTATAATGTCCTCTTAAGTGGATATCAGGCCCTTGTAGAGCAAAATTTAGTATTTTGGTTTAAAGAACCCAAAATGTGACGTCCACATAGAAGGTTAAACAATCCATCCATCAGCACTACAGTAAAACAACATGGGTACTTCTGCAGTCAGCATCCTGGAAAGAGAAAAACATATTTAACTTGTTTTTGCTTTTAAACTATATTTCTTTCCACAAAATGACTTGTATGTTTCAAATGAAAACTAGTTGAATTGATGCATGATATATACAGTCTGCAGTGAGCATCTCATCCCCGTCTTCTCCGTGGTTTGTAGCTAACGCTGAAAGACACTGCCATTTTTATCACTTTGCCAGCTGAGTTTGAAATCAGCTACCCCTTGATCTCTCAGGATGGTCTCCAACTTAAAAATAAAAGACATTATAGAAGAAAATAGCTGTTTGTGTAACAAACAGGTAATAATCACGACTAAATGTTTTTAAATCATGTTAAATGTGAAATTTCTTTTTGTTTTAGAACAAAATAAAGAACTTTTGCTTACTTTTATAATTTTTTTGTACCTAATTCTTAGTAAAGAGACCAGGAACCTTGAATCTACATTTGTACCTTCATTAGGAGTTGACTGGAGGCAGTGGAGTCCATGAGATCCACATCAGACTTCACCTTCATCCTTATGACCATCTTTTTTACTTTGGCATCTGTAGAAGACAAATACAGAACTACATCAGTTATTATTGTGATTTTTATTATTTTTTTAACCCATGGTCTGAAGCTTGAATGAAAACAACAGTTGTATCACATTTCTAGGAACTGATTTATTACTTGTGTATTTCAGGAACTTACCTCCTTGACAGATAAATGTTGCTTTCTTGTTACAGTCAGCTGGTATCCAGCGTCCCGTCTGTGATCCTTCCACAGAAACACAGTTTCCACTATAATTTCCGCCTCTTTGCCAGTACCTGAAGGAGGTCTTTGTTCCATCTGACCAAACCCAGGAGTCTTTAAACAGACCGAACCACACTCTGTTGGTAACTGCAGCAATCGCTGCATTTTCCTGTGCTGTAAGCACACATGCCAGATCAGTGTGCTTCTGCCTGCACAGATCTTGACTGTTTGGCCAGGTTTGCTCCTGTGTGTAAACCACATACTTCTTGCTGCCATCCTGCTGAACTAGAGGCACACATAGAGAAATTAATAAAAGAGAGTTAGACTTGTATCTTCAGCCAAGAAAAATAGTCAGGTAGGAGATTTAGAGCCAAATTACTAACAGCAGAGCCATGATGTTTCTGGTCATAAACACTTACACAATTTTAAGGTAAACACTTTACCTTAAAATTTAAAGCGGCTTTAAACAGCCAACTGTTTTATGATATGTCACTATATAAACAAAACTGAATGTAACTGCAGTACGACGTCAGCTTGAACTGTGTTATCTTGGTCACTAAATCACTTGCTCCTTCATTTAGTCTGTTTATGATCCATCATTTGCTCAGCCATCGTTGGATCATGTTGGTCATTACTGTAATGACCAACATCATGCAACAATGCTTTATCTTTGGTACTTTAAAAAAAGTTCTCAACCTCATTGTATCATTAAAAATACCAGAAATGTGGTCAGGGAGCTAATAACTGGATCTTTAGAAATGTCAACATTTTTAAATAACCCACATTTTATTTATTTTTATTTTTTCTACTGGAATTCATCCTAAAGTTCAGTCAAAGGAGCTGTGATGAGCCTGAGGAGAAAATACAAACCTACCCAGAGAATAACCAAAGTTGGTGGCATATATTACATCCTTTTGGTAACATAGTTGTTGTACAAATGTTTATTCAAGCCAAAATATTGAGTTCTCATAATCTCATCACTAAAATGACTATAAATGATCATTGTGTGTGCTACTCACCTGATTACTGTTTGTTTTTGTTTTTAGATAGAACTAATAATAATAATTACTAATAAAACTAATATAGATTAAATTTATCATCATCAATAAATACTTCATATTAAAATTATTAGACAGATCAAAAGTAGCAAAAGTAGCATGCACTCTTAAGTCCAGAAAGTTAATTTTAATCACTCTCAAAAGTGTGATTGCAATTTACTCACTTTCATAACACACATAAGCTTTGGTGTCGTCACATGAATCATCATTCCAGAAGCTGTTATCATACATCTCTGCACACGACTCTATGCCGCCATAGTTGTCTGGCTGACCAGAGCTCCATTTGGTGAAGCTCGCCATGCCGCTCCCATCAGACCACAGCCACCTGTTGTTCTTTCCGTTGTAAAGTCCGATCCATGTGGCGGTCGCTTGACTGTCCAGTGTACTGACCAGCTGATTTTCTTCATCCATGTTGTTTATGGTTGCCAGGTCAGTGTATTTTATTTTGCAGAACCTCTGAGCCTCATACCAAGTCAGGGTTTCATTGATGAAGTGGTACTGCACTAAAACACAAGATTATCCAGTCTTACACACAGACGCCAAGAAATAATTCTCAGTTTGTTCCAATGTTGTTTAAAAATTTTAGAGAGACAATGGTGTGCCAATGCAGCTTTAAGAGATGACGATAATTATTGAGTAAATGTTTGCCACGATCATAACTAAAGTCTGTGTGTGTGTGTGTGTGTGTGTGTGTGTGTGTGTGTGTGTGTGTGTGTGTGTATGCATACTGACCAGTGTGCTTATTTACCTGTTTTACTGGACCCTGTCGAAACCAGTGCCATCCTGGTGGTAGTCATGAAAAGCATTACAAAAATTCCTGCAGCCAAAACATGCAGAATAATAACAAGCAGTCATCCATTGAATGTTGTGATCATTTATAGTATGTTCTACTATAACGTTACAGAAGCAGTAGAAGCTGGCTAAATTATTTTAAAAGAAAAATCTGTAAACTTTCATCCCAATTTTAATGACACCAATTAAATGGAAAACTTTAACATTTCCATAGAAATTATAGAAGCAGAGATTATATTTATCTATTTCTATAGTTATGGTGTTAAGGCTTTAAAAACCTTGGTATTATCCTTATTGTCCTATTATTCTGTTGTCTACTCATGTCTGTTTGTTTGTTTCCCAGGTTGTTTCTCAAGATCATATTTTGACAGGATACTTTTATCAGTCAAAAAATATATACAAATGGCAATTGATTCATTTATTGATTCTTGAATATTGCAGTGTACTTTTTGCTTGCATCAGAAAACAAAGCTTAATCATTCTTATTCAGTTTCTTTGACACGTTGGGCCCACTTTGCAAATTAGCCAGTGCTAAAAGAACAGCTTTTTTAAATACACCTATTGACAATTTGAAATAAAGATATAGATTTTGCCTTTACTAATTTATATTTAAAAGAATTATACACAGAGTTAAACAAGTGTCTGATATTGTCCACTACATCTGATATATTTTATCTATGCACCTTCTGTAGATCTGAAGGTGCATTTACTTGTACAGTGTGCAAAGCAGTTTTGGAGAAATTGAAATGTATTTGGTTAAAGATGCATCACAAAAGATTTAAAGAACCACTGACAGTCATCAGGTAAGTGGAGTATAAGAAATTAAGAAAATAAATTAAGATTAAATGTTACTATTTGGCTGAGGGTAATTATACACTAAAATCACACTAACAAAAATTTGTTAAGTCATTCAGAAAGAAAAGCAAATCAGTGTCATATAATCACAGGATTCCTAAAACTGCTATAAAAAGTTGACAGAAACGATGCTTAGACTACCTATAATGCAACAAAAGTCAGCTCATGTAAAATGCTTTTAAAATGTATATATGTGTATATATACACATTCATAACTTGTATGTAAGTCCTTTGACAAACTAAGTACACCCCATGATTTAATAACGTTGTCTGGAACTAATACAGCATCGTTCTAATTGATTTATATCTTTTCTACAAAACAACAAAAGAAACCCCAAGACGTCATGTGCAAAAGAAGACGTCACACACAACGTGCTCTGTTTATCGAAGTAAAAATGGCGGCTAAGATGGTACATTGCTCCCATCCTGGGTTTGTTTTTGCGCTGGTTGACCGTTATAGCGCTGGTGGAGCTGGTTAGTTGTACTGAACATGTGTCATGCGTGTGCGTGACTGATAAGTGCCTTGTATTTGTTCTATGGCTGTAACTCATCCTATACTCGCCCATGTATGCCGTGTGATACTTATATAGAGTTTGCCAGTGGTTTGTGTCGCCACGAGACACTGTGGTTACTCATGTTGATTTGACCAAAATGGCGCCACCCTTGTGGTTGAGCTGCTCAAAGTAAAGATGGAGTCCATCCCTGTGCAGCAGCCCATTTGTGTCCACCAGGGGTTGGTGTTTAGTCATTTCTGAATTAGATTTTTCTGTTCAACCCTTTCTGTATTATTTAGACCAGTTTGGTTGACTTTAATTGTTTGCTAATTGTAATTTCCGTTATTTTACAGAACCACACATACATATACCCACACAAATTCACTTCTGAAGATGTTTTGGATTAAAGGAACCCAAATTATCATTGCTGTGGACCCTCTCTTTCATCATATAAGTCACCTGTGCCTTCTGACCGAGGATAGGAATATCCTGCTGTAATTTGCCAGTTTATTAAGCACACACATGTCCAGTTCACTGCTCTTTAGCAAAACTTTTGCACATACTTGCATAGATACTTTCAATAAAAACTCATATTTTATTGATTATGTATAAAACATTATAATTATTTTTAATTATAAAATATGATATATAAATCTTTATAGGGTGTTTGTTTTGTTAAGTGTGGACACACACTGAAAGGTTATGAGGAGGACGTGGCTTATCAGCAGCTGGGTATGATAAGGGCTGTCAATTGCTAATTAAAAGGGCTTCTTTTTTTGCTGCTGGTAGAAGCTGGTAGAGTGCTCTTGAGCTGGCATTTTATATCAATAAAATAAAATTTTGATCAATAAAAAATAACAAACTTGGGCTGTACAGAATCCAGTCACTAGCTGCAGTTATTGGAGCCTTGGTACTCAAATGGCGATTCGTTCCACTCCCTCAGAAACCTGTCATTCTTAATTTGCCCTGCTTGGTTTCATTAAACTTGAGTGTCTGCTGTCGTGTGATATCCAGTAGAGTCATCAACACATTATACTTTTGAAAGACTCAGTCTTAGAGGCCCATCGGGGTGTCCTCAGTTACCTGTTGAATGTGACACAGTCATCACCTCTGCAGTCCTGGTCTTGGTCGTCAAAAGCACAAAGAACATTCCTGCAATTCACAGAAAGAATTTGAATATGGCTGACGTCAACTGTGGGAATTTCTTTGAATGGAAAATTATCCTTATTTGTTTAGTCTCAAAGCCTACCAGGCAGAGAAATGTTGTCATATATTGCACCTAATATATTTACAAAAAATATTAACTATGAATGAATTCACAAAATACATGGTAATTTATTATTTGGTAATCAAATGTTTACAAAAGCACCATAAAAATAATGAAGCCATTGAGCTTCAGTAAATTTCATTTTACGCTAACAGTTTACTGTATACAAAGACAGAATACAGTGGGGCAAAAAAGTATTTAGTCAGCCACCGATTGTGCAAGTTCCCCCACTTAAAATGATGACAGAGGTCAGTAATTTGCACCAGAGGTACACTTCAACTGTGAGAGACAGAATGTGAAAAAAAATCCATGAATTCACATGGTAGGATTTGTAAAGAATTTATTCGTAAATCAGGGTGGAAAAGAAGTATTTGGTCACCTCAAACAAGGAAAATCTCTGGCTCTCACAGACCTGTAACGTCTTCTGTAAGAAGCTTTTCTGTCCCCCACTCGTTACCTGTATGAATGGCACCTGTTTGAACTCATCATCTGTATAAAAGACACCTGTCCACAGCCTCAAACAGTCAGACTCCAAACTCCGCCATGGCCAAGACCAAAGAGCTTTCGAAGGACACCAGGAAAAGTATTGTAGACCTGCACCAGACTGGGAAGAGTGAATCTACAATAGGCAAGCAGCTTGGTGTGAAAAAATCAACTGTGGGAGCAATCATCAGAAAATGGAAGACATACAAGACTACTGATAATCTCCCTCGATCTGGGGCTCCACACAAGATCTCATCCCGTGGGGTCAAAATGATCATGAGAACGGTGAGCAAAGATCCCAGAAACACACGGGGGGACCTGGTGAATGACCTGCAGAGAGCTGGGACCAAAGTAACAAAGGTCACCATCAGTAACACACTACAACGGCAGGGAATCAAATCCCGCAGTGCCAGACGTGTTCCGCTGCTGAAGCCAGTGCATGTCCAGGCCCGTCTGAAGTTTGCCATAGAGCACATGGATGATACAGCAGAGGATTGGGAGAATGTCATGTGGTCAGATGAAACCAAAGTAGAACTTTTTGGTATAAACTCAACTCGGCGTGTTTGGAGGAAGAAGAATACTGAGTTGCATCCCAAGAACACCATACCTACTGTGAAGCATGGGGGTGGAAACATCATGCTATGGGGCTGTTTTTCTGCCAAGGGGACAGGACGACTGATCCGTGTTAAGGACAGAATGAATGGGGCCATGTATCGTGAGATTTTGAGCCAAAACCTCCTTCCATCAGTGAGAACTTTGAAGATGAAACGAGGCTGGGTCTTCCAACATGACAATGATCCAAAACACACCGCCCGGGCAACAAAGGAGTGGCTCCGTAAGAAGCATTTGAAAGTCCTGGAGTGGCCTAGCCAGTCTCCAGACCTCAACCCCATAGAAAATCTGTGGCGGGAGTTGAAAGTCCGTGTTGCTCGGCGACAGCCCCAAAACATCACTGCTCTCGAGAAGATCTGCATGGAGGAATGGGCCAAAATACCAGCTACTGTGTGTGCAAACCTGGTAAAGACCTATAGTAAACGTTTGACCTCTGTTATTGCCAACAAAGGTTATGTTACAAAGTATTGAGTTGTATTTTTGTTATTGACCAAATACTTATTTTCCACCCTGATTTACGAATAAATTCTTTACAAATCCTACCATGTGGATTCATGGATTTTTTTTTCACATTCTGTCTCTCACAGTTGAAGTGTACCTCTGGTGCAAATTACTGACCTCTGTCATCATTTTAGGTGGGGGAACTTGCACAATCGGTGGCTGACTAAATACTTTTTTGCCCCACTGTATCTAAACTCAGCTATAGTATCTTTGTGTTACTGAAATGTTGCGTGAAACTACTCAGTAGTTTGCACAGCTAAAAGAAAGAGTGGTGTGCTCGGCCATGCAGCATTCGCTCTGAACTTCCCGACCTGCTGTCTGTCTACACTAAGTGGTACAAGACTAAAGCCAGAAAGATTATGATGGACCTCTCCCATCTCAACAATGGACTCTACTCACTGTTGAGGTCTGGGATGCACTTCTGCTCTCTTAAGGCCAAAACAGGAAGAATGAGGAGGAGCTTCTGCCCCCAGGCTATTCAGGCCCTGAACCAGGTGTAGTCTGGACTCTCATACATCACATCACCGCATGCACACTGTTTATTTTCACATTCTCTTTTTATCTTATAATTTACCTTTAATCCTTAGTTTAGTCTTTACGTCTTAGGTTAAATTCTTAATTTATTGTTTACATCTGTTAGACCTTTTTTTTAATCTATTATGCAACTCTTATTACCTCTTTCTCTGTAATTTTTTCTAACTGTAAATTTATCTATTTAATTTTTCTGTAAACTTTTTAAATGTTGAATTTGTAAATTATGCAAATTTCTTTACTGTAGTTTAATGGTCGGGCATTGCACAGCAATAAGAATTTCACTACATGTTGTACTGTGTATGATTGTGTGTGTGATTAATAAAATTTGAATTTGAACTTGATTTGAATATGTAATCAGTTCATGTCAATTCAATTTTATTCGTACAGCGCTAAATCACAACAATAGTTGCTTCAAATAGCTTTATATTGTAAGGTAGAGGCGACAATAACACACACAGAGAAGAATCCAACAATCAAAATGATGACAAAACTTACAAGCTTTAAATTTGCATTTTATCAAGTGTCACTGAGCTGTCCTTTCTACGACCTTTATAAATAACCTTTATTAATAAATAGAACCTCTCTTCTTGCTTTCCTTTCCTGTCTTTTCTTAAATCTCCCAGTGCACAGCAGCTTGACCTGAAGCTATCAACACACTGTGCAACACAACTGCACACAAACAGTTTGTGTGTTTGCTGATGAATTTTTTTGGAAATGTTGATTACCTGACACTTATAAAAGGGTCACTCCATTTATAGATTTAAAATTTACAGATACCAGCACTCCTTCCAGCCTACTTTGAGTCGCAAGTATAAACGTTATAAAAGAACCTAAAGTAACGACTTGAAAACACAGGAAGTAAAAAATACAGATATTTGTTTAAAAATGTAGCGAGTAAAAGTAAAAAGTTGTCAGAAAAATAAATACTCAAATAAAGTACAGGTACCTGAAAATTGTACAGTTTTAAATAATCCATCCATCCATTCGCTTCTGCTTTTCAGGGTCGCGGGGGGCGCTGGAGCCTATCCCAGCTGTCATAGGGCGAGAGGCAGGGTACACCCTGGACAGGTCGCCAGTCTAACACATAGGGACAGACAACCATTCACACCTAGTGGCAATTTGGATTATCCAATTAACCTATCCCCACAAGTTGCATGTCTTTGGACGGTGGGAAGAAGCCAGAGTATCCGGAGAGAACCCACGCAAATACGGGGAGAACATGCAAACTCCATACAGAAAGACCCCGGCCTGATGGTGGAATTGAACTCAGGACCTTCTTGCTGTGCGGCAACAGTGCTAACCACCGTGCCACTATTCATTCACTCTCGCATTCACACACTGGTGGAGGCAAGCTACGGTTGTAGCTACAGCTGCCCTGGGGCAGACTGACAGAAGCGAGGCTGTCATATCGCGCCATCGGCCCCTCTGTACAAAGTACTTGTACTTCTGAGTATAATTATAATTGCAGGTTTATATTCTAAAAATCCTATAAGGATACTATAAAATTTTGAAAGCCAAAAATCAAAGCAAAAGTTTTTTTTACCTCCACAGTTTAAGAGTTTACGATTGCAAAAAGAGCAGAAAGTACATCAAATTATGTAACACAAAATCAAACTTTATAAGTTACAAGGAATTCAGACATTAGAACTATAAACAACTGTTGTAACTACCAGTAAAGCAACTAATAGAAATAAATAAATGTTTGTACATGTAAATAATTATTTATAATCAAAGTTTAGAAAGTACCTGATCTGATGCACTGTGTATCCTGTGGCTTCCTTGTAATGTCTGTGGTTGTTTTAAGTGTGCAACGTGCCAAGACATTCACACTGTATGGAACTCCATCACAGTGAGATGGATTTGCATGCTCTGATGAGGTGATGTTGTTGGTAGGTGCACTGACAGGTAATCTCTAAACTAAAGGTTAACACACGTCATTTTACTGTAGGCAGTAATTTCAATGTTAAATTTATACATGCAGTCACAGTATCTATCGATTTTAAATACATTTACAAATAGAACTTAATGTATAGAAATAGACTTGGGAGTTCTGCAAGAGCAGACAGTAAGAGTCTCAGAGACAAGTTTGAACAAGGTTTTGGTCATTAATAACAGGCGGTCCGGCCCAGGACTAATGGAAGTTAATCTTCAAGTTGCTGTTTTAAGAAATGTGTGTAAGGGATAAAAACGCTCTTTTATTCTTAGTGCTTCTGACATGCATGCATGCCATGTCAGTGGGCTTCTGTCTGCACAGAGCTTGACCTCTCTCCCAGCTTTGTTCCGGAGAGTAATGCATATACTGATGTTCACTACAAATCCGCATTAGGTTTGTGTGCTAGCAAGCTTCAGATCTTTCTCACTTTTTTTTGTTTTGCTTTTAAATATGACTAATATATTCATTAATAAACATTTGTCTTCTTCGTTGGTTGGTGGGAGGGAAGGAAGCATGAAATACTAAGATTTGAAAGTTGCTGTTTATTGTAATTACAGTTTTTAAAGTGTATTGGCATTGGTGCATTTGGTGCAAAAATCACATAGTCATTTACTCACCTTCACAACATACAGGGAGTGCAGAATTATTAGGCAAGTTGTATTTTTGAGGAATAATTTTATTATTGAACAACAACCATGTTCTCAATGAACCCAAAAAACTCATTAATATCAAAGCTGAATGTTTTTGGAAGTAGTTTTTAGTTTGTTTTTAGTTTTAGCTATTTTAGGGGGATATCTGTGTGTGCAGGTGACTATTACTGTGCACAATTATTAGGCAACTTAACAAAAAACAAATATATACCCATTTCAATTATTTATTTTTACCAGTGAAACCAATATAACATCTCCACATTCACAAATATACATTTCTGACATCAAAAACAAAACAAAAACAAATCAGCGACCAATATAGCCACCTTTCTTTGCAAGGACACTCAAAAGCCTGCCATCCATGGATTCTGTCAGTGTTTTGATCTGTTCACCATCAACATTGCGTGCAGCAGCAACCACAGCCTCCCAGACACTGTTCAGAGAGGTGTACTGTTTTCCCTCCTTGTAAATCTCACATTTGATGATGGACCACAGGTTCTCAATGGGGTTCAGATCAGGTGAACAAGGAGGCCATGTCATTAGTTTTTCTTCTTTTATACCCTTTCTTGCCAGCCACGCTGTGGAGTACTTGGACGCGTGTGATGGAGCATTGTCCTGCATGAAAAGCATGTTTTTCTTGAAGGATGCAGACTTCTTCCTGTACCACTGCTTGAAGAAGGTGTCTTCCAGAAACTGGCAGTAGGACTGGGAGTTGAGCTTGACTCCATCCTCAACCCGAAAAGGCCCCACAAGCTCATCTTTGATGATACCAGCCCAAACCAGTACTCCACCTCCACCTTGCTGGCGTCTGAGTCGGACTGGAGCTCTCTGCCCTTTACCAATCCAGCCACGGGCCCATCCATCTGGCCCATCAAGACTCACTCTCATTTCATCAGTCCATAAAACCTTAGAAAAACCAGTCTTGAGATATTTCTTGGCCCAGTCTTGACGTTTCAGCTTGTGTGTCTTGTTCAGTGGTGGTCGTCTTTCGGCCTTTCTTACCTTGGCCATGTCTCTGAGTATTGCACACCTTGTGCTTTTGAGCACTCCAGTGATGTTGCAGCTCTGAAATATGGCCAAACTGGTGGCAAGTGGCATCTTGGCAGCTGCACGCTTGACTTTTCTCAGTTCATGGGCAGTTATTTTGCGCCTTGGTTTTTCCACACGCTTCTTGCGACCCTGTTGATTATTTTGAATGAAACGCTTGATTGTTCGATGATCACGCTTCAGAAGCTTTGCAATTTTGAGACTGCTGCATCCCTCTGCAAGATATCTCACTATTTTTGACTTTTCTGAGCCTGTCAAGTCCTTCTTTTGACCCATTTTGCCAAAGGAAAGGACGTTGCCTAATAATTATGCACACCTGATATAGGGTGTTGATGTCATTAGACCACACCCCTTCTCATTACAGAGATGCACATCACCTAATATGCTTAATTGGTAGTAGGCTTCCGAGCCTATACAGCTTGGAGTAAGACAACATGCATGAAGAGGATGATGTGGACAAAATACTCATTTGCCTAATAATTCTGCACTCCCTGTACATCTGTTTTGGTTATTCCACACCACTCATTGCCTGCAGAATTGCTTGGTTTCAACAAGGCTCCATTTGGTGAAGTCCACATTGCCACTGCCATCAGCCCACAGCCATACTGCTCATTGGAAAGTCCAGTGTGTTGCCCAGTTCGTTTTCATTGTCCACGTTTTCTATGGTCCGTATACTTTACTCTGCAGAAGCTCTGGTCCGCACACCCATCAGGAATTCATTGAGGACTAACGGGGGTAGTGAACAGGGGTAGTGAACGTTAGTCCTCGAGAGCCGGTGTCCTGGAGGTTTTAGATCTCACCCTGGGTCACCACTCCTGACTCAAATGATTAGTTTATTAACAGGCCTCTGGAGAACTTCAAGAAATGTTGAGGAGGTAATTAAGCCTTTTAAATCAGTTGGATCAAGGACACATCTAAAACCTGCAGGACGCCGGCTCTCGAGTACTAACATTCCCTACCCCTGGATTAGGTGATACTGCTGAAGCATTCTGACTAAAAATAAATAAATAACAAAACATAATTAGCCTGTCTTCTTTTAATTAGGCATCACAAAGGGGAATGATTGTTGTCATGCATGATTGCGGAGCTGATTATCTTTAAACCACAACGGCTTTATTCTTTCCTGCTAACTTTTTCAGTCAATTTGTTTTTAGTTACTTTCTAAAATTAGTTTTTAATTTAAGTTGTGCTTTTTAAAAAATATTATCTAGTGTCCTGACAATGGAAGTAAAAACACACAGTCTGCAGAAAATAATTATTGAGAGAGAGAGAGATAGCCTTTATTTGTCAGTTGCAGGTCTTTTGCCCACAACCGAGATGACAGACCTTGCCGACCGTACATGCAATGCAAACATCACATTGGGGAGACAGGTCAGGCTAGGTAGCGAGGAAAAAAAAAACATCGAAGGATAATACAGGAATCCACAGGTATCAACACACCATAACACAATAAACACAGCATGGGATAGTGTTCCAGTGTGTACATCTGATCTGGGACCGCTGCAATCTTCGACTGCGCCTCCAGCTGACCCGATGTCCACATCAGAGGGGAGGTAAGCGTTGGAGGTGGCGTTGGATAGGGAGGGTGATGCGTCAGTGAGTGCTTATCAGTATATATACTGTATGTGTGTGCGTGTCCAAAGTTCAGCTGAGACAGTGTCCTTCGCCCCGCCAGGCTAAGTGAACAGTCTTCCAGCCAACCCAGGTGGCCTTGCATGGAATGGGAAGGAACAGACTCAACACAGTCGTTATCAGGGAGTTTTTGTTCAGCTCCGGCCTTGAGCCCACGGCTGGCGCCGAAGGGGTAGCCGCATTATGATGGTGATTTTTCTTTTGCAAACAACTCGTGAGAATTTCAAGCTGTTTTTAACACTCCGACACTGGTCTGTCAATCTCCCGTTAATAGCTGCGAGTTTCTCCGTGATGTTATTAGCCGTCGATTCTGTGGTCTTGTCACTCTTTTGCTCACAGAGCAGATTCTGAGACCTCGCGACCGCAGCCAACTGATCCGAGATGTAATCCAGCTTCCGCCCAGAGATGTTGTTCTGAGTTGATTCTTTCCTGATGTAATCCAACATACATACGCTCAGAGGTCTTATTCTGAGCATTCACTGCAGTCGTAAGCGCCTCCAAGCTCTTAACCATGCTGCCTTCAGTGAGCCCTTTCTGAGAAGTCGCACCTGTAGTTTCAATCCCAGCGGGCAGCCTTTGAACAGCCGGTTCCGCTCTCTTAATTCTCCGATAAGCCAGGGCCAAGCCAGTAGTGATGGGTCGTTCGCGAACGAAATGGCTCTTAGAGCCGGCTCTTTGACGTGAACGACGCGAGCCGGCTCCTTATCGCGAGCCGTCACGTGGGTTTTTTTTTTTTTTCTTTCTCTCAGCCTCTCTCTCGCACTTTTTTTCCGCTTCACTCTGCACGCGAGCCTTGTGCTTTACGCTGGGCAGAGGGGGGGAGGGGCGGTAGTTACACTCAGTAGCACAGGAACAGAGCCAGAGAGAGAGAAAGAGAGTCAGGGACAACAACATAAGAAAGGTATAGTAATTATCCACAACTATTTTCGGTTGCAGATGATAAAGGATTCAGAAAGTTTATTCATGCAGGTCCATATGACAGAGAATGTGCATCTTCAGTAAGCAAAACAACGTAAAACACGTAAAAACTCAGAAGCATATAAAAACTCAGAAGCACATAAAAACTCAAAACACGTACAAAAGACAACAGAAGTGCTCCAGGATGCTGGGCGCAGTGTTGAGCCTTTGTTAACCCTGTGGCTACACAAGCCAGCAAGTACCAACGACCGGATTCGGTGTGTGGTAGTAACAGGTAAATGAACTTTTTTTTTTAAATTATTTGAATATATATGAGTGCCTGTGTATAAATACACAAACAATACACACATGCTTTCAATTGTGTAATTTAAGTGATCTAGTAGCTCTGCTTTGGAAGTTCAGTTCATGCGAGAAATGTGTTTTGGAGTTTGTACGTGTTTTGTCTCTAGGGGCCACCGCATATATTTATATATAAACATATATAAATAAAACCACTTTTTTTACGTTAGTAATTCCTTTTGTGCATAATTTTATATTATTGTTAATAATAAATTAATTAAAGCAACAAAACAACCTGAAGAGCCGGTTCGGAGCCGAAAGAGCCGGCTCTTTTTAGTGAGCCGAACCGAAAGAGCCGGATCTCTAAAAAGAGCCGGAAATCCCATCACTACAAGCCAGCTCCGATCAGCAAAAACCCTGTTATCATGGTTCCGAATAGGTAGCTATCTTCAGCGTCCTCGATCGACAGTCCCGCCAGGCACACGATCCTCTGCCACCCGTCCATCATGTATCCGGCAGGGAAAGTCCCTCCAGGGCATTCGGGTTCTCCCGAGCCCAGACTTCTCGTTAAAGGGTGTCAGTAGCATTCAGCATGATTGCCAAGATTAAAATTCAAAGCATGTGAAGGGCACACTAAATTAGCTAATGCTAAATAACCTACTTGGATCAACAAAAATTTTCCAATTTACACTAATAACTGTTATTCCACTAAGATAACTTTCTTTTCCTCGTCCACTTTGCCAGTGGTGGGTTGGAGCCTATCCAAGCTGACAAAGGACAACATGCAGATCTCCAGCTCATCACACTCACGTTCACCCCTGCAGCCTAACGTGCATGTCTATGGCACTGGGGGAACATGCAAACTCAACACAGGAAAGCCACAGTCAACTGATTCAAACCCAGTGACAGTGCTAACCACTGCACCATCAAGCCATTCAACAGAAAACTAAATATGTTTTGAGAAGAAATAGATTTAGATTTTGATGGCTGTTTCTAAATGCAGTTCTAAGTTCCAAAGACTAAAGTTTATGGTCTTTCCAAGTATATTTATGTTAACAGGATTAGGGTTACAATCCCTTGATATAAAGACCACAAAAAAATATGTTTCTGACTCCAGCTTGTCGGTTTGGTGAGCCCCCATAAAGCCACCCCAGCATCCACCATACAACAGCATGCTATCCCTCATGAAACCACCCAGAGAGGTACACAGGCCAGATCCATAGCTGGGCTGGCCATCGGGCATACCGGGCATTTGCCCAGTGGGCCGATGGTGATTTTTCGTTTTTATGGGCCGATGGGTTTTTTGTTTTGTTTTTTTGTTTTGTTTTTTTCCTTAACGGTATAAACACTGAAAGGTGGTGGATTGGCCAGATGCTGGGAGATGTGTAAAAATAACTCAGTTGTTTGGTGGTGGCTATTGCGGAGCTTCCACAGATTCAGTAACATTAGCAAGTGGTGGAGGCCAGCAGATGCAACACGCTGGCAGGTGGATGACGGAAAGGCAGGAGGAGCAGAGACCTGAGGTGGTGAACTGAACTTCAGGTAAGAAGTTATGACCTGCAGTCTATCTGGGTCAGATATAAACCAAGTTTAGGTGGAGTTTATTTTCGTTATGCTGACTTCTTATAGTCAGTCACAATAACTCGTACTGCGTACAAGCTAGCATGACGGAGTTTATATACTGCTGGGCGGGTGCTATGATAATATTGATGTTCACTCAAAAAAATAACTCTTTAAATGAACATAAAAAAATCATGGAAAGAATTTCCACGTGATTAAATTGCTTTATTTTAGCATTATGCAATTCTGTTACTCCAACTTAATGCACTCAAGTTGGACCAACTTAATTAAAGATTGATGAATCAACGTATTTACTGCATTTTGATCCAATATATTTTAATAGTGTTGATCCAACTTAAAGAGTTTTGTTCCAACTCAATTCAGTAGGTTTTCTCCAACTAATTTACTAAATTTGGTCCCAGCTTAAGTTAATTGAGTTGAACCAACTCATACAAATTAAGTTATTCCAACACAAGTCTTTAATGCTAATAGAAAGCAATTTAATCACGTGGAAATTCTTTCCATGATTATTTTAAGTTAATTTAAAGAGTAATTTTTTGGAGCACTTAACAAAGTCTAGAGTCTGGTTAACATAGATTTCACTATTACATCTAAAAGGTAAATAAAAATTTGTCATACACATCTTTTTGTTTTCTCCAATTTATTGAATTTATAGCAAATTTCACATAATGTATAAAGAATACATGAAATGCAAGTACAAGTTACATAACAGAAAAAAAAAGTAGTGGACAAAGTGGAAAGTTAACCTGTTAAAACAATTTTTCAACAACAATGAATGGCTGAATCAGGTGATTTTCCGATTACCAATACAACTACTTTGAAGGTCAACAGATGCACTTTCAAAAAAGAAAATATCTGCAATTATTTTAGGTTCATGGTTAGGGATGGGTATCGTTTAGGTTTTATCCGATACCGGTGCCAAATCGGTACTTTTGAAACGGTGCCGGTGCTCAAACGGTGCTCAAACCGGTGCTTAAAGAATGGAGAACACAAAATTGGTCCAAAAACCTCTCATGTTCAGCTGGTTTTTGTAAAAAGATAACAATGTTAGCCTTTTCTGGAGCTATGGGGCATATATGGTATCACTCTTGGCTGGAAGCAGTGCTTAAAAACTTTATCCAAAAACCTCTCATGTTTAGCCGTTTCCCTCTTTTTCTTTGGTCATTTTAGCCTTTTTGGCCAGGGTGAAGGGAGTATCTGCCATCAAACAAGAGGACAGCCGCATGTAGCTATGATGATGTTTGCTAGTTCACTTTACATGCATTAATGTAATAACGTGGTTAGCCTACTCAACGTAAATTACACACGAACAACATTAAGCTACTCACGCAGAGAAGAACGGCTGCTGCTGCATCATCATCCTCATCATTTCTGCTACACTGGCAGGGCTAGGGGCCAGGACTCTAATCTTCGTGTTTTTGGGGATGTTACTAACTCTGGGTCTGATAACAGGCAACCCATGCGCAGTAGATGTGCTCGGTGTGAGGTCTCGCAGCAAGCTATCAAATACAGCGCATTTCTTGGCTTTTAAAGAAAAACGCTATGCGTCGCCAGGTGTTTCATCGGATTTGAGGTGTTACCTCCTTTGACAGTATCACCAGAGCGTTCTCACTCCCGAGGCGTAACATGTCGACGTTTTGTCACGTCCCGCGGCGTTCCTGGGGAACGCGAAAGGAGACCTTCGGCGTTCTTATGGTACGCGGCGGGTTATGGCTGGAATCCAGTGAATGACACTCCCGCGGTAATAGACGTTCCAGCCCTGTATTCCAGCCCTAAACCTAACCTTATCCCTAGCCCTAACCATAACCTTATTCCTGACCTTAACCAGGTCTTTAATGATGTTAAATAGCGTGTTTCTAAGCGATTTGAAGAAAAAGAGCGAACATGTGTAGATTCAGTCCAGACGGTTCTCATATGTCCTCTTTTTTCCGAGGTCGTCATTTAGGAACGTGGTGGGTAGCCGAAAACGTAATATGGTGACGATTTGTCACTTAGCGTAAAATGTTATGCTTTGGGAGTGAGAACGGGTTGGTATCACAGTATCAGCTTAAAGCACTTGTTGCAGGCTGCTGAGTTTGCATATTTTGCTGTGAAGTACAGCCAGACTTTTGACCGCTTCGCCTTGGGCATTTTTAATCTGTAGCTCTGCTCTAAAAGAACGTACGTACCTGGACCCGCCTACTATCCTCGGAAGCACCGAAATAAAGCACCGGAATGTGCGCTGCTTTTCGGTCTGGTTACTACCGTTTATGTCAGAACCGGTGCCATCATGGCACCGGACACCGGTACCCATCCCTATTCATGGTCCAGATACATGGTGTAGCTGTTGTAATGGAAACATTTCTCAACGAGAAAATAGTGTTTTGAGAACCTGTACTTTGTGTGCTGTTGGATAGTTCGTGTGCATCTAATTCCATAAGAATCTTCTGCAGGACCTCAAAGGTGTACCTGAGTTCCAGAGGGTAGCTCAGGTTCAGTGAATAGACCAGACCAAGCAACATTGTCACTGCAAAAACTACATTGCCCAACTCACCCATCACTTCCACCCCCTTAGAACAATCACAACATCCTGAGGGTCATCGCCAGGCTCCGCACCCTCTGACCGAATGACACAGATTCCAAAGACTGTCTCTGCTATGGCAGTGGCGATGCTTGTTATCAACTTCCTGTGACAATAAAACAAACAAAAAAAAGATAATGATTTCTCACTAATGTCCATTGCAAACAGTTTTAAAAGTAAATATCTGTTTTACATTAATGTAAAATACCTAAAAGCTTTATTCATTCAAGCCTTATAATAATGTAAATGTAATCAAAAATGACTGCCCGATATTTTTCCTGACTCAAGAGAAGTTCATTCAATACCTCAACAATGTCCTGTCTTTCAAAATCTTGAGTTGTGACAGGGGTGACTGTGGCACAGGAGGTAGAGCAAGTTGTCTACTGGTTTATTCCCTGGCTTCTCTAATCTGATACTAAAACTATCAATGGGTAACATACTGAACCCCAAGTTGCTCCTGATACATCCATTGAAGTGTAAATGTTACATAAAAATCTTGTATGAATGTGTGTATGAATGAGGTTATTATAATGATATTATAATAATGATAGTATAAAACACTCAAGAATGGTGTGTGTAGTATCCAGTGAGAAACTTAAAGCTCTTACTTTTCCTATTTTAAAAGGTATTTTTTACAGCCACCGGTAATTTATAGGAATACCCCATCCCTGAAACTTTTTGTATGTAGTTCAAGCTTATCTTTGATCATCTCCTTAGTTAAGGATACAGGCAAGTTAACATACCAGGTAATCCTTCACCAGCTTCTCAGGATCTTCATTCAGGTACACGCAAAGACCTTTGGCGATGTATTCTCTTCTGATTTCAACAGCATCCGTCTTTATACACAGAGGGGGAAAAAAACTAATATATACGGAAATCCATCTCAACGACCTAGCAGTGGGATTAAAGAACTTTTAGTTGAATTACCAGGAATTTGTGAGAAAAAGAGAGGCTATTGTTTTACAGTCTTAATCTTTTCAAATAGTATTTATGTACGGAAGAGGATTAGGGCCACTGGAAAAAAAAGAAAAAAGAATTCTGACTTTAATCTCAGAATTCTGACTTTATTCTCAGAATTCTGACTTTTTTCTCAGAATTCTGACTTTAATCTCAGAATTCTGACTTTTTTCTCAGAATTCTGACTTTATTCTCAGAATTCTGACTTTTTTCTCAGAATTCTGACTTTAATCTCAGAATTCTGAATTTAATCTCAGAATTCTGACTTTTTTCTCAGAATTCTGACTTTAATCTCAGAATTCTGACTTTAATCTCAGAATTCTGACTTTATTCTCAGAATTCTGAGATTAAAGTCAGAATTCTGACTTTAATCTCAGAATTTTGAGGTGGGCACCTGCAGGCTTCCAGCTTCGGTGACAGCGATGTGTCCAGTTTGGCAGGTGGAGAACTAATTCACTAAATATGGTGGATATAAGTGACTTTTTGCGTGGCCGAGGGGTCCCCGAAGATGCTATTTTATTAATGGAAGAGCAGAAGGTGAGTAACAAAAAAGAGAAATAGTTTGGTGTCTCCTATTTTTACAGGAAAACAGTTACGGTACAGTTACGGTTAGCTGTTAGCAAGCTTGTTAGCTTATAATGTTATATAGGAATGAACGTGTTTCACAATGTTACAGTATACTAGGTGAATTGACGTTTTAACTGTTGTTGATCGCAGGATCATCCCAGATGGGTTCGTTGCATTTTATTTTATTGTTCTACTATTTCAGAGTTTTTCAAGGCAGTTAAGCGGAGCTGTGTTACAGATGCTAGCCGCCTGCCAATATCACTGATATATTTGATGTGTACAAGTAAGTTACACTTAGTACAGCGGAGGAGAGAAGCTGTAATGAATGTTTATGCAGATATTTCACTCAGAAAAATGGGTGGCGTTCATACACAGCCACCGACACAGCCCCGGTTGTTGTTCTGACGGTGGCCGACTGACGATCCCCTCACAACATGTTAGCTAACACAAACTAATGTAGTGCATGTAACTGTGTATACGTTAGTGGTACAGTGTCGGAAGAAATGAGCAAACTGTTTATAATGTCAGAATGACATCATCTTTCTCCTATATATAAAAGTGCTGGCTGAGGAGCGCTGCCGGGTTGAACTTTGACCTCGGAGTGACGTGACGTTTGTTCGCACAACCAATAGAAGTGCAGAAAGTCGCAAATCAGGCATATTGTTCGCATAAACACAAAAATAAATAACGAAATAATCCCGATATTGTGCCAAAGACTGATTTACAATGTTACTTTGTGTTCTATGTGTAATACCTTTGCTTAAATGACTAAATGGACTGTGTATTTATGACTCTGCGTTATAGTCTTACATACATAAGTAACATTCATATGTACAGATAAAAATGTACAGAGCTATGTACACAAGCGTGTACACAAAAGTCTACTGCTGATCGAGCTGCTCAGTGGTCGTACAGTCTCATGCAGAGAGCGTGGAGGTGTTGTCCATGGTGGATGTTAGCTTAGACAACATCCTCTCCTCCCCAGTCTGCTCAGTGGACTTTAGCAGACCGCTAAAGCTGGCCCTCCCGACCAGTTTGTTAAGTTTCCCCCTGTCCCTCTCTGCCATTCCACCACTCCAGCAGACCACAACATAAAAGACAGCAGACGCCACCACAGTGTCGCAGAACATCCTTAGAAGACGTACTACCTACATCATAACCAATCAAGTCCCGCTTTTTTTTAAATACAGAAGAGGATTTATTATTTACTGAAAGGCTATGCCTTAGTTTGCTTCTTTCATTATTGTGTTTCGCCCTGCATAAAATAGATAGCTTTTCTGATAACTACAGTCAATACTCTCCTACTGGCATTAGCGGTGACCTAAGAGGCTTAACTGTAATATTGCTTTGCAGTGTAAATGTTGCAGAAAATGACTGTCTTTTCTTTCTTCCTGTGTGCAGATTGACTGTGACGTCATAGCGCTGATGGATGACGCAACTTTGGCAAACTACATTCCCTCGTACGGAGACCGAATTGCCGTCTTCAATTTCTGCAAAAGCAAGCAACCACTGTCAAAAAGAAAACTAGGACTTCTGCAAAAACTTCGTGAGAAAATGAAAACCAGAAAAGAAAGTCCAAAGGAGAACACTTCACATACAGATGCAGGAATAAGACAGACAAAGAAGCTAAAAGCAACACGCAATGTTGAGATAGGATGGATACATTGTGATGGAAAAATAGCCAAACAGGTGAGAGCGAAGCAGGGAGGTGGCACTAGAAAAATTCAAATGGCCACTGATGCTGGATTAAAAGATATTCTTCAGGAAGGAAAGAAACTTTTTTTTCCTAATGGCATATCTCCTAAGGGATGTGAAACAGATTTTGAGTTTGAGGTTTGGGACTTTAAACAGAACCACCTTACTGATGATACCTGCCAGTCTATTGGCAATATGTATGAGGCAGTGAGACTGACAATGTTACGCTTCTACATTGCAACAAAACCAAAAGATCCGGAAGAAGATGCCAGCGAGACATCTGAAGTGGTGTTTGTCTCAGAAAGCAGTGGCAGTGATATTAATCCATTGCAAGTGGGGGAAGTCAGGGGTAATTTTGATGAAGTCATCGCTGGTTCAGAAATTTTAGATGATCCAGAAATTACTTTTGGTCCAATTTTTGATGCTGAAGAAGATACAGAAGACACATTAGTCTATGAGGGTTTTCTTGTACCCCTCAGTCCACCTAATTCAGAGAACATAATAACAATCACCATACGTCATACTGACACTTTACATGACATGATTACTGCTTTCTCTGATGAGGAGATTTTGACCAAAACACTGAATGTGAAGCGCATACTTCCAGACAACACAGAAGAACCAGGCACTGGATCAGGAATACTAAGAGATGTACTCACATGCTTCTGGCATGAATTTTATGAGCGATGCACCCTAGGTGCAACCATTAAAGTGCCATTCATTCGCCATGATTTTCCTGCTGAAAAATGGAAGGCAGTTGGGCGAATACTCCTGAAAGGTTACCAAGAATGTCAGTATTTTCCAAATAAACTTGCAATCCCTTTTATGGAACAAGTGCTTTTCAGTGGTGTTTACAGTGATCTTAAAGCACACTTTCTACAGTTTGTCAGCAGCCAAGAATGTGATGTTTTGATGGAAGCAGTAAAAGATTTCTCTGCAGTTGACTTGGATGATCTTGTGGAAATTCTTGACAGTTATGGCTGTAGAAAAAGAATCACTGCTGAGACTCTTCCTACAATCCTTGATGAAATAGCACACAAAGAGCTTGTCCAAAAACCAATGTTTGTTATTGACTGCTGGCGGGAGATCATCGACCCCCATATCTCCCTCAGTCCGGAGGGACTGACCAAGTTATTCTCTGAACTGCAACCAACTTCAAAAAAAGTGTGCCAGCTGCTGAAATTTGCTGTGGATTTGACTCCACAACAAAAAGAAGTGAAAAATCATCTCAAAAGATTCATCAGAGAGCTGGATAACATTAAACTTCAGAAATTTATGCGTTTCTGCACCGGATCTGACCTTATAGTAACAAACAGTATTTATGTGGAATTTCAAGATATGACAGAGTTTACAAGAAGACCAGTCGGACGCACGTGTGGGAATGTTCTGCAGCTAGCTAACAGCTATGAAAACTTCCCAGATTTTCGTTCTGAATTTAATGCAGTTCTTGAAAGTAATGTCTGGGTGATGGACATTGTTTAGACTCTCACAGCAATGCGCTACATTTGAACTGCTCATGCACACTAGAGCATAACTGTAAAGAGATGTTAGGAATATGTATTTTTATGTATTTTGAACTTATACAGTATACTTTTTTTAATTAGAGAGAAGTTTCTCATCTCTGTTAGAAGTCTAGTTTTGGCTAATATTTCATTTTCTTTTATCATTTTGAGTTTTACATAATACAGTCACAAAACAAAACGAACAGGTACACTGTTTACTACCATATCCAGAGCTGTCTTCACCAAATCCAAGCTTTCCAGCTGTAAGACAGAAACCTTCAGCAAAAGCATGAAGAAAGATTACTTAAGATCTATAAACTATAATTAAACTGCTCTTAAACGTTCTTTAATGCACCATGTGTGGTGTGAGAGCTCAGCACAGTCAAATACTTTTGTAAGTAATTAGTAGAAAGACTAATTCATTCAGATGGTATTTTCTTATTAGGTCAGGGCTAAAACTGAACATAGTTATAACGTAAAAGTAATGCTGTTATGCAACACTGTATTGTAAAAGGAATAAGTACAATTTTATACTTTAGCATTTGTCATGTCTGAAAACATTTTGCTTTACAGTATATGCAATTTTTAGTTAAGGTAGGTTAAGGTATCAAAGTTTGGCATTTGTTGTTGATTACAAAGGTTCCATATAAAGTTGGTGAAAATATTTTTTTAAATTCCAGTATTTTCTTAATGTCATATTGTTTCTAAGCATACCTGTTATTCATCCATCAAATTGATTCAAGCTGCTTAAAGGATTCAGTCTGTTTTGAAGATGGTTATTGATTACTGAGATCATAAATAAACACTGTACACTTCAGTGCAGTGGTCAAGTACTGTGATTATTCAGGCATCCTTTTGTAATGCCAAATTGTCATGTTCTCAGATATAGTATTAATCTTAACACCTGAAAAAATGTCTTGTTACTGCCAGAAATTATGCATTTTTATTTGTATGCATGTATGTTCTCAGTCATTCACACTTGTTTTTATTTCTATACCATAGATGACACTGAAGGAATATGTGATACCACAATAGCCAGTGTTCATGGTCTTTACAGTAAGTCACTGATGTATACTGATGCATAACAAGACTATATGAGATCTATAAGTTTGTTTTAAAAGTTGAGTCATTCTTGTTACAGGGCAGCTTATACGGTTATGAGTTTTAGCCATGTTATTGGCATTGGAAAGAACAGGTTTCTTGTAAACTTTTTCCAATAAAATGTTACTGTACACAGTACATTTGTATTGTTGTTTTGAATATGTTCATCAAACTCCATATCTATTTGAACATGCCAGAATTCAAGAGACTGCCACACATGAGCTCAGTAACATGGAAGAATACCATTTATATTTAATTTCAAATATTTCATAAAGATACACAAATATAAATGTAAAACATGTTGCACTTAATGGGACAATAACTTGGTTCCACTTGCAGGAACTGTTTTGTTGCATTGTTGCTGGGATACTACAAATAAAAGTCAAAATATTTTTGGTATGTTTCTTATAATTTTAGGATTCATATCATGAAGGAGCCTTTTATACAACAGCTAACACTGAATCAGTATAGCAATGATTCGTGGTCATTTTACATGAAAAACCAGCTAAAATATCTTACAACTAACAGAAGTGAAATACATTAATAATTAAGTGATGGATCTTCATATGGGTAAATGATTATAATAGCTTTGCTTTAATATAATTGCACTAAAAGCTCCCCAAAAGGCATAACGACTTTAAATATTAACAATGATACGTTTATAGAAACATGCTGTTGTCAAGACCTAGAATTGTTAATGCTACTATGGTTTGCTGAAACATACCACAGATAACCCGGGCACTTAGCATATCATATGCTGGTGCCTGGGTTTCCAGCCATGAATATTAAGAGTAAAGGTTGATACAGAAAACAATAAGCAGGGAGCTGGTCAGTTTATATTTTATATACTATGCACATGTCTGGCAACAAAACACAGAAATTTATATTGCAATTTACTGGTAGGCAGGTTTACACCACTTATGATTCAATCAAAAATATAACATTTGTAAATGCAGTTTAATGTATGGCCTTTTAAAAGGATTGACATGTGTTTCATAACTGATTGATAATATCACAATATTCAGCTTTTTCAAGTAATATATAAACATTTCTGTTTAATGGTAGTGTGAATGTAGAAAAACATTTTTCATTTAATGCAGTGCAGAAATACCTGCATAAAAGGTACCTGTAAGACATGGCACCTACTATCAAATCACGTTATCAAGATAAAGAGAAATATTTTGTATTTATTTGTACATTTACACACTGAAGTTCCTTAAATACTTTGCAGTATTTCTTCTCTTAACCTAATGTACAGATCCGCAGCACCAAGTGGATCTCCTGGGGCATCCCATTCATTTTCTACCATAAGCAGACAACACAGTTCAAAGACTGTTTCATCACAGGGGTGTTGACCTTTTGGGCTACACTCTTCCATACACAAAGTGATATCCTCCATAGAAATAGGCTTCAGTCTATCCTCAGCACTGTGCAGCTCTGGAAATGAGTACATTACTACTGGTCGACCCGATGCTGCACTACCACTTGGCCGGATTTTGTGCGAGTTCCATGTGTTCACAACTTCATCAAGTTCATCCTACATGAAAAACAACACAATATAAGTACCGGTATATGAAACAGACCATGTACCAGTAGATTTAGCCAAAGTTGAGGCTTATTAACTCATTAATCAACAGACATAGAAACTGACCTCTAATTAATGTAAAACCAAGCAGCAACAACAAAAGAGCACTTTCACTAAACAGCACATGGACACAGAATGGTGCTGCATGATTCTGCTGTTGAATAGATAGCCCAACACTTTATACTCAGTGTGCAATGATTCTACAATAAATTTTCAATAGAGAATTAACCAAATGATAGGATTGCTTTCTGAAACCGTGCCCAAAGGACCACTAGGTAACAGACTCCATAGTAATTTAAACCATGTGGCAATAAAAAAAAAAAAATGCTCCATGCACCTGTGCTGAGAAAGGTGCAGTTACTTCCACTGATAACATGAATACAATTCCATCAAAGTATTAAAATGGAATCCCAAAAAGTTGATTCTGTTCATCTGGATGTAGCGTTTTCAGTGTGAGAAATGTTCTGTCAAAAAACATTCCTTACCTGGCTGATTGAGCATGCATCAAGACATATTAAAATGGAAATAAAATTCATATTTAATTTAAAGAAAAAAAATGTTCTAACCATATTTATATTTTCTATTTATGCAGCTAAGACATTACATAGCATGAGCACATGCTTTTACCTGAATAAGATTGAGAAAGCAGAATTGGATAAGACTTTTGTCCAAAAAATCCCCTGTGAAGTGGCCATCATCCTGAAAAGTTTGAAATAAGTTCATCCAAAATTGTGCACTCTGTTTGCGTAGGGTAGCCCACCATCCTTCTATACGTTGGTTGGCCGTACTTCTTCCGTAAAGGAAACTTTTCTCACCTGCAAAACTGTCTGTGTGGTTTCTCCGTAAAAACATCTGCATTTGTTCGACACAACCATTTTCGGTACCTCGGTCAGCACGTAACCTTTCTGGACATCCGCTGATGCATGAAACTGTTTTCAGAAAATAACTTGCAATCAATTTAGGGTCACTGTTTGTAGTATAAGCCTCCATCCATAAAACATAGCGGCTAAAACCATCTATGCAGCCACTGATAGCAATACCATATGGTTTCAACTTGTCATAGCCATCCATGTGCCAGAGAGCATTTGGCCCTCTGCAGCTGTACTGTCGTCTTCTCAACCGTCGAGCTCGTCTCAGTTCCACACCTTGAGGGTCAAGCAATTTGATTATGCATCTTACAGTATCTTGTGACACCACAAATCCATGTTGAATTGCACGTAGATGTAGCCAACGATAACCTTGCATCTGTCCATTTGTCATGATCTCTTGTTGGACAAAGGCTAGCACTTCCTCCAAGTTTGATTGATTCTTCCTTCTAAAAAGCCCAAGTCTTTTACAAATTCTCTTTAGAGTTCGAACACTTATAATTGTCTGATGACTATGTGCTAAAATTGAAAGTATTTCTTTGTTACTGAAAGAAAGTCTGAAATACAGTCTTATTAAGTCATCCAAATCTGACATGTCAGCCACTGTTTCTCTCACTTTGAGAGGTGAACTTTTTGCAGAAGTCCTAGTTTTCTTTTTGACAGTGGTTGCTTGCTTTTGCAGAAATTGAAGACGGCAATTCGGTCTCCGTACGAGGGAATGTAGTTTGCCAAAGTTGCGTCATCCATCAGCGCTATGACGTCACAGTCAATCTGCACACAGGAAGAAAGAAAAGACAGTCATTTTCTGCAACATTTACACTGCAAAGCAATATTACAGTTAAGCCTCTTAGGTCACCGCTAATGCCAGTAGGAGAGTATTGACTGTAGTTATCAGAAAAGCTATCTATTTTATGCAGGGTGAAACACAATAATGAAAGAAGCAAACTAAGGCATAGCCTTTCAGTAAATAATAAATCCTCTTCTGTATTTAAAAAAAAGCGGGACTTGATTGGTTATGATGTAGGTAGTACGTCTTCTAAGGATGTTCTACGACACTGTGGTGGCGTCTGCTGTCTTTTATGTTGTGGTCTGCTGGAGTGGTGGAATGGCAGAGAGGGACAGGGGGAAACTTAACAAACTGGTCGGGAGGGCCAGCTTTAGCGGTCTGCTAAAGTCCACTGAGCAGACTGGGGAGGAGAGGATGTTGTCTAAGCTAACATCCACCATGGACAACACCTCCACGCTCTCTGCATGAGACTGTACGACCACTGAGCAGCTCGATCAGCAGTAGACTTTTGTGTACACGCTTGTGTACATAGCTCTGTACATTTTTATCTGTACATATGAATGTTACTTATGTATGTAAGACTATAACGCAGAGTCATAAATACACAGTCCATTTAGTCATTTAAGCAAAGGTATTACACATAGAACACAAAGTAACATTGTAAATCAGTCTTTGGCACAATATCGGGATTATTTCGTTATTTATTTTTGTGTTTATGCGAACAATATGCCTGATTTGCGACTTTCTGCACTTCTATTGGTTGTGCGAACAAACGTCACGTCACTCCGAGGTCAAAGTTCAACCCGGCAGCGCTCCTCAGCCAGCACTTTTATATATAGGAGAAAGATGATGTCATTCTGACATTATAAACAGTTTGCTCATTTCTTCCGACACTGTACCACTAACGTATACACAGTTACATGCACTACATTAGTTTGTGTTAGCTAACATGTTGTGAGGGGATCGTCAGTCGGCCACCGTCAGAACAACAACCGGGGCTGTGTCGGTGGCTGTGTATGAACGCCACCCATTTTCCTGAGTGAAATATCCGCATAAACATTCATTACAGCTTCTCTCCTCCGCTGTACTAAGTGTAACTTACTTGTACACATCAAATATATCAGTGATATTGGCAGGCGGCTAGCATCTGTAACACAGCTCCGCTTAACTGCCTTGAAAAACTCTGAAATAGTAGAACAATAAAATAAAATGCAACGAACCCATCTGGGATGATCCTGCGATCAACAACAGTTAAAACGTCAATTCACCTAGTATACTGTAACATTGTGAAACACGTTCATTCCTATATAACATTATAAGCTAACAAGCATGCTAACAGCTAACCGTAACTGTACCGTAACTGTTTTCCTGTAAAAATAGGAGACACCAAACTATTTCTCTTTTTTGTTACTCACCTTCTGCTCTTCCATTAATAAAATAGCATCTTCGGGGACCCCTCGGCCACGCAAAAAGTCACTTATATCCACCATATTTAGTGAATTAGTTCTCCACCTGCCAAACTGGACACATCGCTGTCACCGAAGCTGGAAGCCTGCAGGTGCCCACCTCAAAATTCTGAGATTAAAGTCAGAATTCTGACTTTAATCTCAGAATTCTGAGAATAAAGTCAGAATTCTGAGATTAAAGTCAGAATTCTGAGAAAAAAGTCAGAATTTTGAGATTAAAGTCAGAATTCTGAGAAAAAAGTCAGAATTCTGAGAATAAAGTCAGAATTCTGAGATTAAAGTCAGAATTCTTCTTTCTTTTTTTTTCCAGTGGCCCTAATCCTCTTCCGTAATTTATGCATTTTAGACAAGTCTGTCATTTTAATATTGTTTTTTACTTTGTGTATTAATTTAATCATGCCATACCCCCAATTCAAGAAAGTTTAGATGATGTGTACATAAAATCAGAATGCAATGTTTTCTTGGTCTCAAAACTATATGTCACTTACAAATGAATATATTAAATTTTTAACATGGGAATGTGATAATTTTTAAGAAAAATATTAGCTCACCATGAATTTGATGAACTGGCCTGCCAGCTCTCCAGACCTTTCACCACCTGATAAGATTAAACATTTATTATCTTTACAGGAGGGAACAGCAAGTCTCCAAGTTTATTAAGTAGAAAAATATTTAATTTCAAAAAAATTAAAAAACAGGAAAACATATCTGTTCATGTTTTGTCTTTCCTCCTCAGTGTACTAAAAACACATAAATTGTTAAATAAACCACTGTCCATCAGTTGCAACTTACAAACTTACAAATTTCAACAATCCACACGTAAAATGTAAATTTATCACAACAGTCTCTGTGGTAGAGCCAAACTAGCTTATGTGCAGAGGTTAAGTTATAAACAATGTCTATATTTGGAGTAGCTAAGTCTTTCATATTAGGCTATCATGCTAGCATGACATTGGGCTATATTCTTGCACTAACGTGTTAGCTAGCTAGAATGGCATAAACAAACAGATATTTTTAAAAACAAAAACAAAAAAACTAATGTGAATAAATAGAACTGAAAAGAATCGACAAACTAATGATACCTTTGTGCAAAAAGTATTTTCATCAAGATGGATGAAGATAGATTCACTCTTACCTTTCCAAGATGACCGCGAAGCAAACCATGTGCTTTCCTGCCTCTTGTTGTTTAGAATCTCACGTGATCTTGTGATATCGCGAGTCTTTAAGGCAGCTAACCACACTTGTTAGATTTTATCATGTCATATCAACAAGAATAAATTTAAGAGGTGCTAAGTTGGTAAATTTCATGTAGATCTTATATGATTTTATTACATTTACCTTAGAAACATAAATTCATTGTGTTCAAATTACATGTTAGAGTCTTGTAAATGCAATAACCACCAAATTTCACTTTTTTGAGTGTTGAACTCGTTTTATCTTATTTTATTAATAAGGTTAGTTAGAAGAGTTGCCAACCGTCCCGTAAAAAACAGAATCGTCCTGCATTCAGAGAAAATATTGCGCGTTTCGTATTGAGGTGAAAAGGAACAGTTTGTCCCGGACTTCAGCTACAATGAAAAAGACACAAAGCTGGAGTTATTCTGTGTTTACGCTGCACAGCTGCCTCTTCTTCTCTCATTCTCTCCCCTCTCTCTCCTGTTTCTACTTCAATCATGAAAGTGAACAATGATCAGCTGATCGGCTTTTCTCTCTTGTTTGTTTATCGCCCACTTTGCACCAGAAAGAGAAAACCAGCAGATGTCGCGCTAAACAACAGCAGCACGTTTAAACTTGATCAGCTGTTGTTAGAATTTATTTAATATTAATTTCTAGTATCAGCTGATGTTTGCTGGAGCCACAGCTGTAAAGCTGCTGGTCATGATATCGGTTTTTGGATATCTGGTGAGAGGGAAACATGAAGATGAAACCAGGAGATGATCTTACTGAATCATCAGAGCTGAACAGGTGATGGAGAAACAGGTTTACCTTTTAGGTGACATGAATGAGTTGAAGGGAAGTTATGAACTGTTTCTGAGGGACAAATAACACCAGGATCCTTTTCTAAGTAGCTGACAGCTGGTAACTGTGCAGGGGCGGGTCTAGCAAAGTTTTGCCAGGGGTCCAGGTAGGGCATTAACAGGGAAAGGGGGGCACAAAGACATACTTTCTTATTTTCATTTAAAATGTCTCGCTTTTAATAAATAATTATCTGAATCTTACAACAAACGTTTTCATCTGATGTAAAATGAATAGAAATCTATTATTGTACATAGTAGTTTTTTTTAGGGTCCCATCATAATTTCTTCAGAAGTAGCTAAGTACTGTATATGATGCCAGTATTTTCCCACATTTTCTAGATACTGTACCAGTACTGTGTGTAAAATGCCATCAAAAAGTCAATTAAGTTTTATTCTTTCTCACCTGTCTTTCTATCTCCTTTCACTTTTTAAAGGTTGCCATGTTAGAAAAAATATTTTGCCATGCTGTGCTGTTTATTGATGTGGCAAATGAATGGTTTATGAAAATATATCTAAATCTGTCATCAGTAATCAGTAATGATCATGTCTCACCTCTAGTCTTCTCTGTCTTAATTTCAGGTTTTCACCATGTGTTGTAGATAGTTCATGAGGTTAACTCGACCAAGCAGTCTACTTTCGGGTACTGTTTAGAATACCAGAATAGGGAGGATGGTGTAGGTTTAAGTTTATTAGACTGATGCATACAGTGGGGCAAAAAAGTATTTAGTCAGCCACCGATTGTGCAAGTTCCCCCACCTAAAATGATGACAGAGGTCAGTAATTTGCACCAGAGGTACACTTCAACTGTGAGAAACAGAATGTGAAAAAAAAATCCATGAATTCACATGGTAGGATTTGTAAAGAATTTATTCGTAAATCAGGGTGGAAAATAAGTATTTGGTCAATAACAAAAATACAACTCAATACTTTGTAACATAACCTTTGTTGGCAATAACAGAGGTCAAACGTTTACTATAGGTCTTTACCAGGTTTGCACACACAGTAGCTGGTATTTTGGCCCATTCCTCCATGCAGATCTTCTCGAGAGCAGTGATGTTTTGGGGCTGTCGCCGAGCAACACGGACTTTCAACTCCCGCTACAGATTTTCTATGGGGTTGAGGTCTGGAGACTGGCTAGGCCACTCCAGGACTTTCAAATGCTTCTTACGGAGCCACTCCTTTGTTGCCCGGGCGGTGTGTTTTGGATCATTGTCATGTTGGAAGACCCAGCCTCGTTTCATCTTCAAAGTTCTCACTGATGGAAGGAGGTTTTGGCTCAAAATCTCACGATACATGGCCCCATTCATTCTGTCCTTAACACGGATCAGTCGTCCTGTCCCCTTGGCAGAAAAACAGCCCCATAGCATGATGTTTCCACCCCCATGCTTCACAGTAGGTATGGTGTTCTTGGGATGCAACTCAGTATTCTTCTTCCTCCGAACACGACGAGTTGAGTTTATACCAAAAAGTTCTACTTTGGTTTCATCTGACCACATGACATTCTCCCAATCCTCTGCTGTATCATCCATGTGCTCTCTGGCAAACTTCAGACGGGCCTGGACATGCACTGGCTTCAGCAGCGGAACACGTCTGGCACTGCGGGATTTGATTCCCTGCCGTTGTAGTGTGTTACTGATGGTGACCTTTGTTACTTTGGTCCCAGCTCTCTGCAGGTCATTCACCAGGTCCCCCCGTGTGGTTCTGGGATCTTTGCTCACCGTTCTCATGATCATTTTGACCCCACGGGATGAGATCTTGCGTGGAGCCCCAGATCGAGGGAGATTATCAGTAGTCTTGTATGTCTTGCATTTTCTGATGATTGCTCCCACAGTTGATTTTTTCACACCAAGCTGCTTGCCTATTGTAGATTCACTCTTCCCAGTCTGGTGCAGGTCTACAATACTTTTCCTGGTGTCCTTCGAAAGCTCTTTGGTCTTGGCTATGGCGGAGTTGTGAGTCTGACTGTTTGAGGCTGTGGACAGGTGTCTTTTATACAGATGATGAGTTCAAACAGGTGCCATTCATACAGGTAACGAGTGGGGGACAGAAAAGCTTCTTACAGAAGACGTTACAGGTCTGTGAGAGCCAGAGATTTTCCTTGTTTGAGGTGACCAAATACTTATTTTCCACCCTAATTTACGAATAAATTCTTTACAAATCCTACCATGTGAATTCATGGATTTTTTTTTCACATTCTGTCTCTCACAGTTGAAGTGTACCTCTGGTGCAAATTACTGACCTCTGTCATCATTTTAAGTGGGGGAACTTGCACAATCGGTGGCTGACTAAATACTCTTTTGCCCCACTGTATATACCAACAAGACAGTGTACATCACTGTGACAACAGCGTTTGTTTTCATTCAAAGGCTTTATGGTTTTTCCTATAATACCTGGTGGCCGGTCTGTAGTGAAAATGCCCGGCCCGATTTTTTGTCCCAGCCCTGGCCAGACCCCACTCCTGAGAACCACAGAGGACCAGACCCATAGCTGGACTGGCCATCGGGCATACTGGGCAGTTGCCCGGTGGGCCGCTGGCGATTTTTTGTTTTTATGGGCCAATGGATTTTTTTTTTTTTTTTAGGAAGGGTATATATAATGAAAGGTGTTGGATTGGTCATGATCGACTCTGGGCTGGACCAATTACAGCCAAGGAGGCTGGATGCACCCTCCCCCTTGTTTAGCAATCACGTGATTTTCACGTATTGCATGCCGGGAACTAGTGGCAAAACAATCCAAGTACCGCATCAAATGCAAGCATTTGCAGCACCGCAAAACGTTCATTCTCCAGTTCCAATACCTTCTTGTTTTTTCTTTGCCGCACAAAAATGGAATGTACAAAAAAACAAAAAACAAAGGAGAACAATGCCGGTCCGTACAAAGACAGACTCGACGAAAAGACAAAGAAAAGATACGAGGAAAAAATCAAACCAGTGAAAGGGTTAGACCCTTACGAGCACACAGAGTGGACAAAAGACATTAGCGTGAGCCCAACTTTCACCACGAACCATGTATATTTATAATTACACGGTTCTTGGAGTGAGTGCATACACTCATGAAGTTTAGTAACTTCAGGTCACTGCAACAAGCCCAGGTACAGTTTACCGACGGATGGGTACAGGACCTTGAAACGCACCGTGTAGAACAAAGACCATCGTACGAACAAAGGTAAGTTTACCAGTCTTACAAATCGTCGTCATAGATACACATTCGTTAACCGTTTATTAAATGATGCTGTTTTGTGTTGTGCTGTGTTCAGATTGTTTATTCTATATTTTGAAGCCATGGATAATAAAACTGTTGTGCAGGTAAATCCAATTTTGGATATACATGCAGTTGCAAATATATACACACTCAATCAAAATATAGCTCAAAGGTTATATAACCTTTGAGCTCAACGGTAATTAATTAGTAGTGGAAATAATTTCTGGTTCATTACAGAAATGTAGCAGTGACAATAATATTGTATGTTGTAATCGCACTGGACAATTAGTGATACAAAACAACTGTTTTATCCTGTGAATAAAAGTATATGTTTTTGTCAATGTACCATGGTAATAACAGAAGCGAAACGTAATATTGTGTCAGGACAATTCACTATTTATGCACAATAAACAAAGGAGCATAGCGCGACAATTTCTGTTCAGCGCCGGACTTGCTTGTAACCTATATCACCAATTATGTTAAGAAAAATGACGTATTAACTACTACAAAACTCTGACCTTTGTGGGAATGCTTGGAGCAGACTAACATGTGAGCTGGAGTGTTCTGAGACGTTATATTTGGTATATCCAGACCATCCGTCGGCTCTTACTTCGGAAACATGGCTTAAAAAATTTCTCTTCAACGACGTAATCCGATAAAAAAAACGATCTCTTTACCCGTCGGCTTCCCGTGGCTGTCATGCGACCGGCTATTGAAGGTAATAATACAACAGCTTCTTGCCATTTTTTGGGTTTCTTTTTACCGCTGTGTCACTGAGTTCGAATGAAAGCCTGCGTGCACTAGTACCTCTTGCCACAAGTTCCCAGAATCCTTTGCGGTTTTACCCTTGGATGACGTCACATTTTCAATCTTTGGTGGGCCGGTCTCTAGTCAAAATGCCCGGGCCGATTTTTTGTCCCAGTCCAGCCTTGACCAGACCCCATGAGCACCAGGACAAGGAGAAACAGTAAGAGTTAAAGAGAGCATTCCCAGTGTTCTGAGTATTGGTCAGTCCAAAATTGCTGTCAAACCAACCTTTTTTATGGGAAAAATGGCAACAAGAAACTACCGATAGTAGTCAATCATAACAGCTAATGATGAGTTAGACCTTTGTCTTGTCATGTTAAAAGGTATTTACATAGAATACTGAGCAACACTTATTAAAAGATTTTGAGTGAGTGTGTGTATATATTTGCAACTGCATGTATATCCAAAATTGGATTTACCTGCACAACAGTTTTACAAAATATAGAATAAACAATCTGAACACAGCACAACACAAAACAGCATCATTTAAGTCGTGTAAAATTGGTTACACTACAGTGTAACTATTTAAAACAAAACCAGATACTTCATTTTTATTAATATTCTTTTAATGAGCTGTCAATATTTATGATTTATAATCACAGTTATAAAAGTACCTGATATGGTGCCATACATCTGCGTTGTTTTAATTGTGAATCCTTCTGTGGAACTGAAGGTCAATGTATTTGTACGCAATGCAAAACAATTACGAAGAAGAGTTAAGGGAATTTGGTTACCACTCCCTGGCCGAGTTGTTGTCATTCCTAATTGCTTCCACTTTATTTTAATACTACTAACTACATGGGTTTTACCTTAAAATATAAAGCAGCTTTAGGTGGCTGTTGGTGGTATATAAATATATACTTTTGAATATTTATCAGGGACTAAATTTGACAACTACCACACTGGAATCCACTGAGCTCCTGAGAACGAGCCATTCTGAAACAAGGGCTTCATTTTAAACACCTGTGGCTATAGAAGTGACTCGGACACCTAAATAAAAGGATTTGCATGGGTGAGTGAAGCCTTTTGGCGATATAGTGTCAACCCCTCATAGTACCATATCAATCCAGTGGAGCACTTTGCTTTCAGACTGCAGGATTACTTGTGGTTCTGGGGTATTTAAAAGTAGAATGGGAGACAAAACCAGTTCCCAGTTTAGATTTGGGAAACAGACATCCTCTTCAGTTTTAAGATTTGGTTTAAAACATTTTTTCAATGCATATCATTTGAGCTGGATCAGATAACCTCACTTAATTAAGCTGCGTTAGACCTTCCCATGATGTGCATGATTGTTTCTTCTTCACTGACCTTTTCTCACTCTATATGTGTTTATACAACGCTCTGCATTTAATCATTGTTATTCTCTTGCACTGTGTGCCTTTTGGCCTTACTCCCTCCCCTCACCCCAACCAGTCGCTGCTCCTGCCTGAGGCTTCTTCCTGTTAAAAGGGACTTTTTCCTTCCTACTGTCGTGAAGTGCTTGCTCATAGGAAGTTGTTTGTTTGTTGGGGTTTTCTTTCTATTATTGAAGGGTCCATTAGATGCATTGAGGCCGATACTGCAGTGCTGGTGTGATTTGACACTATAGAAATAAAATGGAATGTAGCTGAATTTACTTTAATCTCCTGTTTTAACTTTAAATAAGAGAATGATCAAGCATAAGAAAATGCACTTATTTACATGTAAGTCCTTAATTGTAAATGCAAATTTGAAAATGCTTAAGATTACGTGGCTCTCAAAAGTGTTTCTATTGTGTTGTTAAAGACCACACTGAGTTTATGAACCCTTCTTAAACTAGAGGCTCATGCTGAATTTAATTTCATCTCCTGATTTAACATTCACCAAGAGGCTGGTCAAGCTTAAGAAAATGGTTTTATTTACATCCAGGTCCTTATTTGCAAATGCAAACATTTCATATTTAGATTTATTGCAAGATTACTTGATTGTCAGAAGTGTTTTGTTATTTTGTCTTTCTTTCCCATGTTGTTACCCTGCAAAGTCAAGTTGAGATCTTGAAACCAGTATAAAGTAGAAGCTCATGTTTAACCACGCACACCATTTTCATACATGTAAAAAGGACTGCACACACACGGGTCTATGTGGTATGGAGGGACTATACTACGTCAATCCGCCCGGTGGTGGTTTAAGTGGACTACCGTTTTCAAAGGACTTCGAGCCAAGGGAGCGAGGTGAAAGTGTTCGAAAAAAATCTGAAAAAAAATTGGGTCACTTCAGACCTCATACACTCCCTATATAAGTCTAGATACACTGATACACACCAACCAGACTATTGTGTTTTCTGGAGACATTGTCCACTTGACAACGATGTGTTTTATGAGGTCCAAAAAAACCCCAAAACAATATTGGGTCTTTAAAGGGACAATGATGTAAAATTTAAATAGCTCATCATTGCCATGAATACACATCTAACAGGACACAGGATTACTGGAACATCATTTTATTAGTGTTCTTGGATCTGAACATTAATTTTAACCATAAATATAAAAAAGAAATCTATGGACAAAATGCCCACGCTTCCCACAGAAATACAAAAATATAGAAAACAGAAAAATTAAAAACATTTAAAATGAATTTTAATAGTTTAAAGGTAAATATTAAGGGGAGAAAATATGCATTTATAATTTTTTATTTTAAATATAACCTGTCAAAAAATATTAAAAAAGGAACCTGTCAAAAATAAATAAATAAATAAATAAATTTAATGTAAAAATTATGAAATACAAACTACTTCTGTAATTAACAAGAACTGTTTTTTTTTTTCTTTAAACAGAACATCAGTGTTAACAACAATTGGCAATCTGACCAAGATGTAAAACCACATCTGGCTAAACAGTTATTTTAGTTCATTTTTGTCTGCCTTTTTGCAGTTAATCCTCTGTTTCTTACAAAATCTCTTGTTTTGAACTGTTCTTCCTGCCAACACCGGATCTTCTACCAATTTGCAATGACTGCATTCATTTTTGGTGGCTAGTTTCCCTTCGTTTATGTGGTCTTTAAAATGCCTCATCACTGCAGCAACCTCAGCCTTGGACCACATGTTTTTGGGAGCTCTTCGGGAATTGTGGGATTGAGCAGCATTTTTCTCTGGAAGATATATAAAGTAGTAGTAGTTAAAACAAACAAAAAAACAAACAAAAAAAACAAAAAACATTTGCTTGCTAAAAGAATGGATGCTACCCTGTACTAACTTCTGAAATGTGTTGCTACCATCAATATCAAAACGAGCTAAAATTCTCTTTGAAAATTTATCAAATTTCTAAAATGAGACAACATTTAGTGTTCCGCTGTGAATAAAAGACTGAATAAAAAGTTGAATAAAAGTCTCTTGATACATGCTCAATCATCCAGTTAAGTAAATCCCAAAACGTTGATTCTGTTAATCTGGACGTAGCGTTTTCAGTGGGAGAAACATTTTGTCACTCATCCAAGTGACTTTTTGCCACCACTCTGCAGTTTGCCATATGTTGCAAAGTGATGAAACAATAATAAGCTTAGAGAACCAACTGCACCCCTTACCTTCAGAGGGAGCAGCAGTCTCACTTGCTGCAGGCATTGTGAGTGGTCCTTCATCTGCTGATTACACAATTTGATTAAGTTTTAATATTTGTAACAAACATTTTATCCACAGAAACCAAGCTAGTGGTAACTTACCACAATCTACAGTGTCTTGGGCTACGTTCACACTGCAGGTCTTAATGCTCAATTCCGATTTTTTGATCAAATCCGATTTTTTTGTCTGCGTGTTCACACTACAAATAAAATGCGACAGCAAACGCGCTCTAGTGTGAACGCTAAAAGCGGCCCGCATGCGCAAAAGAAGACGTCACACACAACGCACTCCGGTTATACCCTGAGCAAACAATATTGTTTGACTGATGGCCGTTAATATAAAGACTTCCGACTTTACGTTTCCCAATTTTTGCTTTAAGTTATTTTGTTATTTACATAATAATGTAAATAACCTAATAATTATCCTTATTGCTGTTTTAGAGGAGCAGTGCTTCAAAGGATAGTTGCAGATTTCTGTCAGAATCTACAGATTATACAGTACAAATAAAATGTTCACGTTTCTCCAACGTTGTCTTCCCAACAGTTTCACTGACATCTACACTGGATGGCCAGGAAGCGTTCGCAATGTCTTATCGGGCGCTTCTCCAACGCTGATAATTGGCGTCTGTCTTGTGTCAGTGACGTAAAAGACGGATTTAATGCGAAATGACCATTCACACAGCAGTCGCTTTCTGAAACATCGGATATGTATCGGATTCAGTACCACATACGAAAGTGACCCAGATCGGATTTGAAAATATCGGATTTGTGCCGTTCACACTGTCATACCATGATCGGATATGGGTCGCATAGGGTCAAAAAAATCGGATTTGATGCGCTTTCGCCTGCAGTGTGAACGTAGCCTTTGAGCTGCGCTGTGTTTGTGGAATCAGCTACTGCATGTACAGGCTCACTGGTGCCACACGCTGACATTGTGAGTGCTGTGTCATCATCATCTGATTCACTCTCACTGTCCTTTGTTTCAGCATCACTTAATGCAATTTCATCTGAGAAATTGTGGGAAAAAAAACAAAAAAAACCAAACACAAACCCCCCCAAAAACCTCACATTAACAACGAGATATGACAAAATACAGAACAAATACTGGAAATTATAGTACATAGTTTTACTATTTAAGGCCACCACTCTGCAGTTTGCCAAATGTTGCAAAGTGATGAAACAATAGACTTCAAGAACCTTAAATCATGGACACTTAACAGAATGGTCTGTGCTTTTAGGTTTTAATTCTGTTGATAAAGCATAATATTCAACTACTGCCCTAATATTTGCTCCTTTCAATACAAACCTTCTATTTTGATCTCATCCAGTGATTTCCCTTGGATCTGGGAAAGATGTCCTTTTTCCAGTGTTAAAAGCAGTTTGGAAATCTTGGCCAGCTGTGTTGTGGGAACTGGTAATCTGTAGAATTCACGGTGAACGCGGATATCATGACCCATGTCCCTTTTTCCCATTATTTCTATTCTACAGAAATAGTTACAGAGTCTGTTCCATTTCTGAGAGCCCCATGGCAACATCTGTTGCTGTTTTGTCTCTTTCAAGAAAACTTTTGAGGCGCATCTTTGAAACCTCTCCAGAACATCTTCGATTGAACACAATGATTTGTGAGAGTGTAACTTGTGCAAGTTGGGCATAATTCTGAGCTGTGGCTTCATTCTCCAAGCTGCAAAAGGCACTTTCTGCAGATTTTTGAAGGTAGTGATGGAGAAGCCGAACATATTCTGTAAAGGGCAATGTTGATGGCTTGTTAAACTTTGCCTCACTCAATGTGTTCAAGGCAACTTCTTGAACGCATCAGTGGACTTGATTAGGGCTTCATCCTCTGTCATGAGGGCACGACAATGGATAATGTCAGACATTTTATGCAGTGTATGTCCCAGTTTCAGCGCAAGGCTTGGAGTTTTGTATGACAGTGTCTCTTCATCAAAACCTGAAACTTTCTTTACTGCTTGCACAACTCTCTGGAAGTTAGCAGGCTTAATAGCTTCTTCCATGTTATGCACTGAGAATTCTGTACGCAGACACAACAACAAACGTCCCGCTTCACGAAGCTTCTGTCGTATATAATCATACTTTGTAGGGTCTTGTCCATGTTTATTGTAGAGGGACTGGGCAAACTGAATAACAGTAAAGTCATTTCGCACAGCTGAGGCAATCTCATCTTGACACCTGCGGATAACACTGAGACTCCAGAGTTAAAGCCAGGCCGAGTACTTTGGTTCTTCCAGGTTCTTTATCCATGTCATCTTTTGGTTTGTTAGGACATCTGCGGACATGTCTCCAAAGATCCTTGCGAACATACATCCTTGACAATGAAAGCAATGAGCAAACTTTCCCTCTACTGCTTTAATCTTGGGTCTTCTCTTCACTTTCAGTGGTCCCACTCCACCATGCAAAACTGCAGCATTATGCTTAAAATTTCCCTTATTTCTCAATTTCTCTAACAGGCTTTTACGCTCGTTTGAGTCTCTAGGCAGGGAAAATGCATGCACAACATCAGGAGCCATTTTGTGCGTTTTCAGGTGGCGGGAAATTTTAGCTTGTGGTTTGCCACAAAAATAGCAGTAATTTCTTTTACTTAAAGTCATTTTTTCTGATTCAGTTTCGCAAAGCTCACTTTTATCTTCTGGCTTGTCCTTTGTCAAGTTGTGGATTAAATTCGTTGAATCTGATTGTTCGTGCGCTTTGGAGATGTCATCTTGGCATAGGAGACCTTTTGATGTGCTTGGCAATAATGAGATGTCTTCATCTGAATCTTCATCATATGACTCTGAATCTGGCACATATTCTTCTTCTGATATGCTGTGGTTGCCATCATCATCGCTTGATATTTGATCCAGAACTGAATGTGACAATCCATCCTCCCCTGAATATTCAGAAATTTCTTCTTTCTGGAATGTAAGAATAAAAGTTATTTTAGTTGATCAATACTTTAGACAGGTAAAATATAAACTGAAAAAAGCCAAGCCAAATATGAATGGGATACACACCTGTGTTGACTGGTGACAATTCTGATTTGCCAATTTTGCAAGGCAAGATTTGTGCCAGACCCCTAAACAAACTGAAACACATTTTGATAGACTTAATTTAGCTTTGCAGTTCTATTTAAGTTAAGTAGTTTTTTGTCAAAGCATTGCAGTAATGTCAAATGCTGAAAAAAAAACAACCAAACTGTTCACACTTAAGGATATTTTAATGACTACACATACACTGCTAATCCCCCCCCCCCCCCCCCCCCCAAAAAAAAGGACATCCCAGATGTGAATGAAGGAATTATTCTTATTAAATACTTTGTTCTTTAGGTAGTTGAATGGCATGAAAGTGTGTAGTTGAATGTGTGTGGCCTCCAGATGCCTGTATGACTTCCCTACAATGCCTGGGCATGCTCGGGATGAGGTGGCGGATGGTCACCTGAAGGTTCTCCTCCAAGACCCGGACTAAAGCGTCTGCCAACCCCTGGACAGTTTGTGGTGGATGGAGTGAGACATGATGTCCCAGATGTGCTCAATTGGATTCAGGTCTGGGGAACAGACGGGCCAGTCCATAGCATCAATGCCTTTGTCATGGAGGAACTGCTGACATACTCCAGCCACATGAGGTCCAGTGTCGTCTCGCATTAGGTGGACCCCAGGGCCAAACGCACCAGCATGTGGTCTCACAAAGGGTCCGAGGATCTCATCTTGCTACCCAATGACAGTCAGGCTCTCTGGCAGGCACAGAAATGCCACCCCACACCATTACTGCCACCCTCATGAAGTCAGTTTCTGACCATTTGAGCAGACAGATGCACATTTGTGGCCTGTTTGAGGTCATTTTGCAGGGCTCCTCTTGTTCCTCCTTGCACAAAGGTGGAGGTAGCGGTCCTGCTGCTGGGTTGTTGCCCTCCTATGGCCTACTCCACATCCAGGTAGCACCTCCATGCTCTGGACACTACACTAACAGACACAGCAAACCTTCTTGCCACAGCTCACATTGATGTGCTACGCTAGATGAGCTGCACTACCTGAGCCACTTGTGTGGGTTGTAGACTCTGTCTCATGCTACCACTAAAGTGAAATCACCGCCAGCATTCAAAAGTGACCATAACATCAGCCAGAAAGCATAGGTGCTGAGAAGTGGTCTGTGGTCACCACCTGCAGAATCAGTCCTTTATTATGGTGAATTGACTATGTACATCTTTGGACTGTGGGAAGAAGCCAGAGTACACAGCCAGAGAGAACCCATGCACTACAGCAGTAAAAAGTGCCTAAAACAAGTTAAGAAGTTGTATAGTACCATCTATCTTAATGTTCAAGCCTGAGTTTCAAACCATTTCAACATAGAAACAAGGCACATGCAGTCAGTTCTGCACGCTGTAGGTCAAACTGTCAAAAAATACGAGAAGACCCCTCCTAAAACCAGAGTGATGTCACCATGAAGCAAACTTTGACGGAGTCCCCCAATAACAGTGTGGTCCTCCTAAGTCACATTTGGGTGGTTAACACACACACACACACACACACACACACACACACACACACACACTCAGATGTTATCCAGACTTGCACTTTGAAACAATGAAAAGGACCTACAAGCCACGGTCCATGTAAATCACATCACACCCAGGTGACTGCCAAACACACACACACAGCATCCATAAAGAATGATGATAGATTAAATTATTAGTTCATTAAGTGGTACACTGGATTATATTTACCCTTTCAGGCTCTGGATGTTTCAGGTCCAGATCATTGTTTGGAAAGCTGTTTGGTTGCGGCTTTAGGCAGCTCACAGTCTTCTGAATCTGGCTGGTCTCAGTCTTCGTGTGTAACAGATAGAAAATGAAAATACAGTGCATTTTTGAAGAGGCTTTTGAAACATTAAATAAACTGTATGAGAAAGATAAGTTTCAAGCTAATGTCTTTAAAATATTCACTGTCATGTATAGAGAATTTAAGGCCCTATGATTAAGAGAAAAATAGTCAGTGTGATTTCTTTAATCTTTTTTAAGCCATTGCTAAAGGAGTAAAAGAATCACCTGTAGCAGCAACGAACTATCACTAGGGCCCATTTATCTTCGAGGGACAAAATTTTAAATGAATCTAACTAAAGAGGCTAGAATCACATTAAACATCAATCACTGTTAAAATTTAGAAACCAAAAGCCATTTTTTATTTCTGCATACCTGCTGATATTTTTTTTAGTGCTTTTAGAGGGCTTTGATGTGGCAGCCATCACAATTGCCCATTTTCCATTAGTACCTACCCCTGTTTTTCCAGTAGGTTATAGTACCATGTAGTTTTTCAGTAACTACTGCACCAAGGTTCCAAGTGATCCAAAGTGATCAGAAAATTTGACATAGACTGAATGCCACCAGGTGGCTGGTCAATGGTGTCACTCGATAAGTTATGAGTGCGCCTCCTTCGTGAAAATCCAAGCCATCATTTTTGAAACTCTGAAATGTTTGAAATGGCGACCAAAATTTACAGCGTGATCCCTGAATTGAACACTAAAGTATAGACTGAGCAGCAGGCATTTTGTCACCTTGACGTCCATGCTTGCTGTGGCATTTATATCCAACCCGTTCTCACTCCCAAAGCGTAACATTTTACGCTAGGTGACAAATCGTCACCATATTACGTTTTCGGCTACCCACCACGTTCCTAAATGACGACCTCGGAAAAAGAGGAAATATGAGAACCGTCTGGACTGAACCTACACATGTTCGCTCTTTTTCTTCAAATCGCTTAGAAACACACTATTTAACATCATTAAAGTCCTGGATAAGGTCAGGAATAAGGTTATGGTCAGGGCTAGGGATAAGGTTAGGTTTAGGGCTGGAATACAGGGCTGGAACGTCTACTACCGCGGGAGCGTCATTGCACTGGATTCCAGCAATAACCCGCCGCGTACCATAAGAACGCCGAAGGTCTCCTTTCGCGTTCCTCAGGAACGCCGCGGGACGTGACAAAACGTCGACATGTTACGCCTCGGGAGTGAGAACGCTCTGTTATATTACTGGATGCCCGGCTGCATTGACAAGTCTGCCTAATGACCCATCTTCTTGAGATGCATCCACACTGTGGGGTTAGGCAAAAAAGTATTAGCTTAACTAGTTAGGAAGCTTTTTTTTCATAAATCAAAAGCAATGTGTAATTTAATCTTAATCAAACTACACTGATATAATACGCACCACCAGACTTTTCCATCAAACTTGAATTCAAACATGAACACCTTCAGGCTGTTATGATAAACTCTGTGTCTCCACTCACATTCTTCTTTTGTTATGAGTTTACCTCTGTATTCCAAAAGGAAGTCTCCTTTTTGGAATGGAACAGTCGTGAAAATGCCCCGACCTGAATTGCAGAGGCATACCAAGTGAGTGACAAAAGACAAAGTGACAAACTCCAAATCTAATCCAAACTAAAGACCAACTTACCTTTGAAGGCATTTATGTAGTGGATATCAAGTCCCAGTTTGTCCCTTCCAGCAGAAACATGACAGACTGCATCCTCCCGTGGAGGAATGCGTCTCCTTCGCATGTTCTCCTGTACGTTTTGATTGGCTGTATTACCAAAGCATATAAAGTATTACGATTATTGTCATCATCATCAGTAGTAGCAGAACTAGCAGTAGTGTAGTTTATAGCATAAACACAGCTGACTTATTCATAGTGCTAATTTATGCCTTCTTTTAAAATGTTAAAGGCCTAGTACTCAAAATGGCGACATGTGACATTTCTGTAATGGCGACTGCAGAGAGTGATACAAGTACTGAGAAAGCTTAGGCATCAAAACTGTAAGAAGTTTTTTCTTCAGGCATATAAATAAATACACGACTAAATACACTTATACCCCTTGCTTTTATTTTAGGGCTGACAGCAGCATGGACAGACATTGGACAAACTGCCCGAAATTAGCTGACAGCGACATCAGGGATTTTGACTCAGACTGCGCTGGTTTAATTGTTAATCGCGTTAGTCGCGATGTCGGCATTAACACATTTAAGCCACAATAATGCTTTAACACCAAGTAAATCCTAACACGAGTTAGCCCGCTTTATCGCGTTGACGCGGTTAGTCGTCAGCCCTATTTTATTTACCCAATGACAAACGCTGGGGCCATTTTACTTCTTCAAAGACTAACTAACAGTCCATAAAGCATAAATTAAACCAGTTTAATGTAGGCCTGTGCACCTATAATTTCATATAGTATTAAATAGTGATGTGACGTTCTGTATCGAGGCTTCGAAGCTTGTGTCGAGTAATTGAGGGGGCGTTTCCGCGATTCGCGTATCGAGGCTTGCTTCATTTATGGGAGGAGCTGAAAATGATGACGTCCGAAGCCTCGCTGCCCGGCTGTACCACGTGACTGGTTCATGAAGTGGTTCGAACTTTGCCGCGAAATATAACAGCGATATAAACCCCTCAGACTTCATTCAAAAATGTGGGTGTTTGATGGAGAGTTGCGGTTAGTGAGAGTTTGGAGACAGTTTGGAGGTTTATGAGAGTGAGGAGAGAAAGTCAGGAGAGAATGGAGCCAGCTAAGAAGAGGAGGATGTCCTCCCCTGTGTGGGAACATTTTGATCTTATTCCTCCCAACAAGGTATGTAAATTTCTACATAAGATGTATTTTCATAATACTGATGGTGCAATAGGACAAAGGATTCAAAAGATTTGTTAAATCATTAAATCCTAGCTATGTTCTCCCCACTAAAAAGGCCATAAAAGCAGTGAAAATTTAGTTTTTACAGAATAAAATGTGAACAGGCAGGACTGAGGCTCAAAGCCTCAGTGTGTAGCTGTCCATACCTCAACGTTACAAAAGCACAACTACTGTCCACACCCCAGCCACACCTCACCTCACAGTAAATGATCATTTCCATTTTAAGCATTTCCAAATAATCATTTTCCATACTGCCAGTATAAATATACACAGTATACTGCATCACTACAATATACATGTTTTACACACTCCTTTTGTTGTTGACATTTACAGGCTGTGTGCAAAAGGCCACACTCTTCAAATTCATGCCAACTAATATTTTTACATCCAGTAGGTGTCCTACTAGAGCAAATGAAGCTTCAAGAAGCTTTGCGCTGGGGTGAAGCAATTGGATGAAAAGCTTCAGTGCTTCATGAAGCTTCATCTGCCCATCACTAGTATTAAAGTCATGGTGCATTTTACATTAAAAAAGGCTTACCTTTGTGTTTTTAATCCGTGTTCGTATTGCCGTCAACATATACTTGTTAAAGGGCACGCGCGAAGTCGTGGCGCTGTTTCCTGTAGGTACCGCCTATATATATAGCCTACCAATCACAATGACTTCCGGCCGTGTGTATTGAAAATGTGTATTAAATTGCAGTACTTACACACATCCACTCTAACTCGAAACGTCGCTGTGCAATACATTGGAATACACAAAAATCAGGTGAGGGGTATAGGTGGACTTTTAAGAAAATCAGAAAATCTTTTAATTAGAGTTTAATAAATGAATTTACACTACAGTTTAAGCAAATACACGTCAAAAGATAAATAGTGACCTCATAAGAAGTAGAAAAATTATTATTTAGACACTTAAAAATGCATTTACAAGTCATGTTTTAGGGGGACACATGAATACACAGAAAAAAGTTGAAATGTCCCCAGAGCCCAGGTACAGTGCCAGGTCAAATGTCAATCCATACCACATAGACGCACTCACACACACTGGTGACTGTCTCCATCTAGTGGTGAAGAATGTAATGCTGGTGTAGAAAATTTTAATAGTCTGTTTTTCACTTCTGTACAACGATTATTACTGTCACAAAAACCTACAAGTTAATTATATTTCAGTATGACACAATATTAATTTATTTCTTAGCCAAAATCATGCAACAGCCCAGATCAGGCTCCATAATATTTTCTACTTCATTTTTGTTGTTAGGATCATCAACACATGCATCACAGACTGTGAGAAGAATTCAGGTTTCAGTCAGATGTGAGAAAAGCCAACAATCCATGAGATTAATAAGTACAGTGATGAGTTTAATGTTAAGTGGAAGCGAGTTGACAAATGTACAAATGAATCCCAAATGAATCCCCCTCTATTGTAGACTGAATTCATTATAACCCCATAGAACAGGATCTGTAATATGTATCAGTTTAAATGCAGAATGAAATTTTTGCATCCATTTTTCTTTCTTGTGAAAGGTTTTTACCCCTCAGCTGTAAAAGGCTGACGGGGTTTTGTCGTCACGCGGCCATGCAGGTGGATGGGGTGGCTGGTAGCGTGGACACCCAGGTTTCTGAACATGATAACTTGAAAATGATGCTGCATCCGATTTCCAAACTGATATCATAGGTGCATGTACGAAACGTTTCTGACGAGTTTGAAACCTAGTGACCTTGAAGTAAAAGTCAAGCACAAAGTTTTCGGAAAATTATGTAAACACGATAACTTGAGAATGAGTATTTTTAAATTCATGACATAGGTGCAGCTACTAAAAATCAGGAATTAGTTCAAATCCCAGTGACATTGAACTTAACATCTAACTGTCAAAGAAGGTGGTGAAAGCTTACTGATTTGGGCTTGTTTTTTTCGGTTATTGAGTCATCTATACACCCCTCAAGGCCAGGTTGTATAAGGGTAAAGTTGCCCACAAGTAATACATCATACAGGAAGTATGTCTCAACTTGATCCTTAAACTTCATCCTTGAAATGTACTTTTTCCTTGAAATTCTGGACATGTGAAAGCATGCAGGTGTAAAACACGTCATTTGCTTTGCTTTTCATTTATATTCATGCTGATGCAATGTTCTTATTTAAATTCAGTCTATGGTTCTTGCACAAGTCTTTTAAGTCACAACTCATCTGCATCTCATATCACTGAACTGCAGGTTTGTTGTGCTGGTGTGGTGACTGGTTCCTGTGGGAAAGTCTGTGAAAGTCAAATGAAGTGACATATAACTTTCATAAACATAAATATCAACACTAAAATCTTCCAAAACAACTTTTCATTTCTGGTTATAGTATTGCATTAACAGTTTAGAGAAACAGCAAATCAATCAAAGTAAAACATAAAATATAGCCACTGTAGTAATTAAACATTTGTATCTAAATCCACTCAAAATAATTAAGAATGCAAGCTAAAGGTTTGCAAACATCATCATAGCTTTCCTGCTCCTGATGTCAGATCTTCTCTGCAGTCCTCTTTTAGAGTAAATCGCTGTCCTCCACACACGTATCTGCCACTGGAAAACAAGATTGGTGAACCTGATATTATGAAATTATTTATGTTTTTTCTCTGAAAACAGGTGATGTAAAACCTAAAAAAGTCCCTCATCCTGGCCTCAAGGATTATCCACCACTTGTTAATATCAGATAGGACATTAGTGAATTCTAAACAGATCTGTAGCTCAATTTAGATTAGACGCTGAATTAATCAAAACATAAAACAAGCCATGAAATTTTGCTTCTTCTACTTACAGAAAACTTCTTTATTTAGCATATGGATAAAATAAAACATAACCATATATGGGTCACTTATGACATGGTGTAAATATGTTATTTAGGATCCGTACCTTCCTTTTGTTGCTTTTAACAGCTGATGTGCCTCCAACGCAGTCTAACAACACCAGAGACCTGACTTTGAAGAGAGGCCTCCAGCTGAATACACAACATATAAAAAAAGAAAATGGCGTCATTTGTTGCTTGAGTTGCTGAGAGCTGATAAGAAAATGGAGTAGAGGTGTTTAAAAGCAGAGCAAACACATCTGTTTCCTGTACCTGCTGCAGCCCTTGATCCCTGATGTTTGGATCTGTCAGATCAGCACTGCTTTTCATTCTCAGCCTCACTACAGTCCTCTTCTGCACATCTGGAAATGGCAAATGAAATAATAATAATTATTTTCATCTTAAAAAAAATTCTTTAGTTTTGTATCAAACAGAAATGAAATGTATTGATGGACTTGATAAGAATAAGACTTATATAAGACCAGAAGCTGCTTCTGGCCTGCTACCGCTCCTCAGTGGAGAGTGTACTCTCCTGCTGCCCAGGTGTTTGGGAAGCAGGCGCCACAACTGAGAACAGGAAAGCTACGCAGAGGGTATTAACACTGCCCAAGAAAATCATTGGCTGCCTTCTGCCGCCCCTGGAAGTGATGACGATAAAGGCTACTCTGTTCTAATTTCTTTCATTGTATCAAGCTATGTAAATTACAACAGATTGTACCTTTCATAGGAAGTCTGATGTCAGTTGGTGGAGTTGTAGTAAGAGGAGTAGCAATGGTATTATCTGTTATAGTTGTAGTTGTAGCAATAGGAGTAGCAATGGTAGTATCTGTTGTAGTTGTAGCAACAGGAGTAGCAATGGTAGTATCTGTTGTAGTTGTAGGAACAGGAGTAGCAATGGTGGTATCTGTTGGAGTTGTAGCAACAGGAGTAGCAATGGTGGTATCTGTTGGAGCTGTAGTTGTAGATATAGGAGTAGCAATGGTGGTATCTGTTGGAGTTGTAGTTGTAGCAATAGGAGTAGCAATGGTAGTATCTGTTGTAGTAGTAGTAACAGGAGTAGCAATGGTAGTATCTGTTTGAGTTGTAGCAACAGGAGTAGCAATGGTGGTATCTGTTGGAGTTGTAGTTGTAGCAATAGGAGTCGCAATGGTAGTATCTGTTGTAGTTGTAGCAACAGGAGTAACAATGGTGGTATCTGTTGGAGTTGTAGTTGGAGCAACAGGAGTAGCAATGGTAGTATCTGTTGTAGTTGTAGCAATAGGAGTAGCAATGGTGGTATCTGTTGTAGTTGTAGTTGTAGCAACAGGAGTAACAATGGTGGTATCTGTTGGAGTTGTAGTTGGAGCAACAGGAGTAGCAATGGTAGTATCTGTTGGAGTTGTAGCAACAGGAGTAGCAATGGTAGTATCTGTTGTAGTTGTAGCAATAGGAGTAGCAATGGTGGTATCTGTTGGAATTGTAGTTGTAGCAATAGGAGTAGCAATGGTGGTATCTGTTGTAGTTGTAGTTGTAGCAATAGGAGTAGCAATGGTGGTATCTGTTGGAGTTGTAGTTGTAGCAATAGGAGTAGCAATGGTAGTATCTGTTGGAGTTGTAATAAGAGGAGTAGCAATGGTAGTATCTGTTGTAGTTGTAGCAATAGGAGTACCAATGGTGGTATCTGTTGTAGTAGTAGTAACAGGAGTAGCAATGGTAGTATCTGTTTGAGTTGTAGCAACAGGAGTAGCAATGGTGGTATCTGTTGGAGTTGTAGTTGTAGCAATAGGAGTAGCAATTGTAGTATCTGTTGTAGTTGTAGCAACAGGAGTAGCAATGGTGGTATCTGTTGGAATTGTAGTTGTAGCAATAGGAGTAGCAATGGTGGTATGTGTTGTAGTTGTAGTTGTAGCAACAGGAGTAACAATGGTGGTATCTGTTGGAGTTGTATTTGGAGCAACAGGAGTAGCAATGGTAGTATCTGTTGTAGTTGTAGCAACAGGAGTAGCAATGGTAGTATCTGTTGTAGTTGTAGCAATAGGAGTAGCAATGGTGGTATCTGTTGGAATTGTAGTTGTAGCAATAGGACTAGCAATGGTGGTATCTGTTGGAGTTGTAGTTGTAGCAATAGGAGTAGCAATGGTAGTATCTGTTGTCGTAGTAGTAACAGGAGTAGCAATGGTGGTATCTGTTTGAGTTGTAGCAACAGGAGTAGCAATGGTGGTATCTGTTGGAATTGTAGTTGTAGCAATAGGAGTAGCAATGGTGGTATCTGTTGTAGTTGTAGCAACAGGAGTAACAATGGTGGTATCTGTTGGAGTTGTAGTTGGAGCAACAGGAGTAGCAATGGTAGTATCTGTTGTAGTTGTAGCAATAGGAGTAGCAATGGTGGTATCTGTTGGAATTGTAGTTGTAGCAGTAGGAGTAGCAATGGTGGTATCTGTTGTAGTTCTAGTTGTAGCAACAGGAGTAACAATGGTGGTATCTGTTGGAGTTGTAGTTGGAGCAACAGGAGTAGCAATGGTAGTATCTGTTGGAGTTGTAGCAACAGGAGTAGCAATGGTGGTATCTGTTGTAGTTGTAGCAATAGGAGTAGCAATGGTGGTATCTGTTGGAATTGTAGTTGTAGCAATAGGAGTAGCAATGGTGGTATCTGTTGTAGTTGTAGTTGTAGCAATAGGAGTAGCAATGGTGGTATCTGTTGTAGTTCTAGTGGTAGCAACAGGAGTAACAATGGTGGTATCTGTTGGAGTTGTAGTTGGAGCAACAGGAGTAGCAATGGTAGTATCTGTTGGAGTTGTAGCAACAGGAGTATCAATGGTGGTATCTGTTGTAGTTGTAGCAATAGGAGTAGCAATGGTGGTATCTGTTGGAATTGTAGTTGTAGCAATAGGAGTAGCAATGGTGGTATCTGTTGTAGTTGTAGTTGTAGCAATAGGAGTAGCAATGGTGGTATCTGTTGGAGTTGTAGTTGTAGCAATAGGAGTAGCAATGGTAGTATCTGTTGGAGTTGTAATAAGAGGAGTAGCAATGGTAGTATCTGTTGTAGTTGTAGCAATAGGAGTAGCAATGGTGGTATCTGTTGGAGTTGTAGTTGTAGCAATAGGAGTAGCAATGGTAGTATCTGTTGGAGTTGTAATAAGAGGAGTAGCAATGGTAGTATCTGTTGTAGTTGTAGCAATAGGAGTAGCAATGGTGGTATCTGTTGTAGTTGTAGCAACAGGAGTAGCTATGGTAGTATCTGTTGTAGTTGTAGCAACAGGAGTGGCAATGGTAGTATCTATTGTAGTTGTAGTTGTAGCAATAGGAGTAGCAATAGTAGTATCTGTTGTAGTTGTAGCAATAGGAGTAGCAATGGTGGTATCTGTTGTAGTTGTAGTTGTAGCAACAGGAGTAGCAATGGTAGTATCTGTTGGAGTTGTAGCAACAGGAGTAGCTATGGTAGTATCTGTTGTAGTTGGAGCAACAGGAGTAGCAATGGTAGTATCTGTTGTAGTTGTAGCAATAGGAGTAGCAATGGTGGTATCTGTTGGAGTTGTAGTTGTAGCAATAGGAGTAGCAATGGTAGTATCTGTAGGAGTTGTAATAAGAGGAGTAGCAATGGTAGTATCTGTTGTAGTTGTAGCAATAGGAGTAGCAATGGTAGTATCTGTTGTAGTTGTAGCAACAGGAGTAGCTATGGTAGTATCTGTTGTAATTGTAGCAACAGGAGTGGCAATGGTAGTATCTATTGTAGTTGTAGCAATAGGAGTAGCAATGGTGGTATCTGTTGGAGTTGTAGTCGTAGCAACAGGAGTAGCAATGGTAGTATCTGTTGGAGTTGTAGCAACAGGAGTAGCAATGGTAGTATCTGTTGGAGTTGTAGTTGTAGCAACAGGAGTAGCAATGGTAGTATCTGTTGGAGTTGTAGTTGTAGCAACAGGAGTAGCAATGGTAGTATCTGTTGGAGTTGTAATAAGAGGAGTAGCAATGGTGGTATCTGTTGTAGTTGTAGCAACAGGAGTGGCTATGGTAGTATCTGTTGTAGTTGTAGCAACAGGAGTGGCAATGGTAGTATCTATTGTAGTTGTAGTTGTAGCAATAGGAGTAGCAATAGTAGTATCTGTTGTAGTTGTAGCAATAGGAGTAGCAATGGTGGTATCTGTTGTAGTTGTAGTTGTAGCAACAGGAGTAGCAATAGTAGTATCTGTTGTAGTTGTAGCAATAGGAGTAGCAATGGTGGTATCTGTTGTAGTTGTAGTTGTAGCAACAGGAGTAGCAATAGTAGTATCTGTTGTAGTTGTAGCAACAGGAGTAGCTATGGTGGTATCTGTTGTAGTTGGAGCAACAGGAGTAGCAATGGTAGTATCTGTTGTAGTTGTAGCAATAGGAGTAGCAATGGTGGTATCTGTTGGAGTTGTAGTTGTAGCAATAGGAGTAGCAATGGTAGTATCTGTAGGAGTTGTAATAAGAGGAGTAGCAATGGTAGTATCTGTTGTAGTTGTAGCAATAGGAGTAGCAATGGTAGTATCTGTTGTAGTTGTAGCAACAGGAGTAGCTATGGTAGTATCTGTTGTAATTGTAGCAACAGGAGTGGCAATGGTAGTATCTATTGTAGTTGTAGCAACAGGAGTAGCAATGGTGGTATCTGTTGGAGTTGTAGTTGTAGCAACAGGAGTAGCTATGGTAGTATCTGTTGTAATTGTAGCAACAGGAGTGGCAATGGTAGTATCTATTGTAGTTGTAGCAATAGGAGTAGCAATGGTGGTATCTGTTGGAGTTGTAGTCGTAGCAACAGGAGTAGCAATGGTAGTATCTGTTGGAGTTGTAGTTGTAGCAACAGGAGTAGCAATGGTAGTATCTGTTGGAGTTGTAGTTGTAGCAACAGGAGTAGCAATGGTAGTATCTGTTGGAGTTGTAATAAGAGGAGTAGCAATGGTAGTATCTGTTGTAGTTGTAGTTGTAGCAATAGGAGTAGCAATGGTGGTATCTGTTGGAGTTGTAGTTGTAGCAATAGGAGTAGCAATGGTAGTATCTGTTGGAGTTGTAATAAGAGGAGTAGCAATGGTAGTATCTGTTGTAGTTGTAGCAATAGGAGTAGCAATGGTGGTATCTGTTGTAGTTGTAGCAACAGGAGTAGCTATGGTAGTATCTGTTGTAATTGTAGCAACAGGAGTGGCAATGGTGGTATCTATTGTAGTTGTAGCAATAGGAGTAGCAATGGTGGTATCTGTTGTAGTTTTAGTTGTAGCAATAGGAGTAGCAATAGTAGTATCTGTTGTAGTTGTAGCTATATTAAAGAAGTTTGGCCATGAAGAGTCTGAAAAACAGGATGACAGATTTAAGGAGAAAATTAGAAAGAAATTAGAAAAAAATATAAGTATAAAACTATATTTATATAAAAAAAAATAGGTTGTATGATAAAACATGAAAAATGGTCACAGTAATTTCCATTAAAGACATCTTTTAGGCACATGGATGATTTCGTGTTGAGTTATTTAGTTGCTGTCATCATTACTATTGTTATTATTAGTTATTGCAGTACACCCCTGCTGCTATCACCATGTTCTTATTTCGGACAGTCAGTTATACTAGAGAGATATAAATTCATATTTTCTTACCTGTCAGCTGTGTTATCTGCACATTGAAGAAAGAAAAAAGAAAAACTCCTGTAAAAACAAAAGAAATCAAAATTCATCCCAAACAATTCAGTTCAGTTTTATTTATAAAGCACCAAATCACAAGATCAGTCACCTAAGGGCACTTTATATTGTAAGGTAGAACCTACAATAAAACATAAGCAAACCAAAACATATATACTGTATATATGTACTATTTCTCAACTAGAAATATAAGAAAAGAGTACAAACCAAAGATGAGCAGTTTCATTAATCTTCCCTCCATGATCTGCGATTCAACGCCCTGAATAAAATGTTTTTGTTTTTTTTTTTAAAATCTCCATTTATAAATACATAATGTATAATGTATTTCTATGAGTGTAGTCTTACCTCTTGGCTTTGTTTCCTCACTATGACAAAATTGTACCAGTGTATCTCCTTCCCCTTCTCCATTAACTTTTTATAATAAATAGTCCATAGCTTGGAGTTGTGTTTTTTGATTGTGCACTGAGCCAAAACATCACGTCTATGAACCGTGGCAAAGTGAGCAAATTCCTAGAGATGAATGTTAGCAGGGCACTTTGTCACGCTTGAAAACACATGTACGTCTGCATGTGTGAGTAAAAGAGACGTCTCAGATATTCAGATATATTTGGTTTGCAACTCACCGCAATTTGAATGATCTATGGTCAAGGCATTTGCTTAGTCTAGGTTAAGTTTTCTTAGCATTGCAGGATCATTCAAAACTTTGTTTGTTTAAAAACGAATCCGCACCAGGTCAGCTTCTTGTTTGTTTGCAATTTTCATTAAGAATTTTTTTTATATCGTCCTGACCACCATATGTACTGTATATTTGACAAGAAAGAAGTAGAGCAACAATAAATATATTACATTTATCATTCCTTCTGGCACAGATTATGGCTTTTTAGTGTTACACTCACAGAGCACTAAGAGAAGCTAAAGGGAAGAGAGCCACACAGAAACAAAGGTCAAAGATGTTTTAGTTGTTGTAATGGTTTGCTTTTATTGATGGGAGAGGCGTGAGTTTCTCAAAATGGGCTCATTGAGTGCAGCACGGATAACATCTTGGAAAGGCTACGGCTGCTGTGAATACTCAGAATAAGATCTCTGACTGCAGACTGGATACATCTCGGAAGGGCTCGCTCGGAATAACATCTCTGGGTGCAAATTGGATGACATCTCGGGGAGGCACACTGCCGTGAGTTCTCAGAATCGGCTCCTTGAGCACAAGAAATGACAACATCACAGAACGCAAGTATGGCGAAGCTCGCGGCTCTCCAACAGGAGATTGAGAGACCAGTGTTGGACTATAGAACTGCTTTGAAATTCATATGAGCTGTTCGCACTAAAGTAAAAAGCACCATCACTTCATGCGGATACGCTTTCGGCGCCAGCTGCGGTCTCAAAGCCGAACAAAAACACCCTGATAACGACTGTGTTTAGTCTGTTCCTTCCCATTCCATGCAAGGCCACCTGGGTTGGCTGGAAGACTGTTTACTTAGCCTAGCAGGGCGAAGGACACTGTCTCAGCTGAACTATGGACACACACACACATACATATACACTGATATGCACACACTCATCCCCCCTCCCTTTCCAAACACCTTCGACGCTTATTCCCTTCCGATGCTGATGGTGGATCAAGGAGACCAGCGCACACAGGCCCGGATGTACTGTCTAAATCGGCTGTCTCTCACCCTTTACCCACCCCTGTTGCTTGTCATGTGTTTCTTTGGTGTATTAAGAGTTTTTTCATGTGCTTTGTGCAGAGATGTTTTTTTCTGTTCTCAAACTGATCTCCCTGTTGGAGCTCAGTCTGGGGGGAGTTATTTTTTTCTCCTTATCTTTCCTCATGTGGTGCATTTTCCATTGTTATACCTCTCTGACCTGTCTTCCCCATGTGATGTTTTGTGTAACGTATGTATGGTCGGAGGGTAAGATGGCGCCACCATTGCGTGCAATAGGTCGGCAGCCTTATGAAATTTCCCCTTGTGGGACTAATAAAGGTATATCAATTATTAATGAAAGTTTATTGGCTATTTGAAATGATTGGCAGTAGTTATTGCACTGATGTAATATTGGCTCTCATTCCAGATTTCATTGTTTGTATGGGAACAAAAAGAAATCATACACATTCAGTAGCTGTCATGCAAATTGGAGGAATAAATGAAAGGGAAACTACACTGCAAAAACTCAAAATCTTACCAAGTATATTTGTCTTATTTCTAGTCAAAATTATCTCATTACACTTAAAATAAGACACAATCAGCTACAGGGCAACATTTCAGTAAGCTAAAGGAACTTGTTTCAAGACAGTGAATCTTGAAACTAGAGAAAAACTAGAGATTTTTCACTTGTTCCACTGGCAGATCACTTAATACAGATATTTTAGCTTAAAATAAGTGAAAAAATCTGCCAGTGGAACAAGTGAAAAATCTCTAGTTTTTCTCTAGTTTCAAGATTCACTGTCTTGAAACAAGTTCCTTTAGCTTACTGAAATGTTGCCCTGTAGCTGATTGTGTCTTATTTTAAGTGTAATGAGATAATTTTGACTAGAAATAAGACAAATATACTTGGTAAGATTTTGAGTTTTTGCAGTGTAATGAGTCCGGTCGGCTCTTGTATCTTGGAAACTGAAAAATAAATATTGCAGAACCTCTTAGTCAGTTAGTTCAGTGCAATATAAAAATGCCATATAGTGCTGAGTGCAAGGGAGGCGGCTCCCAAGACTTAAAGTCTGTATCTGTAATGGTACATTAGTGCCTATGATTTCCACTTTGCATATCTGGAAAGGCAGCACCAATGCTGATAGGTATATACAGGTTTTAGAGCAACCTATGCTTCCATTCAGATGACTTCTCTCAGGAAAAACATTGTATATTTCAACAAATAAGGATCTAGTACAGCAGCATGGCTTCATAGTATTGTGCTGAACTGGTCTGCCGATATTTCACACCCTTCCCCATCAAATTCAAAAAAAATTTTGACTGGTGGTTTTTTCTCATTTTAAACATTCAATATTTTTTCTGTGTTTATGCAATTTGCAAACCATTTCACATGGGTTGGACTTGTATATGGGTTAGTAAAAGGGACATTTCTGTATATTTGGTTTGCAGCTCACCACAGCACTGCACAATCAGGACATTTGCTTACGGCGTGCTTTCTGTGGCAGGTCTATTCAAAACCGTGTGCTTGTTTTGAAAAGGCCAGGCAAGCAGCTTGTCACATGTACCTCCCCTACCACTGCGTATCCCTGTTTTCTTGAGACATAAAAAAGAGCAGATTCATTTAATGTTCATTAAATAAATGTGTATATTACTTTAATTTATTCATACATTGTATGCAAAAAGAGTAAAAGTAAAACTGAAGAAGTTATATTAACCCTCTCGAGGCAGGTGTTGCTGATTTGCAACAGTTAAAAACTAACAACCTGATTACCCCACATACATATTTTATGAGTTTTTTTTATTCAGAAGTACCACTGCAGGACTTGGTTGTGCATTAGCAACAAAAAGTTTAATTTGAGCCTGAGAGGGTTAATCAGAATGACATTAAATTCAAGGACAACAACATGACAATAGCCATTTGAGCAGCAAAGTCCAGCCAAAAGTGTGTCCTTCCATGAAGCACATACTTCAATTTATATGGCTAGTGATTGTGGTTATTGCTCTGAGGTAGTATTAGTTTTCATTCAAGGTTTGTTGTGCTGTATGCATAAAGAAATAGAAACAAAGATGTGTAACCATAGCTGATTTCTTAAGTAGTGAAACTTATCCCATGATTGTCCTGTCTCGTGCTTTGAAGGAAACAAAAACACTTTTAATTATTTAAATTATTAATTATTTAAATCAGTCTTTTTCTTTCTCTTGTAATTTCATTCTGGCCAAGTGAAACAGAGTTCACATATATAACAAAAATGTTTGCAAAAAAAGACAAATCTATTTATTTATTTATGTATTTATTTATTTATAGGGAACTTGATTGGCTGTGCATGACAAGTCACCTGGAGATAAGTTATCTGAAGTTTTAGAGCTGGGTCACACCCAAAACACTCCCTTGTCAGTCATACATGTATAAATGCCTACGTGCACCACACATTTATGCATAGCCCATTCGTACCCTTTTTGAGTGGTCCCTCATTATAACGCAGATCACCTTTTGCGGCCTTGCTGTTTCGCAGGTTTTTTAAATGCAATTTTTCATGGTTTCTTTTTTACAGCGCATTGTGTTCTGCATCCTGACTGGCTGTAGACCATCAATCAATCTCCTCCTTGCTGTGTCTCCTGTACAGTACAGAATGTGTTCAGCTTGTCAAATTTACATAAATCTTAGATCGCTGGCTGTGTGACTCTGAAGTGCTGCACTTGTAAGTTTTCTCCCCAACAAACACAACAATGTCGACAAAACGTTTTGTTTGCACCATTAAAGACACCTGCGGTAGCACCCAAAAGGCAGAGGAAGATGCTAACTATCGCACAAAAAGTTGGACTTCTGGACATGCTAAAGGAAGGTAGAAGTTACCGTGTTCTTCGGACCATAAAGCTCACAGAAACAAAACAGTCAGAGAAGTCAAACGTTACTCAAGTCATTCTTCTTGCTTTCTCTACTGTCATACGATTGATTTATTAATGTCGAATTCTCTCGCAGCTGCTCTACTCCCATGTTCTGGATCTGAAAACAGGGTTTGGTCTTTGGTTTCATTCTATAATACTGGACTTATTTTTCTAGGAAGGTTTGGACTTTGAGAGAGTTTAAACAAGAGAGAAAAGTGTGAAAATGTTCATGCTTGTCTGAGAAAAGTGTATAAAGTGTGTAGTGAGTGGTTTTACAGTCTTAAAACATTTATAATAATTGTAAAAAATAAAGCTGGCTACTTGCTTCACCTATCGCGGGTTATTTTTAGAACATAACTCCCGCGATAAAGGAGGGACCACTGTACACACAAAAGCGTGGCCAGTGTTTATCTTCTTCCATTTTCTTCCATTATTCTGTCAGCACAGAAGGACACGCTAGAACTTCACTCATTTTCAGAGAGGCCTGTTAATATCTGCACTTCACTATTAATGAATGGTAGAATATTCTGGAAGTAAAAGGAACATCTCTTATAAAGTCCAAGATTTATCATGACCAAAAGTTTTCTTCATCTTGAATGCATAATTGACCTGTGAAACAAGAGTACTGTATAAGTTTAATGATTACAATATTGTTCTATAAATTGCATCCCTTCTATAGCATCCACAAACATAAAATGTCCCAAACAGGCATTTAAATCAAGTGTCTTTTTGCAGTTCTCACTCCTGGACACTAAATTTAGCAAGTGAGCACAGTAAACAATACACCTGCAAACCAAGAGCAAATTTACACCACAGCAGAATTGTTAGTGCTAGCATTAAGGTGAAAGGGCTGCTTGTTCTCACAAAGCTACGGTCTAAAGTCTAAAGATAACTATAGTTTAATGCGATCTTGTCTTGTTGTATATCATAAATGACTCTGTATACAATCACAATCATATCATACAATAAAGATTAAGCACTTGTCAAATTTCTAATGATGTTACGTGAGTAGTAAATGATCCCCAGGTGCTGCCTGCATGTGTCCTTGTCCCAGAATGCAGTAAAAAGCTTCCAGACCATTGCTGTAAACTGCATGACAAGCTATCTCAAGCTATCTCCTGAGATGTTCTCAAAACTGTTTACAGCCTGTGCTGAAGGAAGCAGAAATGATACTGAAAAAGCTTCTGACAAAAGTAGTTTTGGTTATTGTTTACTTAATAAATACTAAATAAAACATAAGATATTTAAAAGCAATAAGTTATTGTAAAGGGTAAAGGGTAAAATTGCAAAGTTTAGATGAACCAGTTGAAAGAGCTTTGGCTTGTTCACTCTGGCTACAGAGGCTTATTCGTACGTTTTTTTCTCACTTCCAGGGTGAAATAAACGGGAAAATGGTTAAACATCCAAGGACAAGAGCACGTGTCAGATAAAAGTATTTCTATGTAACTGTAATGCTACCGAACTCGTGATTTACTATTCTCTATGAAGGAGTCAAATGCTTGAGGTGTCAGCTTTGTGTGGATAATCAAAAACGGTCTAAAATCAATCAGGGCAGAAAAGAATATTATTTATTAAAGTTGAGTTAAAATCTGTTGCGGAGATTTGTATAATAGTTTTAAAATATAATTTAAAATGAAGTGAAATGAAAAAAAGTTTAAAAATTGTCATTAAATAGTTTCATGTGATATTATTTACAATATTATTTATATTACAATGTGTACATAATCACTGATATTTCTCACAAAATCCATTTAATTTATAGACCACTATGTGAATATAGAGATGTTTACATATTTCTTCTTGCTCTTTTTATACTCAATGTTTTATACTGGTTATGATTTATATCACAGTGACAATGTGATGCTGATCTTCATCTTTGATTTCATCCTAATTACATGCAGTTTTAGGAAGTACAACCATCTACTAAAAACTGTTACAAATCAACCTGTAGCAAATCCCATTTTCATTCATCAAAATCAAATCATTTTTAAAAAAAATGTCCACAGTTCTAAACGACTGAAAGACAAATATCAAAGGTCAGAACTGTGATCAGGTCATGCTTATTATTGATGATAAATCACGTCAACCTTCATGATGCAGAGACTTAATTCCAGCTTTGCCTGTTATAAGGGTTAACTGCATTTGTATTAACATGAACCCTTGGATAGTCTAAACCATGTTGAAGTGGCTGTGGCTGCTGCTGCCGCCATGGTGGTTGTAGTTCCAGTTGCTGTAGTTCATCTTCTTTTTCTCCATCAGAAAATTTCAGGATTAAGCAACACAGGAGTCCATCGAGAAAGACGTTAAAATTTGTGAAATAATAAACATTTACAAAAATTGTATTATAGTCAGCTCCTGGCTGCCCAGAGGTGGGCCTGCTGTATGCTAGGTACCTAAGAACCAAACTGGGGAAGTAGACAGCAAAGAACGTGACCATTGAGATAACTGTGATGCCTATCTTTACTATGTTTGTGGCAGCAAAGCTTAAAATAGCTGTTGAAACAATGGCCACAGCCAATCCACAAATGAGGATTTCTAGTAGGTAATCTGCCTCAATGGTGTAGAGCACAGAACTGTAGTGTAAAACACAAATCAGTAAAGAAACCACAGAGAAAACACAGCGTAGTGTGGCTCCCAGGTGTGGGCGATACAGGTATAGGAGTGATATGAGGGCAGTCAGGAGATGTATCATCACTAAATACCGTCTTGAAAACATCCACAGGTATTCGGTGTACACACATGGGTTTCCAGAACAGGTAGCTGCAGCCAGGTGACTTCCGAAGGTCATTGCTCCGATGACATTTAGAACATCGATGAAAAGCAGAACGAAAAGAGAGATGTGGGTGTTCTGAGCACCTCTGAGGTTCATGTGCTCACATGAAAAGGACATGATGAAGCTATTTTTAAGGAGGCTTAGGGCACCTCGTTGGAACCAGAAGGCACCGATGTAGGTAACCAGGCCCAGCAGAGAGGTGGACAGGAGAATTCCTGCAGCCAAGTTAGTGTTTACCACAACACCCCAATTTTTTGTGCCAATTGCCAATTTTGGGCCATAGGGCGATTTGCTGATCACATCTGTGATGTTCTCCATGACGTGGTGATCTTAACCAGCTTTGTGAACCTGCTGGAAGAGAGAGAAGACCAATATCTGTATTAGTATTTTGCCCTGCAAATTACATTACTATACATTATATATTTTCATGTATAATTGTTGTAAAATTTATAGTGTAATGAGAAACATGTTGCTGCCTGTTCACATAAAGGGCACAGGGGCTTAAAATGTGCTAACTGACTGAAGTCTTTCTTGCTTCTCTTAAGCTGTCACGGTTCTGGGTCAGTTTGACCCAGTATTTTGAGATGTTATGTTTTGATTTATTTTTGAATGATGGATTGTTCTTTATGCTTCTCTGGTGCTTTTTTGGGGTTTTATGATGAATCTGCATTTCAAGTTACTTTGGTGTGTTGGATTGTTTTCTTATTCTCTTAGTGCTTGTGATGATGATGATGATGATGATGTTCTATGTTCCAGCTTATTCTGGTTTATTTTTAGTTCTGCCCATGTTAAGTCCGTGTTTCTTAGTCTGCATTTTTGTGTCTTATTTCCTGTTTTATTGTGAAAGTCTACGTCTTATGTTAGTGTGTGCAGCTTTGCTCCCCCTGTCTCGTTAGTCCAGTTTCTCCCAGCTGTGTCTCCCTCCTGTTGCCCATTCCCTGATTACCATCCTGTGTATATTAGCCCTGTGTTTTCCTGTGCTCAGTGTCATGTCGTACCCTCAGAATTATGCCTGTGTGTTCAGTTCGCAGTGTCATTGCTCAGTTCATGTTTTCGTTTATCACCAGCAATAAAGCTAAGGTTCTCAGTTTCAATTCAGTCTCGGAGTCTCGCATTTGGATCCTCCTCTCCATCCGCATGCACACGGAGCCCTGACATAAGCTCTCATTGTGAAGGCAGACATTTGAAAATTAAAGGCTGGAATTGACACTTTTCTACAATAATCAACAGGAAGAAATATATACCCTCTGCTCAACAAACAGGAAAAACAACAACAACAAAAAACATTTAAAACATTTTGTTCTGTCAGAGAATCAGAGAACATGTAAAAATCATGTAAAAATCATTTAGTCTTTTAATTTTTACATATACAACATGAGAATTTGAGAGTAAAAAGACATAATTTAATCTTACTTTATTTACGAAGTGATCTCCTGTCTCTGGGGTAAAATTCACCAACTGACAAACACTGCCACACTGAGCTGCATATATATGGATGTAATTATGTCGTAAAAACAATTAGTCAAGCACATGTCTTATCGGGGTGTGTTCTTCTATTGGTTATAAACCATTTACAGCATGTGAAACAGACTGCTGCAAAAGTATTCACAATATGTTTTTGTCAAAACATGCCACGTAATTCAAAATAAAAAGGATTTTTGCTGTTAAGAAAAAAGTCATGAAAAAGATTATAGGACATCTTTAGTGCATAGACTGGGGTGTTTTCATAGATATAATTCCATGTGAAGCAACCCCCCTCCAGTAACAGAAAATATAATGATGTTTATAATTTATACTAAACATTTTATAAAACATTAAAAGCTTTATTAGAATGTTTTAGTAACATCAAAACCTGGATAGTAATTTTTTAGAACTTTTATTTTTATTAAGAACAAAACTGAAGACATTCCTTGGCTTCCTATGTGTTTTAGGATTGATTTCAAGATATTATTGCATGTTTTTAAATCCCTTAATGGGTTGAACACCTGTCCAGATCACAAAGGGCATCAATGCGCTTTATGCAGTATGTTGCTTCAATGTCACTGGTCTGCTGACCAGCTCCTCCATATTCTAGAGACTGAACATAATAACAAGGGGTCAACCTTTCTCTGCCATAGAAACTGTGGAATGAGGTAAAAAGTACAACTTAAAACATATTTTGGTCTTTCTTTTTCAACCTGAAAGCTTGGGTATTTGTGTGTGTGTGTGTGTGTGTGTGTGTGTGTGTGTGTGGTATTAGGATTGGATTGGAAAGGATTCAGAGAAATCTCTGTGCGCAATGGACAAGGCTAAAACCCAGTATTGGATGCGTAGGATCTTTGGGCCCTCAGGCGGCACTGGATTAAAAACAAGAAAAATTCTATCATGGAAATCATTTTATGGATTCAGGAAGACTTTTCAAAAACAGTTAACTGTCATTGTAAACATGGCTTACTGTACCATTCACAACTGAAGCTTATATGTTTTGAAACTGTGTTTGTAACATGTAACTTAAGTGCACAGATTCATAATTTGTATTAGTTTTTACACATTAAAATCTGTTGTGGAGATTTGGATGATGTTTTACAAAAAAGAGAAAATGTGTTTGTAATGTGTCTCCAGGCTGTCTGTTTTCTTCCCTCTCATTTTACTTGCCATTTCCCTGGGTACGAAGACTGCAGCCTGTTGCCCATTTGTGAATCTAAAGCTAACTGGAGGAAGGAGGCTTTGAATGGACCAACCAGGAATAAGGAGAGGCTCATAAAAGGAAACTCGCCTGTGGTTAGAGGCGGCTTTCTCGTCCACTCGCTAAGGATCGTTTGGCACATGTGTTGAGCTGCCCTGCAGCATTCAATTTGTTTGTGAGAGGTTTGTGGTGGTAGTAAGAGGGCTGGGTAACTCTGGGGGAACCTGTACATTTTCACACATGTTTTCTGTTAAAAAACACTAGGTAGTAGGTTGGTGCCACCCATGTAATGTTTTGAGCTTATTTTGTGAGATGAGGATTAGGATCGTCTTTCTTTGCTGTTTCCCTCTTAGAGTAAAGCTCAGCTAGGTTCTGGTTTTGTCTCTTTGGCACAACCTAGCGCTCCCTTTCTCCCCCACATTGTTGTATAAGCTGTTGTTATGTGTGGTTGGGGTTTACTTTTGTTGTTTGTTTGTTTTTGTTTTTTTGAGAAGTTGATCTGTCAAAACCAGGCATAACAGTGTAAAAAAAAAAAAACAACTTTAATTAAAAAGGATATTTTTTTATTACAGTGTTTGTGTAGTTGCTGTAATTTGTCACATAATCACATTTATAGTGCATTCTGTGTGTACTTATTCTTCTGTGTTATACATTGGCTTTAAAATCACAGTAGAGGTACAATAATCATCTTAATCTCTGATTTAAAATTCCTTTCATCCAATTTTAAATTAAATTAATAGAACATAAAGTACAGCCATCTGAATAATAGTGCTATCAACCTTTAACTAGGCCCTCACCCATCTAGTCATTTTTTTAAGTGATTTTAGTGTCCACAGTGGCAAATACTTGGGAAAAAAATACTACATGTAGCTGATTTCAGAGATATGATCGAGTCAAACTTCATAGCACAGAGACTTAATTCCAGTTTTGCCTGTTATATGCAGTAATTGCATTTGTATTAACATGAACCCTTGGATAAATTAAGCCCTGTTGTTGCTGCTGCTGCCATTGCTGTGGTGGTGGTTGTTGCTGCCATGGTTGTGGTGGTTGTGGTGATTGTTGCTGCGATTGTTGTAGTGGTGGTTGTTGCTGCCATGGTCGTGGTGGTTGTGGTAATTGTTGCTGTGATTGTTGTGGCAGTTGCTGCAGCCCTTGTTCTTGTAGCTCCCATTGTTGTGGTTGTTGTTCTTCTTCTGCTGCAGACATCTTCAAAATTGAATAGCACAAGAGTCCATCGAGAAAGACTTGAAAGTTTGTGAAATAATACACATTTACATAAATTACAAAATAGTCTTCTATTGGCAGCCCAGAGATGGTCCGACTATAGATCAGGTAATCAAGAACAAAAACCGGAAGGTAGACAACTAAGAAGGTGCACAATGCAACAGTTACAATTCGTAGCTTGTCTTTTTTCCTCCCTGTGAGTTTAGATTTTGCAGTTATAGCCAAAGCCAGTCCGCAGGTGAGAACTTCTTGCATGTATAGTACTTCAATGGTGTAGAGCATAGAACTATAGTATAAAACACAAATCAATAAAGACACCACAGAGAAAACACAACGTAGTTTGGAACCCAGGTGTGGGTGGCAGAGGTAAAGGATTGAAATGAGGGCAGTCAGGAGATGTATCATCACTAAATACCGTCTTGAAAACATCCACAGGTTTTCGGTGTACAAACATGTGTTTCCAGGACAGGTAGCTGCAACCAGGTGACTTCCTAAGGTCATTGCTCCGATGACATTTAGAACATCGATGAAAATCAGAGCAAAAAGAGAGACATGGGTGTTCTGAACACCTTTGAGGTTCCCATGGTCACACGAGAAGGACATGATGAAGCTTCTCTTAAAAAGACTGAGTGCACCTCTTTGGTCCCAGAAGGCACCAATATAGGTAGCCAGGCCCAGCAGAGAGGTGGACAGGAGAATTCCTGCAGCCAAGTTGGTGTTTACCACAACACCCCAGTTTTTTGTGCTGAATTCCATTTTTGGGCCATAGGGCGATTTGCTCATCACATGTGTGATGTTCTCCATGATGTGGTGGTCTTAACCAGCTTTGTGAACCTGCTGGAAGAGAGAGAAAAACAACATATTTTCAATTGAATATTTTCCTGTTCTGACCTTATTTGTTTCAAAGAAGACACTGTTTACAGTGCGATAAGTCATATATGTTTTTTAAATCAGAACTGTGCAGTAGCTCTTTGCAAGACTTTCCTATGGCTTATTTTTGTGAAAAGGTAACCGAACGTTGAAGTATAATAAAATTGAATGAATACACAGGCAAACACAGCTTTATTTCAAGCCAAATTCAAATTTTTAATGAATTCATGTGTATTATGTAGAACACAAGCAGAAAAAAAAGAGATTTGCTTTAAAGGTTATAACCTATGTTGTAGCTGTGTGACTTTTACTCGACTGAAAAAAACTGAAAAATGTGTGGAGCATAGGGAACAGAATCACTCGGAAATAAGTTTAGACTCCAATTTCTCAAGATGTGATACTGTGAAGCATCACAGTCGTCATCATCAACTTAAAATAAAATGCTTTGCAACAGTCCAACACTTCACCACAGTATTGCAAATTAACTACTGTAGTATTTTCATGGAACATAGTCAGTAACAAGACTGTTTTGAAAATGTAAGTGATACAAAGTATAGATATTTGCCTTAAAATACAGAGAGTAAAAGTTAAAAGTTGTCAGAAAAATAAAAGTTCAACCATAACTCAAGACCAGATTTAACTATGCAATTTTTTTGGTTTCAATCTAAATGTTTAGATTTTTTGCCAGGAAATGAAGATTTAATAGAATTTCCTAGAAACCCATATTTGTTCATATTTAAAAATAGAGTAGAGCAGTCCTAAAGTGCTGATCACCTCAGAAACAAATATTAAATACATAGAGAACAACAAAGTTTTACACGATGGTTGTGCAGTGCAGACAGGTTTGCTTCCCTTTAAGCTTTTCTTTAAATACATAAACTTTGAACATGTTTTTAAAAAATAAACATGTAAAAAAATAGACACTGAACCCCTTTTCAGAAAGAATACAATACTACAAAACTATTAGTATCAGTTAGATCATATATAACAAGACTTTGGGGGTGAAATGAAAAAATATCTAATCTTACCTGACAGACAGTCTATGCTGATGAGTTGTGCCCAGGAGAAAACTACAAACTGCTGTGAGTTGCATATTTATAGTAGTAAAGTATGTTGTAAAACTCATTATTCAAGCCCATGTCTCGTTATCTTTACTTTTATTATCGGAAACACTCAAAACAGGATTCTTTGCCCTCATAAACTTGACACAATCATTTAGAGAGAAATGCAACTGAAGCATGAAACCAAAGGTTTAGTTGTTCAAATAATCAGGAACATTAAGGAAAATGTGTTTTGTATAATCTAAAAGTATTCAAATCAAGTCAATTTAATGTGGTTACATTAAAAGGCAGCTTTTGGGAGCATGAATATTCTGATGAGTGCATGGCAGAGCCCACCCTGGTATTTTCTGCTATTGAGGATAAGTCGGATAAAATAGAGATTAAAATTGTGATGTGGATGATTTAAATTTATGGGGGGAAAAGGGGGAATATCTGTGAATGTTTTACCCTTTAAAACCTGAACCATGAAATAACTGCCAGAAAACTTTTTTGATTATGGAGCGTCTGTTGAACATTCAGACAAAATATATAAAAAATATATCAAATTTTAATCTGCATCTGAGTTTTAATTTGTATCACATTTGCTACATTAGCCACATTTTTCCAATGTAGTCATTAAACATGTGCCATGCAATTTATATCATTTTTTGAGGTCATGTAGAAGTGTCAAAAACTCACAGAAACACTGGCTTTAAAGGGTTAAGAGAAAAAGCAAAGAGGCACAGAAAAGAAGATCAGACACCAGCGAGGGAGGATAAGAAGGACAGACGCAACAACGTTGTCATCCCCTATGTAGCCGGTGTATCAGAGAAACTCAGGAGAATTTTCTCCAAGCATGACATCCCGGTGCATTTCAGACCCAGCAACACGCTCAGACAGAAACTGGTTCACCCGAAAGACAAAACGCCAAAACACAGACTTAACAATGTGGTGTATGCTGTACAGTGCAGCGAGGAATGCTCAGACCTCTACATTGGAGAGACCAAACAGCCACTTCACAAGCGCATGGCACAACACAGAAGAGCCACCTCCACAGGACAAGACTCAGCAGTCCATCTGCATCTTAAGGATAAAGGACACTCTTTTGAGGATGCCAATGTTCACATTTTGGACAGAGAGGACAGATGGTTTGAAAGAGGAGTGAAAGAAGCCATCTATGTCCACTGTGAGCGACCATCTTTGAACAGAGGCGGGGGTTTACGACACCAACTGTCTGCCATCTACAATCCAGTTTTGAGATCCCTTCCCAGACGCCTTAACGCCCACTCACATCCTGGGCCATCTGACCTCAGGAATTCGCATGATAAGGTGGGGCCAGGTTTCACAATGAACTTACCCGAAACTCTGGCTGATTGGGACCCACACCCAGTTTCACACCTTGGCTCAGGCGATTAGAGGATCATCAGGGGGTCCTTTTGTCCCTCTGTGGGGGGTCACTCCCACTAGGTTTATATCTGGGACTCTCCACCATTTGACCTTAGAACTGAAGAAGCTTCTCGGATGAGAGGTGAAACGTCTTCAAGCAACTTAAAGAAGTCCAGACGCTTTTCTTTGCAAGCGCCTTTGAAAACTAGAGAAACATTTTATGGAATGCTGACCTGTTAACGCTGTAGGGTCAAACCACCAGAGTACTTCAACACTTTATTTTTCCTCTATCAAACAAAAAAAAGTATTTAGTAACTAGTTTTTGTTGTTGGGTTTTCTTTGTACTTTTCCATGCATCAATAAAATAAAAACACTCAGACACAATCAGTCACTGAATATTCTGGGAAAAGTGTTCACACGTGAATAATTTAAAGGTATTTGCAACAATTCGTTTTTCAAAATACTGCTTTTGGGTTTCTAGATTTATTTAAAACATAGTCTTTAAGAGATTTAAAAATCACTGCACTCTGTTTTAATGACATTATGGATGTGCAATAAGTTGTCTTAAAGCTCATGACCATGTTACTCAAGTTCATGTAGTATGTAAGTATAGTAGCCAAAGCATATTAGTATAGTATACAGTATATAGTAGTATAGAGATACCTCTGTTTTTTTTATCGGGGCGATCGTGGCTCAAGAGTTGGGAGTTCGCCTTGTAATCGGAAGGTTGCCGGTTTGAGCCCCGGCTCGGACAATCTCGGTCGTTGTGTCCTTGGGCAAGACACTTCACCCGTTGCCTACTGGTGGTGGTCAGAGGGCCCGGTGGCGCCAGTGTCCGGCAGCCTCGCCTCTGTCAGTGCGCCCCAGGGTGGCTGTGGCTACAATGTAGCTTGCCATCACCAGTGTGTGAATGTGTGTGAATGGGCGAATGACTGGATGTCTGAAGCACTTTTGGGGTCCATAGGGATTAGTAAAGCGCTATACAAATACAGGCCATTTACCATCTTGTACAAGTGTTCTAAATCTTGCAAAGAGGTTGCACTATGCCTGCATGTATCTGTCACTTAGATGAGCATGAGATGACCTTCTTTTATGGATTTTCCCTGTTCAGCAAAAAGTGAGAAAAACAGACTATTGTGCAACTTTAGTGCACAGACTGAGGTCAAGATGGAGGGTGTGTCTCTGTGTGCGCACAAACTTGTGGTGGTGCTGAAGCCATGCACTTTACCCACTTTATATGCATGTATGTGTTGGAAATTTTAGGGTAGACGCAGGAAACCCTTCATGAAGAATTATGATTTGTTTTATCCAGATATTGTGGCTCAAATGGTGCATTCAGTCTGGCTACTCTTTGTCTTTTCTTTCCTTCCAAGGTGAAATAAAAATGAGTTACATATATAGTCCATTTTATTAGTACTGGGACAGTTACACATTTCTTGTTGTTCATGTTGGAATAGATTTTTTTTTTTTAAATCACAGTAAGAGTGTAATGATTGTCATGTCTTATTTTATCTGTACTCCATCCATATATAAGATATATGACCATCCACTAAAAAAACTGCTAAAAAATAGCTTTTACAAAAGTCCATCTTCAACAAACAAAATCAAATCAAATGACATGAAGCTGATTTTACTGTTCACAAATATTAAAGGTAGATCAGTCCAAAATTGTGAATCAGTCACTGTAACCTTGTGATGATGAATCATAACAAACTTAATGGTGCAGAGACTTGATTCCTGTTATGCAGTAACTGCAATTGTGTTACTTGAATAATTTAAGCCTGTTGTTGGTGGTTGCTGCTGCTCTTCTTGTTGTTATTCCCATTGCTGTGGTTCGTCTTCTACTACACCTTCTTCAGCAGACAATTTCAGAATTAAGCAGCACAGGAGTCCATCGAGACAGACTTTATAATTTATAATATTGCTCTGATGTAATATTTACAGTATAATGAGAAAAGTACAGGATTTTTAAAATATATTCAACCACCTTTACCCGTAAACAGCTGCTGGCAGTGGTTTACACAAAGCATAATAGAGTTTTCCTAAGAAGAGTACAGGTTTTCTTTGCTTGTCCACATTTAGTGTCCAGTCTCTTTGTCAATATCTGCAGCAGCAGATCATGAGGAGCAGAGGGAGAACCCAAATGCATGGAGATGGGAATTAACAGAAGGTGAGTCATTTACTAAAGCTGTTTGGTGAATAATCCAAGAAGGAGAAAACCAAACTGAAACAAGGACATAAACAGGAAACCTATAGGAAACAAAACACTAGAAACCTGAAACTCTTGGACAAGATGACCTGATGTTAAACCTTACAAGTGAGGAGGGGAGGGTGCACTTTCTTTTAACCACGACTGCAGAATGACTCTCTCTGACAATACAAATAATATCAATCACTGTTTAAGTCAAAGCCTGAGTCTTGTTCTGAATTATGTCAAAGAAAGTCAACATCTTGATTTCTTGCAAACCCTCTTTTTTCTGTCCATTTATTTTTACAATTAAAATCTACTTTGTAATGGAATAAATATCAGTTACAGCCAATGCCTATCTGAAAGTTAAAGAAAATTAAGGAAGCAAATCATAGTAATTTCCCTCAGTGTTAGCTACCTAACCTAACAAAGCTTTAGTTATCGTGTTGCTTGTGCTGCATACAGTGAAAAACAAAGAAGTAACCAAAGAAAACTCCCTCACAAACTACAGGAGCTAGTTGGTTAGGGACAAGTTTGTTTCCTTTAAACTTTTCATCAGGAAAATAGACCTCAAACAGCTACATTTTTGGACTGAACCCTTTTAACAACGAATGGGAAAGATTATACAACCTCTGGTCAAACAGGAAAAAACAATAAGAGATTTAAATGTTTTCTTCTTCTGTATCCCATAATTTGAGAACACATATTTATATTTTAATGTGCTTGTCATGGTCTGGCTGGCAGACCGTGGGGAGATGGGGAAATAGGACCCAAACGCCGGACTTCTTCAGTGCAACAGTGTTTATTTACAAGGTGGTGAAGTAAACAACAATAAATCCCCAGTTTCCCAGACTCCCGTGTAGTGTCTTCTTCCCAAAAGTCCCCGTGTAGTGCTCTCTGCCCCAGTGTCCCTGCACTCCCTGCTCCTTCTCTCCTCCTGAGGGGAAAACAATAGAGGCAGCCGTTACACACTTATCCCAGCAGGCATACACTCACACTTGACTGTGCTTGAAGACTGACGTGTAGTCAAACGCAATAATCCCACATCGGTGGAAGCTCCATTGCTAATCTAAATAGCTCCCCTGACGAGACCAGATGAGGAGCAGGTGTGCGGCAAGGACTTCGGGTGTGGCCAGCCCTCAAGTCAGGCCACGCCCCTAGGGTTGAAGGTGCCTGTAACTTGGCCACAGAAGAAAGGCAACACACACACCTGCCTACATACAGATGTGCACAGGGGCAGTGCAGACAACACACCAAATAATAATAACAACAACAATAATAATAACAACAATAATAACAAAAGCAGTCATAGTCCCCACTGCCCATGGACCCCGAGTCCCCAGAGCCGGGTCCGTGACAGTGCTAGTCATAAAATATAGAAAATTAGGGGTGAAAACAAAAGAAAAAGATGAATATTACCTGATCTGTAGAGGATAGCAATCACTTGTCTCTAGGAGCAAACTACTCAGTGGCAAATCCTCAGTGTTTGAATTGCATATTTAGGGTAATAAAGTACCTTGTAAACTCAAGGATTCAGCATATGACATGTTTTTTTGTTTCCCTCTTATCATAAAACCCACACAGGTGCTTGTATCTAGTGGATAAAAAGCATTCATTTCCATTATTCCCCATTAAAAGCATAAACCTTAGCTTACCACACAGTTTGTTTGTTTTTACCGTGTTAATAGTACAGCAGCCTCTGAAAAAGCATCCATTTATAGCATGATTCATTTCCCATAAATTCATCCATTTCTCCATTTCTAAATTCATCCATATCCCATCATCAGTTTGTTACCTGTTGAAATTCAGAGCTTCAGATGGAGCCTGAGCAGTCAAGCTTTATAGCATCATGTTTTTGATGTTTGTTGATGTTTTTAAGGGCTTTGTCTGACTGAAAGCACAGATTTGCCATCATTTAACTGGATACGAATATATTTATTAATATTGTGACTTGAGTGTACTGTTTTTGCTGTATGGCATGAGGCAAAGCTGATGTTATTTTCAGAGCACCTGCATATGGATCTCTGTCAGTATGTAAGATGGACATAGATTCAAGGTCTGAAGAGAGACAGTAGTTCTCTACACCTGCATTCTTTCCAGTGACTACCAATCAGAAATACTTTCAGACTGTATATAATAATGTCATTATAATAAAGTCTTTGGGACAACAACCCTTAGTTCCCATCCTCTGATCTTAGTATGCAGTTTCCTGATGTGGATAAACAATTTTTAGGATATGCTTGTTGGTTGATATTTTGTAACACACAAGTCATTAACCAATGGACATTTCCTGTCCTCAGTTCTAGAGTCTCGTACTCCTCTCAGTCTGGTTTCAATAGAACAACTTCACTTCATTAACCAGTGGGTGGCATCATTGTGCTACAGGAATCTTTTACATAGTCTATTGTGTAGTCACTGAGGAGTACGTGCACACACATGAAACAATAGCTGGATAGACTCACTCATAGAGTCAAAGGGCACTGAAGCATCTGGATTTACTTTTTTTTATAGTCCATAAAAAGATTACTGCTTCATTGCTGTATGATTGTGGACTTCGTGTTCACTGCTTGAATTGTACGAACCAAAAAGACCTTAAACTGGACTGGAAGTAACAATAATATTGTGTTGGATTACAATACTGCTTGCTACTATGTTCCAACATTATGCTATGTTCTTATTTTGGTCAATTTTGATGGTGCTCTAACTTAAAGGACCGATACAGCCAAAAGAGATTTGGATCCCTTTTACTTACTCATTCAAGATTTAGAGGAAAATTGATGAGTAACTGGGCTGTGTTGTGGACATTACAGCTTTTATCCAGGGCCAAAGAGAAAAAATATATAAATTGCTTTCTTGGTTTTTCAGCTGAACCTCGATATTTTCCTCAAGGTCCTGAAACCATCTTGTTATAGGTCACTTGGAGAGTGCGTCTTTTTTCCCTCCGGGCATAATGCCACAGGAGAGCCCACCAAACACTCTTCGATAAACTAGATTTTGATAAAATCAGAAAATGGGTTACTGTTTCTTGGGCTTTTGTGGAAAATCACAAAGCTGGTCTTGACTGCTCTATTCCTGAATGTGGAAAGCTTAGTAAAAACTCCCTGTTACTTGTGCAGCTTTGCTAGCGCATGTCTGGTCCCATATTTCTCTGCATCTCACGTAATGGAAATTCTGAACTGAAATACAATACACGTTAAATACACCAACCTGCTTTCCACAATCTAAGTGCACACCTTTGCCTCTAACTCCAGTAAATAAATACTTAGAAGTCTATGTTTTCAAAGTTGTATTGTGAATTTCCACAAAACTGAAAAAAAACTTATAAGTCATTCTCTAATTGGGAGTTTATCAAAGAATATGTTGGTTGAAATAGGAAAAACTGAATGACGTATACTTATTTATGTCTCTATCTTTATTTCCCATTCACTCTATTGGACCAGGTGTCAGTAGCTCACCAGGCTGAGTAGATGACCAGTATATCACCATTCTGCCCCAGTGGTTTGATGTTGTCTTTCTCCTTGCCGGTCTGCCTTACTGTCCTATATAACAATGAAGGTATAAATGCCTAGAAATAAATCTAACAATGCTGCAAATCAAACTTTAGCCAAGCCCTCACCCAAAAGGAAATTGATCTCAACGTCCACAGATACTTGATGAATGGACAGCAAAGGCCAATGAGATGAGAACTGTGAGACAATTTGCCTGCTATAGGCAATATCAAATATCAAAAACATCAACTCTTGGACAGTGTGTCTGTTGCTGAGATTAAGGGAGTTGAGTCCTGGTTTAATATTATCCATTTTACTGGCAACATTGAACTGTTTCTTATGGCTTATATGGCTTAGAGGTGGTTTGCACAATGACTGAAGTTATGTCCTGGGTTAATGATCTTCTTGAAAGCACTGCGTTAGTAACTTATTCAAATGCCTAATATAACAGCACCCTCTGGTGGCTGTGTAGTCCATTAAGTGTAGGGGTTGTAGTGAGACTCAGGAGCGTACTTCTATGTGAAGAAAGGAATGCAGTTAGTTAGTGTGACAGAAGAGGATGCTTTGGATAGAGTGAGATGGAGGCAGCTGATCTGTGTGGCAAATGGAGCAGCTGAAGGAATGAGAAGGCATTATTTACTTTTCCAGAAGCATCAAATCTTGCACATTCAAAACCCTAATGTTGTTGGGGGTGGTGTAGTTGTAAAATGTTTTAAAAAAACATTGCAGTTGTGAGGCCACTACTTTTTCCCAAAATTTTAGTAACAAAAGAAGCTTTGACATCCAGGCCAAGGAGTTTCAGCAAGCACTGTATCAATGCCTGTTTAAAAGTTACAAGAACGTCTACTAAAGTAGCCATATACGATCTGTTTTCCTATTCACAGTGTGAGGATAAACATCTTTTTGCTCACGTAAAGTACATGAGAAACAAAAATACTTGCATTTGGTTTTGTGCATTGTCATCAAGCAAGCATTTTAAATGTTTTAATAGAAGCAGCAGTGGCTGACTTTAACTTTCATGTAAACATTGAGGATTCAATGTCTGGAATTCGGGCATGAAATCAAAAGAAAAACACTGAAAACTTATTTCCAAGGGCTGCTAATGATTTGTCCCCAAGATTAGGGGTGGGTATCATCATTGATTTCTATAACTCATTTGAATCTGGTTCACAAGGTCCAGATTGGATTCAGTTTTGATCACATCATTCAAACTAAAATCTATTAGAAATTGATTTTTTTAAATCCACCCCTACCCAAGGTGATTACAACTGATAATCATTGCCTTTTAGAGCTATTTAGAACTATAAAGTAGATTGTAATACTTGTAAAACTTTAAGCATATGCCCTTTTTTAGTTCCTTCTAGTATTGTAACCTGTTAAGGTGCTTGCATTGACTCCTGAAAGAGCATTCACTTAATTCCCATGAAGTTGAATCAGATTAATGATTCAGCTATTTTGCCACAGTGACAAGAGCTGTGTTTGGAGTAAAGTTGATGCTTTCCAACCTAAGAAAATTGAACCAACTGTTAAGCATGGTGGTGGTAGTATCATGCTCTGTGGTTGTTTTGCTACCATTGCAATTGCTGATACATCAGATGGCATAATGAAAGAGGCCTACCCACAAATTCTTAAGCTTCACCTCAAATTCACAAATAGATGGTTAAAACTTTGAGACAGTTGGGTGTTACAACAGGAAAATGATCCCAAAAACATGGATTTAAATGCTATGTAATGTTATGTTATTTATTTTAAAACAGTATTTAAAATCAAATAATGTCAGAGAGATTACAATGGTGATGACCATTTCTGATTTCATCTTTATTACATTCATGTTAAGATGAATAAGACAGGAAGTACAGCCAACTACAAAATACTGATACAAATCAACCTTTGCTTAAGCCCTTGCCTCCTATTTAACAAATAATGTCAAATACGTTTAAAGAAGAAATGAACAATTTCCACAGACATAGATAGTTAAAGCCTGAATAGCAAAGCCAATTACTAATTACATTTGCAAAAACAGCAAACCATTGACCTTCAAAATCCTGGTGTTGCTGCTCCTGCTACACTTGTTACTGTTGTAGTTGTAGCTCCCATTGCTGTTGTTGTTCTTCTTCAGCAGCTGACAACTTCAGGATTAAGCAACACAGAAGTCCATTCATAATCAGGTGACAGTTTGTGAAAAGCAAAACATTCACGTAAATTGCATCGTACTCGTCTGTCACCTTCCTGTTGTCAGTGCTGTAAATTAAGCATTCAAGAATAAAACTGGGTAAGAAAACAACTAAGAAAGTGCACATTGCAAGAATCCCAATCAGGTCCTTCACTGTGGCAGCAGAAGGTAATTCAGGTGGCACTCTAAATTTTGCAGCGATACCCAGAACCAATCCAAAAGTAAAAATTGCCATCATGTATGCTGCCCACTGGATGAAGAAAGTATAAAATGGGATCAGAGCACACATGATTAAGTAAATAATTGCAAAGGTACAGCGTATTTTAGTTTCCTGTTGTGGGTTGCAGAGGTAAACAAGCGAAAAATAGGCAGTTAGGAGATGGAAAATCACTCCGAACCATCGCGAAATAAAACATATCAGAACAGTGTAGATACAGGTATATTTCAAGTTGCAGGCAGAAGTAGCCATCTGACTTCCCAAGATTATTGCTGCGATTACGTTTACAATATCCATGGAAATCACAGAGATAAGAGGTCCGTGGATGTTGTGAACACCTCTGGAGCTGAATTGGTGGCATGAGTAGGGCATCCACCAGCTTCTTTTAAGAAGAACAAGTCCATCACGTTGATACCAGAAGGCCCAGATATAGGTGGCAACTCCGAGGAGGGTGTAACCGAGAAGAATTCCTGCACCCAAGTCAGGATTTCTCACAACACCCACAGTATTGTTGGATGATGTGTCTTGTCCATAGGACCAATCACTGATAAGACTTGTGATGTTCTCCATAGCTTTGTAGTCTTAATTAGCTTAATAAGCTTTGTGGGCATGCAGGAGGAGAAAGAAGAAAAAACATCTAGATCAACACTTTATCAAAGACATTAAATATTCACATGTAATACTGATCTGTTTTTCCAGTTACAGTGTGAGGATAAACATCTTTTTACTTGTTCTCATAAAGTGCACAAGAATGAATATTCAACAAACTTTACTTTAAGTAGCTGTTGCTACCAACAGTTTTGGGTGTTAAACCATATAATCACCATTATATAATCATTTTTATTATTTACAGTGTGGCACAAATAACATGCGGTAGAGTGCCAGTACTGTTTATTTTTGGTTCATCAACCACCTGCTTCATAGTCAACATTTGACCTGAAAGTCTAACTTAAGGAAGTGATTTTAATTCTGTTTCTTCAACGCCAGCGAGCAGCTACCTAATCTTTACTCTCACAGAGTTCAATTATCTTTTCTTAACAGTGCTGCAGACTGAAGCAAAAATGTAGTTTTCATTAGCAATATATAATTTGAACAGTGTATCTTTGTATCAAACACTTACATATAACTTTCATGATCGAAGGGAATAATAATGAGAAGGCACAACCTCGAACACAGAAAAGAACAACGTGTTTAAATCATTAAAAGCATTTTGTACTCATTGTGCCCATAAAAAAATAAAACTCGTGAAAAAAAGGTTAAAATCCATCTTACCTGATATACAGAGGTTACTGTCCACAAAGTAAAAGTAACAAGTGAGAAACATTGTCTCTTTCAGCTGCAACTTTAGGGATATAAAGCAGATCATAAAACTAAGAATTCAAGCACATGCCCTCTTTTATTTCATCTAACCATCAGACTAGTCATAATCTATGCAGGTGCTTGTATCTATTGCATAAAAACATTAGGTTAAGTCCCATTAAGTTAAATAGGATCAAACAAAATTTTTAACTGATATGGCTGATGTGATATCAGTAATTTAAAAAGTCAGAAGATTGGGAAATCTTCAGATATAAGAGGAATATTATCATAAGAGAAAAACAAGAGCAGCATTTTATGTAATCTTTTTCTGACCTTTGTCTGCAAGTTATGTATTAATCCACTAGTATGGTGGCAGTGTCCCAGACCGGCCCGCTTCACAATAAAAAGAGTAGTAGGTAGGTTGGTTGCTGAGTTTAAGGATTGCTGTTTGAATCACCTGTGCGAGAGTAAAGACGCAGAGAAATACAAGAACTTCACGGACTCAGTCGGAACGCACATCTGAAACTTTATTGGCAAAGCTGCAAAAGCAACAAGGAGTTTCTATAAAGGTTCACACATCCAGAGATCGAGCAGTCAAGTAATTTCCCACAAAATCCCCCAAAACCTTCAGTTTTCAGTTCAGTTCAGTTCAGTTTAGTCTCCGAAACTAATATGACCTGAGAATGTGCCCCTCTCCAGGTCTTTGTATGTTGTATGTTGGAGTGAGTTTGAAATCACAGAGGAGCTGGACTTTATTACACTTACTGAACATTATTACACTTATTTAACCTAATTTTTATTTCTCACTGAACAAGCATGACCATTCATTCATTTTAGGAATGGTGATCAGATAGTGATTAAATGTTGCTGTTTTTATTATGTCTAATTCCTGTGATACATTATGTCAATCCAGTTCTTCTTGGTCACTTAAAATATCTTGACTGGTGACTTCATTCATGACAAGTATGTTTGCAAACCCATTTACAGTAGTCTATTGAATTTTTTTTTACATGCTGCAACCTAGTGTTGCTTTGGGTGATGACATGGAGATAATTCCTCAACAACAAGAAAATAATTGAAAAAATATTGCACACATAAAAATCCACAGGCCAGTTACTCCTTCTCATTCCTGTGATCATGGTGCAAATGTCGCTCTGTGGAGGTATGTAAAAACGACAGATGTCTCAGTGTCTCACTCCAACTTTATTAGCTGACTCAGCAGAACTTCACATACAGTAAGCGCCAAAATCTCCACCCCAGCACTTCCCTTCAGCTTGGGTGTGAGTGGAGCCACCTTTAAGGAAGCGCGAAAAGCAGCCTTAAGCGACCTGTGGAACCGTTCACGCGTCGCATTAGCTTGCGGGTTGTATGCAGTTGCGCGGTGGACCTTGGCCCTCAGTCCATCAGCCATAGCTGATCAAAACTCAGAAACAAACTGGGGGCCTCTGTCTGAGGTAATGTCCACAGGGGGTGCCGAAACGCAAGACCCAGGTTGGCAAAAGCGCCTTGGCCACCACTGCTGCGGTCCGCCAGGGGGACCGCCTCCAGCCATGGGGTGGTGCAGTCAACAATAGTCAAAAGGTGTGTAAAACCTTGTGACTGCGGCAGAGGACCCACCAGATCAACATGGACATGATCGAAACGTTTGCCGGGTATGAAGAACTGCTCCAGGGGTGCCTTGGTGTGTTTATGAACCTTTGCACACTGGCATGGAATGCACGCCACCGCCCATTCCTTCACCGATTTGTGAAGGCCCGGGCAAACAAACTTTAACAGAGGACCAGTTTAAAAGAGGCCCAAAAACTTGACAACGCCATTAAACAGGAACTACTGGACAAGGGCGGCTGATGGAAACGTCACAGACCAGGAGAGGGCCGCCGTCCTGTACGGGTATGTCTTCCAGTATGAGGCCCGTCTGCGTGGATTTAAGCGCGAGGATGTCTGGGTCACCGCTCTGATCGGCAGCTATGGCAGAGTAGTCTATGCCGACAAAGACGGGAGAAACCAGCGCACGGGACAAACAGTCCGCCACATGATTGGACTTACCAGCCACGTGCTGAATGTCCGTGGTAAACTCAAAAATGGCTGCCAACTGGCGCTGCTGGCACACACTCCATGGATCAGAAACCTTGGACAATGCAAACATCAAGGGTTTGTGGTCCACATACGAGGTAAAGTGATGACCCCCAAGAAAAAAACGGAAATGCGAAAATGCAAAATAGTCCATAAGTGCACGTGGCACCAGGACGCTCTAGGCCGTAGGTCGATGATCGATTTTGTAATCGTATCACCAGACCTGCGACCATATGTTCTGGACACTCGGGTAAAGAGAGGGGCTGAGCTGTCAACTGATCACCACCTGGTGGTGAGTTGGATCAGGTGGCGGGGGAGGACGCTGGACAGACCTGATGCACCTAAACGCGTAGTGAGGGTGTGCTGGGAACGTCTAGCAGAGGCCCCAGTCCGCGAGATCTTCAACGCACACCTCCGGCAGAGCTTCAACACCATTCCGAGGGAGACTGGGGACATTGAGTCCGAATGGACCATGTTCAGCGTCTCCATTGCCGAAGCTGCTGCATTGAGCTGCGGCCACAAGGTGGTTGGTGCCTGCCGTGGTGGTAACCCCCGAACCAAATGGTGGACACCAGAGGTGAAGGGAGCCACCAGGCTGAAGAAGGAGTCCTATATGGCTTGGTTAGCCTGTGGGACTCTGGAGGCAGCCGACAGGTATCGACAGGCCAAGTGGAATGCGGCTCGGGCAGTGGCTGAAGCAAAAACTCGGGTGTGGGAGGAGTTCGGAGAGGCCATGGAAAAAGACTTTCGGACTGCCTCGAAGAGATTCTGGCAAACCATCAGGCGTCTCAGGAGGGGAAAGCGGTGCTCTACCTGCACCGTGCATAGTGCTGGCGGAGTGCTGCTGACGTCGACTGAGAAAATTGTCAGGCGGTGGAAGGAATACTTCGAGGACCTCCTTAATCCCACTGACACGTCTTCCGAGGAGGAAACAGAGTCTGGGGATGAGGGGAATGACCCGCCAATTTCCGGGGGCGAGGTCACTGAGGCAGTTAAACAACTCCTTGGTGGCAGAGCCCCTGGTGTTGATGAGGTCCGCCCCGAGTTCCTGAAGGCTCTGGACGTTGTAGGGCTGTCCTGGTTGACACGCCTCTGCAATGTTGCGTGGAGATCAGGGGCAGTACCTGTGGACTGGCAGACCGGGGTGGTGGTCCCCATCTTTAAGAAGGGGGACCGGAGGGTGTGTTCCAACTACAGGGGGATCACACTCCTCAGCCTCCCTGGGAAAGTCTATGCCAGGGTGCTGGAAAGGAGAGTTCGTCCACTAGTCGAACCTCGGATACAGGAGGAACAATGCGGTTTTCGTCCTGGTCGCGGAACACTGGACCAGCTCTTTATCCTCTCCAGGATACTTGAGGGTGCATGGGAGTTTGCCCAACCAGTCTACATGTGTTTTGTGGACTTGGAGAAGGCATTCGACCGTGTCCCTCGGGGTGTCCTGTGGGAGGTGTTGCGGGAGTATGGGGTGTCTGGCCCATTGCTACGGGCCATTCGATCCCTATACAACCGTTGCAAGAGCTTGGTTCGCATTGCCGGCAATAAGTCGGACTCGTTCCCGGCGGGTGATGGGCTCCGCCAGGGCTGCCCTTTGTCTCCGGTTCTGTTCATAATTTTTATGGACAGGATTTCTAGGCGCAGCCAAGTGGCGGAGGGCTTTCGTTTTGGTGGCCTCAGAATCTCATCTCTGCTTTTTGCGGATGATGTGGTTCTGTTGACTTCATCGGGTGAGGGCCTCCAGCTCGCACTGGAGCGGTTCGCAGCCGAGTGTGAAGCAGCGGGAATGAGGATCAGCACCTCCAAATCTGAGGCCATGGTTCTCAGCCGGAAAAGGGTGGAGTGCCCACTCCGGGTCGGGGATGAGTTCCTGCCCCAAGTGGAGGAGTTCAAGTATCTCGGGGTCTTGTTCGCGAGTGATGGGAGAAGGGAGCCGGAGATCGACAGACGGATTGAGGCTGCAGCTGCAGTAATGCAGACGCTGCACCGGTCCATCGTGGTGAAGAGGGAGCTGAGTGTAAAAGCGAAGCTCTCAATTTACTGGTCGATCTACGTCCCTACCCTCACCTATGGCCACGAGCTGTGGGTAGTGACCGAAAGAACGAGATCGCAGATACAAGCGGCAGAAATGAGGTTCCTCCGAAGGGTGGCTGGCCTCTCCCTTAGAGATAGGGTGAGAAGTTTGGCCATCCGGGAGGGGCTCAGAGTAGAGCCGCTACTGCTCCACATCAAAAGGAGCCAGCTGAGGTGGTTCGTGCATCTGACAAGGATGCCCCCTGGGCGCCTCCTGGGTGAGGTGTTCCAGGCATGTCCCACCGGGAGGAGGTCCCGGGGCAGACCCAGGACACGCTGGAGAGATTATATCTCTCGGCTGGCCTGGGAACGCCTTGGTGTTCCCCCGGATAAGCTGGAGGAGGTGGTTGGGGAGAGGAAGGTCTGGGCCTCTTTACTTAGGATGCTGCCCCCGCGACCCGGCCTCGGATAAAGCGGATGAAGATGGATGGATGGATGGGCTATAATGGTTGTATTGCAAAATGCAAAATTTCACTTTCATATTATGAGTTACAGCACCCTCAAGTACACAGAATTTGTGGAATTTGGATTGAAATTTTTTCCAGTCACTTACCAAAAAGCTATATTAGAAAATAATTTTAACACAAAAGGAATCAGGTCGAAGCCTGGCATGTAAAATCGAGACGTTTTTTCCTGTATTGACCAACCACCTAACCCAGATGTTGATATCACAATTGAAATTATCAGTTGATTATCAGGTTTGTAAACATCCAGGAAACATCCAGTGGTCACAACCAATGGTTATTTTTGTTATTCTACATCCAGACATTACGTAAAATATAAATGGTGCAGTTTTGCTATTGAAACTATGGTGAATCCCACTTACACTGATCAACTGCAAGGACTACAACTTCAACAACATGCTGACACACGTTGAAAAGTAGAAACAAAGCTGACTGAAAGCATTTCACAGGGAGGCTCATTTACCTTCCAAGGAAATAAGATAAGATAAGATAAGATAACCTTTATTAGTCCCACACGTGGGAAATTTGTTTTGTCACAGCAGGAAGTGGACAGTGCAAAAGTTATGACGCAAAAATTAGAATACAATAAGAATAAATACAGTACACAACTGTACAGAATAGAATAAAATAATATACTATATACAGTAGAATAAAATAGAATAAAAATATACAATAAGATAAAAATAGAATACGAATGCTATATACAACTGAGTAAAAATACAACGATGTATGGGGAAGTATGGGGAATGCTCACATTCAGGTTAAGGCTGAAGTCCACAAACCAGTGATCTAGGTCATTGTATCTGTAGATATCTTCCATAGTAGAGTTTGTCACCAAAGACTGCATGTGTGTACTTTTGTCTCTTTTACAACCTCATATAACTTTTATAGTTTGGTCTGTTGCATGTGATAGTGAGCTTTGTATCAATAATAAATCATTTAAATGTTTCCATCCAAATGTGCCCGTCTCTATCTGTCCTTTCCCCTTCTACAGTGTGCACGTCACATGGTGGTTCAAGATGAAGGATGAGTCTCAATGGATTCTCGTATATGTCGAGTAATGATGAAGTGCGGAAGAAATATGTATCTTATTTACTTTGAAAGAAACGTTGGCAGGAAAGAAGTCTTGGCAATGCGAAAACATTGTAACTGGAAATTTTACTATGTTTTGTGCTGTTTTTAATTGACAAAAACCTTTAATTGTTACAGTCAAGGAAGCTGACTGTGTGGAGTGAGGAGGAGGAGCCAAGTGCAGACATCTGTCAACAAAACTTAAACTTAACAGAAAATGAGCCGTTTATTAAAGGCTGGTTTTGACACTACAAAACAAAGGGCAAAGGAGAAACTACACATTAACCTAAACTGGATGAACTAAGGCTAAACACAACCCCCCCAAAAAAAAAACAAAAAACAAAACATGAATGTGAACATGGGCACCTGATATGAAAAACCTGAAATATGAGAAGGCTTGTACATTAAAATCCTAGAAACCATGGCATGAGCACAGCAGTATAGCAGGACGACCAGACAAGGAATGAAAGCCACTCAGAGATTAAATACACACCGGAGGTGATCAGGGGAAGTACAAACATGTGTGGAAACAGCTGATTCGAATGAACATAATGACACCAGGCTTGGAAGAACATTTACCATGAGCAACATTCCTATGCTTTTTAATGAAATGGGATTCACCTTTACCTTCCATTACATAATGAATTAACAAAAATCACTGATTTATCTTGATTTGGGAAGCCTGCATGGAAAATTCTGATTGTCCAAATTTAGATCTTCAATACAATATCTTGTGGTTGCCATTCAACATGCTCCTAGTAATACGATTACTATCGTGTCTTTGGATGGATCTATCAAGACACTCTGAGGCCAGCCATTTATACAGTGGAAAACTAATTTAAGAAAACACAAATGATTAAAACTCTTAAAACTAATAAATTATATTTCTTTAAAATGTGACAATGATGTCACCAAACAGATTTTTTTATCCATTGTTTTTAAAAAATTGATTATATAAGAATATCACATGCTGAAGCATGAGAGAATACCATGGGATGCATAAATAACTAAGCTGCTGAAGTAGGTATGTAATGCTCAATTAACTTAAAACAATTCAAACTAGCCTTAACCATCTTTGAAATCTTCATTACATGCTTATCAAATTTACACTGACACAGGCAGCATTTAGAGCATTTAGAGCATAAGAATGATTCTTTAACTGGTATTTGTGTGAAATACCCACAAAGCTCTTAAAGCCTAAAGCACTGTCACCAAGCACTTGGTGAAAGTGGGAATGAAACTCTCTTTTAACAGGAAGAAACTTCGAGCGCAATCAAGCTAAGGGAGGAGCAGCTATCTACTGCAATTGGTAAGCGGTGATGGGAGAAAGACAGGAAAAAAGGCACAGTGTGGAAGAGAGACAGAGATCAGACTAAGGCTCAGCTTTATTGTCATTCAGTTGTTTGACATGGAATGAAACATGGTTTCTTAGGTCTTAGTACTGCAATATGCTTCCAAACAACAGATACAACAGTATAACTAACTAGAATAAATACTCAAATAAATATATAAAAATATAAACATATAAAATATATATAAAAACTATGTATTAAAATATACAAAAATAAATCGACCTTAACCCTTTCATGAAAAGTGGTCACAGGCTGTGAAACACACCCTACCTCCACCCTGAGTTGAGAATAACTGCAATGCCAACACTCATGGATATTACACATAATGCAACCAACATTCTTACCTCATTAAACCGTATTTATTACAGCACAACAGCAGGGCTGTAAAGTAGGTTATAAAACATGTGCCTCTTTTATTTGTCCTTTGACTTGTCATCAATCTACACACGTTTGCAGGTACTGCCTGAAAAACAAGACAAGAGCCCACTAAATAACAGCAACAGCTGGTTGGTGGCTAACAGCTGCAGAAACAGCAGCACCAACAGAAATGTTCAGTATCGCTGTCATCAGTGTGTACAAATTTTTATTTAATTATTTTTACACAAATGAAAGTAAAGACACAACAGACAGCTGTGATTGTTATAGGGTACTCTCAACAACAGAAAACAAAGTGAAATTAATCTAAACTAAAGGTAGACCAGCTAAACAAACAGAGGAAGGTAAACAGGCATCGTAACAAGCAACTAGGAAAAACTATAGCTCTAAATATACTGAAATAACGAGGGAGGGAAACATGGGGAAACACAGCTGAAACTAATCATGCTAGACAAGACAATAGAATCAAAACTAAGCACAGCACACACAAGATGAAAGACAGGATAAAATAAAACAGGAAGTAACTAAGTGGTTTTACAAGCAGAGATTAAAAAAAATTAAAAGAAAACTTGACAAGAAGGCACAGGGAACACAAGGTGCCTATGATGAACAAAGGGCCAAATACTAAGACATTACAACTATGAAAAACCAGATAACTAAAAAATATGAAGACAATAAAAACTCAAACCATGAATAAAACTGGAACTAATGACTCAGATCTCAGAACATTAAAAAAAAACATGCGTTTCAAAGTCCAAACACAAAATGCTGGGTCAACGACCAAGGACCATGATGTTTACAACTCTTCACTGCTCATGGAAAGTCATAAAGGAAGTTATTGTTCTTACACTGAGGTGTCATCATAGACATACCTCTGCACACCTACACATCCTCTAAGTCTCTAACCTAGACCCATGTTTAACATGATAATTTTACCAAAAGTGACCTATGCATGGGAATTTTAAAGTCAGATATGTTTCTCAAATGCATTACCTGAGTTGAGGTTTTGATTTTTGACAAGCTCAGCATTCAATCTGGCTGATCTTGACCTTTTATCTCTTTCCAGGGGGAAGTAAGAGAAACAGTTTCTTAAAAAATATCCACTGACTAGTTGAAAACTGTGTCAGAGTAAAGTAAGTGATTTGTGTAGATTGATAGGGTGGTGACCGTGCTTTTATTCGACAGATATCACTAAAAAAACATTTTTTTTTGTGTGGGAATAGACTGTTTGACGAGGGCTGTGCCTTTTGTTTAATGCAGTTATTAAAATGAAAAAAATAATAATTGTTTTATACTTCTTTGTTCTTTTCTCTGTTAAGTTCAGATAAAATATGAGCATCAAATATAGCCAATGTTTATTAAAAAGACAAATGTGTTTACATTTTTTTATTGAATGGAAGTTTTAGAATGCAAAGTGTGTAAAGTATAATGTTTTCCTCTATAAAAATAAATTACTTGCTTTTCTTTGATATACATTGGATTTAAAATCAAGCATTAACAGTGAGAGTACAATGCTGATCTTCAACTTGGATTTTATCTTCATTACATTCACTGCAATATGAATATGAGAAGAAATGCAATCTTCTAAATACTGCTGGAGATTAACTTCTAGTGAAGCCGCCATCCCTCTTTAACAAATGAAGCAAAATAAGTTTAAAATAGAAAGTGATGTCCACAGACAAAGACAATGTTGAGGCGTTTGTCCAACATATCCATCTACAAACTCACATAAGTCTGGTGCAGAAATTTAATGTGAGTTTTGTCCATTATGTATAGTAAATATAGAAGCATCACGTCTCCAGCCCTGTTGTTGCGGTTGTTGCAATTGACGTTGTTCCGGTTGCTCCTGCTGATGTTGTGGTTGTTGCCACTGATGTTTTTGAGGTTGTTGCCACCGAGGCCATTGACTTTGTGGTTGTTGCGACTGATCATGTAGTGGCTGTTGCCACTGTTGTTTCTGTTGTAGTTGCAACAGTTGTTGTGGTTGTTGCTGCTCTTCTTCTTCTTCTTCTTCCTCTTCTTCTTCTTCTACACCAGCAGACAACTTCATGATTAAGAAACACAGGAGGCCATTGAAAATTAGCTGAAGGTTTGTGAAGAATAGAACATTCTTATAAATCATTTCACTGTCAGAGGTGCCGATGATGTTGAATAGGCACTCAAGAATAAAACTGGGGAGGAAGACAACCAAGAAAATATACATGGCGAGTGCCGTGATCAGTTTCTTCTCTTTGGCAGGTGCAGGAGATGCAGCTGACAATCTAAAGTTTATAATGACACCCAAAGCCAACCCAATGGTGATAACTCCCAAAACGTAGATGGCCACCTGTTTTACAAATGCATAAACAGGGGACAAAACACAAATCAAAATGGAAATTACTGTTAAAAAATAGTACTGTTTGGATTCGCTTTTTGGATGAATAAAGCGATGCAGGCACCAAGCAGAGGTCAGGAGATGTAAAATCACTCCATATAATCTGGTCAACACCCATGTGACTGAAAGCCATGAAGAACTGCAAGAGATTCCACAGTCGGAGATAGACTCAACATATCCACTTCCTACACTTATTCCCATGAAAAAATTTACAATATCCACACAGATCATATAGGTAAGAGGACAGCGGATGTGCTTAATGAGCCTGCGCTGATAAAAGAAAACGCAGATATAGGTAACCATGCCCAGCAGAGAGGTGGACAGAAGAATTCCTCCAGCCAAATTGCGGTCTTCATAAACACCTGCTCTGGTGTTCCCCATTATGTGATGGTCTTAACTAGTTTTATGGACCTAATGGAGGAGAAAAAGTAAAACAGAATTTTTTTTCTATTTAAAAAAAAATGTTACATGACCACACATAACTTTCTATAATCTTTTCCACACCGGTCAGACATTTCATGTTAAAAGTGTTACAATGCAGATTGACAAATTCATAAGAGGAATTATTTTATGTATAAAACAATGGTAAATATAACTATACAGCTTGGGTCATCCATGATGCCACTTGGACACAATGTGACCATTTAAAGGTTAAATTCTGACATTTTTTTTCTCAGTGCCTATTGTGCTACTTTTAATGTATTTGCTGTCATAACTGAATTCGACATATTTGTTTTTGCAAATTAGCCTATAAAACAACTTGCTGAAGACTGCAATATCTCTGCTTAATGCTTCATTGAAATCGGGAAAACTAAAAGTTATCCACAGCAAAAATATTAAAATCACCTCAACGCATATTTTTTAGAAATTAACAAAACAGGTTCAACATGTTTTTCTTTTTTTATCTTCACACAATGCATTATGTTCATTGTCCAATTTTCATTGCACTGTGTAAAGAAATGAAAACAATTATTACTGATTACAAGTGATGAAACTGCAAAATGTTTACTTTTCACGGATGTAATCCAAATACATTTATCAGCATTAAAAGAATTAAAAGTAAGAAAACATTTAAAGTGTACTCCTACCTGTAGGTACTGACCATCTGTTGCCAAGCGAAAGCTTCTGAGTGACAAACACGTCTCTTTGTTCAGTATATTTATGGCTCTGAAGTGCCTTGTAAAACCCTTGGCACATGATTTCCAAACACACCCACTTTTAACGATGAATTTACTTTGAAAGCAGGCAGCACTCTGAATGCATGTTTCTTTTTGGTGAAATGGGATCTAACTTTGGTCACATTTCTTTACACTGAAACTGAATTCACTTCATTTTAATTGTGAGGGATTATATGATGTAAAAGACATAAAACATTTGCACTTTTTATACTTTTATTGAAGCCTGGGGAAATCTGCTGACAAAGTATGAGATAAAAAAAATAGTGCAGAATTTTATAAGATAATAAAATCTTCTTGCCACATTGATTCAGTTTGCATTATGCAACATCCATCATGTGAAAAACAATGTCAGATGTAGCAAATATGATTGTAATCCTAGTCACGACACGTAACACATCGTACTTGAGACCTTAAACAATTATTTCATGCCTTGGGCTTTAAAGGATTAAACATTGCTTTTACCTGGAAAACTTTGTTTGAGCCACTTTTGGGGTGGAATGCTCAAATGAAAATGGGTGGTGGTCATTTTCATGGTGAACACAGCTGGGTGGTTTCACCTGCAATTTTAGGATAAAGATTTAGTGCTAAAAACTATCTAGTAATGTAAAGTATTTTTGCCTGATAATAGCTATAAATATATTAGAGAAGCATGGCACACAACATCATTGTATTTGCACAGCTGATGCTCATGACTCAGCTGTGTCTATGAGCATTAATTATGATCTTGCTCTTACTGGTCATGGGTTCTCTCCGGGTATTCCAGCCTTCTCCCACAGTCCAAAGTCATGCAGTTAGTGGAGCTGGGTTAATTTGAGATTCTAAATTGCTCATAGGACTGAATGGGAGTGCGAATGGTTTTGTATCACTCTATGTTAATACTGCATCGGACTGGCGACCTGTCCTGGGAGTACCCTGCCTCTTAACCCATGTTGCTGGGATAGATTCCAGCTCCAGATCATTTGTAACCTTCACAAAAGCCTTTTCAGTTCTGTGATGAGCTCTGAAACCTGACTAAAACTCTTCATATAAACTATTCCTCTGCAGATGATCAGTTAGCGGTTTTAAAACTAGTCTTTCAAGACTTTTTAAGATAAAAAGTCTTGAGATTGGCCTATAAGTAGCTAGGATAGCTTTGTCAAGTGATGACTTTTTAAACGGTCAGATTATTGCCACCTTAAAGGCCTGTGGTATGTAGCCTATTAATAGAGATAGATTGATCATATTTGAGGTTTAACGGTTAATTAATAATAGGATAATTTGAACAGTCGTAAAGGCATGGGAACTAAAAGATGGAGGAGGAAGTCAAATTGATTGATTGAGTTAATTATTGAAGTTCAGAAGGATCAATAAGACAGGACTCTAATATCAACAGTATTGAAACTAGCTATACATAATGACACTGTCTCTATTATTGAGTAATTGTTTCCTCTAATTGTTAACCTTTCATTTATTAGGAAATTCATGAAGTCAGGGTTAGGGTTAACCCTAACAGTTAAGGTTAAAGGAATACTCAACAGATAGTTCAGCTGAGCGCTGGCTCTTTGCTAGCTTTGCTACCGTGCTGAAGGAAAATCTGGGATGGTTCTCATTTTCTTCAACAAACAACAACAAACTCTTTTTCATGGATAAATCAAGATGTTCTAAAATGGTGAAATAATATTTTCTCTCAAGTTTATGCTTTAAGGTGTTTGAGAGTTGTACCAGGGAGTCAAGTAATTCTGACTTGAGGTTTTCTCTTTCAAAGGAGCCATCACTTCCAGAGCCATTTTCAGTGATGATGTAACCATATTAACAAGATAATCAACTTCTATGGGAATATGTCTTGGAATGAAAATGTCAGGACTTCTTTAGGTTCAGGGCAGGGATAACTCAGTAGGTAAAGTGTTGGCCCTGTGATCGGAAGCTCAGGGGTTCAAGTCCCCTGAACAGCTACCCTGAGGTACCCCTGAGCAAGGTACCGTCCCTACACACTGCTCCCTGGGCTCCCAGTGGCAGCCCACTGCTTCACTGAGTGAATGGGTTAAAAGCAGAGAGGAATTTCCCCACGGGGATCAATAAAGTATACATTATTATTATCCCCGAAGCTTATTCAGTTCTAAGAGCAATTCCTGAAGAGTCCCAGATTTTAAACCCTATGAGAGTGTCCCCCCTAGCCACACTTATTCAGTGTTATTCAGAATAAAAAGGGAATTTAATTTGTGCATTTGTGAAGACGACCCCACTCGACCCTAACCTCTGCATTGCATTCATTGAATACCCTGCAGTGTTATTGTGTTATTTCTTAGATCTGAGTGAAAACCAAATTCTTCTTGTAGTTGTGTAAGGATATACAATACTAATGATGTAGGTACTGATGATACTAACAACAAATATGACGTGGGCATAAAAAAATGATGTTCTGGGTTGTTGCATAGTTTAAGCACAGAAATGAACTGATATGATGTTATATTGAAATCTAATTGACTTTGGCACAGTGGTAAAATATTTACCAACTACAGTGCTGTCTAATTGTTCACCACTGGAGGGAGTAGGAACAACAGTAGAAGGAACATGATCTAGTGTGTGAGTATGAGAAATACTAGCTAGATGTGGTCAGGCCTCAATGCATGGCTTGTGCTTAGGAACCAAGGGAAGGGGTGCCGGATTCAGTTCCTGAGTTGCCCTCAGTCAGAGGCAGTGAGCAGGGGTGGGTAGACTTGTATACACCTGGCTCCTCCCATTGTCCCATTGTCCTCCCATCACCCCCACTCAGATGGCTTGTTGAGCCTGGGCGGTAGAAAGTCACTTCTTGACAAAAGTGACTTTCTACCGCCCCACTGTTGCCAAGTTAATGCATATTAGATCATTAAGTACTTAGTAATTGTAGGATTAAAGAAATTATTCACTGCTACTGTTCATAATCATCTTTATCATAGCATTAATCATCATTTCATCAAAGTATTTATTGAAGCTGTTGGCATTATGTTATAATTTGTATTACAGGTGTTATCATAATCACACTAACCTTTATTACAAGTGCAGTTATGACCACTTTAAACTGTTGAGTTTAAATTTAGAATCTTAAATGCTTATATGCTGATTATATTGGGTTATATAAGAAAGGCCCAACTCTGAGTACAGTCTGTGCCAAAAGTCTTGACAGGAAACTGCATGCTTTTGCAGAGCATGCTTTTGCACCCAGAAAGTGAAACTAAGCAGAGTGTAAGTGATGTGGAGCTTAGATGGTTAATCTTACAGTAAAATAGTAGCTGAGCAGAGGCCTGAGTGTATTCAGCAACCTGCTGCGTTGGAGTTTGCTTGGTAACAGATGACTCAGAATAAGTCAGGAAATATACTTCTAAAATGTCTTTGTTTCCTCTGTAAAGTGTGCATTTTTTGGTTGTTATTTTTAGGAGCTGTCTGGATGAGGTTTTGAATAATCAGGTTATTCATTATTATCTTTTATTCGTTTATATTCTTTTTTTATTAAGCTTTGAGTAGTGGCATTTAATTAAAGCATTTATTCAATATATACATATATAGTTTTAGTTAGATTGTTACACATATGAGAGTGGCCTCTGTCTGGTTGTGAGTTTTAGTAGGCGAGGTGAGAGGTGAAACAGAGTGCCTGCAGAATTGACAGTTTTGTTGCAGAGCATGCATCTGAGGTTTTGGAGAAGCAAGAGCGAGACGAGCTACAGGAAGCACCTGGCTTGGAGGCGAAGAAAATGTTCTTTTCTGACTGTGTCAAAACAGAACATTTGTGGTTTTGAAAGTTATTGTCACGGAAAAGAGGGACCCAGGCGCGGTTCTTGCTCACAGAAACACAGTGCGTTTATTTACAGTGAAACAGACAAGTCCAACAATCCATTCAAAAGTGCAATTTTCCAATCGTGCTCGTCCCTTGCTCCCAGTGCGTTCCGTGTAGTAACTCCCTTCGTGTGTGTGCTCCCCAACTCGCTTCTCCGCTCGCCCCTCCTGGAGGAAGAAGGAAAATCCAGCGTTAGCCACACGCTAGCCGAATAACACACTCACACTGCTCGCACAGACTGTACCAGTTCGGAGTAATAATCCCACGTCGACTGTCGCCGTGAGTCCAGGTTAAATACCCCTTTCTAGCCTGGAGGAATGATTACCAACCACTGGTCAGGTAATCAGCTGCAGGTGGGCCGGCAACAGCGAAGGGGGACTCCCAATGACGACAGTCGCCAGGACACGCCTCTCCCACGGCGCGCACTTCCGTAAACAACCCCGAGGGCCAGGGAGGGAGAAGCAAACACATATACAGAAAACATAAACACAAGCAGGGTCGTCCGGAAAGGGCCGTCCGACCGTGACAGTACCCCCCCTCTAATGGGAGCCTCCGGGCGACCTGGCAAACTTGTCCGGATGCCGGCGGCGGAATTCTCTCACCATGCGATGATCGAGAATGGCAGACCGCGGCACCCAAGAACGTTCTTCCGGACCGTACCCCTCCCAATCCACCAAAAACTGAAAGCCCCTACCGCGGCGCCGGGCATCCATTATGCGAGTAATGGAATACGCCGGGGCGCCGTCGATAATCCGGGCGGGTGGCGGGGGCCCAGGGGGCGGGCACAAAGGGCTGGTCCGGACGGGCCTAACCTGAGAAACATGGAAGACGTTATGTACCTTCATAGCAGGCGGAAGGGCCAGCCGGACCGTCACCGGGTTCAGGACCTCCTGGATGGCAAAGGGGCCAAGAGACCGGGGGGCCAGTTTCTTGGACTCAGTCCGAAGAGGGATGTGCTTGCTGGAGAGCCACACCCGCTGGCCGACCTGATAATCCGGAGCAGGAGTGCGACGGCGATCCGCCAATGCCTTGTTCCGCCCGGCCGTTTCTCTCTCTCTCTCTCTCTCTCTCTCTCTCTCTCTCTCTCTCTCTCTCTCTCTGTGTGTGGAAAAAGGCAACATGTGGGATTTAACTGTTTAGGAAGAGGGGGAGTGACGACAGCGAGAGAGAGGGAGACAGCGAGTTTTGAGATCTTAGAGATTTGTGGCGTTTAGCCTGTAGTGTGTAGTTAGTGTGTTATGTAGTCGTTGTTTTTGTGTTAGTGATTGTAGCTGACTGGTTCTTGCCATATGAATTCTAACAGTTGTCAAATAGGGCTGTCAGCTGTGTACCAACCTGACTTCTGCACAACACAACTGATGGTCTCAAACCCAATAAGAAGTGCAGAAATTCCACAAATGAACCCTGGCAAGGCACACCTGTGAAGTGAAAACCATTTCAGTTTACTACATCATGAAGCTGATTGAGAGAAGACCAAGGGTTTGCTGCACTGTCAACAAAGCAAAGGCCTGCTGCTTTCAGGAATCCAAACTATAAGACATATTTATAGAGTTATGTATCAATTTCTTTGCTAAATAATTCCATATATCTTTCTTCATATATTCAATGTCTTAAGTTTGTATCCACAATGTAGAAACTAGTAAAAATAAAGAAAAACCATGAGAAACTAATGAGAAAGTGTCTCCAAACGTTTGAGTGGTAGTGTATATTTGGTAAATGTGGATCGAATGACAAACAGTTGTATTCTACTATCATATTTTTCTTTCAGTTGGAGACAATCCTAAGAGATCGAGAGGTGGCTGATTTCAGTCTTAAGTGGCAAGATGACAAATATGGACATGTCTTTCAACGCCAGCTAAAAACTACAGAGAAGACAGGTAGCTTCCTACAGAGATCACATATTATTCAGCAAGCTTTCATTTGAAAAATACCAATGATTTTGTGCAAAGTAATTTAGATAAGGTGCCAACAAACACCAGAAAATGTTTTTCTCTCTTTATAGGATGCTGACTGCAGAAGTGCTTGTTCTGCAGAATTATTGGTTTGTGGAAATGCATTATTTAAAGATTGTATCTTGCCTCGGGAAGTTTATCATAACAGGTAATGGATATTATAACTGAACTTAAGTCAGTAATTTAAGAACACTGGATCTCATCCCTTTTAGCCCCGAAGTAGTCATAAAAACCTTAACTATAGCTGGAAAGCAGTGCTTCTAAAATATTTTATCTAATGTAATAACATGAACTAAAATCCAAGTGCTACTAATAGATGCAAATAATGTTTTAAGCTTTAAAAATGTGCCTAGTAATTGTTTGAACAATGTTGTCTAAGTGCTTTATTTTGCAAAGGCTTAAAAAAGCATGATGATTAGATTTTTATTTTTTTTATTTTTTTGCTTCAAGCTGTCAGTATAATTCAAATAAAACATTAATAAAAACATTTATAGTTGTCACCAGACTGCTTCCTCCATTAGTCATTCTTTTGCTTACATGTGGCCAACATATTTCTATGGGACAGCCACCTCTCCTAATAATAGATTGGATTTATATAGCGCTTTTCAAGGCACCCAAAGCGCTTTACAATGCCACTATTCATTCACTCTCACATTCACACACTGGTGGAGGCAAGCTACGGTTTTAGCCACAACTGCCCTGGGGCAGATGATAGAAGTGAGGCTGCCATCAGCCCCTCTGGCCAACACCAGTAGGCGGTAGGGTAAAGTGTCTTGCCCAAGGACACAACGACCAGGACAGAGAGCCCGGGGATTGAACCGGTGACCTTCCGGTTACAGATACGCTTCCCAACCCCCTGAACCACAGTCCTAATCCATGTTTATGGTGGCGTGAGGTCTGTCCACAATAAAATTACTTTTTCCTTTTGTTTTTATTGATGATTTCCTATGTCCTCCCCCATTAAAACTTGTTTTGCTTTTGCTCTTTGATTCAAAGAAAAAATGTTGGAGTGAAAGTTGCACCCAGAGAAGAAGAATTATGTATTCACTCCTTAATAGAACTAGTAGCAGAGTGTTGGTTAAACTAAGTTTTTTTTTTAATCATATTTGGACAATGATTAAAAAAATCCTTTTTTAATCATTGTCATAGACAAGGAAATATTATGACGTAGACACATTCAAATAGTGGAAATTTGGTTTTGAGATGAGGTGTAACATAAACAAACTATATATGTAGATATGTAGATATGTATACATATGTATGTGTATTTATATGTATGTATATGTGTATATATACGTATACGTATGTATATGTATACGTGTGTGTGTGTGTGTGTGTGTGTGTGTGTGTGTGTGTGTGTGTACGCGTGTACACGTCATATCTGATTTGCAACAGGAAAACGTTTGTGATGTCATATATGTAAAGTAGATGCATAATGTCAAGTGACAAAAGTTCTGAGTCATCCTTCAAGTGACTGTAATTACACACAAAGTTCTAATAGAAAGATTTCACTTTGCAAATTCAATAATATTTAGTTTGGATCTTTACAAGTTTATATATATTATTTACAGGTCTACATATCTAATTTTTAAGTAGCTATTTTTAAGGCTTGTTTTTGTTTTGTTGTAATGTAATACTAACATAATATGTAATAAATAGAGTGGGGTTTTTTGTTGTCTTTTTTTTTTTTTTGTAGGGTTTGAGACAAAACAAATAAGGATGATTTTCCATTCAAACAACCTCCTGTAGTTGACTGCAGCCATATTCAAATTCCTCTTGGTATTGCCAGGACGCTCTGCAGCCAAGAAAAGATCACATAACACAGATAACTAAGCATAGTGGCATTTCCATGAGCCTTTAAGACAAATTCTTTCAGAGTTATAATGTGTTAGTGACTCTATTAGATATGATGGCAGCTGAAACCAAGCAGGGTAAACTAAGAATGAATCATTTCTGGGCATAATGCAGCGTAACTAAGAGAGGACTCAGAGCCACCTGATGCAGCCCTAACTGTATGCTTTATCAAAAAGGAAAGCCTAATCTTAAAAGTAGAAAGGGTGTCTGACTCCTGAATCCAAACTGGGAGTTGGTTCCACAGAAAAGGGACCTGAAATACTCTAGGAACCACAAGAAACCCGCAATCTGAAAGTTAAGTATAGCTCTATAATGGAGCTTAAGAAGAGTCCGGCCTGATTCTCTTACAGTATGACAATCATAATAATAAGTACAGTAACAGTAACATTAGTTAGTGACTAAAAAGACTTTTCTCTGTTTCTCACATAAACCATTTCAGTGCCTCATCTTCAGCTGCAGGTCTGAAGTGGAGACTGCAGGTCTCTTTTGGGAGCTGGAACAGGCCATGTCAGAGGGATTCTTAAATCCAGTGGCTCGCTTGGAACCCCAGTCGAGTAAAAAAGTACCTGTTACCAGGTACTATCACCTAACAGAAAACCCTGAAAGCCGTGTCAAGCTGACACAAGTAGGTACTGATAGAAAAGGGCTACCACTGTCTTTCCCTGCACATGTGCGCTCCACAAGTATTAATTCTCAGTTGAGATTTCTGTAGGTTTTGGTTTTCAGTGTCTTTTGTACCTTATATTCCATGTTTTGGATTTTCATTACCCGCCAGATAAAGTTTGAGTTTACCACAGCCTGCCTTTTTTTTTTTTATTAGTACCTACTCAGATCAACTTGGCACGGTTCGCAATGGTTTTGCAAGATCTCGCAAAAGTCCGTCTTAATTTTTTTTTCTCCCATGTCCCCTGCAGGGCTCCGTACCTTACACTGGTTTGCATATTGCTATCTAATGACTTTACTTGGCAAATATGAACTTTTTAAAAATTGAATCATTAATGTGTATTCTGTGTATATGTGTTGTTGTATTTTGCAATGTTGATAGTCACGGAGTGTTTGCTGTGATTCAAAAAGGGCCAGCAGCAGAGTTGGAGTGGTGTTTGCCCCTGCTTCCGAATAAACGGCACGGTCCGAGCCACAAATCGAGCGCCTGTGTCCGACTGGTCTCTCTGCGGTGCACCCCAATCCAACACAAACTAACACAACGCAGAGCCCGGGGTGTAGGGAGGCCCCTGCACTGGTTGGGTTACAAAAAAAAACACCCAGCACGCCCCTGCGGGCGGTTTATCCTTCAAGCTCGGGTCCTCTACCAGAGGCCTGGGAGCTTGAGGGTCCTGCGCAGTATCTTAGCTGTTCCCAGGACTGCGCTCTTCTGGACAGAGATCTCCGATGTTATTCCCGGGATCTGCTGGAGCCACTCGCCTAGCTTGGGAGTCACCGCACCTAGTGCTCCGATTACCACGGGGACCACCGTTACCTTCACCCTCCACATCCTCTCGAGCTCTTCTCTGAGCCCTTGGTATTTCTCCAGCTTCTCGTGTTCCTTCTTCCTGATATTGCTGTCATTCGGAACCGCTACATCGATCACTACGGCCGTCTTCTTCTGTTTGTCTACCACCACTATGTCCGGTTGGTTAGCCACCACCATTTTGTCCGTCTGTATCTGGAAGTCCCACAGGATCTTAGCTCGGTCATTCTCCACCACCCTTGGGGGCATCTCCCATTTTGACCTCGGGACTTCTAGGTTATACTCGGCACAGATGTTCCTGTACACTATGCCGGCCACTTGGTTATGGCGTTCCATGTATGCTTTGCCTGCTAGCATCTTGCACCCTGCTGTTATGTGCTGGATTGTCTCTGGGGCATCTTTACACAGCCTGCACCTGGGGTCTTGCCTGGTGTGATAGACCCCAGCCTCTATGGATCTTGTACTCAGAGCTTGTTCTTGTGCTGCCATGATTAGTGCCTCTGTGCTGTCTTTCAGTCCAGCTTTGTCCAGCCACTGGTAGGATTTCTGGATATCAGCCACCTCCTCTATCTGCCGGTGGTACATACCGTGCAGGGGCCTGTCCTTCCATGATGGTTCCTCGTCTCCCTCCTCTTTCTTGGGTTTCTGCTGCCTGAGGTATTCACTGAGCACTCGGTCATTTGGGGCCATCTTCCCAATGTATTCTTGGATGTTCCTTGTCTCATCCTGGACTGTGGTGCTGACACTCACCAGTCCCCGGCCCCCTTCCTTCCGCTTAGCGTACAGCCTCAGGGTGCTGGACTTGGGGTGAAACCCTCCATGCATGGTCAGGAGCTTTCTTGTCTTTATGTCAGTGGCTTCTATCTCCTCCTTTGGCCAGCCTATTACCCCAGCAGGGTACCTGATCACGGGCAGGGCGTATGTGTTGATGGCCCGGATCTTGTTCTTACCATTCAGCTGACTCCTCAGGACTTGCCTGACCCTCTGCAGGTACTTGGTGGTTGCAGCCTTTCTAGCGGCCTCTTCATGGTTCCCATTTGCCTGCGGGATCCCCAGGTACTTGTAACTGTCCTCTATGTCTGCAATGTTGCCTTCTGGTAGTTCAATCCCCTCAGTTCTGACTACCTTCCCTCTCTTTGTTACCATCCGACTACACTTCTCCAGTCCGAACGACATTCCAATGTCATTGCTGTATAGCCTGGTAGTGTGGATCAGTGAATCGATGTCTCGTTCACTCTTGGCATACAGCTTGATGTCATCCATGTACAGGAGGTGGCTGACAACTGCTCCGTTCCGTAGTCGGTATCCGTAGCCAGTCTTGTTAATGATCTCACTGAGGGGGTTCAGGCCTATGCAGAACAGCAGTGGGGACAGAGCATCTCCTTGGTAGATCCCGCACTTGATGGTAACTTGTGCTATGGGCTTGGAGTTGGCCTCTAGTGTTGTACGCCACATCCCCATTGAGTTCCTGATGAAGGCTCTTAGGGTCCCATTGATCTTGTACAATTCTAGGCATTCCAGTATCCAGCTGTGGGGCATTGAGTCATAGGCCTTCTTGTAATCAATCCAGGCAGTGCACAGGTTGGTCAGTCTGGTCTTGCTGAGGTAGTCTCGGCTGATTGTTCTGTCTACCAGTAGCTGGTGTTTTGCACCTCTGGTATTCTTGCCAATTCCTTTCTGTGTCCCGCTCATGTATTGACCCATGTGCCTGTTCATCTTAGCCGATATGATGCCTGACAGGAGCTTCCATGTAGTACTGAGGCAGGTTATTGGTCGGTAGTTGGAGGGGACCGGTCCCTTCTTGGGGTCCTTGGGGATCAGGACCGTCCGGCCTTCAGTTAGCCATTCCGGGTGTCTCTCGTTAACTAGCAGCTGGTTCATTTGTGCTGCCAGACGCTCGTGGAGTGCAGTCAGCTTCTTCAGCCAGTAGGCGTGAACCATGTCGGGCCCTGGTGCTGTCCAACTCTTCATACTGGAGACCCTTTCTTGGATATCTGCCACTGTGATGGTTACTGGACCCTGTTCAGGGAGGTCGCTGTGGTCTGCCCTCAGATCCACTAGCCACTGAGCATTGCCGTTATGGGTTGCATCCTTCTCCCATATGCTCTTCCAGTATTGCTCCGTCTCCAGCCTTGGTGGTGGTGTTCTCTTATTGTTCCCTTGCCACTGAGAGTACACCTTTGCTGGTTCTGTGGAGAACAGCTGGTTTATTCTCCTGCCTTCTATCTCTCTGGTGTACCTCCTCAAGCGGCTGGCCAAGGCTGTGAGTCTTTGCTTGGCAGTTTCCACGGCCTCAGGTATGGACAGCTTGCTGTATTTCTTAGGCACCTTATTTGTCGCACCTTTCTGCAACTCCGTTAGTTGGCTAACCTCCCTCCGTGCTACTTTGATCTTGCCCTCTAGCCTCCTTCTCCATGGAGGGTACTGCCCCTTGTGGCTGTTCAACTTGTAGCCAAGCATCTCACTGATCACTGCTGCCGTATTGTAGATCAGCTTGTTAGTGTCGGTAATCGTGGTTGTAGGTATTGCCCGTAGTGCTGCATTAACATCATCTAGCAGACCTTCTGAGGGTACTTCACGTAATCTTGGTAAGCGGCTATAGGGGATCCAGGTTTCAAGCTTGGCCATGATCCTATTTTTCAGGTCAGTTCCTCTCGCACTCAACGATCCTTCTCCTATCGCACTTGGGGCTATGTACCCAATCTCGGGTGGGGGTGATGATATCTCCCCCCTGACCTGGCGTCCTGACTCCTCCTTGCCGTAGCATTTGTGTTGTACCTCGTCAATCTCTAGCTGTGAGAGCAGTCCCTTCTTTCGAATGTTGGAACACTGAGCTACTAGTTGTTTCGCCGTCATTGTGGATGTTGGGTATCGAAGAATCCATAGGTCCCTCATCCTATTCATGTAGCCCCTTCCGCCAGGGTTACTTGCGTAGTAGCATTCCAACAACGCCCTGTTTTCGTCCCTTGCCCACCGATGCCTTCTTGTTCCAGTAGCCCACTTTTCGTCAGGGTGCCCTGGTTCCTCAACACCTGACGCGGACCTTGTTGATCCGGGCGACGTCCGAGCCGGCATGCCTTCATATTTATCTGTCTCGCTCATGTCTGCGGTAGGCTTGCTTAGCATAGGGGGTCTAGCCTTAGGACCCTTACTGGATACAGACGCCCCAGGCAGGAATCGAACTTGCGATCCTCTGTTCCAAAGGCGTGTAGTTTAACCACTACGCTATCCAGGTTACATATATATATATATATATATACATATACATATATATATATATATATCAGGGGTGCAATGATACACAAAATTCACGGTTCGGTTCGATACTTTGGTGTCAATTAAAGATGGCGCCGGTGAGGTCGGCTGCCGTCACGACTGCTCCGACCACTTTTTCTTTGTCTTTGTTTTTTAAGTTAGTTTTCAGCGTTTCTAAATCGGCAAAATCACCACCATTGGGTACATTAGGTATGACAGTGACACTCTTGTTTCTATTGGTATACAATGTACTCACAATTCGAAGTTTTTAACTCCGGATCCGAGCTGGCCGAGTGAGATCTTGAGGGAGAACAAAGGGAAGCGGCGGCGGCCTAGAGGGAAGCGAGCCGGCGTCAGGAACAGGCTGAGAGCTCGTGCACACCGCACACCTCTGCCTAGCATCCTGCTCGCCAACATCCAGTTACTGGAGAACAAGCTTGATGACCTCAGGGCCAGGGTAAAGTTCCAGAGAGACATTCGGGACTGCAATCTCCTCTGCTTCACCGAGACATGGCTGAACCCAGCGGTGCCGGACCACGCCATCCAGCCGGCCGAGTTCTTCTCGGTTCACCGCATGGACAGGACACGGGACTCGGGGAAGTCAAGGGGAGGCGGCGTGTGTTTAATGGTGAACAACAACTGGTGCAACAGTGCGAACGTTGTTCCTCTCACACACTCCTGCACACCAAATCTGGAACTACTGTCCATCATGTGTCGTCCTTTTTATCTACCTCGGGAATTTACATCGGTCATTGTAAGTGCCGTTTATATTCCACCACAAGCGGACACGGTCACCGCCTTATGCGAGCTGCATGAGGCACTCACACAGCACCAGACACAACACCGGGACGCTGTGCTTATTGTGACGGGGGACTTTAATAGCGCCAACCTCAAACGCGCAGCGCCGAACTTTTATCAACACATCACCTGCCCCACCAGGGGTGAAAGGACACTGGACCACTGCTACACTACGGTCAAGGACGGCTACAAGGCACAATCCCGCCCTCCTTTTGGCAAATCTGATCACGCCGCCATCTTCCTCATGCCAAAATATAAACAAAGGCTGAAACAGGAAGTTCCGGTTCAGAGGAAGGTCGCGCGCTGGACGGATCAATCGGTGGCCGCGTTACAGGACACACTCGATGACGCAGACTGGGGCATGTTCAGAAACAGCTCCGATGATGATGTCAACGTGTTTACGGAAGCGGTTGTGGGATTCATCGGGAAACTAGCGGATGATACCGTGGAGACAAAGACTATCACAACGTTTCCCAACCAGAAGCCGTGGGTGGATAAAACCATCCGCGACGCTCTGAGATCCCGCACCGCTGCCTACAACACGGGACTCATGACGGGGGACATGGACCCGTACAAAGCCGCGTCATATAACGTGCGGAGGGCGGTGAAAGAGGCGAAGCAGCGCTACGGGAGGAAACTAGAGTCACAACTCCAACAGAGTGACTCTAGGAGCCTGTGGCGGGGACTAAGGACAATAACGGACTATAAAGCACCAACAACCGGTATGACGAACGCGGCCGTGACTCTGGCAGACGAGCTGAACACTTTCTATGCTCGCTTCGAGGCTGCAGCTAAGGACTCCAACAATGCTAGTGTTAGCGGCGCTAACGGCTGCAGACAGGAAGATACTGCCAGCACCGGAAACGTGCTCGTCATCTCCGAGCATGAAGTAAGGAGAGCCTTCAAGAGAGTGAACACCAGGAAAGCAGCAGGACCAGACGGCATCCCAGGTCGTATCCTAAGAGACTGCGCATACCAGCTAGCTCCTGTGTTCACTGAGATATTCAACATCTCTCTATCTCAGTCGGTGATCCCCACATGCTTCAAAGAGTCCATCATTGTTCCTGTCCCAAAGAAACCCCACCCTGCTTCTCTCAATGACTATCGCCCTGTAGCCCTCACCTCAGTAGTGATGAAGTGCTTTGAACGCCTGGTCAGAGACTTCATCATTTCTTCACTACCAGACACACTGGACCCACTACAGTTCGCTTACCGTCCAAATCGTTCCACAGACGATGCCATCTCTCATCTCCTCCACACATCACTCACTTACTTGGACACTAGAAGGGGGAATTATGTTAAAATGCTCTTCATAGACTACAGCTCTGCATTTAACACCATAATTCCCTCCACACTCACCACCAAGCTGGAGCATCTGGGACTCAGCTCATCTATGTGTCAGTGGATCTCCAACTTCCTAACTGGCAGACCACAGGCAGTAAGGATGGGCGGACATGTCTCAGCCTCCACCACTCTCAGCACTGGAGCCCCCCAGGGGTGTGTCCTGAGCCCCCTGCTGTACTCTTTGTACACATATGACTGTGTGGCCACTACCAGCTCCACCACCATCATCAAGTTTGCTGACGACACCGTCGTGGTGGGCCTGATCTCTGATAACAACGAGACGGCCTACCTGAAGGAGATTAGGAATCTGGAGAACTGGTGCCAGAGGAACAACCTCCTTCTAAACGTCAGTAAGACAAAGGAGCTGATAGTGCACTTCAGCACTAAGCAGGAGAGGAACTACCAGACCCCCGTCATCAACGAGTGCCCAGTGGAGAGAGTGAACAGCTTCAAATACCTCGGAGTTCACATCACGCAGGACCTGTCATGGTCCTGTCACATCAACACCGTGGTGAAAAAGGCCCGACAGCGTCTCTACCACCTCAGACGCTTGAGAGACTTCCAACTGCCCTCCAAGGTGCTCAGGAACTTTTACTCGTGCACCATAGAGAGCATCCTGACGGGAAACATCTTAACCTGGTTCGGGAACAGCACCATGCAGGACAGACGAGCTCTACAGAGGGTTGTGCGGTCAGCTGAGCGCACCATCCGCTCCGAGCTCCCTGACCTGCACTCAATCTACAGCAGGCGGTGCTGGACCAAGGCCAGGAAGATCGTGAAGGACCTCAGCCATCCCAACAACAGACTGTTCTCTCTGCTGAGGTCAGGAAAGCGATTCCGCTCCCTGAAGACCAACACAGAGAGACTGAGGAGGAGCTTCTTCCCGCAGGCGATACGGTCTCTCAATCACACCACCACACAGTACTGACCCACACATATGGTTCTTACACACACACTGGACATTCTGGACTTTGTTTTCACTTCATTACTTAAATCACGCTGCTGTTATTGTGTATATATTTATTTATATTTCTTCATACATTCTTATATAGTTCTATATTGTGTATTTTGTTGTACAGTTATTTTATTTTCAACTTTAATTTATATATTTTATCTTATTCTTCCCAGTTAAATTTACCCTTCATTCTAATTTTTGTTGTACAGTTATTTCATTTTTAACCTTAATTTATATTTTATTCCTTCTTAGTTAAATTTACCCTTTTTAATTTTTCATATTTATTTCCTATCTTATTCATAGCCTTTTCCTTTTTTGTTTTCTTTAGGTCACGAGCAGTTGTCCAAGCATTTCACTACATATCGTACTGTGTATGACTGTGTACGTGACAAATAATTTGAATTTGAATTTGGTTCGTTATTTTTTCGATACAAAAAAATGTTCACGCTTTTTTAATTTGTCATTCATTAAAAGTATAAATATATATTTTAACTCAAAAGTACAATTTTTAAATTTAATGTTGCTTAAACAACAAAATAATAAAAAAAAAAATCTCTGATCGAGAAATCACTCATCTTTGGAAAAGAGAGTTTATTACAGAGAAATGTCTCTTTCCAAAATAAAAGCTTTACTATACTCTTCTTCTGGGCTGTATTCTCAGCAGCATATTAAACATATCAGGTCCCCATAAGGAGAATCATGTGCTAACGGCTGTCTAAATGACTCGGGTAAAGTTTGTAGCATGCTGCTTGTTGTTTTTGTCTGCTTCCACTTGTCTTTGCACTAGGATGCTGTCAGCGTTAATCTTGTTTAAATGACATTAACGCCATAATGCGGCAAATCTCCGTTAACGAGTTACCGCGGATCGCCCCGTGCGTGGGGCTGGATGGAGTCAACACGTTAACGAGCTAACTGCGCTAATGCACTAGCTCCCACCAATGTAATTGAGCATTGCGTGGCACATCCAACATACTGTTTTACTTTTGTCAATGACGCGCTTACCATCAGGGTCATTCGTCACATGAAAACCAAGATATTTCCAAACGCCAGATCTGAATGAGGGTGGGGGAGGTTCAATTTCGGGTAGCGTTGAAGCAGTTGCCATTGTTAAGGGTTCAAATATTGAGGAGGGATTCAAAATCACAATTTTGTCCAGGAGGGTTAGATCAAACGATGATTTTAATGAACACACGTGTGGGGAGATGAACACTGCACACAATCAGCATCGATCTCCGCCCAATAATACACAAGCAGTTGTTTTTATATCATCAGGGTATTATTTATGACGCTCCCTCATGTGTCAAAGCAGATACATCACACCTACATCACAAATTTTCTGTTGACGACTTTTGACACAGTTTGAAAAGAACATTTTCTTCGCCTCCAAGCCAGGTGCTTCCTGTAGCTCGTCTCGCTCTTGCTTCTCCAAAAACTCAGATGCATGCTCTGCAACAAAACTGTCAATTCTGCAGGCACTCTGTTTCACCTCTCACCTCGCCTACTAAAACTCACAACCAGACAGAGGCCACTCTCATATGTGTAACAATCTAACTAAAACTATATATGTATATATTGAATAAATGCTTTAATTAAATGCCACTACTCAAAGCTTAATGAAAAAAGAATATAAATTAAAGCTGCAAGCAGCGTTATGAGGGCCCTCGCACCCCCGGCACGTCGAGCCACTGCCAACACCTAAAACCAGCACGTCCGATGTGATGTCACATTGATGGATTTCATGCTTTTAATCACCAGCTAACATTTCATCTTATTCAACCAGGATTATAGTCATGCCACTAGGTGGCGCTCTAACCATTATTGACAAATAGCATAACAAACATTTCCAAGCTCGAGTCTCATCACACCTGCGACCTTTGGGAGAGATTGGACATTGTGTTTTTTAGTGACAGCAGATTACTGCTTTTTGCGAGTGATTGAAACTCTACGTGCCGCCATGACCACCCCGTTTCCCTGAACGGAAAAAGCTTCGCAATTTAACATCACAAAGGTCTTTAGATTCTACACACTGAAGAATGCTTCAATATGATGAAATCCCTTGGAGGAGTTCGTCAAAGTATGAGGCCTGAAAAGAGGGGAAAATGTCATCAAAATTACACATTAATTTTAAAATGGCTGACTTCCTGTTGGATTTGGGATATTGCTCCAAGAGACTTTTTTGTACATCTTGATATCTTACACAAGCTTACCAAGTGTCAGACTCATAGATGAAACACAGAGCAGGGGCTGATGTTTTGAAATATTGTAGGGGGCGCTGTGGAGCCATTTTGCGCTATTCAAGGAAAATGGTTACATAACAACAATGCCTTCATCCATTTGGAGGTGTGTGCCAAATTTCAAGCCTCTATAAACTTTACAAGCCCCTCAAAAGCCACTTCATCTTTCATGATGAACCGCGTTGCCACCAGGGTGCGCCGTTCAGTTTAAAGTCACAATTTTTGCACTGAAGCATCACGAGGGACTGATGGTGATATTCACCGCTTTTGAGGTGGCCACGATGAACCTGTGAAAATCAGTACAACAAAGTTAAAGCCATGACATTTCCTGTTGCCACTAGGTGGCGCTGTCCGTATTTCCGACAATGGGCACATCAATCTGTTCAGGGCGGGTCTGACATCATGCCTGTAAAGTCTGGTACTGATCAGACTGGATTTCATTGAGTTATACTAATTTGTTTCTTCATGGCGTGACATCAAAGTTCGCCATGCTTCTGGGGTCACACCCTTTCGCGAAAAGTCACAGTTTTCACTGTAACCCAAGACCAACTCCTTAAGGCTTTCCTGGAGAAATTTGAGGCTGCAGATGTCACCCATCACTATACTGTACCCCAAAGTGTAAAACATGACATTTCCTGTTCCCACTAGGTGGCGCTGTCCTTGATGTCAAATATGGCAGTTGAAATATGTTCAGGGGTGGAGCCTTATCATATGTGTTCACTTTGGTCAAGGTCAGAAAATGTATGACAAAATGAGAGGCAATAAGATTTTCATGGCGAGTCATCGAAATTCGCCATGGCGCCACGGCCTCATAGTATTGTGAAAACTCAAAAGCTCCGCAATTTAACATGGCACAAGGGTGTAGTTGACACTGTCCAAATTTGAAGGTTATGAAATGAAACCCCAAGGAGGAGTTCGCAAAAGTTCGAGGCATGGAAATGGCAAAATTAGAGCCAAAATGTCACCTTCTCTTCCAAATGGCGGACTTCCTGTTGGGTTTGCGTCAATGGGCCCACAGACTTTTTTGTTCGTCTTGGCATGATACACATGTGTGCCAAATTTCATACATGTAGCTCAAACGATGTGGTCGTAGGGCTGCATTTAACAAGGCATAGGTGGCGCTGTAGAGCCATTTCCCAGTGCTCATATGTAAAACCATTAAAATACAAAATTTTTCACCAGACCTGGCATGTGTGCAAAATTTCATGAGTTTTTGAGCATGTTTAGGCCCTCAAAAAGGCCCTTGTTTGGGGTGAATAATAATAATAATAATAATTAAAGCTGCAAGCAGCGTTATGAGGGCCCTCGCACCCCCGGCACGTCGAGCCACTGCCAACACCTCAAACCAGCACGTCCGATGTGATGTCACATTGATGGATTTCATGCTTTTAATCACCAGCTAACATTTCATCTTATTCAACCAGGATTATAGTCATGCCACTAGGTGGCGCTCTAACCATTATTGACAAATAGCATAACAAACATTTCCAAGCTCGAGTCTCATCACACCTGCGACCTTTGGGAGAGATTGGACATTGTGTTTTTTAGTGACAGCAGATTACTGCTTTTTGCGAGTGATTGAAACTCTACGTGCCGCCATGACCACCCCGTTTCCCTGAACGGAAAAAGCTTCGCAATTTAACATCACAAAGGTCTTTAGATTCTACACACTGAAGAATGCTTCAATATGATGAAATCCCTTGGAGGAGTTCGTCAAAGTATGAGGCCTGAAAAGGGGGGAAAATGTCATCAAAATTACACATTAATTTTAAAATGGCTGACTTCCTGTTGGATTTGGGATATTGCTCCAAGAGACTTTTTTGTACATCTTGATATCTTACACAAGCTTACCAAGTGTCAGACTCATAGATGAAACACAGAGCAGGGGCTGATGTTTTGAAATATTGTAGGGGGCGCTGTGGAGCCATTTCGCGCTATTCAATGAAAATGATCACATGCCAACAAAGCGTTCATCCATTTGGAGGTGTGTGCCAAATTTCAAGCCTCTATAAACTTTCCAAGCCCCTCAAAAGCCACTTCATCTTTCATGGTGAACCGCGTTACCACCAGGGTGCGCCGTTCAGTTTAAAGTCACAATTTTTGCACTGAAGCATCACGAGGGACTGATGTTGATATTCACCGCTTTTGAGGTGGCCACGATGAACCTGTGAAAATCAGTACAACAAAATTAAAGCCATGACATTTCCTGTTGCCACTAGGTGGCGCTGTCCGTATTTCCGACAATGGGCACATCAATCTGTTCAGGGCGGGTCTGACATCATGCCTGTAAAGTCTGGTACTGATCAGACTGGATTTCATTGAGTTATACTAATTTGTTTCTTCATGGCGTGACATCAAAGTTCGCCATGCTGCTGGGGTCACACCCTTTCGTGAAAAGTCACAGTTTTCACTGTAACCCAAGACCAACTCCTTAAGGCTTTCCTGGAGAAATTTGAGGCTGCAGATGTCACCCATCACAATACTGTACCCCAAAGTGTAAAACATGACATTTCCTGTTCCCACTAGGTGGCGCTGTCCCTTACGTCAAATATGGCACTTGAAATATGTTCAGGGGTGGAGCCTTATCATATGTGTTCACTTTGGTCAAGGTCAGAAAATGTATGACAAAATGAGAGGCAATAAGATTTTCATGGCGAGTCATCGAAATTCGCCATGGCGCCACGGCCTCATAGTATTGTGAAAACTCAAAAGCTCCGCAATTTAACATGGCACAAGGGTGTAGTTGACACTGACCAAATATGAAGGTTATGAAATCAAACCCCAAGGAGGAGTTCGCAAAAGTTCGAGGCATGGAAATGGCAAAATTAGAGCCAAAATGTCACCTTCTCTTCCAAATGGCGGACTTCCTGTTGGGTTTGCGTCAATGGGCCCACAGACTTTTTTGTTCGTCTTGGCATGATACACATGTGTGCCAAATTTCATACATGTAGCTCAAACGATGTGGTCGTAGGGCTGCATTTAACAAGGCATAGGTGGCGCTCTAGAACCATTTCCCAGTGCTCATATGTAAAACCATTAAAATACAAAATTTTTCACCAGACCTGGCATGTGTGCAAAATTTCATGAGTTTTTGAGCATGTTTAGGCCCTCAAAAAGGCCCTTGTTTCGCCTGAATAATAATAATAATAATAATAATAATAATAATAATAAGAAACGGAGCAGATACAATAGGGCCTTCGCACTCTCGGTGCTCGGGCCCTAATAATTAAAGCTGCAAGCAGCGTTATGAGGTCCCTCGCACCCCATCGCGTCGAGCTACGCCCAACACCTACAACCAGCACCTCCGATCTCATGTCACATTGATGGAATTCATGCATTCAACCACCAGCTAACATTTCATCTCATTCAATCATGATTATAGTCGTTCCACTAGGTGGCACTCTAACCATTACTGACAAATGGCATAACAAACATTTCCGAGCTCGAGTCTCATCACGCCTGCGACCTTTGGGACATATTGGACATTTTGATTTTGAGTGACAGCAGATTACTGCTTTTTGGCGAGTGATTGAAACTCCACGTGCCACCATGACAACCCCGTTTCCCTGAACGGGGGGGGCAAGTGACACTGTTGAAAAGGTTAGACTGAGACAAAAGATCATTTGAAGTTTTTTGAATGTCCCTCATGATTTCAATAAATACCTGTGCCACTGGTTTGTAAGCCACTTTGCTTTTAGCAAACGAGAAGAGGAGAGCTTTGGATTTTAACATTCTGAGGATTCGAGGACATTATTTTAGACCACTATAACAAACATCACAAGAGATTATTTTTGAAAAACCCTGCCCTTGTGCAATTCTTGGTAAGTTTTATTTGTTGTAAATTGAATTTTATTTTTGGTGTAAAACCACATTTTAAATTTCAGTAACAGAATTTACTTTGTATTTAAGTTATTTTTTTATTGTTTGTGGGAGGGGTACCGGTGAAAAGTCTTTGGTTTGGTTTTCTGTTTTAGTGAATTTGGGCCATTAAGCCATTTTGTGGTCTTTTTTGAAAGACTGAAATCTGTGAAAGCTAGGCCGGGTAATTAGCCACTGATTTCTTATTACAAGTAAAGCACAACATGAATATAATGAAATACATGAAGTGTGGAACATTTTTGGCTGGTTTATGTGTGTTTAGCAGATTTTAAGCAGTTTAGTAACTGCTATTTCAATCATGCTTGTTTCTGCTGTCTTTGGTAGTTTTAGAAATGGTTTATATGACCATTTAGCTAAAATTATAAGGCTTCTGTGGATACTACGTGATATTTGCATGGAGGTTTTTGCATAACTCTTGAGCCACAGTACTGGTGGCTATAGAGCGTAAGAGGATAATTGTAATTTTTCACATAGCTGTGATTTGTTGTGCGTTCAATCCTTTTCTTTAAGCAAATTTGAGCAGCAGACAGCAAGAGTTGGTGAGCATTATCTTAATGTCATACATTGACTAATTTACACCTTCATTCTGGATGTGTAAAGCGCTTTGGGGTCCTTAGGGACTAGTAAAGCGATATAGAAATACAGGCCATTTACCATTTATATATATGTTTTGTGTTTTTTGAATGAATGTAATTGCATTACTGATCATTATTGTGAACTAACTACATGTTTATGTGTAAGTAAAGTCTCTTTGATGCTCTCATGTTTGTATATTGTTTGAATGTTGTGTAAAATGTAACTAATTAACCTCATACTTTATCATAAATAGAGAATGGCATATGCTTCCCCAACGAAGTTTGCTGGGATTAATGATCCTGAAGTTGAATCATTGCGTCAAGAATTTCAACTATCAACTGTAAGTAACAAATATTTCTTAAATTTTATTTATAGTGTAGAAAAATTTGTTTTTACGCTACATTACCTGTTACAGAGCTGGGAAGGATGCTGTGTTTAGTGTTTCTTGTGTTTGTTTGTTTGTTTGTTTGCTCTTTCATATAAGTCACTGTTAACCCTTGTGCCATACTGGGGCCTTTTTGGGTCCCCAGGGTGATCAACGTAAGTTTTTTAAAGGATGGCACAAGGTTAAGCTGAGACTTTTATACAGCTGTTGTTGTGATCTGGCACTACAAACATTACATTGTAGCGGCAGCATAGATTGAAGCGAATAACTGTTTTCTAATTTTGTTATGATCCAAAATATTTTGTAATTTCAGTATGCCTGCTTGGACCCAGGGGTCAGCAGAGAGGATCTATATACAAGGTGCTTGCAACTTCATGCCAAGGCAATGGACCTCTTGGTTCGGCAGGTGCGGCTCAGGCGTGCAGCCGAAAGAAAGATTTCTGTTTTAAAAGAACAGCTGGATGCTGAAAAAGAAATGCTGAATAACACTGCCCAGGAGCTGGATGCATTGCAAGCTTCGATTACATTCGCACGTGATGGTAAGTCTTAATGTATTGTTTGGATGGTATAAACAGTGAATGTTGGCTTCAGTGTCTTATTTTAAGAAATGGGACTTAGAAAAAATACTCTATGAATTACTATTGAACGACTGTCTACATACAAATAAACATGAATGCGAATTATTTATTTTAGTTTATGATAAATCATTTGGAGAAAATATTAAATCCATGATTAGTATCATGTTTTGTTTTCTTCATTTGTGATTTTATAAGGATTAGATATATGCAAATGTCTGTTTTACCCATGTATATTTGTTAAAGTTGTTTATAAATACTAACTGTCAAAAAATATTATTTGTTTTTGTTTTGTTCAGATGTGACAGAGGCCACCACTCAGACAGACGAAGACTTGTGACAGATGTTTTATAATAATGCTAAGTTTTCTTAGATTAATATATTTTTTCACATTTGACCCAAAGTGGCATGTTTTAGGTCACTTTGGGTAATTTTTAATTCAGAAATAGGTGTGGTGAGACAGTTAGTGGTAAAGACTATCAATGGCTGTCTTTTGTTTTCATGTGTGAAGGGGAAGCGGGGGGGGGCAAACTTGAGGTCACACTGTTGAATGAATAAGTTGTAAGGCTGTGAAACCAAGGTGAGACTGAGTCTCACCTTGGTTTCTTTTGGCAAGGCCATCTTTTGGCAAGGCCAAGGGTGTGGACAACAGCTATGGAAATTAGTGTACTGCTGAATAAAGATTTTAACTACTCAATTCTTTTACAATTGCTTTATAAATACTGTGAATACTCAACTGTGAAAAATATTGTTTTGGTTTGTTTTGTACATATGTGACAGAGGACTCCAGTCAGACAGACAAAGAGTTGTGACAGATGTGTAAATATTTTATAATAAATGTTCCTGTTTTAAATTTTGGTTTTCTTTGACTGTTTATTCATCCTTATGGTATATGTGTTATTAGTTTAAATTCTACAACTCTACAAGTTTAAAAAAAAGAGATGTATGAAGACTAAGAGGAGGATGAAACTTTTTCACATTAAATGTTTAATAATAACAAGTATTGTGAATAGGAAATAAGTTTCTAACATAATTGTTTATGAATCAAGATTTATAAAACACTAGTGGTGTCACTGGTGTCATTTTGGCTTTAAAATAAAAAAAAGCGAACTTATGTTTTATGAACAATTTGATGTTTTGATAATAACTAATAACTCCTTTCAATGTCACTGATAGTTTTAAAGACATTACTATTAAAATGTATAAATTACACTTGAAAGCTGTACACTAGTTGATTGTCAGTGTTTGTAAGTTTTTCAAGCTTTCTCTTTCTTGAAAGCTACTTCATTTTCCATGTCGAATGGCTATGTTGCAACACAACAGAGAGGAGAAGCTGAAATATATTTTTTCATATTTATGTATTCTTCTCATTCTCTAGTTGTTCTATTAAGATTCCTGTATTTTGTTGATATAAACCTAAACACTATGCTATTGCACTGCCAATGTATTAAACAGAAGCTCAATATGAACAGTAAGGAACAAGACTTGCCGTTAATCCTTAGAGCTATGGAAGATTTGTGTAGATAACTCGTGCTGGTTTTTCACCAGAATGAACTATTCTTCTTTGTTTGTCATTGACATCAATGAAGATGCTAAATAACAGTCTTTTGCTACCAAATTGATTTAACCTTCGTTGTGTCTATTCGTTGTGGGCCTTTCAATGATCTAGCAGTTTGGCAGATTCAGCCTGATTAACTGACAGAAAAACACAGAGACCACACGATAAAATCCACTGCCAATTATTCCAACAGTCTTTCACCATTCTCTGATACTGTACTTCTGAAGGAACTTTGGCTTATGCTGCTTTTTCATTTGACTGTTTTGGTTTTACGATATTTCTGCTAATTTCTTATGATTTGACAGCATCAGGTACTTGCTAAGCTTTCTTACTTTTATATGCTGTCACCCACTGGGACTGTGACCTAAAGTGACCCAAAAGTTTTAGGTCACTTTGGGTAATTGTTAATTCAGAATTAGGTGTGGTGAGACAGTTGGTGGCAGAGACTATCAATGGCTGTCTTTTGTTTTCATGTGTGAAGGGCAAGCAAGGGGGGGGGGGGGGGGGGGGCAAGTGACACTGTTGAAAAGGTTAGACTGAGACAAAAGATCATTTGAAGTTTTTTGAATGTCCCTCATGATTTCAATAAATACCTGTGCCACTGGTTTGTAAGCCACTTTGCTTTTAGCAAACGAGAAGAGGAGAGCTTTGGATTTTAACATTCTGAGGATTCGAGGACATTATTTTAGACCACTATAACAAACATCACAAGATATTATTTTTGAAAAACCCTGCCCTTGTGCAATTCTTGGTAAGTTTTATTTGTTGTAAATTGAATTTTATTTTTGGTGTAAAACCACATTTTAAATTTCAGTAACAGAATTTACTTTGTATTTAAGTTATTTTTTTATTGTTTGTGGGAGGGGTACCGGTGAAAAGTCTTTGGTTTGGTTTTCTGTTTTAGTGAATTTGGGCCATTAAGCCATTTTGTGGTCTTTTTTGAAAGACTGAAATCTGTGAAAGCTAGGCCGGGTAATTAGCCACTGATTTCTTATTACAAGTAAAGCACAACATGAATATAATGAAATACATGAAGTGTGGAACATTTTTGGCTGGTTTATGTGTGTTTAGCAGATTTTAAGCAGTTTAGTAACTGCTATTTCAATCATGCTTGTTTCTGCTGTCTTTGGTAGTTTTAGAAATGGTTTATATGACCATTTAGCTAAAATTATAAGGCTTCTGTGGATACTACGTGATATTTGCATGGAGGTTTTTGCATAACTCTTGAGCCACAGTACTGGTGGCTATAGAGCGTAAGAGGATAATTGTAATTTTTCACATAGCTGTGATTTGTTGTGCGTTCAATCCTTTTCTTTAAGCAAATTTGAGCAGCAGACAGCAAGAGTTGGTGAGCATTATCTTAATGTCATACATTGACTAATTTACACCTTCATTCTGGATGTGTAAAGCGCTTTGGGGTCCTTAGGGACTAGTAAAGCGATATAGAAATACAGGCCATTTACCATTTATATATATGTTTTGTGTTTTTTGAATGAATGTAATTGCATTACTGATCATTATTGTGAACTAACTACATGTTTATGTGTAAGTAAAGTCTCTTTGATGCTCTCATGTTTGTATATTGTTTGAATGTTGTGTAAAATGTAACTAATTAACCTCATACTTTATCATAAATAGAGAATGGCATATGCTTCCCCAACGAAGTTTGCTGGGATTAATGATCCTGAAGTTGAATCATTGCGTCAAGAATTTCAACTATCAACTGTAAGTAACAAATATTTCTTAAATTTTATTTATAGTGTAGAAAAATTTGTTTTTACGCTACATTACCTGTTACAGAGCTGGGAAGGATGCTGTGTTTAGTGTTTCTTGTGTTTGTTTGTTTGTTTGTTTGCTCTTTCATATAAGTCACTGTTAACCCTTGTGCCATACTGGGGCCTTTTTGGGTCCCCAGGGTGATCAACGTAAGTTTTTTAAAGGATGGCACAAGGTTAAGCTGAGACTTTTATACAGCTGTTGTTGTGATCTGGCACTACAAACATTACATTGTAGCGGCAGCATAGATTGAAGCGAATAACTGTTTTCTAATTTTGTTATGATCCAAAATATTTTGTAATTTCAGTATGCCTGCTTGGACCCAGGGGTCAGCAGAGAGGATCTATATACAAGGTGCTTGCAACTTCATGCCAAGGCAATGGACCTCTTGGTTCGGCAGGTGCGGCTCAGGCGTGCAGCCGAAAGAAAGATTTCTGTTTTAAAAGAACAGCTGGATGCTGAAAAAGAAATGCTGAATAACACTGCCCAGGAGCTGGATGCATTGCAAGCTTCGATTACATTCGCACGTGATGGTAAGTCTTAATGTATTGTTTGGATGGTATAAACAGTGAATGTTGGCTTCAGTGTCTTATTTTAAGAAATGGGACTTAGAAAAAATACTCTATGAATTACTATTGAACGACTGTCTACATACAAATAAACATGAATGCGAATTATTTATTTTAGTTTATGATAAATCATTTGGAGAAAATATTAAATCCATGATTAGTATCATGTTTTGTTTTCTTCATTTGTGATTTTATAAGGATTAGATATATGCAAATGTCTGTTTTACCCATGTATATTTGTTAAAGTTGTTTATAAATACTAACTGTCAAAAAATATTATTTGTTTTTGTTTTGTTCAGATGTGACAGAGGCCACCACTCAGACAGACGAAGACTTGTGACAGATGTTTTATAATAATGCTAAGTTTTCTTAGATTAATATATTTTTTCACATTTGACCCAAAGTGGCATGTTTTAGGTCACTTTGGGTAATTTTTAATTCAGAAATAGGTGTGGTGAGACAGTTAGTGGTAAAGACTATCAATGGCTGTCTTTTGTTTTCATGTGTGAAGGGGAAGCGGGGGGGGGCAAACTTGAGGTCACACTGTTGAATGAATAAGTTGTAAGGCTGTGAAACCAAGGTGAGACTGAGTCTCACCTTGGTTTCTTTTGGCAAGGCCATCTTTTGGCAAGGCCAAGGGTGTGGACAACAGCTATGGAAATTAGTGTACTGCTGAATAAAGATTTTAACTACTCAATTCTTTTACAATTGCTTTATAAATACTGTGAATACTCAACTGTGAAAAATATTGTTTTGGTTTGTTTTGTACATATGTGACAGAGGACTCCAGTCAGACAGACAAAGAGTTGTGACAGATGTGTAAATATTTTATAATAAATGTTCCTGTTTTAAATTTTGGTTTTCTTTGACTGTTTATTCATCCTTATGGTATATGTGTTATTAGTTTAAATTCTACAACTCTACAAGTTTAAAAAAAAGAGATGTATGAAGACTAAGAGGAGGATGAAACTTTTTCACATTAAATGTTTAATAATAACAAGTATTGTGAATAGGAAATAAGTTTCTAACATAATTGTTTATGAATCAAGATTTATAAAACACTAGTGGTGTCACTGGTGTCATTTTGGCTTTAAAATAAAAAAAAGCGAACTTATGTTTTATGAACAATTTGATGTTTTGATAATAACTAATAACTCCTTTCAATGTCACTGATAGTTTTAAAGACATTACTATTAAAATGTATAAATTACACTTGAAAGCTGTACACTAGTTGATTGTCAGTGTTTGTAAGTTTTTCAAGCTTTCTCTTTCTTGAAAGCTACTTCATTTTCCATGTCGAATGGCTATGTTGCAACACAACAGAGAGGAGAAGCTGAAATATATTTTTTCATATTTATGTATTCTTCTCATTCTCTAGTTGTTCTATTAAGATTCCTGTATTTTGTTGATATAAACCTAAACACTATGCTATTGCACTGCCAATGTATTAAACAGAAGCTCAATATGAACAGTAAGGAACAAGACTTGCCGTTAATCCTTAGAGCTATGGAAGATTTGTGTAGATAACTCGTGCTGGTTTTTCACCAGAATGAACTATTCTTCTTTGTTTGTCATTGACATCAATGAAGATGCTAAATAACAGTCTTTTGCTACCAAATTGATTTAACCTTCGTTGTGTCTATTCGTTGTGGGCCTTTCAATGATCTAGCAGTTTGGCAGATTCAGCCTGATTAACTGACAGAAAAACACAGAGACCACACGATAAAATCCACTGCCAATTATTCCAACAGTCTTTCACCATTCTCTGATACTGTACTTCTGAAGGAACTTTGGCTTATGCTGCTTTTTCATTTGACTGTTTTGGTTTTACGATATTTCTGCTAATTTCTTATGATTTGACAGCATCAGGTACTTGCTAAGCTTTCTTACTTTTATATGCTGTCACCCACTGGGACTGTGACCTAAAGTGACCCAAAAGTTTTAGGTCACTTTGAGTAATTGTTAATTCAGAATTAGGTGTGGTGAGACAGTTGGTGGCAGAGACTATCAATGGCTGTCTTTTGTTTTCATGTGTGAAGGGCAAGCAAGGGGGGGCAAGTGACACTGTTGAAAAGGTTAGACTGAGACAAAAGATTGAATTGTGTCTTTTGGCAAAGCCAAGGGTGTGGACAACAGCTATGAAAATTAGTGTACTGCTGAATAAAGGTTTTAACTACTCAAGGGAAAAAAGGTGTTGAGTACTGTTTATTGCATTGTAACTTCACTGGTTACTTTGTGACAGTCCCTCCCCTGTTGGCTTCTGTGATTGGATCATTTGAAGTTTTTTGAATGTCCCTCATGATTTCAATAAATACCTGTGCCACTGGTTTGTAAGCCACTTTGCTTTTAGCAAACGAGAAGAGGAGAGCTTTGGATTTTAACATTCTGAGGATTCGAGGACATTATTTTAGACCACTATAACAAACATCACAAGAGATTATTTTTGAAAAACCCTGCCCTTGTGCAATTCTTGGTAAGTTTTATTTGTTGTAAATTGAATTTTATTTTTGGTGTAAAACCACATTTTAAATTTCAGTAACAGAATTTACTTTGTATTTAAGTTATTTTTTTATTGTTTGTGGGAGGGGTACCGGTGAAAAGTCTTTGGTTTGGTTTTCTGTTTTAGTGAATTTGGGCCATTAAGCCATTTTGTGGTCTTTTTTGAAAGACTGAAATCTGTGAAAGCTAGGCCGGGTAATTAGCCACTGATTTCTTATTACAAGTAAAGCACAACATGAATATAATGAAATACATGAAGTGTGGAACATTTTTGGCTGGTTTATGTGTGTTTAGCAGATTTTAAGCAGTTTAGTAACTGCTATTTCAATCATGCTTGTTTCTGCTGTCTTTGGTAGTTTTAGAAATGGTTTATATGACCATTTAGCTAAAATTATAAGGCTTCTGTGGATACTACGTGATATTTGCATGGAGGTTTTTGCATAACTCTTGAGCCACAGTACTGGTGGCTATAGAGCGTAAGAGGATAATTGTAATTTTTCACATAGCTGTGATTTGTTGTGCGTTCATTGTGAGTTGTTAAATTTGCATCATGCTAATTATGCAGGTATTGAGAAAATTTTGTTATTGTCTCACATTTATTTTAGCCTTGTGAATCTGATGTTTAATTATTTTTGGTAGGTGCACAGGTATAGATTTTAACCTGAGCATAACTGGTCATTAAAAAAACCATGCCATTTATGGGTGGGGTTTTGTCTTTGTCACAATTTTAATTGCTAGGGTTAAGGTTTCTTTATTTCTGTTTCAGTCTGAAAATGACCTTTTTCTGATCTTATGTCAATAATGTTTAATTGTACAATATCTTTTTTGTATTAGGAGATCAAACTTCCTAAGGGACATCACGTACAGATACTTCAGAAGGCTTGCTGTGAACTTTCAGCAGAACAGCTGGATTTGGTGTGAACCAAGGTAAGTTATTAAAAATGCTGACTATAGCCTTACATGCTTGAGGTTTTAACAAGGGTTTTTTGACGTTTTTTGATGCTTCCTGTTAAGAGCAAAAAGTGGAAAGAGAAGGTTTAAAAAATGTTCTCCAGTATTGTTCAGTGGGTCGTTAAGTAGTCGTTCAGTGGGCTATTCAGTCGTTTGTTCAGTCAATGGCAGGGGGGGTGAGATTCTAATCTCAATGCACTCACCCCCCCCCCCCCCCCCCCACATCACTTGTATAAGTTAATAGTGTGGAGAATCTCATAAAGCCTTTAGGCAATCAAATGTAAATGACAATATTTATGAGTGTCTTATGTTTTAAAATGGTCAGGTTTGATTTGAACATGACTGGAAGGTCATGTTCCACCCCCTTACTTTAGTGTTCGTAGTCATAATAGAGATTGACAGACCACATGACTTTCATGCATTGCATGCCGGGCACTAGTGGCAAAACAATTAAAGCAATGCATCAAATGCAAGCATTTGCAGCACCGCAAAACGTTCATTCTCCGGTTCTAATACCTTCTTGCTTTTACTTTGCCCCCCAAAAGAGGTATGTACAAAAACGAAGGAGAACAATACCGCTCCGTACAAAGACAAACTTGATGAAAAGTCAAAGAAAAGATACGAGGAAAAAAATCAAAAGAGTGAAAGGGTTAGACCCTTACGAGCACACAGAGTGGACAAAAGAGTTAGCGAGAGCCCAACTTTCACCACGCTCAAATTGATAATCATACGGTTCTTGGAGTGAGTGCATACACTCATGAAGTTTTTAGTAACTTCAGGTCACTTTAACAAGCCCAGGTCTAGTTTACCGACAGATGGGTACAGGACCTTGAAATGCACCGTGTAGAATGAAAGACCATCGTACCTATCATAAGTTTACCAGTCTCACAAATCGTCTTCATAAATACACATTCGTTAACCATTTATTAATAGGACCTTTAAGCTCAACGGTAATTAATTAGTAGTGGAAATATTTTCTGGTTCATTACAGAAATGTAGCAGTGACAATAATATTGTATGCTGTAATCGTACTGGGCAATTAGTGATACAAAAAAAAAGTTTTATCCTGTGAATAAAAGTATATGTTTTTGTTAATGTACCATGGTAATAAAAGAAACGAAACGCAATATTGTGTCAGGACAATTCAGTATTTATGCACAATAAACACAGGCGCATAGCGCGACAATTTCTGTTCAGCGCCAGACTTGCTTGTAACCTATATCAACAATTCTGTTATGAAGAATGACATATTAGCTACTACAAAACACTGACCTTTGTGTAAATGCTTGGAGCAAACTAACATGTGAGCTGGAGTGTGGATGTTTGTTTAATATATTTTTTTTCTCTTTTTATTGTAGATGCCAAGAAAAAAGGGTTTTCGCATGCGGCGCACACCAAGAATCCCCTCTGGTAAGTCCAATGCTAACCCAAATGTTTGCATTTGTGCAGAGAAGTTGCAAGCATCCATTGTTGCTGGGACTGCTGTTCAATGTGCACCATCCACTTCAGATGTGAATGCCTTAATTGCCTGCAGTGTTGTGGCTGCAATCAAGCATATGATAGCTCCAGTGTGTACATGGAAACCGGAGGATGTTGATGATATATGTGTAGAGGGGTGCCAATTAGTTAGGTATATAGCTAAGGCAAGACAGGACATTGGCAGCAAGCATAGCGTTTGCAGGCTGATTGGACAGCACACTGTGTTTGGCCAAAAATGGAAAGTTGATATTGGCCCGCCAGTTTACATAGATTTTGGGCTGTCGGAAGGGGAGGCTGTGTTGTATGAAAAGCTGCAGGAACATCTGTTGAGGGATGGCATGTGTCTGTTGGATCTTCACACTGCAGTTAGTGTCATCATTCATCACAAGAATTATTTTGTTGTTGTTGATTGTGGCACACGTAATGCAGCTGGGCTGGCATCTGAGATTGGCACAGCTGTGGCTGTTTTTAACACATGCCTTGACGACCTGATGCTTCACATCAGAAATTTACAGACGTCTTTAGATGCACAATGGTATGCTGTTAGCAGCATTTCTGTGCAGGCAGGTCAAGTTGATGTTGACGTGGAGAGCAGTGCAGTGTTTGTGGACAGGGATGTTGACACGAATCTTACAGCTAAAGTTGATAACACTTCTGTCAACCTTGAAACTGTTAATGCTGTCACAGGAGTTGGAGCAGAGGATAGCTGTTGCATTATAAAGAGTGTGAGAGGATCATTTCACCAGGCTGATGATCGATTTAAATATGGAGGAGTTCAGTGTATGGCTATAGGTCTGGTTAGCCTGGCAAAACATAAAGTTGATAGCGTCTTTTCATGGGAGACAAAAGTTCTTGACAGAGTTGTAGTTTTAGGTGACCTTTTGTACACCAATTTGAGAGACTGCAACATGATAAGCAACTCATCCAGTGTGTTGTGTGTCCCTGATTTGCCTAAAAAGTATTGTATTGATGGGCAAAACTTTGAGTTTGAGTATGGAGATTTTGTCAGTGGGGATATTGATGTGCTTGAAGGGGAACTCATTGAGAGTGGTGTCTACACTACCCTGCAGACTGGGCTGCAAAAGATCTGTGCCATGTATAATACATGTCTTCTGACATTGTGTGGCAGTACATGTGCAGTCATTTCTGAGAATGGACAATATGCACTAGTTGATTCTCATGCACGCAGTGCTGTGGGTTTGGTCAGTGAGCAGGGAAGAAGTGTTGTTTTGTGCTTCAGGTCACTTGAAGATGTGGTCAGACACATCTGCCAGCTGGCAACGGGCCTGAGTCAGAAGCAAAAGCCTTTTGAAGTAGCTGGTGTTTGTGTTAGGTACCTTATGGTGTCTGATAGTGCCACACCCAAAGACAGTTGTGAAAAAACGTGCAAAACCTTTACACCAGAATCAAGTTGTGATTCAATCCAGAATGAACCAAACATCAATGATGTTATCATCGTGGAGTCTTTAATAGAGGCAGAGAGTTGCAAAACGTCTGGAAAGACCTTGAGTTGTTCTGAGTATAATTTGGGGTTATTATGTAATGATGCAACAAGAAAGCGCAAGATTTCAGTGGGTCACAGTGAAGCTAAGAAGTTAAAACAGTATGATGTGTCTCAGGTGAATTCAGATGTTGAATTTGTTAGTGAAGTGACAAACAACAAGCTGGTGTTTAGTCCCATTTCTGAGTGGGTTTGTCAGGCTTTGTGCACACAGTTAAATGTGGAGTTTGAAAAAATTAGTGTACCAGCGTCTACATGTGTTGGTTTGTTAGGTGTTCCATGCAAAAATGAAAGTATAGTGGCTGATGGGAACTGTTTCTTCAGAGCTATTTCTCAGGTTGTGACTGGCACACAAAAGCACCATCGCAAGATAAGACTTGCCATTGTGAAAGAGTTGGAGAGGAATGCTGCAATATATAGAAATATTTTAAGATCAGAGTATTCAACAGTTGCAGACTACATTCAGAAATCTAAAATGAGAAATGTTAACAGCTGGGCTACAGAAGTTGAAATCCAAGCAACTGCTAATTGTTTAGGAGTTGATGTATTTACATTTCATGATGAGCGTTGGCTAAAATACGGCTGTAATGGCAAGCTTTTGTCAGAAAAGGGAATCTATTTAGAAAATCGTCATGGGAATCATTATGAGACAGTGGTCTGTGTTCATAAGCCTCAACTGCAGACCTGTTATGGCTACTGCAAAATCAGTGCATCTGTTATCAAAGGATACAGCACTAGGTTAAAGAGTAAGGATAGTTTTTTTTTTGACAAAACACAGGATCACACATTTTGTGCAGATGAAGTAGTGTTAGATACACATGCTGATGGTGAGGTTTTGAATGACGCAAGTCAGTTTAGCTTCAGTCCCATTTCCAATGGAGTTGCACAAAGTTTATGCTATAAATTTAATGTTGACTTTCAGAAGCAGGATAACAAAGTTCACACTGTTTATGGTCATTTAGGTGTTGTTTGTAAAACAAATAAGGTTATAGAGGACAGCAATAGTTTCTTTAGGGCTTTATCTGAAGTAATCAGTGGTTCTGAGAAAAGTCATAGAAAAATAAGGCTTGCTGTTTTGAAGTATATGGAAAACAATGGTGAAGAGCACATGAAGTTCGTGGTAAAAGATTATGTTTCAATATCTGAGTATATTTCAAAGTCACAAATGAAGTATGTTGGGAATCCTGCTACTGACACAGAATTTCAGGCTGCAGCAAATGCTTTTGGATTGGACATATTTATGTTTAATGGAGATAAATGGCACAAGTATAGCTGCACAAGTACGGATACCACAAATGAAGGGATATACTTGAAATGTGAAAATAGTCATTTTGTGCCAGTAATTTGTGTGCAACATTTTAATAAGGAGGGTTGTTTTGGTTTATGCAGAGCGACTAATTTATCTACACCACAGCACATGTGTAGAGGAAAAACAAAAGAAGCAATGAAGGATACATTAAATATATGTAGTTCATCAACTAAACATATGGTTTCTAAGCATTCAAAAAAGAAAAAGTATTTTAAAAAACAAATTGCATACCAAGTAAATGCATTACATAAGGAAAAGGTGAAGGCAAGGAGCATAAAAAAATATCAAAAAGATTTGTTGCATAGGCAAAAGGTAAAAGAAATAAGCACCTGGAAATACAAGCAAAATGTATCTCATAAAGAAAAGGTTAAAGAAATGAGCATCAGGAAATACAAGCAAAATGTATCTCATAAAGAAAAGGTTAAAGAAATGAGCATCAGGAAATACAAGCAAAATGTATCTCATAAAGAAAAGGTTAAAGAAATGAGCATCAGGAAATACAAGCAAAATGTATCTCATAAAGAAAAGGTTAAAGAAATGAGCATCAGAAAATACAAGCAAAATGTATCTCATAAAGAAAAGGTTAAAGAAATGAGCATCGGGAAATACAAGCAAAATGTATCTCATAAAGAAAACGTTAAAGAAATGAGCATCAGAAAATACAAGCAAAATGTATCTCATAAAGAAAAGGTTAAAGAAATAAGCATCAGGAAATACAAGCAAAATGTATCTCATAAAGAAAAGGTTAAAGAAATGAGCATCAGAAAATACAAGCAAAATGTATCTCATAAAGAAAAGGTTAAAGAAATGAGCATCAGAAAATACAAGCAAAATGTATCTCATAAAGAAAAGGTTAAAGAAATGAGCATCGGAAAATACAAGCAAAATGTATCTCATAAAGAAAAGGTTAAAGAAATGAGCATCAGGAAATACAAGCAAAATGTATCTCATAAAGAAAAGGTTAAAGAAATGAGCATCAGAAAATACAAGCAAAATGTATCTCATAAAGAAAAGGTTAAAGAAATGAGCATCAGAAAATACAAGCAAAATGTATCTCATAAAGAAAAGGTTAAAGAAATGAGCATCAGAAAATACAAGCAAAATGTATCTCATAAAGAAAAGGTTAAAGAAATGAGCATCAGGAAATATGAGCAAAATATATCTCATAAAGAAAAGGTTAAAGAAATGAGCATCAGGAAATATGAGCAAAATATATCTCATAAAGAAAAGCTAAAAGAAATCAATATAAGGAAATACAAATTAAATGAGCTGCATAGGCAAAATTTAAAAGCAGTAAGTTTTAAAAAGTATCATGGAAATCTAGAATATAAAAGGCGTGCTATTGCTGGTGTCAGCTTGAAAAGGCAGCAAAGGAAAGAAAAGGGAGAGCAGTTTGATTTTGTGATGACAAATTTTTTAGATAAAATAAAAGATGGACCAGATTTTGTTTGCTGTGTCTGCCATAGGTTGTTATTTAGACATCAGGTGTTACATTGTAAAAAAAACTATTATAACAAAACTAAAACTGCAGCACTGATTGCAGAAAAATGTTTAACTGAAGACTATTTACACAAATGTAATAAAGATTGTACAAATCCATGTCACTGGTTGGAAACAGTTAAAGCTAAACTATGGATCTGTTATACATGCCATTATAAAATTAATAAAAATGAAGTTCCTCCAGAATCTGTAAAAAACCATTTAGAAGTTCATCCCATTCCACCTGAATTGGCATGTTTAAATAGCTTAGAACAACATTTAATAGCTTTACATATACCATTTATGAAAATGCTAGCCTTACCTAAGGGTGGACAAAATGGAGTACATGGACCAGTGACATGTGTACCAGCAAACATTGTGGAAACCACCAATGTCTTACCCCGTTCTAGCATGGAAGGATCTTTATTACCAGTAAAGCTAAAGCGCAAGTTAACTTACAAAGGCCACTATCAATACCAGTTTGTTGACACTATCCACATAAGACAGGCTTTACAATATTTAAAAGAGTCAAATGTGCATTATAAAGATGTAGAATTCAATGAAAGTTGGCAAAATCAATTTTGTATGCATCAAGAGGAAGCTGTGGAAGAGGAGAGTGATAAAAATGCAGTAAGCGGTCTTATATCTTCAAATGTTGATGACGAGCTTTTACATGACAGACAGCAGCACTGTATGTTTCAGGACACATGTCTCATGCCTGTTGATATTGGTCAGGAAGCACTAGATCAATATTTTACTAACATATTGAATCTAGCTCCAGCAGAAGGGAATAATCCTGTAAAATTACTTTCTGATCATGCAAATGAAGCCAAATGTTTCCCAGTGTTGTTTCCAAAGGGGGTGAATACATATCATGAAAACAGAGAGAAGCGTTTGACACTGTCCCGTTATTTTAATAACCGGATTTTACATGCTGATGGCAGGTTTGCACAAAATGTTGAATATATCTTTTTTGCTCAGTATATGTCTGAGATTGAACAGGTTATCTCTAATGTGTCAATAGCATTGCGAAAAGGAAAAGGTGATTGTACATATCAGAATGTTAGCCATGAGTTGTTGAAAGATGAAGAGTCTTTGAAGAAGTTGTTGGAGTTTGATGATGGGTACCGTTTTCTTAAACCTATTAGAGGTACTCCAGCTTTTTGGCAGGCAGCACAGCGTGACCTCTTAGCTTGTGTTCGTCAGCTTGGTATACCCACTTGGTTTTGTTCATTTTCGTCAGCTGACATGCGATGGACAAATCTTCTTTATAGTATTTTGAAACAGCAAGGTAGAACAGAAACAGTTGAACAGTTAGAGTGGGCAGACAGGTGTGATCTGCTGCGTCGAAATCCTGTGACTGCAGCAAGGATGTTTGACTTTCGGTGGCATTGTTTTTTGAAGGAGGTACTCATGTCTCCATTGCATCCGATTGGTAAAATTAAGGATTACTTTTACAGAGTGGAATTTCAACAGCGAGGTTCACCTCATGTGCACTGTCTGTTTTGGATTGAGAATGCTCCACAGATTGATAAAAATACAGATGAAGAGGTGATTCAGTTTATTGATGAATATGTAACTTGTGAATTGCCTTCACAAGATGAGACTTTATTGGACATTGTCTCATCTGTACAACAGCATTCAAAGCGGCATTCTAAAACTTGCAAAAAAAAAAACACAGTTTGCCGGTTTAATTTTCCCAGGCCACCATCCAGTCGAACATTTATATGTCATAGGAAAAGTGATATTTCCGAGCAAATATGCAAGTGTCAAGTGGATAAGAGAGAAGATGATTTACAACAATGTGCCTGTGAAAGTCAGCGTCAGCAAGACTCTTTTAAGATGAGAAGAAAGCAGGCAAGTGATATCTTAACAACAATCAAGAAAGCTCTTTCAGATGAGAGTAGGAGTTTTGAAAGTGTGGAGCATTTGTTTCAGAGTTTAGGTATGAATCAGGCAACTTTTGAGGAGGCATACAAATGCTTTAGTCGAAATACACATGTTGTGTTGAAAAGGCAGGTAAACGAGGTTTGGATAAATCAATACAGTAAGCCACTGTTGAAATGTTACAATGCTAATTTGGATATTCAATTTGTAATTGATGCTTATGCCTGCTGTGTTTACATAATTTCTTACATGTCAAAATCTGAAAAAGAGATGGGTTTGTTGTTAGGTAATGCTCAGAAGGAAGCATATAAAGATGGAAATGTTAGTGCAAGGGAGGCTTTGAAGTCATTAGGCAGCGTATACCTTCATAACAGAGATGTTAGTGCTCAGGAGGCTGTGTATAGGCTAACAAATATGCATCTAAAAGAATGTTCTAGGAAAGTTGTGTTTGTGCCAACAGGGGACAATGTAGTTAAAATGAGTTTGCCCTTAAAAGTGTTAAGACAAAAAGCAACATCACAGGATTTAACAGCAGAGGACATGTGGATGACTAGTATTGTAGACCGGTATACAAATAGACCAAAAAGCAGTGATTTTAATGATATGTGTATGGCCACATTTGCCTCCGAATATCGTGTTTTGAGTAAAAATGAAAAATCCACTAAGCCAATACAGTTGAACAATAGATGTGGTTTTGTTACTAAGAGAACACGGTCACAACCTGCAGTTGTTCGTTATGCACGATTTTCAGAGACTAAAAATACTGAATTGTTTTATCAGAGTATTATGCAGTTGTTTTTGCCATATCGTGTAGATCAGGAACTAAAGCCTTCAAACTATACAACATTTGAACAGTTTTACAAGAATGGTGTTGTGAAGTTTAGCGATGGATTTCTGCATTCAGTGAAATCAGTTGTTGATGCAAATAGACGTAAGTTTGAAATAAACGCAGATAAACTGGATAATGTTCAAAATACAATTGATTTGGATGGTGTAACAGAAGATGCCTGGTGTGAGCTTTGTCCAGAACAGGAGTTGGAGCGTTTAGAGTGTGAGCAGGAATGGAAAGATAAAGAGCAAATAGGGGAAGAAGACAATGAGAATATTCCAGATTTAGCTGTGTGCAGCCAACAGGTTTCACATTTAGAAAAGAGAAATGACATTATGCCCAGAAGAGACGGTTTGGCTTTAATTAGATCTCTAAATGAGACACAGCTTTCAGTCTTTTATCAGATTAGGCAGTGGTGCTTGGATAAGACAGTAGGCAAAAACCCAGATCCATTGCATGTATTTATTACTGGAGGTGCAGGAACAGGGAAAAGCCATTTGATTAAAGCAATTCACTATGAAGCAGCAAGGTTATTGTCACCAATGTGTCGTCATCCTGAAAATGTTTGTGTTTTATTAACTGCGCCTACTGGGATTGCTGCATATAACTTACATGCAACAACAATCCACAACACATTTAGCATTGGTAAAGATGTCCGCTTACCTTACACCCCTCTGGGTGAGGAAAAGTTAAATTGCCTACGTGCTAAATATTGTGATCTGCAGATCCTGATAATTGATGAAATCTCCATGGTTGATCAGAGACTAATGGCTTACATCCATGGTAGATTAAGACAGATTAAACAAATTGGAGATTTTTCGCCTTTTGGAAATGTTAGTGTTATTACTGTTGGAGACTTTTTTCAGTTGCCTCCAGTAAAAGGAAAACCCCTGTATGTTGAGGATGTTGGTATGAACTTGTGGTCTAGTCTATTTAGGGTTGTTGAACTAAATAAAATAGTAAGGCAGAGCGATGTTGGGTTTGCAGAATTATTAAACAGGTTAAGAACTCACATTAAAGGGGCTCCATTATTAGAAAAGGACATTAAAAGCTTAAAGCATTGTGAAACTGGTGAAGTTAGCTCAGCTTTACACATTTTTCCAACAAACAAACAAGTAAATGAGCATAATATGCAGCAGTTGTTTAAGATGTGTCCTGATTATGTTGAGATACCTGCTCAGGATTTTGTCAATAGTAGGAAAACAGGGAAACTGGAGTTAAAAACTGGACATCATGCCAAAACATATAACACATGTTTGAATGAAAAGCTTCTCTTGGGGAAAGGTGCCCGCGTAATGTTGTGTAAAAATGTAGATGTAATGGATGGTCTTGTTAATGGTGTATGTGGTACGGTAACACACATAGTTTATCTTACTGAGGACAAGAAGCTTCCCAAAACCATTTACGTAAAATTCGATGACAATCATATAGGTGCACAAAGGAGGAAAAACTGTGTGTATTACCCAGCACTTGAAATAGGCTCTACAGGTATTGAAGCAGAAGAAGAAAAGGTAACTGAGAAAGGTGGATTGCGGCGGCAGTTTCCACTGAAACTTGCATGGGCTTGTACAGTACATAAGGTACAAGGAGTTACTGTTGATGATGCAGTAGTGTCTCTTAAAAATGTGTTTGCTCCAGGACAGGCATATGTTGCCTTAAGTCGTGTTAGGAGTTTGTCAGGTTTAATAATTCAAGATTTCAATGAAAAAGCTATTTACTCTAAAGGTGGTGTAAAGGATGTAATCGAAAGAATGCCCCAATTTTTGTCTGAAAATACAGCATGTACTAAGACACACGATTTCACAGTAGTGTTAATGAATGTGCAGAATTTAACTCTACATGTAGCTGATCTGGTATTGTGCACACAGCATTTGCAGCCTAACTGTATTGCTGTTACAGAGACATGGATGTCTGCCGATTCTTCATTAGACACTGTAAAAATTGACGGTTATGGGTTTCAGCATAATCCACGAAGTGCATCTTACACTAGAAGTAACCCAACATTTATTGAAATACAAAGCCAACAGCATGGTGGCGTTGGCATGTATACTGCAGACAGTTTGACATCTGAAATTATAGCTATACCAGATGCCAATTTAGAATGTTTACTTTGCAACTATTGTACATGGAACATTTTAATAGCAGTTATTTATCGGCCTCCTTCTTATACCATGGCACTGTTTAAACAAAACCTAGGAAAGTTACTTGATTGGCTAGATAAAAAAAGTAATACAGTAGTAGTAATGGGAGATTTTAATGACAATGTTCTAAAATCTTCAAGTATTTGCAAGTTTGTCACAGACAAAGGATTCATTCAACATGTAACACAGCCCACCACGGAGAAGGGCACATTAATTGATCATGTGTATGTTAAAACAACACATTATGATGTAAAAGCTGTAGTCTTTCCAACATATTTTAGTGACCATGAAGGGATTTTTTGTACGTTTAAATCCAAGACTCCTACATGACAAAAGGGCAGTGAGCAGCAGTGTATGTGTGTGTGTGTGTGTGTAAATTTATGTAAATAATGACCTAAAAGTACAAAAAGCACAGCTAACCATGAGAGAAAAGAAATATTCCGCTCTTCTCCTCTCTACTCTTCTTCCCTTTTCTGGAACGCAGTGGGGAGGTAGAGCGTACAGCCTAAACCGGCGGGGAGGTGTGGGAAGCCAGACCAGGCGCCCCCCTTCTAGCTCCCTCTCTGCTCTCTCCTATCTTGTCCCTTTTGTCTTACTTCTCTCTATCACCTATTCTATCCCGTTGAAGAAGTTATCCTCCGTAAATCCTCCGTAAATCATGAAGCAGATGTGAGGAAGCAGTTTAAGAGTCTGAATGCTCGGAAAGCTCCCGGCCCAGACGGTGTGTCTCCTGCCACCCTCAGACACTGTGCAAACGAGCTGGCCCCAGTGTTTTCTGGCATCTTCAACTCCTCACTGCAGGCATGTCATGTGCCTGCCTGCTTCAAGTCCTCTACCATAATCCCTGTCCCCAAGAAACCTAGGTTCAATGGACTAAATGACTACAGACCCGTGGCTCTGACATCTGTGGTCATGAAGTCATTTGAGCGCCTAGTTCTCTCCCATCTCAAGACCCTCACGGCCCCCCTCCTGGACCCCCTGCAGTTTGCATATAGAGCCAACAGGTCTGTAGACGACGCCATCAACATGGCCCTACACTTCATCCTGCAGCATCTGGACTCCCCAGGAACCTACGCCAGGATCCTGTTTGTGGACTTCAGCTCTGCCTTCAACACCATCCTTCCAGACCATCTCCGAGACAAGCTTTCCCAGATGAATGTGCCTGATCCCATCTGCCGGTGGATCACTGACTTCCTGACGGACAGGAAGCAGCATGTGAGGCTGGGAAAGAATGTCTCGGACTCCCGGACCATCAGCACCGGCTCCCCTCAGGGCTGTGTTCTTTCTCCTCTGCTCTTCTCCCTGTACACCAACTGCTGCACCTCCACCCACCAGTCTGTCAAGCTAATCAAGTTTGCAGATGACACCACCACCCACCAGTCTGTCAAGCTAATCAAGTTTGCAGATGACACCACCGTTATTGGACTCATCTCGGACGCCCCCCTCCTGGACCCCCTGCAGTTTGCATATAGAGCCAACAGGTCTGTAGACGACGCCATCAACATGGCCCTACACTTCATCCTGCAGCATCTGGACTCCCCAGGAACCTACGCCAGGATCCTGTTTGTGGACTTCAGCTCTGCCTTCAACACCATCCTTCCAGACCATCTCCGAGACAAGCTTTCCCAGATGAATGTGCCTGATCCCATCTGCCGGTGGATCACTGACTTCCTGACGGACAGGAAGCAGCATGTGAGGCTGGGAAAGAATGTCTCGGACTCCCGGACCATCAGCACCGGCTCCCCTCAGGGCTGTGTTCTTTCTCCTCTGCTCTTCTCCCTGTACACCAACTGCTGCACCTCCACCCACCAGTCTGTCAAGCTAATCAAGTTTGCAGATGACACCACCACCCACCAGTCTGTCAAGCTAATCAAGTTTGCAGATGACACCACCGTTATTGGACTCATCTCGGACGCCCCCCTCCTGGACCCCCTGCAGTTTGCATATAGAGCCAACAGGTCTGTAGACGACGCCATCAACATGGCCCTACACTTCATCCTGCAGCATCTGGACTCCCCAGGAACCTACGCCAGGATCCTGTTTGTGGACTTCAGCTCTGCCTTCAACACCATCCTTCCAGACCATCTCCGAGACAAGCTTTCCCAGATGAATGTGCCTGATCCCATCTGCCGGTGGATCACTGACTTCCTGACGGACAGGAAGCAGCATGTGAGGCTGGGAAAGAATGTCTCGGACTCCCGGACCATCAGCACCGGCTCCCCTCAGGGCTGTGTTCTTTCTCCTCTGCTCTTCTCCCTGTACACCAACTGCTGCACCTCCACCCACCAGTCTGTCAAGCTAATCAAGTTTGCAGATGACACCACCACCCACCAGTCTGTCAAGCTAATCAAGTTTGCAGATGACACCACCGTTATTGGACTCATCTCGGACGCCCCCCTCCTGGACCCCCTGCAGTTTGCATATAGAGCCAACAGGTCTGTAGACGACGCCATCAACATGGCCCTACACTTCATCCTGCAGCATCTGGACTCCCCAGGAACCTACGCCAGGATCCTGTTTGTGGACTTCAGCTCTGCCTTCAACACCATCCTTCCAGACCATCTCCGAGACAAGCTTTCCCAGATGAATGTGCCTGATCCCATCTGCCGGTGGATCACTGACTTCCTGACGGACAGGAAGCAGCATGTGAGGCTGGGAAAGAATGTCTCGGACTCCCGGACCATCAGCACCGGCTCCCCTCAGGGCTGTGTTCTTTCTCCTCTGCTCTTCTCCCTGTACACCAACTGCTGCACCTCCACCCACCAGTCTGTCAAGCTAATCAAGTTTGCAGATGACACCACCACCCACCAGTCTGTCAAGCTAATCAAGTTTGCAGATGACACCACCGTTATTGGACTCATCTCGGACGCCCCCCTCCTGGACCCCCTGCAGTTTGCATATAGAGCCAACAGGTCTGTAGACGACGCCATCAACATGGCCCTACACTTCATCCTGCAGCATCTGGACTCCCCAGGAACCTACGCCAGGATCCTGTTTGTGGACTTCAGATCTGCCTTCAACACCATCCTTCCAGACCATCTCCGAGACAAGCTTTCCCAGATGAATGTGCCTGATCCCATCTGCCGGTGGATCACTGACTTCCTGACGGACAGGAAGCAGCATGTGAGGCTGGGAAAGAATGTCTCGGACTCCCGGACCATCAGCACCGGCTCCCCTCAGGGCTGTGTTCTTTCTCCTCTGCTCTTCTCCCTGTACACCAACTGCTGCACCTCCACCCACCAGTCTGTCAAGCTAATCAAGTTTGCAGATGACACCACCACCCACCAGTCTGTCAAGCTAATCAAGTTTGCAGATGACACCACCGTTATTGGACTCATCTCGGACGCCCCCCTCCTGGACCCCCTGCAGTTTGCATATAGAGCCAACAGGTCTGTAGACGACGCCATCAACATGGCCCTACACTTCATCCTGCAGCATCTGGACTCCCCAGGAACCTACGCCAGGATCCTGTTTGTGGACTTCAGATCTGCCTTCAACACCATCCTTCCAGACCATCTCCGAGACAAGCTTTCCCAGATGAATGTGCCTGATCCCATCTGCCGGTGGATCACTGACTTCCTGACGGACAGGAAGCAGCATGTGAGGCTGGGAAAGAATGTCTCGGACTCCCGGACCATCAGCACCGGCTCCCCTCAGGGCTGTGTTCTTTCTCCTCTGCTCTTCTCCCTGTACACCAACTGCTGCACCTCCACCCACCAGTCTGTCAAGCTAATCAAGTTTGCAGATGACACCACCACCCACCAGTCTGTCAAGCTAATCAAGTTTGCAGATGACACCACCGTTATTGGACTCATCTCGGACGCCCCCCTCCTGGACCCCCTGCAGTTTGCATATAGAGCCAACAGGTCTGTAGACGACGCCATCAACATGGCCCTACACTTCATCCTGCAGCATCTGGACTCCCCAGGAACCTACGCCAGGATCCTGTTTGTGGACTTCAGCTCTGCCTTCAACACCATCCTTCCAGACCATCTCCGAGACAAGCTTTCCCAGATGAATGTGCCTGATCCCATCTGCCGGTGGATCACTGACTTCCTGACGGACAGGAAGCAGCATGTGAGGCTGGGAAAGAATGTCTCGGACTCCCGGACCATCAGCACCGGCTCCCCTCAGGGCTGTGTTCTTTCTCCTCTGCTCTTCTCCCTGTACACCAACTGCTGCACCTCCACCCACCAGTCTGTCAAGCTAATCAAGTTTGCAGATGACACCACCGTTATTGGACTCATCTCGGACGGGGACGAGTCTGCCTACAGGAGGGAGGTTGAACGTCTGGTGTCTTGGTGCAGCCCCCCTTCTAGCTCTCCTCTCTGCTCTCTCCTATCCTAAAGCAATGCATTATCAGGGACTGTAATATCTAGTCCTTTAACTGAATCACAATGGCTGAGTAAGGGAGGGAAGTGGAAAGGTTACACCTCACTTCTAGCTATGCTTTATATGTTAGTCAGCCCAATTCTGTGCACACTCATTCTTAATGACTAACCTCAGCCAATTGCTATTACAGTGGTTTTTTTTTCCTGCATTAAGTGACTTTACCATTAATTAATAAACGCAATATTTTAAAGTTTTTTGTAGATATCTTTGGGTATTTCACAAAAATTTACTGGGTTCTTGTGCACATGAGGAAATTCTGTCCATAGACTTCTAAATAACTGTAACTGTTTTTTCATTCATCTTTCAGATACAATGTATGCATCACACATAGAAAAATAAAATGTACAATTTGCTAAAGATAGCAGTAAGTATTCACTTTTAAATAGCACATAGTACAGTTGTGCTATCAAACAGAGTAGTCATGCTCACATGTTGTTAATGCAGGTTTTGCTTTATCCACTTAGCCTTAAAAAGCAAAAAGACACTGGTAATGGTACTCCTGGTTTACTGGGATAGGGTTCGACTCCCTGTGGTGTCCTTGCTTATGGCTATAACGGACTAATACATGCTATTGACCATTACATTTACATTAAAGTAATAAACAACCATGTCAATCCAGTTACATCTATATCGAGGGTGCTTCTGATTGATGATTAGTGCTTCGAGTTTGGTTTGTAGCTTGTAATTAGCTTTCTGGCCTGGGCAAATAAAGTCTAATAGCAAAGTGTAAAGTAGGGTTAAGTGATATGTAAAAATTTGCCAACCAACAATTTTAAGTCCAACAATCAACAATATAAGATATATATACATGCATGTGCATACTTTTTGATGGGCGGGGCAATGTAATCATGCACAGACTGATTTGAACGTTTACAACAAAGAAGTCCAAACTAATTGCCATAAAAAATAAAGTCACCAATTTAGGATTTTATTTGACTACCAAAACAGTGTGCTACTTGTGCAGATGTATAATGCAAGCAAAGGAATCAAACACGACTAACTTGCATGAGCATGTATGTGTCCACCATCCAAACATTTTTTCTAACATAGGCTCGTGCCTTTCTTTGTGTCTGTTTTGAATTTCAGTAATTAAATCACTGCACTTCGGCACACTCTGAGGAGAGTGCAAAAAAGGTGGTGTTCAAACAGTGCTGTAATTTCTATCCTGTTAACTGCTTCTATTAGCTCCATCATTGTTAGCAAACTTACTTATGGGCAAATAAATAAATCGCCCATATCATCGAATTGCGAAACCTTAGCAGACAGATGGAGAGGGATGACGTAAGAATGCACCAGCAGAACTTTATTCCTGTGGAGGCAGTGAACACAATATACAGCTGAACACTAATATTTCACCCAAAACGGGCTCTTGAGAAACTCTACAGTAACTTTTCTTTTTGTCACTCTCTGTAAACTTTAACTTCAAACTCTCACTCACTAATGTGCAAACACCACACAAAGAGAGGTTGTCCTTGTCTTCTCTACCACATTGAACCTGTGGCACAGATTATATTATGTTTCAAGGCTATTAATTAATTTGTTTTTTATTTGTTTTTATGTTTTTCACCCAATTCTTGTAGAAGCCACAGCTGAAAGGGAAAGGAACTCCATGTGACTCGCAGACCTCTACAATGAGTACAAAAGTATACAATCTGGAAATTGCAAAAATGTGTCATAATGACCAAAAAAATTCCAAATGGAACACTAAATTCTGGTTGAGGGCACATTTCTAACACAATTTTGTATATGTGTTAGGATGTTACATGAGGGAAATTACAAGGCCTAAAATGTGAAACAGAATGCTGCAAGAATCACATTTTAAAGTCAAAAACATGCAAAAATGTTTGCATTGATCCATGACACTGACCATAAAACATGAATAAAATAGGAAATCAGATAATTTTTATGGCAATATATCAAAACTCACTGTGGCACCATGGCCAAACAACTAGCTAACATTTAATCTCATTCAACAATCATTATTTTTGTCCCACTAGGTGGCGCTCTAACATTACTGATAAATGGCATATCAAAAATTTCTGAGCTTGACTCTCGACTCATGCCTGCGATGTTTGGGAGAGATTGGACATTTTGTTTTGGAGTGACAGCAGATTACTGCTTTTTGGCGAGTGATTGAAACTCTACGTGCCGCCATGACCACCCCGTTTCCCTGAATGTAAAAAGCTTCGCAATTTAACATCACAAAGGTCTTTAGATTCCACAAACTTCAGATCGGTCCAATCTGATGAAATCCCTTGGAGGAGTTCGTCAAAGTACGGTGCCTGAAAAGATGGGAAAATGTCGCCAAAATTACACATTAACTTTAAAATGGCTGACTTCCTGTTGGATTTGGGATATTGCTCCAAGAGACTTTTTTGTACATCTTAAGATCTTCCATAAGCTTACCAAGTTTCAGACTCATAGATAAAACACAGAGCAGGGGCTGATATTTTGGAATTTTGTAGGGGGCGCTGTGGAGCCATTTTGCGCTATTCAAGGAAAATGGTTACATAACAACAAAGCCTTCATCACATTGGAGGCGTGGGCCAAGTTTAAAGCCTCTATAAACTTTCCAAGCCCCTCAAAAGTAACTTCATCTTTCATGTTGAACAGCGTTGCCACCAGGGTGCGCCGTTCAGTTTAAAGTCACATTTTTTGCACTGAAGCATCACGAGGGACTGATGGTGATATTCACCGCTTTTGAGGTGGCCACGATGAACCTGTGAAAATCAGTACAACAAAATTAAAGCCATGACATTTCCTGTTGCCACTAGGTGGCGCTGTCCGTATTTCCGACAATGGGCACATCAATCTGTTCAGGGCGGGTCTGACATCATGCCTGTAAAGTCTGGTACTGATCAGACTGGATTTCATTGAGTTATACTAATTTGTTTCTTCATGGCGTGACATCAAAGTTCGCCATGCTGCTGGGGTCACACCCTTTCGCGAAAAGTCACAGTTTTCACTGTAACCCAAGACCAACTCCTTAAGGCTTTCCTGGAGAAATTTGAGGCTGCAGATGTCACCCATCACTATACTGTACCCCAAAGTGTAAAACATGACATTTCCTGTTCCCACTAGGTGGCGCTGTCCTTGATGTCAAATATGGCAGTTGAAATATGTTCAGGGGTGGAGCCTTATCATATGTGTTCACTTTGGTCAAGGTCAGAAAATGTATGACAAAATGAGAGGCAATAAGATTTTCATGGCGAGTCATCGAAATTCGCCATGGCGCCACGGCCTCATGGTATTGTGAAAACTCAAAAGCTCCGCAATTTAACATGGCACAAGGGTGTAGTTGACACTGTCCAAATTTGAAGTTTATAGGACCAAATCCCAAGGAGGAGTTCGTTAAAGTTCGAGGCATGGAAATGGCAAAATTAGAGCCAAAATGTCACGTTCTCTTCCAAATGGCGGACTTCCTGTTGGGTTTGCGTCAATGGGCCCACAGACTTTTTTGTTCGTCTTGGAATGATACACATGTGTGCCAAATTTCATACATGTAGCTCAAACCATGTGGTCGTAGGGCTGCATTTAACAAGGCATAGGTGGCGCTCTAGAGCCATTTCCCAGTGCTCATATGTAAAACCATTAAAATACAAAATTTTTCACCAGACCTGGCATGTGTGCAAAATTTCATGAGTTTTTGAGCATGTTTAGGCCCTCAAAAAGGCCCTTGTTTGGGGGTGAATAATAATAATAATAATAATAATAATAATAATAATAATAATAATAATAATAATAATAATAATAAGAAACGGAGCAGATACAATAGGGCCTTCGCACTCTCGGTGCTCGGGCCCTAATGAATAAAAGATAATAAGGAATAACCTGGTTATTCAAAACCTCATCCAGACAGCTCCTCAAAATAACAACCAAAAAATGCACACTTTACAGAGGAAACAAAGACATTTTAGAAGTACACTTCCTGACTTATTCTGAGTCATCTGTTACCAAGCAAACTCCAACGCAGCAGGTTGCTGAATACACTCAGGCCTTTATTCAGGCCTGCTTCTAGATTATATGTGATATATGTATTGTAAGCGTGTATGCAATCCTTCCATAGCTCTAAGCCCCTTACACGATAGATTGGCTGTACATATCGCCAGCCAAAGCTTTTGACCTTCAATTAATAGACTGAGCCACAATTCTTTTATAGGCACAAAATGCAATGTGTATAAAATGATTACAGTTGCACCTGCAATGAAAGATTATTATATGATTATGATACCACCTGTAATACAGACTTTAATGTAATATCAACTAGAGATGGCACGATACCACTTTTTTATGTCCGATACCGATACCGATATCATAAATTTGGATATCTGCCGATACCGATATGAATCCGATATAGTGTTTTTTAATCAACAAAACTGTTTTTTAAAATATCTTGCTGCATTTTGCAAGTCTGCAAGTTCATACTCAAGTTTAAAACAACAACTACACTAAAGCTATTCTGTTATACCTGTATACAAAAAAAATATTTCATAGTTCAGCAATACTGATCAATCTAATAAACTTAGACCTACACCATCCTCCCTATTCTGGTATTTTAAAGAGTACTTAGCGTAAATATTAAGCAACCTAACTAATAGGGTTCCAACTCCCAGCAACAACAAAAATAAATAAATAAAAAATAGGGAACCACCCCTCACACTCCACCTCATGATGCTTAATCGACGTAATCAACCTTAATTTGATGCAGTGTGAAAAAAAAATGCACAGAAATCAATTATTTTTCAAGAAATATTAAATAGATTCAACATCTTTCTTCAACAAAATTGCAGACTGCACAGATGGTACCTTCCCAAAGTAAAAAGTACTATAGCTTACTAGGGTATATATATTAGACTTAATAGTCACTATATACAGTAATTGACTTCTATTCATTTTACATCAAATTAAAACTTTGGGTGTCAGATAATTATTTATTAAAAGCTCGACATTTTAAATGAGAATAAGAAAGAAAAGTATGTCTTTGTGCCCCCTTTTCCCAGTTAATGCCCTATCGGCCCCCCTGGCTAAACTTTGCTAGATCCGCCCCTGCACAGTTACAGCCGTCAGCTACGTAGAAAAAGATCCTGGCGTAGAAAGAAATATTAAATAAATTGTAACAACAGCTGATCAAGCTTAAACGTGCTGCTGTTGTTCAGCCGCTGGTTTCCTCTTTCTGGTGCAAAGTGGACCAAAAACAAACAAGAGAGACGGACTCGCGACAGAAAAGCCGATCAGCTGATCAGTTTCAGATTGAAGTAGCAGCCGGAGAGCGAGAGGCAGTCGCTCGTTAAGCTTAACGCAGGAATGCTTTACAAACATTCAGAGATGGACTTACACACTTGCTTTACTTCTCTCGGGGATAACTTTGTCGGAGATGAAATGCCAGGTTGCTAGCGAAGCTCCAAATGCTATCCAGACCACCGACAGGTCCGGCATGCCACAGCTGCTCTATCACGTGATGCATACTGCTCCGACGTGCTAACGTTCTGAGGTGAGTTACGGCGTGTTGCAAGTTTTGTGAGGTGCTTTCGTGATATTTAATGGATCGGATTACTTTTTTTTTTTTTCTCCGATATCCGATCCAGTAATTTAGGTCAGTATCAGACCGATACCGATACGTAATATCGGATCGGTCCATCTCTAATATCAACAGCTCCAATAAATGCTTTAATGCAATGCTTGTTATGTGGTTCTAATGCAATGATAATGACTTAATGCAAGGTTAATTAATACAATGATAATACAGATAATAAGTATCAGTGAAATAATTTATCCCACACCATGTTGCAACGAGCTTAGCTTCTGTCTCGCTAGCTTGCCCTGTGCTCAGTGGATCTGCGCTCGACAGTGCAGCCTAGGCGGAGTAGTCGAACGCAGATCCACTGAGCTCTCAACACAGACAGCATCGTCAGAAGAAAAGTTGATAAAATAAATAAAAAAATTTGTATTGTTCGATACATATGAGTACCGAAGCGAAAGCACTGGATCGAACGGTTCAATATCGCTACGAGTATCATACACCCCTAATATATATATATATATATATATATATATACACATATATATATATATATATATATATATATATATATATATATATATATATATTAGGGGTGTACGATACTCATATATATATATATGAGTATCGTACACCTATATACACCTACCTATCGTACACACATATATATATATATATATATATATATATATATATATATATACTTTTTTTTTTATATATATATATATAAATACATATATATATATATATGTATATAATATATAGATAGATAGATAGATAGATAGATAGATAGATAGATAGATATCACATATATATCACTTATATATCACTTATATATCACTTAATGATTTTGCAAACAGCACAATACTAAAATTTGATGTTCTTGACGTCATAAGTTCTAGTTAGACTTGCCTGAAGACTGTGACTGGCTCTTTAAATATCTTATGGCACACCTGTAATCAAATAAGTTTCAGTGTCTTCATAAATGCTTTGCATAATGTGTAAATAAAAAGACCTTCAGATTTACAGGAAGCTTTAGAAACAAAACAAATTGGTGGACTATATCAGGGATGTACTCAGGTATGTCTCTGATTATAAATTATTTTTATAAATCAATTATTACCTTTCTTTACTTCTTGGTACTTGTTGTTACTGGTCACGAAATTTAGTTTTAAATTGTAAATGGATATGCTGTAGTTTAGAAAATTGAGTTTAAGGTTGCTGTTTTGCTTCTTTTCTTTCCAGACTATTTCTTCTAAGCTATGGGTCATAAAACTCTCATTTGTGCAGGTACGTCCAAGCAGTGAAAACTCATTTTTGTAAATTATTTTGAAGAATGATAATAAAAGAGTTAACTAAAAAGTAAACAATGTTTAACTATGTTGCAGTTCTACTCTTAAAAACTCATTACAAGAGAAAAACACCCAACATTTGCATTATTACATTAATAATGTTTGTTGTTTTTGTTTAAAAAACATTTGGTGAAGGAGTTGAAAAACTGCCTTGAATACTATACTGAAAATATTATGATTGAAAGATTTTTGAAACAAACACTAAGATGGATCTATAGGCATTCAAATGCTGCAATCCTGGAAGCATCTTTTCTGGGTTGAAAGAAGGCACCTAGTCACAGAGATTTTTAGTTTAGCAACATTCAGTGGATCAGTTCTAGTCATTCTACTTTTTTTTGTTGCAGGAATTTTCATAATGCATTTGATGACCACCACCAGAATTGCACTGCTTTCAGCAGGTTCCAGTATAACAGGTAAGTAAGCATGCACCTCAGCAACTTAATCAGTGTTTTGTTTTTTTAAAGCACATTTTTGATCATTGAAATCAACTGGATTTCGTTACAATTGTATTGCATATGTAATCATGGAGATTTTTGGGTGATTTGTAATGACACTCTATCAATACATTATCATAGTTAAATGGAAATTGTAACAAATTTAAATTAGTTCCATGTGTAAGAAGTGATTATTTTATTACTACTATATTTATTTTTACACTTTTGAGAATTATTGTGATGGGGTTTTCTTCACAGAATGAAAAGCATGTAAAACATGACTGAGCTATGAATCATCAAAAAGTGAAATAGTAAAATTAGAGGTGGATAAAAGTAGTAAGATTAGTTAAACCCAAAAATTTCTTTTTTTTATTTCAAGCTAAGAGGACACAGTGAACTAAATGATTGGCCAGCATTATTTGCTGATATGTTTCTGACTGAATATTCCTGAGACACACTAGGTTAGCATTTTCATCAGATTTGCCACAACCAATAAATATTTTACAATTCTAGACTGCACTCATCCAGGTTGGAGAACAAATTCTCAATAACAGATCGGGATATTTGTGCAGGCCATGCGCTGACTTTATTAGGTACATCTTGCTAGTACCAGATTTAAACCCATTTGCATGACTCATTAGCTCTTGGCTCTTTGTGATGGAGCAGCAACCTGTCCAGAGTGTAACCCGTCCTTCCTATGAAATATGAGGATGTATGGATGTTAAAAATCACCTTAAATTATAATTTTGAAAAATGCATTTAAGATAATTTCAGTAATAAGAATAAAATGAAATCATGTATTCTTTTTTTAATTAAAGGAACATTTGTTAGCATTTGCAAACACAGTACCCTAACTTTTAAATGCTTAAAACTTTGACCATTAAAAACTCATTATTTTCATCTCTTAAAACTGGGTACCCTCTAAACATTTAAACACACACACACACACACACACACACACACACACACACATACACACAAATTGAATGAAACAATGCTGAGACAAGGTTATTTGAACAGACTCAAAAAACGGTATTATGAAATGAAACCAGTTATAGGACGAGACACAAAGCATATCTTTATTGTGTATTCCTGTTGGTAGGTTTAATTAGAATAGTCAGGTTTGTAGTTATGCGTGACAAACTTGATGCTCGTTGTTGATGCAGTTTGTCTGTTTTCATTGAAGAATGAAAGGTTAACCTGTTGGGGGTTTTTTTTTAGTACATCAGCAGTATCACTTCATCAATAAATCCCTGACCTGGTATGAGGCTCAGAGCTTCTGCAGATTAAAGTACACCGACTTAGCCACCATAAATGACATGGATGATGAAAACCAGCTGATCAACACACTGGGCGGTAACGTGACATCGTCATGGATTGGACTCTACGATGGACAGATCAACAGGTGGCTTTGGTCTGATGGCAGCGGTATAGCGAGCTTCACCCAATGGAGCCCTGGTGAACCAAACAACGCTGGAGGCATTGAGTCATGTGGAGAGATGTATGATAGCCTCTGGAATGACGCGCCATGTGGATTTGCCATGGCTTATGTGTGTTATGAAAGTGAGTAAATGACACACTGATTTTTGTAAATGTAAACTGATGTAATTACACACAGTTATCAAAATGAACAAAACTTATAGGAGTTTAATATGAATTATTTGATCATGAATTCATAATGCTTATATCTTAAACTAGACAGGAAGTCTTCATCTGAGTAGCACACAAAATAATGGCATAGGCGTGGTTCTTTTAAATGTATACATATATATGAATACATACTTTACACAATATAAACAATTGAGGGCCCTTTTTAAATATAACCCCACACACACACACACACACACACACACACACACACACACACAAATAATAATAATTAAACAAATCACACTGAAGAGAAAGTCTTTAAGAACTTTAAGACCAATTCTACTAACTTCAAAATGAATACTAGTATTTGTTTTAACATCTCATTGTGCAAAAACTGATATTTTTCTTAAAAAGAAGTCATTAAAGCTCTAATTCTGTGTCTATAAGACAATGTCCTTCTTATGTGTATTCAATTCATTCAATTTATACGGAAAGTTCTGGTTGTTATCCAATGTGATTTTTTTGACGTAACAAAGCAAGCCTAAGTTTTCCATCAGTATTTATATGAACAAACGTCATGGCCTTGCTGATCATAAATCTGACTCTAAATCTCTTACCTGATTTCTACTTTTCTTGGAAGAAAAAAGATGTCTAACTTCCTTTTATTCCTCTCTCCTTGTATGTTTTTAGTTCAGCAGGATGGCAGCAAGAAGTATGTGGTTTACACACAGGGACAAACCTGGCCAAACAGTCAAGATCTGTGCAGGCAGAAGCACACTGATCTGGCATGTGTGCATACAGCACAGGAAAATTTAGCGATTGCTGCAGTTACAAACGTAGTGTGGTTCGGTCTGTTTAAAGATTCCTGGTACTGGTCAGATGGAACAAAGACCTCCTTCAGGTACTGGAAAAGAGGCGGAAGTTATAATGGAAACTGTGTTACTGTGGAAGGATCACAGCAGGGACGCTGGATACCAGCTGACTGTAACCAGAAAGGAACATTCATGTGTCAAGGAGGTAAGTTCCTGAAATACAAAAGCAATAAATGAGTTCCTAGAAAAATGTGATGTTTTTAATTAGGTGTCTGAACTTGGATAGAAAAATAATAATATTCATAATAAGGATCGCAATCAACACAACAGCTTTCTTCTTCCTTTCCTGGATGTAAGAGCATTCATCAAGACAGTCGAAATAATGGCTGAGATTATATTTCTGGGTTTGTATTCTGCAGGTCTCAAGCTAAAGAAGATGGTCATAAAGATGAAGGTGCAGTCTGATGTGGATCTCACTGACTCTACTACTTCCAGCCTATTCCTACAGAAGGTACAAACATAGCTTCAAGGGTCCACCAGGGGAAACTGGTTATACTGCAAGAGTTCATAAAATTACAGTAAACAGAACATCAACCAAAAACTACCTACAGAAAAAAATAATACCAGTATGCAAAAAGTCTTGAGTAGAGTCAAAAATATAAAAAGAGTAATATTTTCAGTGAAGCACACCTGAAGCACTTTGTTATTTATGACATCATGAACTCATCCCTGAGGTCTAGCAAGACTGTCAATTCTATTTTTATACATAATACATTATGGTCTGTGTGCATTTGTTTTTGAAAGCAATAGAGACTGTTACTACATATTTAAATTCAACACTCCAATAAGTCCAACTGATGATTTAAAAATGGTTTAATTATTATAGTTATCTTAATGTTACACAGAGAGGTATGAAGCTGTGTGCTAAATCTGGAGAGTATGTCAAACAATTCTTTTCTTTGATCGTATTTTTCTTTTAGTTGGAAGCAATCCTGAGAGATCAAGGGGTGACTGATGTCCAACTTAAATATAAACGTGTATTTCAACCTCAGTTGAAGACCACTGAGAACACGGGTACGAGAGGCCTCCGTACAGGGAGCATCTATCATGCTAACCTTAATTCGAAACATACCAATCATTTTGTGCAAAGTAATTTAGTAAAAGAACAAACAAACAATCAGTGAAAAGGTTTTTTTCCTCTCTTTACAGGATGCTGAGTGCAGAAGTGCCAATGTCGTTTTACTGCAACATTAGTGGTTATAGTGGTTTGTAGAGCTGATGGATGGAAACAGATTATTTAAAGATTGTTGCGTTCCTCAGCAAATTTATTTACCCTATACTTGTGTAGTTCATAACAGCTGATGTATATTCTAATCTACTTATTAAGCAGAGTAAACTTCTTACAAACACTGGATCTTGTCTCCAATTTCCCCCTTAAGATTTTTGGTCATAATATTGTAACTATAGAAGGGAAATAGTTATTATGTAATAAAATATTAAATATTGCATTAATTTGAATTCAAATTCAAATCACTTTCAAACTTTGCAAAATAAAGCACTTAAACGCAATGTCCAAAGCACTGGTAGACACATTTTTCAAAGATCAGCTTAAAAAAAATGTATAATAAAAAGTTTTCTTCTTCCAGTCAGTCAAAAAAAATATTTATAGTTGTAACCAGACTGCTCTATTACCTTGCTAATGAATCGAGACAGCCACCTCTCTTAATCCATGTTTATGGAGGCATGTGGTCTGTCTACAATAAAATAACTTTCTGAATGTTGAACCTTCTTATCCAGTGTTTTTCTTTGATATTTATTTCCATGCAGTCCCCCACACCAGTTCTTGTTTTGCTTTTTGACCTTTGATCCAATATCTAAATCAAAAAAACATATGTATATGTTTTCTTTGTTTTGTTTTTTTAGATATCTAAAGTTATTCTCAGACTTGTCTGATGATGCAAGTCTTAGATGACACTTACAGGAAGATAAATATTGAGAACTCAATCCAACCACAGCATGCAAACTCAACTCACACTGGATACTGCATTTGTCATATCTTTTATAACATGTTATAAAGTGAGTGAGTGTATCAGAGGCTAGGGTTGAGCATTTTTAATAGAAAGTTAGAGAAGCAAGACATGTACATAGGAGAGTTAGTGGATATTTTGGACAACTGATGTTGAAGATGGATTTTTTAATCCATTAAACAATTTTTCCTAGAATGGCTTACTTTACATATATCACCAAAACACTGTTTGAGATGACATTATGTGTTGTAACAATTTATTGTGACTCCTTATTTCAAGACCTCGCAGTAACAGTTCACACTTTTGTTGTACAAACATGGACAGTACAGAGCATGTCTGCCACACAAAAAGATAGCCCTGGCTTTGACTGCGGGCAAGCATGAATTATATTACTGCACTGGCAAATTATTTCACTTGATTATTGTCTGGATCTTCTCAAAGTATATTTTTCCTGATATTTAGATAGTGTGGAGCAGGGAAATTATTTTACTGCTATTGTTAAATAATCATCATTATTACCATTGCATTAATAATATAATCTGCAGTATGATCATTGCTTTAACAATGTAACAGATAGCTTTAAGATGGCCTTAAGATGTTTATGATGATGTTAATTTTGTATTTCAGATGCAGTTATAACTATTGTGTACACAATGCATATCTGTGCTTATTTGAGTTGATGTTCAGGTTCTTTAAAGGTCTTAAGCTTCACTGACGTGACTGTTCAGGTGATACATGCTGAGGGAAAGCTAGAACATAGAAGGAATTGCAATACATGCTTATAAAACACTTATATATCAGGTCATTTCATATTAAGGTTTTAGTAGAGGTTCTTGGTTAAAACATTTATTTAGTAGAAGACATACACATAGTCTCAGTGAGCCTCTGGTCTAGTGAAAGGTCAGAAGTGCAACAGGTGAAGAGGTGACACAGAGAGCATGTGAGGTCGTGACACACACACATGAGTTAGATTTATTTAGAGGAGAGAGAGATTAGTCATGTCTGGATTGGAACTGCGAAAGTGTCTCGGTAAAAGAGGAACCGTCCTTGTCGTCTCGGCAAGAAAGAGGAACTGAAAGGTAGAAAGGAAGTGCCGGCCATGAAAATAGAAGATGATGTTCTGTCTTAAAAGTCATTGTGGTGTTGATTTGACGTATGTATATATCCTGTCTGTGACGTATGAAGGGGCGTCAGTAAATCAAACCCTGATGCTATAAAAATCTGTTTATGCTTTGATTAAGTTGAAGATCACTTGCTGTCTGCGTACAGAGTTGTCTTCCCACATGTGTGTATTCATTAAAAATCATTGTTTGACCAAGAGCTTCTGGACCATGGGTGGTTTGTACTCTCCCTCCTCAATTTTTGAACCTTAACAATAGTGAAATGCAAATGTCATGGGAGGTGCTTCATATAAAATGCACTTTTCTTTTGAATTTGCAACGGCCTTAATATTGATTTATTCAATTTTTAAGGTTTTTATTTTTTAAGTTATAATAATAAGTAATTCATTTCACATGATATGCAGAAACAACGACAAAAGCACAAGCAAAGTAGAGAGTGGAACATGTGGTAGAGGGTAGGAAGGCTACTGTAGGGCAGTCCTGCAGTAACCATTATACAGTATATTGTTGAGAAAGATGGGATTGAAAGAGAACAAAGCCCTCCTGATATACCTCTCATTATATCTGAGAGGGTAAAAAGTCTTAACATCCAGCCTCATATGTTAAAAATGATAAAGAATGCTATGACAGAGTTTATCTGTATGTGCTTTTGATAATAGTTATTCATCTTTTATTCTACATTAAAGTATATGTTTAATTGTGTGTGTGTGTGTGTGTGTGTGTGTGTGTGTGTGTGTGTGTGTGTGTGTGTGTGTGTGTGTGTGTGTGTGTGTGTGTGTGTGTAAGCATGGCATACAACCCATCTTGTTGTATGCCATGAGGGAGAGAAACCTTTAGATGCTTGGTCAGGATGACAAAGAACATTTTTAGAGAATGTCTGATATATACTCTTTTGAGTATATCATAACAAACAGAGTATAGAGAGGAAGAGGTCAGAAAATGTATTCTTATATATTTGAATCAAATAGGAAATATGGTGAAAAGGAATGTTCATGTGAGAAGGAGCTAACAATAAATCTAACTAAAGTGAAATGGCATAAACTGAATGATGTGAAGTGTATTCACATGTGGCTGAACTGTAATGGAATTAATAAATAAGTCATGTTAAGTTCAACATACAAAAGAAGAAAATGCAATGAAATTATTTTAAAGTTTAAAAATTTGCTTCATTTACGTGGAATAGTCTGAGAAAGCGAGGATGATGAGGTGTGACTGTACATCAGGTAATTTCTGACTGGAATACTCCCAAGAACTTGGCTCCTTTCCTTACTGGTGTATGTCCACACAGAGACAGGTGCATTATTAGCAAGGTGTATGCTTTCTTTCCAACCGCTCTCCACCCAAAGATCAGAACAAAGCCAGAGGCAGAGGCGCAGGCGAAGCAGGTTCAGAGGCCGACAGCATGGAAAATGGCGGCTGCGAAGCTCCCCGGTAGATGGTCTGGAAGGTCGCCAGTGTTTGTGTGGTTTGGTTGATGGATGAGCAGGCTGTGCTGGAGGTGACAGTGGGCATGCAGGCCATGCTGGACATGGACATGGATGTGTAGGACCAGACAGTGGAGTAGCAGGCAGTTGAAAAGTCGTTGGGAAGGTTGTTGCAGGTGGTGGATGTGATGGCGACATGGCTGCTGCAGGCGGTTGATCTGGTGGTTGAGTGGTAGATGGAGCTGATGGCTGGACAGACTCACCAGATTCGCCAGCAGAAACAGACTGCGGTGAAATGCTCCAGTTTTGCATGGAGGAATCGGACCACAGAAAGTGAAGGAAAGACTAAAGACTGGGGCAGTAGCAGAAAAGTTGGTTCAGTTTTTTCACTGTCAAGAGATGTGCATTCGAAAGGACCTTTGGAGATATGTCTGCAGATGTCACAACAAACCAAAAGAAGATTATTTAGGTAAGCAACCTGGAAGAACCGAAGAACTTGACTCTGGAGCCTGCATCAGCAGATGTCAAGTGGTGTGTGCAAGCTTGGTGTCATAAAACAACATGAGGTGCCTCAGTTGAGCAAAATGACAATTATTCATTTTGTCTAGTCCCTCTACAATAAATGCAGACAAGACCCTACAAAGTATGAATATACTTGACAGAAGCTCAGTGAAGTGGGACGTTTGTCGTTGTTTCTGAGCACAGAATTCTCAGTACACAACTTGGAGGAAGCTGTTAGGCCTGATAACTTTCAGAGAGTTTTGCAAGAAGAAAAAAAAGTTTTAGCTTTCAGTGAAGAGACACTGTCATACACAACTCAAGCACTGAAAATGGGACATACACTACACAGAATCTCTCATATTATCCATTGTCAATACCCCATTACAGAACATGAAGCCTTAATCAAGTCCATTGACACATTCAAGAAGTTGTATGTCTCCAAGTGGTCTTAAATGGTGTTTCACTGTCCCTTGACACATCTCTGCTGTTCCCAGAGTCTTCATTTCTATCATTGTGGTGAATGGTGATGATGTAGCCAGGTCTCTGTGATGATTAACCCTCTGAGGTCTGGGGTATAATTGGCCATTTTTGACTACTTTTGATTGTACTTCTATATTTCACCTTTTCAAACTGTTTACCCTGCCTTGTTGGGTATCATTCTTTTCAGCACAACCTCAAATGTCTTAATTTAAAAAGTTGTTTTTATTACTGCAAAAATCAAAAACATGTTTAACAAATCATTTTAATAACTTGAAATACAAATTAAGATGGAAAATTCTAGAAACCTGCACAAGTTTTGCAAACAACAAAGTTATATCCAACTACTTACCTAAAAATGCTGCCAGGCATTTTAACATGATCATTTAAAACTATTAAATGGTCAAGCAATCGGTTGTTCTGCATCAAATAAGATGCCACACAAATTATTTTTGCCACTACAAAAAATAGTTTTTGTCCACTATAAGACAGAGAAGCACATCAAAAGCCTGAAAGTAAGAGGTGAATCACTCCCCCTGTTTTCCACTTGAAGACAGTATTTACATTGCAAACTGACTTTGGTTGTTTATTGGATCCCAAAACTTCCCTCCTCTTCCTAAACATCCAAATGAACTAAACTTTAACTGAACTATTTTTCTTTTCCCAGGGTGGAGTTCTTCTACAGCAGTAATGATTTTTTTAATAACTGGGTATGCAAGTTTGAATTTGTTTAGGATTTTAAAGAAGTTAACAGTATTAATAATTTTTATGTTTCTCTAAAAGTTAGAGAAATATGTTTGAGTTGTTTAACTACTTGTAATATTAGAATGCAATTGTAGCTGATGGTTCACAGTAGATGTAGATGGCCTCTTTTACTCCTCTTTCAGGGTATGTGTCTTCTCAGTCCAAAATACGACCATATACATCCACAAAGGGTCTCCTTTGTCATTTGATTGCAGCTGCACAGCTGAGTCTTATTCTGCTAAAGTGGCTCTCCTGTGTTGAGTCATGCCCCTGTGGAGTGGTTGCTTGGTCTCTCCTATACAAAGGTTCAATCAAATGATTGAGTTACTTTTTAGTATGGTATCAAGTTTGGCAAAAGGCTGATAACAAGCCATTCATTTGATTCAGCTGTGCAGAGGACTGGAGTTGGAGAGCCTTAATATAACAAATGGCTGATATGATGCACATAATTAGATAAATAAAACTGCTGGGCACTTATAGAAAGTAAAACAAGCAACAAAACAGTTTTAAAAAGAGGGAAAAGTAAAACAGGATTTAACAGATATCTCGAAGGAGATATTGTTGTGATTTGGTGCTATATAAATAACACTGAATTAGTTTAACTTCATTCTTTATGATAAAATATAAAGAGTTAAGTCTTGAAAATGAAGATGGACTGACCATTCAGACATTTTGCACTGCAAAGCACCAAAACTATTTTCAGTAAACAGTTCTTAATTCACCCATTTCAATCTAATCTAATAAATTGATATAATTTAAAAGAAAATTAAAAAAAAAACAGAAAAATAACAATAATTATAATTACAACTCACTATTTTGATCTATCCTTTAAATTTCTTTAAACACTGATATTGTGCTAAAGTTATGACCCACCCATCAGTTCACTATATTTTGCACTAGACAGGCCAGATTTTCAACCTACTGTAACTGCTCTCCAGGCTTTATGAAGGGGTTTGATTGATTGGGTGGCACTAAGTCCTGTTGCTCTTAAATCTGTTTTTTATCAGGAGTGGTGCAGGTGGAGCATTGTTGGTGCCTCAGCGGTCATGTCAGCGTGGGATCCGGGGGTTTCTCTGTGAATTTCACATTCCCATGGCAGTGTGCTGGGTACTTGCTCAGATCTGAAGTTTAATTTTTCGGTGTAGAAAGAAGTTTTCTTCCCACGCAGAGTGAACAGCGGACACTATTTTTTTTTCACTTTTTAGGGAATCAAATTCAAAGTAAGGTCAGTACTTCCACGCACTCTATCCATTGTTGATCTGCACGTGTCTGTTACCACAGAGGTCGCACGCGCTTACATCATTGTCATGAGACACTCTCACAAACAAAATCGCAGTTTAGTAACGACATAACGCAGCATGCTTACAGGAAAGTAACAGTAATCAAATTACTTTATTTGCAATAGTATTATTTGCAATAGTAATAGTTGCAATACTTTACTCCTTACTTGAAAAAAGTAATCAGATTACAGTTACGCGTTACCGCCCATCTCTGGTTGTTAGGACAAACAATAGAAGTAACAATAGAAGTAAGTGTCTGTGAAGGTTCTCAGTCATCCAGGTCATCGTAGTCAAAGGAGCTTGCAAAGAAAAGCGTCTGGACTTCTTTAAAAATGCCCAAGGCGAAGCGGTCAAAAGTCTGGCTGTACTTCACAGCAAAAGATGAAAACTCAGCAGCCTGCAACAAGTGCTTTAAGCTGATACTGTGATACTGTCAAAGGAGGTAACACCTCAAATCCGATGAAACACCTGGCGACGCATAGCGTTTTTTTTAAAAGCCCAGAAATGCGCCATATGATAGCTTGCTGCGAGACCTCACACCAAGCGCATCTACTGTGCGTGGGTTGCCTGTTATCGGACCCGGAGTTAGCAATATCCCCCAAAAACACGAAGAGGAGAGTCCTGGCCCCTAGCCCTGCCAGTGTAGCAGTAATGATGACGGATGATGATGGCAGCAGCAGCCGTTCTTCTCTGCGTGAGTAGCTTAATGTTGTTCGTGTGTAATTTACGTTGAGTAGGCTAACCACGTTATTACATTAATGCATGTAAGGTGAACTAGCAAACATCATCATAGCTACATGCGGCTGTCTTCTTGTTTGATGGCAGATACTCCCTTCACCCTGGCCAAAAAGGCTAAAATGACCAAAGGAAAAAGAGGGAAACAGCTGAACATGAGAGGTTTTGGACAAAGTTTGTGTTTTTTCCATTGATTAAGCACTGCTTCCAGCCAAGAGTGATACCATATATGCCACATAGCTGCAGAAAAGGCTAACGTTGTTATCTTTTTACAAAAAACCAGCTGAACATGAGAGGTTTTTGGACCAATTTTGTGTTCTCCATTCTTTAAGCACCGGTTTGAACACCGTTTAAGCACCGGCACCGTTTCAAAAGTACCGATTTGGCACCGGTATCGGATAAAACCTAAACGATACCCATCCCTACTTATTCCTCTAATACATAGCTGTAATGCCTTTTACATAGTTTCATTTTGATGCTTTTCTTCATTTTTAGACTGCAACAGTTTACTTTGGCTAGACAACTTCGTCCTGCATCATGAGAAGAAATCAACACTTGCCTTCCTGTAAGAGGAAAAAAAAAAATCCTGCTCATCTCGCTGTAACTTCCTGCAGATCACATTACACTTTTTTTTTAACCTTACAACATTTACACAAGACACACAAACACACACGCTCGTTCAGCTGTCTTAGTGAGGACCTTCATTGACATAATGTTTGCCCTAACCCCTTACCCTAACCATTAAAAATTAATCCCTAACCTTGACCCTTAGCCTAAACCTAACCATAACCTAATTGTAACCCTGACACTAAAACCACATTTTGAGTCTTAGAAATACCTTCAAACTTGCAGGGACGAGCATTTTGTCCCCACAATGGACTCTTGGTCCCCACAAATATAGTAGCATACCAATTTTTTGTCCTTACAAAGATGTCTAAACATGTATACACACACATGCACACACACAAACCAAATCTGCCTCCCTGTGTCATGTTTCGGCTGTGTGGCAGGCAGGAGAGGACCCAAACGCAAACTCACAGGGACAGAACTTGAACTCAAAGGCACAGCTTTAATTGCTGGAAAAATAGAACACAGGTAATACAAAACTAAACTGGGAAAGCTAATCATAAAGTATACCAGGAGCCACGGGGAGAATCACACACAGCATGAGGGAGACTACGACACTGACAAAGAGAAACACAGGGCTTAAATACACAGAGAGATAACGAGGGAATGAGACACAGAAGGAGAGCACAGCTGGGAGTAATCAGGCTGGACGAGACAAGGGAAGCATAACTAGAAATACTCACATGAGACATGGACCTTCAAAGTAAAACAGGAAACACACTGACTGAACTCTAAACATGCAAACTTAACAGCAACTGAGAAGACAGACTATAGGGACCAGAAACATGGTACAAAGAGGTCACAGTAGACACAACATTGAACACAGGGAAGCCATATTACAAAGCCAAAGAACTAAACCTATGATAACCATGACTGAAATCTAGGGAAAAAAGAAACAGTACAACAAAGGACTCAAAACGTACTCCATAATATAAAAAACACGAGATTTCTTCAAAATCAAACAGGAAACATGAGAGGAAGACATGGCAACATAAGACAACAGACATGAAACACATGAAGGGCAAGGGAGACTTCACAGGGGTTGAAAACACAAGGGGGAGCTAATAAGCAAATGAACACAGGAAACCTAATAAGCTTAAACATACACTATGAACATCAAAATGAACTAAAACTCAAAACACTGGGTCATAAGACCCAGGATCGTGACACCCTGCTTACAAAAAACATTTTTTATCATTATTTATATCATTATTGTACTCAGGTTATGGAGCAGCAGGTCAGCATTGCTGTCCCTATACCAGCTGAAAGTTCAGGAGACAAAGTGGTGACAAACTGCCAACAATGAGCTACTATCAGCTGCAGCTCTTTGTCACAATGTAACAATGTAACATCCTTTGTAGACCATTGAATTCATCCTGGGCTCACACAACAAACATGACTTACTTGATCCTGACAATGTGAAGGCTTCACTCCATTCTGTTGAAGAATATGAGTCATCTCTGCATCGACTCTTACACATGTAGTCTCCACTGCTGGACTCAGAAACTCTGAATGTCACATCATTATTGTGTGTCCACTGTGTGGGTGTCCTGGGTCCTCTCCATCCATACTCCCACTCAGTGGTTTCACCTCCTTCCTGCACCTCACATGTCAGAGTGATCGTCTCACCTCTGAATATCTGAGGCCAGTTGGGTTGTTGTTTTACAACAACTTTATTGGAAACTGTTCACACATATTAACAGTACATAGGTTAAAACAGAGATACAAATAGAAACATGAAATCAACAGAGAAACCTTAACATTGTATGTTTGATAATCATGACTGAATGTAGTAATTTAGTTTACTGTATATTTAGTAAACTAATTTACTGAACTTACGAGTTTTCTTAATGGTGACATCATCACTTCTATCAGTGTAGTAATCTGGGTTTCCTCTTGTTCCTCTGCAGCGGTAGATTCCTCCTTGAGATACTCTGATATCTCTGTTTTGTTGATCTCTGATTTGAAGTTCAAAGGTTCTATGGGTTCGTCTGAACCACTCATATTTCCATCCATCAGAGCTCTGCACAGAGCAAGTCAGTGTCACACTGCCCCCTACTGGTATGATTGTTGTTTCTACTGTCAGTGTGGCCCTGGGTTTATCTGCTGTTATGAAAATTAAAGTAAAACAGATACATACATTTAAAAAAAAAAAAGCATATGTTAATGTCATAAAACCTGCTACTTGCAGGAAAATCTTCAAAATTCTTCTATTTTATTTAGTCAAGAAGCAACATGTTCATAAAAATTATAAATGTGTTGCAAAAATGAGCAAAACCAGAAAGTGCTTAAAACTGATGCAGTAGGCTAAGATGAATCTTTACTAAATGAATAAAAAGAAGTCAATAAAATAAAGTGAAAACTGTTCAGTCACCTTGAGTGTGTCCAGTGCAGAGGAGTGTACAGAGCACTACAATAAAGACAGAGACTTCAGACATTGTCAAACTAAACAAACCTTTCTTAGATAAACTAAACCAGCTCCACTCTGATCTAAGTCAGTGCACTAAAATCTAATCCAGTCTACAAACAAACATGTTGGTAACAAACATGAGTCCTCTGATCACATGACCTGAAATGGTACAAACGACTGATGCTCTGTTCTTCTTACTAAAACATGTTTATGGATCAGTATGAATCAAACAATAGGAGTCAGTGATGTACTCACAGAATAGGCCCAGCTCACAGAGCAAAGTGGCTCCCATCCTCACATCCAGCAGTGACACGTCTGAAAACTTCTACAACTTTCTGTAAAGACAGCGAGTGAAGCAGCAGCACAGCAGATACCAAAGAGCTGTGAAGACCACAAACACTTTTTATAAGTTTTTGCTTCCTTCCTTTTACACAGACAAAGCAACAAGATCTGACCAGAGGTGTGGACTCGAGTCACATGACTTGGACTCGAGTCAGACTCGAGTCATTAATTTTATGACTTTAGACTTGACTTGAAAAAATGTTCTAAGACTTGTGACTTGACTTGGACTTTTACACCAATGACTTGGGACTTGAATTGGACTTGAACCGGTTTACTTGAAAAGACTTGATATTTCACCCCAAATATAAAATTTAACATGCATATTATATAGAGATTGAAAATGTGACGTCATTCACGGGTAGAACCGCAAAGGATTCTGGGAACTCGTGGCAAGCGGTACTAGCGCTTTCAATTAAAATCAGTCACACAGCGATAAAAAGAAACACAAAAATGTCAAGAAGCTGTTGTATTATTAACTGCAATAGCCGGTCGCATGACAGCCACGGGAAGCCGACGGGTAAAGAGATCGGTTGTTATCGGATTACGTCGTTGAAGAGAAATTGTTCGAGCCATGTTTCCGAAGTAACAAAGACGCGACGGGTGGCCTGGATTGCAGCCATTCAAAGACCAAATATAACGTCCTAGAACACTCCAGCTCACAGATTAGTCTGCTCCAAGCATTTCCACAAAGGTCAGTCTGCTGTTGTAGTTAATACGTCATTTTCATAACATAATTGGTGATATAGGTTACAAGCAAGTCTGGCGCTGAACAGAAATTGTCGCGCTATGCTCCTTTATTTATTGTGCATAAATAGTGAATTGTCCTGACACAATATTGCGTTTCGCTTCTGTTATTATGGTACATTGACAAAAACATACTTTTATTCACAGGATAAAACAGTTGTTTTGTATCACTAATTGTCCAGTGCGATTACAGCATACAATATTATTGTCACTGCTACATTTCTGTGATGGGTACCAGAAATTATTTCCACTACTGATTAATTACCGTTGAGCTCAAAGGTCCTATTAATAAACGGTTAACGAATGTGTATTTATGACGACGATTTGTGAGACTGGTAAACTTATGATACGTACGATGGTCTTTCGTTCTACACGGTGCATTTCAAGGTCCTGTACCCATCCGTCGGTAAACTGTACCTGGGCTTGTTGCAGTGACCGGAAGTTACTAAACTTCATGAGTGTATGCACTCACTCCAAGAACCGTATAATTATAAATATCCATATAAATATGCTAAGATGAGATAGCTGACTTCATCTAACTAGCAAATGTTGTCCAGGCTACGTTGGTGATACAGTTTTTTTTAATGTGTATGATATTTTTGTCATGCGATTTTAAAGCCAGTCCTACAACCGCATCCAAGAATAACATGCAGCTTATCTCAGAACTGTCGGTGAAAATTATTCTTGGAGCTAGGTTTAATTGAGCTGCATTTTAAAGAGGTGCAATTTCACAATTTGTGTATATTTTCTAATTCACTATTTTGTATGTGTTGAGAAAAACACAGATTTTAAAATTACATGGTCTAATATTTACATTTAGCATAACTGCAACATTATTTTTTCGTTTGTTTTTTTTAAAGACTCGAAAGGACTTGAAATTCAAAGTTTCAGACTTGTGACTTGACTCGGACTTCTACACCAGTGACTTGAGACTCGACTCTGACTTGCCTGACATTACTTGAGACTTGACTTGAGACTTGAGGATAAAGACTTGAGACTTACTTGAGACTTGCAAAACAATGACTTGGTCCCACCTCTGGATCTGACCACAACATACTGTCACATGTTTATTGTCTCCTGCTGCTGCAGAGACATGTTAGGCAGATTTTTTATGAGGAGATCACAAGTTAAAGTTAAATGTGAAGTCCTTTATTTTACACCCAGAAACACAACAAGAACAGAGCTCTGGCTGCACCTTCACATAACATAACATACTCCCTCTTGCCTCAAATACCGGGAACATTTTGGTTCTACAAGTTAATTGTTTATTTCATAATTACTTTGTGTAGTATGAATGATCATACGGGAAGTTTTTATCAGTAGGAAAAAGTGTAAAAGCTGTGAAAATATAAATAAAAGTCCAAAAAATTTTTCTACTTGCTTATTTGTGGTGAGCAGCAGATCAAATTGAGTAAGAATTATAAATGGCTTCATGCCACATTCAGGCCAGTGACTCATTTATGCGCTCAGACACGAGCAATACCTCTGTGCTACATGCACACATTTCTGCATCTCTGCCATTCAAAGACACTTTGTACATAGTTTATTTTATGTAATATTCAATACTGAACTGTACATTTAGTCTTTTTCAAGAAGAAATTTTTTATTCAGTGTTTTCATAAAAGCCTTGTTTTTATGCATTCACTGCTAATAGGGAGAACGTATGAGGTTTAAAGCCTGGAAAAGTTTGAAACCTTTTATTCTCCACAATGGAAAATGGCTAAAAAATAAAAATGCGTATCACATTATCCATCTCATAATTTTATAAATCCTGCATTCAGCTTTGCAGTCTCCAACATCAGTGAAATGTAGTCAGATGCTGCTCATTTTATGTGTTCACTTGTTACTTTTTCTGACACGCTTGCATTTAAATGCGGCTCCCCGTCTCTCTGCATACCTGGCCTGTACCACCGTCTTCAGAACGTCTGCCCTTCTTTCACATAATGGTGTGATCTCAGTCTTTGCATGTGATTGGCTGATTGTGTGCCCATAAAAATGAAGTTCCACCTCTTCCTGCATGTATTCTCTGCAGGACTGAAGACTCAGCTCCCACACACCGACGGGCCAGACACATGAAGCCACTGTGGATGACTGTATTTTTTTGGGATAGACTAGAACATCTTACCAGAGTTATGGGAAAGGTTTTATCATGGCTGAGATTCTACCTGTCCGGGTGATCTCAGACTGTTAGTTTTAAAAATGATCTCTCTCAGACCTGTGCTGTGAGGCAAGGGGGGATAAATACAACAGAAAAACACTGGATAAGAAGGTTCAACATTCAGAGAGTTATTTTATTGTAGACAGAACACATGCCTCCATAAACACAGATTAGGAGAGATGGCTATCGTATAACAATATGGTAACCAAATGAAAACATCAGAGTCACTACAAAGTAATGGAGCAGTCTGGTTGCAGCTATAAATATGTTTTTTTTTTCTACTGACTGAAAGAAGCAGAAAAAATTTTTCTTCACACAATTGTTTTTTAAAAATTGAAAGTCTTTTCAAAATAAAGTACTTAGATGCCATGTCCAAAGCACTGTAATGCAAAGTTTTCAAAGCTTGAAAGTGATTTGCATCTATTATTAGCACTTTGATTTTATTATTACAAATATTACAATATTTAATGTTATATTGCATAGGTTCTTCTTCCCACCCATAGTTACAATATTATGACCAAAAACCTTAGGGGGAAAATGAGGACAAGATCTACTGTTTTAATTACACTCTTAAAGTAAGTAAAAGTTTAATTTACTTAATAACTTAGGTTAGAATATACATCAGCTGTTATGAACTACACAAGTATAGGGTAAATAAATTTGCTGGGGAACGCAACAATCTTTAAATAATCTGTTTCCATCCATCAGCTCTACAAACCACTATAACCACTAATGTTGCAGTAAAACGACATTGGCACTTCTGCTCTCAGCATCCTGTAAAGAGAGGAAAAAAACCTTTTCACTGATTGTTTGTTTGTTCTTTTACTAAATTACTTTGCACAAAATGATTGGTATGTTTCAAATTAAGGTTAGCATGATAGATGCTCCCTGTACGGAGGCCTCTCGTACCCGTGTTCTCAGTGGTCTTCAACTGAGGTTGAAATACACGTTTATATTTAAGTTGGACATCAGTCACCCCTTGATCTCTCAGGATTGTTTCCAACTAAAAGAAAAATACAATCAAAGAAAAGAATTGTTTGACATACTCTCACTCACCTGGAAAAAGGGAATACATATGCAAGGATGCTCTTCATCGACTACAGCTCGGCATTTAACACCATCATCCCCTCAAAACTTGCCACGAAGCTCGTCGACCTCGGGCTGGGTAAAACAATCTGTAGATGGATTCTAAACTTCCTCACAAACAGGCCCCAGGTGGTGAGAGTTGGTAAGCATACCTCCTCACCACTCATCCTAAACACAGGGTTGCGTGCTCAGCCCCCTCCTATATTCCCTGTTCCTAAACACGAGTCCAACATCATCATCAAGTTTGCGGATGACACAACCATCATAGGCCTCATCACAGACAATGATGAGACGGCCTATAGAGAGGAGGTGATGGTGCTGTACCAGTGGTGTCTGGAAAATAACCTGACTCTCAACATCAGCAAAACTAGAGAAATTATAGTGGACTACGGGAAACAACCAGTCAGGGAACACCAGCCCATCCACATTGTGATGGCATGCCACACATGGTAAGCTCCACACCTCACCACCCGTTGATTCACTTTAGTTTAATTTACAGTCACTACTTTAAAATAGTCTACTTATTGTTTCTTTATTAAATGTATTTATTTTTCCATCACACCTTCCAATGTTTATATGGCGTGCACACATATTAACCTTGCAAGGTCAAAGTTCTGTTTTATGTTATATTAATACATCTTTCTTTGTTTGAGTTACCTGGGGGTTGGCTTCTCCTGTCTGGTAAAAGGTGTGGCAAAGGGCTGCGAGACCTGAAGTACCACTGACAGCCTAATTGGATTGCACCACATGCTTCATTGCCTGGGGGGTGTTTCATGTTTGTTTAATTGTTTTGTGTTAGTTGGTTATATGGCAGCCATCTTGTTTTCCCCCGTGTGCAGTGCTTTAAGTGGGCCGGTACGCACCGGTACTCAGTACCGCCACCTCTCCATGCGCCCAGAACGTGCTTTTAGCGTACCGGTACTCTCATTTGCACATCTGTTATAATCGTTTGGCTGCGCTGCCGCTTTTCAGAGCGCCCTTCACAAGCACGCTTCCTAATTCGTCCCACCGAGAGCAGAGACTACATTACCCATACACCAATGTGTTTTACAAGTGAAAAGCGCATGCGTCGCTTTTGCCGTTGTCATGTCAACAACTCAACGTGGTCCGGAGAGGGTGTGTAAAACGCGCAAACAGCTGCTCGGTTAAAATACAAAAACAATGAACACTTAATATGCTCTCCTGGCTTCAGACTCTGAGTAGTAAAAGAACAAGGTCAGAATCAGAGGACTCACTGGCTGACACCCCACCGAGCCAGAATGATATCGCTGCAGGTCAGACGCAAGCTAATGAAAGCTGCACTAGTGCCGCAGCCGCGGACGACGGCACTTTTGGCGACGACGAGGACGAGAATGACACCATTTCTACCGATGACAACAGCCGCGTTAGCGAGCATGAGTGGCCAGAATGTTGGTCCCAAGCACAAGTCCGGTATTTCTCCACAAATTACAAGTGGCTGATCAGCAGAAATCAAAAGTTGGGTTGTAGTGTGTGTAGTCAAGTTTGTGCTCGCGTGGACATGCAGCAAGGGCAGAGAGTGTCGCAGGAGTGGAGTGGGTGCTTAATCTCGTCTTTTGGAAGGGACAAGGCTGCACAACAAAACTCACTACGAAAGAAAATAAAAGAGCACAGAGACTCAATTTATCACAAGAAAGTAGTTGAAATAAAAGAGAAGGCAACACAAAATACAATGCAAAAACACATTGAAGATATGAGAAAGGCTGACTACGCTTCAACTTCAATGTGTTTAGAGCAGCTTATAAGATTGGCAAGCATGGGCGTCCCTTTACAGACATGCCAATAGATGTCCAGTTGCAAGTCTTAAATGGTGTCAAGATGGGCAGAGTTTTGCACTCTAATAACTCATGTGCAAATATACTGGATCACATTGTAGCTGAAATGAAAAAGAAGGTAGTCAATGACATAGTGATGAATGAAAGAAAATTGTGTGTGCTCACTGATGAATCCACTACAATAAGTGGAAAGTCTGTGCTTGTCGTGTGCCTGCGGTCAGCTATTTCCAGTGAAAATCACCAACGTCACCTTGTCATAGGCCGTGTTTTATCAGTGCGTTGGGTTGCTTCAAGTGAGAGAACAGTGAAAGCAGTATGGGAGAACTACCAAGCTCTGCAGGTACACTTTACAAGTGCTGCTGCTGATACCAGCAGGGACTCAAGAGAGAGAGCAAAATACAAAGGACTCAATGATGTTCTCACTACTGTTTCTTTTGTGGTCTTGGCATCATGTACAGTATGACGCTCTCACAGAACTCAGTGACCTCTCAAGAATGCTCCAGAGACGGGACATGACTTTGGATCAAGCCGACAGGCAGCTGGACCGACAAATCCGGGTGTTTGAGTCAATGGTATCCACACCTGGTCCCTACACACAAACTGCCATTGAAGCTGAAAAGGAGAAAATCTTCAGAAATGTATGCCTGCATGAAAATCAGAGGGTTATAAAAATCAACCATGGTCAATTTTTCCGTAGCCTGGCTGAAAATGTTAAGTGCAGGATGACTCCAACAACTTCCTCCCATGTCAGTAAAACCTCATCTGAAAAGACAGATAGTCACCTCCTCTCAGACATCAAGGTCCTCCAGTCTGACTCCTGGCCTGCATCTCTAGATATTCAATATGGGGATGCAGCGGTCAGACGTTTATGTCAGAGATTCAGAGTTGGGGAGAGGGAAAGTGTCCTAGGATTTAGGGCGTATAAAGACCTTAAAGCTTCCAAGACACCAGCAGCCCTGAAGCCGCTTCTTACAGCTGTCCGCACCATTGCAGTATCAACAAGTGAATGCAAGCGAGCTTTCAGCTCAATGAATGATACTTTGACAGATAAAAGAAACTCTCTCGACATCAAAAGGCTTTCAAATATGATTTTCCTGAAATGCAATGGACCACCCTTGGATCAGTTTAACGCACAAACATATGTGCAGACATGGTTGGCACTAGGGAGGAGAAGTGCAGCATCCACAAACTGCGAAGCCCAAAGTGAAAGGAAAGTGGAGCCCAAAACGTGCTGGAGCCTTTTCTAGGTAAAATGATTTGTACAGTATTTCTCATTTTTCATTTGGTGTACTGTGATTGTATTTTGCTGAATCTGCTTTTGTATATTTTTCAGGGGTAAAGAAATGAACCATCTTCAAGACTCATTAAGATTATGTTCTACTGTTCTATGGTTATTATGTTTGGGTTGCTTCAAGTGAGAGAACAGTGAAAGCAGTATGGGAGAACTACCAAGCTCTGCAGGTACACTTTACAAGTGCTGCTGCTGATACCAGCAGGGACTCAAGAGAGAGAGCAAAATACAAATTAGTTTATAATTTATTTTATGTACATTTTGTTAAAAAAAAATTTCAATACCTTTTTGCACATTTTATTTATGTTCAGTAGCTCTTTCTAGCTCAAGCAAATCCACAAACTAATAAAATGATTTATTATTTTGTATAAGGTTGTCTGTTGACTGTTGTATATAAAACCCATTCAATATAGTTGTTGTTACCTCAGGGGAGGCGGAAAAAAAATAGAGTACCGGCACCTCTTTTGGGCCACTTAAAGCACTGCCCGTGTGTGTCATTTGGTTTAGCTAAACTGGTATTTAAGTTCCCTTGTGTGTCATTTCAGCAGGTCAGTTTGTCATATGTTTGTTTGAGGCTTTAGTTTAGTCTATTGAGTTGACCTCTTTTATTGGTCTGCCTGTTTAAGTTTTGGCTTTGTTAAATATATTTTTGGGTCAATAAAACCCCTTTTTTGAATTAAAACCACCTGTGTCCTTTATGCTTTACTGCTTGGTCCCTGACACCCATCAACAGTGTCAAGGTTGAAAGGGTCAGCAGCTTCAAATTCCTTGGAGTCAACATCACGAGGACTTCTCCTGGACCCTTCACACAGACACTGCTATCAGGAAAGCTCGCCAGTGGCTTTACTTCCTGCGGAGGCTGAGGAAGTTTGACATGAACGCCAACATCACCTCAAATTTCTACAGGTGTGCAATTGAGAGCTTGCTGACGAGCTGCATTACAGTTTGGTACGGAAGCTGCTCTGCCAGCAGCCTTAAATCACTACAGAGGGTGGTGAAGGCAGCAGAGCACATCACTGGCATGAGGCTTCCTGCCATTCAGGACATTTATCTTCAGCGATGCCTCCGTAAAGCACACAGCATCATCAAGGACCACAGCCGCCCAGCACATCAGCTCTTCTCCTTGTTACCATCTGGCAGACGTTACAGGAGTCTGTCTGCTCGGACTACAAGACTTAAAAACAGTTTCTACCATCAAGCCATACGACACCTCAACCACAACACTTAAACACACACAACACAGAAGCTACCCTGCAGCTTCACAAGTACTCTGTATAATCTGCACTGGTCACTCCACTCCACAAAAAAAGTGCACATCTGCCCTCCCCACACATTCCTATTTAAGATTTTCTTTATTTAATCACTAGTGTGTACATATATTTATATATACACACACACACACACACACACACACACACACACACACATATATATATATATATATATATATATATATATATATATATATATATATATATATATATATTTAGTCAGTTAACTGAAAATCTCTTTTTTCTTTTACTACATGTTATTAATATTTTGCTCTTACTATTTTTCTATTTATTTTTATTATTTTTTTTTCTACTGTACCAGTCTGCTGAGTGACTGTCTTCTGCTCATCAAACACATTTCATTGCGATGTTGACCCTGTGCTAACTTGCATATGACAAATAAAACTGAACTGAACTCTCCAGATTTAGCACACAGCTTCATACTTGTCTGTGTAACATTAAGATAACTATAATAATTAAACCATTTTTAAATCATCAGTTGGACTTTGAGGAGATACTTAAGTGTTGAATTTAAATATTTTTATTTAGTTTCTATTACTTTCAAAAACAAATGCACACAGACCATAATGTATTATGTATAAAAATAGAATTGACAGTCTTGCTAGACCTCAGGGATGAGTTCATGATGTCATAAATAACAAAGTGTTTCAGATGTGCTTCACTGAAAATATTACTCTTTTTATATTTTTGACTCTACTCAAGACTTTTTGCATACTGGTATTATTTTTTTCTGTAGGTAGTTTTTGGTTGATGTTCTGTTTACTGTAATTTTATGAACTCTTGCAGTATAACCAGTTTCCCCTGGTGGACCCTTGAAGCTATGTTTGTACCTTCTGTAGGAATAGGCTGGAAGTAGTAGAGTCAGTGAGATCCACATCAGACTGCACCTTCATCTTTATGACCATCTTCTTTAGCTTGAGACCTCCAGAATACAAACACAGAAAAATAATCTCAGCCATTATTTAGACTGTCTTGATGAATGCTCTTACATCTAGGAAAGGAAGAAGAAAGTTGTTTTGGTTCATCTGAGCGTTGTGTTGATTGCGATCCTTATTATGAATATTATTATTTTTCTATCCAAGTTCAGACACCTAATTAAAAACATCACATTTTTCTAGGAACTCATTTATTGCTTTTGTATTTCAGGAACTTACCTCCTTGACACATGAATGTTCCTTTCTGGTTACAGTCAGCTGGTACCCAGCGTCCCTGCTGTGATCCTTCCACAGAAACACAGTTTCCACTATAACTTCCGCCTCTTTTCCAGTACCTGAAGGAGGTCTTTGTTCCATCTGACCAGTACCAGGAATCTTTAAACAGACCGAACCACACTACGTTTGTAACTGCAGCAATCGCTAAATTTTCCTGTGCTGTATGCACACATGCCAGATCAGTGTGCTTCTGCCTGCACAGATCTTGACTGTTTGGCCAGGTTTGTCCCTGTGTGTAAACCACATACTTCTTGCTGCCATCCTGCTGAACTAAAAACATACAAGGAGAGAGGAATAAAAGGAAGTTAGACATCTTTTTTCTTCCAAGAAAAGTAGAAATCAGGTAAGATTTTTAGAGCCAGATTAACATTTAGGAGGGCCATAGTGTGGCTAAATGCCTTAAACCATTGTAATTGTGTATTGATTCATATATGTGCACACATTTAAAAGAATCACACCTGGGCTATCATTTTGTGTGCTACCCAGCTAATGATTTTTCTTTCTTTGTTTTAGATATAAGAAATATAAATTTATATTTATCTTCACCATTAAATAATTCATATCAAAATCCTGAAGGTTTTATTTCAACTTAATCACTGTATGTAATTGCATCAGTTTACATTTGCTTTAAAGATCACTGTGTCATTTACTCACTTTCATAACACACATAAGCCATGGCAAATCCACATGGCACGTCATTCCAGAGGCCGTTATCATTCATCTGTCCACATGCCTCAACCCCTCCATAGTTGTTTGGTTCACCAGGGCTCCACTGGGTGAAGCTCGTTACACCGCTGCCATCAGACCAAAGCCACCTGTTGGTCTGTCCATTGTAAAGTCCAATCCATGATGATGTCACGTCCAGTGTGTTGATCAGCTGGTTTTCATCATCCATGTTATTTATGGTTGCTAAGTCGGTGTACTTTAATCTGCAGAAGCTCTGAGCCTCATACCAGGTCAGGGATTTATTGATGAAGTGATACTGCTGAAGCACTAAAAAAAAACCAGCAGATTAGCCTTTCTTTCTTCAATTAAAAACAGACAAAGTGCATCACCAACGAGCATCAACTTTCTCATGCATAAATACACATCTGATTACTCAAGTTAATCCTACCAACCAAAAATATATTTTGTTTCCCATCTCATAACTGTTTTATTCTAAAATACATTTTTTTCAGTGAGTTTGTTCCAATGAATTATCTGTCTCGTGAAATCAAGAAACATGAAATAAGGAATTTAAGAAACAAGCTGGTTTTAAGAGATGAAAAACGTCTGCAACTTTAAAATATTAATTGGTTGGCAAATCTGAGGACTATAAATACCTTGGAGTACACATTGACAATAAACTGGACTGGGCTACAAACACCACAGCACTTTACAGGAAGGACCAGAGTCGTCTCTATTTTTTGAGGCGACTGAGGTCCTTCAACATCTGCCAGAAAATGCTGAGGATTTTCTATGAGTCTGTTGTGGCCAGTGCGATCCTCTATGCTGTTGCATGCTGGGGGAGCAGGCTGAGGGTCGCAGATGCCAACAGACTTAATAAACTGATCCGTAAGGCCAGCAATGTTGTGGGGATGGAGCTGGACTCCCTCAAGGTGGTGTCGGAGAGGCGGATGCTGTCCAAGATAAAGACAATGTTGGATAACACCTCCCACCCACTCCATGACATGTTGGTCAGTCACAGGAGCTCGTTCAGTGAGAGACTGAGATTACCGAAAAGCACCACTGAACGACACAGGAAATCATTCCTGCCTGTGGCCATCTCCCTGTACAACGCATCCACTTAACACACTGGTTACTGCTACAACTACACGTTTCTTTTCTAGCTATTTATTAATGAGTGACTTATGTATATATATATATATATATATATATATATATATATATATATATATATATATATATATATATATATATATATATATATATATATGTATATATTGTACTATTCTTAGTTAGCGTATTGTCTGTCTTGTCTTAATGTTGGTTTATGTTGGTTTATAATGGAGCACTGTAACAAAAAAATAATTTCCCCCAGGGATCAATAAAGTATTCTGATTCTGATTCTGATAAACACGTCAATCCAGTAGGTCTCGGGAATATTCAGTCAGAAACAGATCTGCAATAAATGCTGGCCAAGAATTCAGTTCAGATATGGCTCGAAACCCAACCGTGTCCTCTTGGCTTGAAAAACAAAAACAAAACAAAAAACTGGAAATTATTAGATTATGCTGATCTTACTACTTTTGTCTACTTTTAGTTTTCCCTTTAAGTATGACAATGTATTAATTCACTGTCATTATAATCACCAAAAAATCTCCTCAATTTTAGTAAAATCCAGCTGGGTTTATCATTGCTCAAAAAAAATATAAAAATGTATTTGAAATAACTAACAGACGAACTCTCCTCTCCAGCACCCTGGCATAGACTTTCCCAGAGAGGCTGAGGAGTGTGAGTCCCCTGTAGTTGGAACACACCCTCCGGTCCCCTTTCTTAAAGACTGGATACTGGTCATGGAGGCTAACAAGGGCTGCCCAAAGAACATCTGGATTAAGACATACGGCTTCAAAAAGTTTTGGTGCTTTACAACAAACCTTCTCAGTCGCCATTGCCATTGGCAAGCAGTAGCCGCATAGACACCAGTAATTTTCCCTCACTCTCTCGTCCTTGTGTGACGGATTGTTTTCATCTTCATCTAAACTAAGTGCAGTTGACTATTTTCATTCTCTCTCTCGGGTTGCTCTGGTTCAAACTGGAAAGGTTACCCAGAGTGCATTGAGAAGTAAATAACAATGGCGGCCTACTGGTAAATCGGTTTTATGTAAAATGTGCTTAAAAGGAAAACATTTGGCGTATTTTAATACCACATATGTGTTATTGAAAGCACAGTACATATTTTAGCGCAAGAATTTCTTAATAGCCAGAGTCCTATCGGGCTTGGTTAAGACATTCTTGACATTCTGTGTTTTTTGGACTTGGAGAAGACTTTCGACCGTGTCCCTCGGGGGATGCTGTGGCGGGTGATCCAGGAGTAATGGGTGTCTGGCCTATTGCTACGGGCCATTCAGTCCTTACACAACCGTTGCAAGAGCTTGGTCCCCATCGCCGGCAACAGGCCAGACTCGTTCCTGGTGGGTGCTCCGCCAGTGCCCACTCCGGGTCAGGGACAAGTTCCTGTCCCAAGTGGAGGAGTTTAAGTACCTCTGGGTCTTGTTCACAAGTGACGGGAGAAGGGGGTGGGAGATCGACAGACGGATTGGTGCTGTGGCCGCAGTGATGCGGACACTGTACTGGTCTGTTGTGGTGAAGACAGGGCTGAGTGTAAAGATGAAACTCTCAATTTACCAGTCGATCTACGTCCCTACCCTCACCTATGGTCACAAGCTGTGAGTAGTGACCAAAAGAACAAGATCGCGGATGCAAGCAGTGGAAATGGGTTTCCTCCAAAGGGTGGCTTGCATCTCCCTTAGAGATAGGGTAAGAAGTTCGACCTTTCGGGAGGGGCCCAGAGTAGAGCCGCTGCTCCTTCACATCGAAAGGAGCCAGTTGAGGTGGTTCGGGCATCTGACAAGGATGCCTCCTAGGCGCCTCCTGGATGAGGTGTTCCGGGCATGTCCCACAGGGAGGAGGCCCCGGGGCAGACCCAGGACACGCTGGAGAGATTATATCTCTCGGCTTGCCTGGGAACGCCTGGGTGTTCCCCCGGACAAGCTGGAGGAGGTGGTTGGGGAGAGGGAGGTCTGGGCTTCTCTGCTTGGGCTGCTGCCCCCACAACCCGGCCCCGGACAAGAAGAACAAAATGGATGGATGGATGGATGAAAAAAACTAAACAAAACACTGATTGAGCTACTGCAGTGCATGCTTGTTTACCTGTTATATTGGACCCTGCTGAAAGCAGTGCAGGTCTGGTGGTGGTCATCAAATGCATTATGAAAATTCCTGCAAACCAAAGAAGAATGACTAGCACTCATCTACTGAATACTGCCATATTCAGTTGATGATATATCCAAACTGAATGTATAAATATATCATCTTTTTTGTTATTTTCTATGAAGTTACAGAAAGAGTAAAAAGAGTAACAATTGTTTTACACATGTATGATAATTAATTAATTTAAAACTGAACACATATCTTGACATATAGTCTTTGAATCACCTAACTAAATTCCTAAGTAATTCATTATTCAATGATGCAGGAGGTAGTAAAGATGAATAATAAAAAGAATTGTTCATATCTAATGTATTGTAAAATGGAAAGTTACAAAAATTCTAACTTTGACACAATAATTTACCATCCATTTTTTTTCTTCTTCTTTCTTCCCCATTTGTACAGGACGCCTAAATCTTTCTATAACGATTACACACAATAACTCTCCTTTGATGTCGATGACACCAATTAACTGAGCAAGCTTAACATTTCCTATAAATTGTTTTATACTGTTTTTTTATTTAGGCTTGCAAAAACCTTGGTGTTAGATTTGTTATAAATGCAGAGAATCATATCACATTTGGTCTCTTGACATGTCTTTTTAATGGGGGGTGTTTAGAGTTCTCTAAATACCATTTTCAAATCTTGGCTCGTGTGATTTGGCATTTATCAATAGTTGGTCCACGACCCTGTCAGGGACACTTCCAATAGGGCTTAAAATCTGGGACACTCCACCAATTCTTCTCAGAATGGTAGAAGCTTCTCAGATGATAGATGAAACATCGCCAAGAAACTTAAAGAAGTCCAGACTCTTTCCAAACTCCTTAGATTGCACTGTACTCTGTCATAACACAGTTAAACTCTATTATTCTTGTGGAGTTTCAATGACACTGTGGGAATTGTATGTAAAATGATGCAAATGAGTCACTGGATGAAAAGATCTCTCTGACTGTGATAGAAATTGCTTCTTAAAACTCTGAAAAGATGAAGTTTGCAAAATTTCAGTGTTTATAGACCAAGCTCACTGTTTGTTTCAAAAGTTTGGTAGCGTATTGTATCACCAAGCTAAACTCTACCATTGTTATTGAGTTTCTATGATACTGTGGACTTGCATGTAAAGCAATACAAATGAGTCAATGAATATAAAAATCTCTGTGACCAGATGTCACCCACAAAAAATGTTTTTACTGTTTGGATTTACCTGCACAAATGAGAGTTTTATGACCCATGGTTCAGAAGAAGTAGTCTAGAAAAAAAAGCAAAACAGCAACTTAATACTCAGTTTTCTCAACTACAGCATACAACACCACATACACCATTTAAATATTTTGCAACCAGTACAGCAACAAGTACCAACAAGCAAAGAAAGTTAACGGTTGATCTATAAATAATTTATACTCAGAGATATACAAGTACCTGATGCGGTTCAATGACTTGATTTGCTTCTGAAACCTTCTCTGAATCTGAAGGTCTTTTGATTTACACACTATGCAAAGAAACTATGCAGACACAGAAACTTATTTGCTTATAGGTGTGCCAAAAGAGATTTAAAGAGCCAGTGATAGTCATTAGGCTAGTATAACCGGAGCATGTGACATTAAGAAAATGAAGTAAGATTACATTTTAATACAATAATAATTTTAATAACAAATACATTTTAACTGGCTAAGATGGCGCCGAGTATGGCAGCCTCGTCGCGAGCTCCCCAAGCAACAGCTGTTTTTTGTGTTTAATTTTACTTTTCCTTTATTTTTTCACGAGTAGCACATGTCTCCTTGTGTACGACTGACAAACCTTACTGGACATAAAAGACGGACTTTCTCATCACTTTCCGGAGTTCAAGTTTTGCAACACGGACGCTCCGTTTGCAGACCCCCCATTCATCTCACCTGAGACGCCTTTGTTCTCTGACCCTGGAGGCCGCAAACGCCGACGCAGAGGGAGAAGATCTGGCGTTCTGGTTCGACTGAGACGGTGCACTAGCAGACCACCGTTACCCAGTTTATTACTGGCTAATGTGCAGTCTCTGGAGAACAAGCTGTGCAAGCTTCGGGCACGGATCTCATTCCAGCGAGAGATGTGGGACTGCTGCGTGATCTGCCTCAAAGACACCTGGCTATCGGATAAGGTACCGGACTCTGCAATACAACTACCGGGGTTCTCCGTGCATCGCGCCGACAGGTCACAGGATCTTACTGGGAAAAGCATGACTGGAGTGTTTACACACATCTTCAACCTTTCCCTCTCTCTGTCTGTAGTCCCAGCCTGCTTCAAAATGGCCACCATCATCCCTGTACCCAAATCCTCCACCATCTCCTCATTGAACGACTGGCGACCTGTAGCCCTGACCCCCATCGTGAGCAAATGCTTCAAGAAGCTGATCAGGGACTTCGTTTGCTCTTCACTACCCGACTCACTGGACTCTCTACAATTCGCATACCACCACAACAGGTCCACTGATGATGCCATAGCCCTGACACTACATACTGCCCTCTCACACACAGAAGAGAGACACGTATGTGAGAATGCTGTTTGTAGATTACAGCTCAGCATTCAATACCATCGTTCCCTCGAAGCTGGACAGGAAACTGCAGGATCTAGGACTGAGCAGCTCCCTCTGCAGCTGGATCCTTAGCTTCCTGTCTGACAGACGCCAAGTGGTCAGACTGGGCAGCATCACCTCATCCCCCATCACACTGAACACTGGTGCTCCACAGGGTTGTATACTGAGCCCTCTCCTGTACTCACTCTACACCTATGACTGCACGGCCACTAACAACTCCAACATCATTGTGAAGTTTGCGGACGACACTACAGTGGTGGGTCTTATCACCAACGGTGATGAGACGGCTTACAGGGAGGAGGTCAACGCTGTGACCCACTGGTGTCAAGACAGGATATGTCCTTCAATGCACATATTAAACAATTATGTAAGACTGCTTTCTTTCCATTTGCACAATATCTCTAAAATTAGAAATATCCTGTCTCAGAGTGATAATGAAAAACCAGTTCATGCATTTTTACTTCTAGGCTGGACGACTGTAATTCGTTATTATCAGGAAGTCCTAAAAACTCCCTGAAAAGCCTTCAGCTAATCCAAAATGCTGCAGCAAGAGTCCTGACAGGGACTAGAAAGAGAGAGCATATTTCTCCTGTTTTGGCTTCCCTCTGTGGCTCCCTGTTACATCCAGAATTGAATTCAAAATCCTGCTCCTCACATACAAGGTCTTAAATAATCAGGCCCCATCTTACCTTAATGACCTTGTAGTACCATATCACGTCATTAGATCACTTCAGGTTTCTGCCTGTTAAAAGAGAGTTTTTTCTTTCCACTGTCACCAAAGTGCTTGCTCATGGGGGGGAGGTCATATGATTGTTAAGTTTTGCCTTTATGTAATATTGTAGACCCTAGGGTCTACCTTAAAATTCAAAAAATGTGTCTGTTGTTGTGATTTGGTGTTGTATAAATAAAACTCTATGTTTAGATCCCAGGGACCCATCCCTGTTTCCCGGTGAAGATCCCCAGTATTGGATGATTGGAGAATAGCTGGAAGCAAGCAGTGAGTGAGTGAAGAAGAACGAATGCTTTCCCCCCGTCCTCTCCACCTTGGATTCCCTGGAGTCCTGACCCCTGTCACACTTGTATATAGCACAGTTCCCTGCACTGTCAGACTGACAGAAGCGAGGCTGCCATATCGCGCCATCGGCCCCTCTGGCCAACACCAGTAGGCAAGTACTAGAGCTTTTAATTTTACTTAGAAATTATATTTTGAAATTTCTTATATGAGTGAGCTTGGAGGAGTGAATATGTTCTCCCTCCTTCAGCTATCTGAGCATGTAAACACATGAGCATTTGGTGTGGCTGATTCAAGTATTGCACTTGTTAAATCTGTCAGAATTAATGCACAATGATACAATAATAATAAAACCAAACAAAAATCACACTTTCACTTCACGTTATCAACCCATATATCATAAAAAAAAATTCATAAGTAAAGCTTTATCCACCAGAACTGAAACTGTCACCTTATTTGTAATTCACATCAATAAAACAGGGTTTACTAAGGGCCAACAAGCTAATAATAAACATATATTGTTTAATAAAATTCATCAAACAAATCACATCTACAAAGAAACGATAGTAACTACACTGGAGGCAGCAACGTTTTTGATGGTGTCAGCTGTAAATTACTTCTACATTACAAAATTTGGATTTGGAAAAGTCTGTTATCATGGATCAAAACACTAAAACTCACCACAGACTGTAGTCACAATCACTGGGTTAACATCTTCAAGCACCACACTTCACAGGGGAACAAGACAAGGGTGCCAACTTTCTTCTGCCCTTTTTCCTATCTAGACTGCACTACATAACCCACTGAACCCACAAGTATGGACTGATCTTTATATCATAAGTCCTGCACGAGAAAAAAAAACATAATTTGAGCAAATCATTTCGTTTTAAGGGTGCAACTGAATTCCTTGTGTGCAAATTGAACAATCCGTATGGGTAGAAGTCGCCAACAAAACACTGCGCCCATCAGAGTTTCTCCTTTGCTCGCACTGCAGTAGTTTTACAGCGGATGTGGGCAGTTTATCTGCTCATGAAACTCAACTTTACTCGCACAGATCACTTTGACTTTTGACAGTTTGGAGGCGAAGCCCAAAGGAGGCCAGAGTCCTAATGTGATTGGTCACTTTGATGGACCCTTCAGGTTACTGGGTTAAAATGAGTTACACTGTGACAGCGACAGAAACGCTGTTTTAACCCTCTGGGGATAAAAACATAAAGTTCACCAGGGAAGACACAAAAGATAACAGTTTGCCATTTTTGGAGTGTGGCATGTGCATTGAGGAGAATGGAAACCTCAACTCTGAAGTTTACCAGAAACCCACACACACGGACTAGTATCTCCTCTTTGACTCCCACCTCCCCTTTGTAGCAGATTTGTCAGAGAAACTCAGGAGAGTCTTCTCCAAGCACGACATTCCAGTGTACTTCAGACACAGCCACACACTCAGACAAAAACTGGTTCATACCAAAGACAGAACTTCTAAAAACAAATGTAACAATGTGGTGTATGCTGTACAGTGCAGCGAGGAATGCCCAGACCTCTACATTGGAGAGACCAAACAGCCACTTCACAAGTGAATGGCACAACATAGAAGAGCCACCTCCACGGGACAAGATTCAGCAGTCCATCTGCATCTAAAGGACAAAGGACACTCTTTCAAAGATGCCAATGTTCACATTTTGGACAGAGAGGACAGATGGTTTGAAAGAGGAGTGAAAGAAGCCATCTATGTCCACTGTAAGCGACCATCTTTAAACAGAGGCAGGGGTTTACTACACCAATTGTCTGCCATCTATAATCCAGTTTTGAGATCCCTTCTCAGACGCCGTAACACCCACTCACACCCTGGGCCATCTGACCTTAGTGAATAACATGATAGGGTGGGGCCAGGTTTCACAATGGGTTCACTAGAAATCTTGACTGATTGTGACCCACACCCATTTTTACATCTTGGCTCGTGTTATTAGATAGAGGCCTTAAAACTGCAAAGGTGGCATGACGCTGTCAAGCTGATGGTAAAAACACTGCCCTTTTCTGCAGTGCCGCGATCCCAGCCACCATCAGTGAGTTGGAGGCCCCCGGTGAGACAGGAACTATTGCCTGGATACCGAAGCTCCTGGTAGCCAGGAGAATGGCTAGTGAGTGGTAATCCTTTGTGGCCAGCAGCAGGGAGTTGGCAAGGCCAGCTCGCACTGGCAGCTGTCGAAGGAGTGCGTGAGTGAAGAGGAATCCGCTGTCATCCATTCCTAGCAACGGCAGCATGCTCTCCATGAACTCGAGTGCGGTACCATCACTTAAGCTCGAGAGAGAGAGACAAGTTTCTCGGCCACTCTGCTTTTCAAAGAGGGAGTAGCGCAGCAGCAGCACCTTGAGAGTGGTGTATTTCCTTTGGGTGGGGGGATCCCGCAGGAGGGTCATCACACGGCGGGTGGACAGTGGATCCAGCGAGGCCACCACATGATGGTATTTCGTGTCATCGGCCGAAACGCCATGAAGAGCATGAACGTTTCGACATGGATGATCACAAACACACTCACTTCCTCTTACAAAGCTTTTCACAATAACACAGGATACTTGTAAAAAATGAACTGTATATAATTCAAATTCTCTCTTAAGATATTTACTTTAACCATTATTATTTTACATTTTAAAATGGATCTAAATGTTTTCAACACATTTTACACATTTACATTTAACCTGGTTACAAACAATTAAGTTAAGGAAAATGTAAAATAACCCCCCAAAACTCACCCACATTTACTGAATAAATACATAATCCGTATTCATATGTACCAAATTGAAAACATCAATATTAGGATTTGTAAATTTAAAAAAAATATTACATTTATTCATCATGTAAATGTCCTGCACCCTTCATAGATGTTCAAAAAAATTACGCAGTCCAAAGTTCAAATGTTGACCGTCATGGTTGGATGTAAAAATTGTGGAACTTGTTTGGATGTTGTACAAATGTCCAGAATTTGTCATGGACCAATTGACCAAATATAGACATGATCTGCACGTCTATCCGATGTCCAGTGTTTAGTGGGAAGGAGCAACTACGCAAACAGCCCTCACAGACTACGAACTTTTAGACGATGCAATTGGAAGATTATTAAAAGCTGATGCCCATTTTATAAATTTTCTAAGCATTTTCATATGACCCCACCCATCCCCAATCCTGATGATGAATAAATAAATAAATAATATTAATAGCACCATTTGTTACTTGTATGTAGATATCTTAATGGTAGTTTTACTTAAAGTTAAGGTTGTCATAATTTGAAAATACAGTTTAAATGCATGCTGTGAACCACTTTTTTTCCCCTTTAAACTCACTCACTTAACAACCGTTACAGACAGCTAAGAGAGCCCAGACTATCATTTGCATCCCAGCAAATTTTAATTTATGTAATGACTTTCAAATTTATATAAAAAATGGTTTATATGGTGTACATAATCAGATAACACAATTAAAACTGCTGGATGCTTACAGGAAGTAAAACAAGAAAAAATATGTTTATTAATTCATAAAATAGTCAATCAAAAAAGAGTGAAAAGTAAAACAGGATTTTAGAAATAAATCAAACGATAATTAATCCATTAATGAAAACAAAACTACTTCAATCTTTTTTTTACATTTTTTGTTTTCATACAAAGGGGAATAAGTTTATTATCAGCTTTGTTTTCAATGCTTTGTTCAATTCAGATGAAATAAACTCAGTTTTGTCCTCCGTTCAGTTGGTTTACAGACGCAGATCTTCTTCTTGATCTGAAAGAATTAATAAAGAATAATTTGGTGGTTAAAGGTGATTTAGGATTAAATGTACTTACTGTAAAACTTATTTGAATTAAATAACTCTCATACTGTGGTATCTCTTCTCATCTGAGAAGCTTTCTTCAGTTCTAGGGTCAAATGGTGGAGAGTCCCAGATTTAAACCCAGTGGGAGTGACACCCCAAAGAGGGACAAAGGACCCCCTCATGATCCTCTACCTAATCACATGAGCCAAGGTGTCACTACCCTTTAACAGCAATGATGTCATGGTAATGTTAAAGACTTTAATTGTTTGGTGTCAGGGGTGGGAAGTCATGAGATACAAATACTTTGTTACTGTATTTAAGTCCACACGTAAACGCAAAAAAGGAATTTTAAAAAATCTCAGTTTTTGGTGATTCGAAACGCCGTTTACATGAGGACGAAATAGCTGCGTTTTCAAAAATACCCGTGTAGGTGTGGACATAGCGTAAAAGAGTTAGTAGTTTATTTTCTTACTACCTGTAATTTATTGCAGATTACTGTTTGAGGTGTGAAATAAACCACAATGGAGCAAAATATGGATGTGTGTGGTTGGAGGATGTGTTTGTGCGTGCGTACGTGTGCGCGCGGGGGAGGGACATTTTCCTTGTAAAACAACGGGGGACCCAGCAAAAAAAGTTTGGGAACCACTGTAGACAGTGATCGTGATTACCATCCGTGGGAGCGCGCGCAGCTGCTTAAAGCTGTCGCGTCCAGATTACTTACAGCTACTCCCCTGCAACTGATATAAGATGCAGTAAGCTGGACACAGCTTCAACCGTCTGTTTGTTGAAAAATAGTAACGCGTTTTCTTGTTAGTAACTTGTTAAGATTCAATATTGAGGAAGGGTACAAGAGGTGATCGAAGAATAACCACACCGATCCGGCCGGGTGAAGTCAAACGATGATTTTAATGAATACACGCGTGGGAAGACAACTCTGTACGCAGACAGGAAGTAGTCTTCGACTTAATCAAAGCATGAACAGATATTTTATAGCATCAGGGTTTGTTTACTGACGCCCCTTCATGCGTCACAGATACATTTTATACATAGATCAGATCAACATCATCATGACTTTTCACCTAGAAAATCATCTTCTATTTTCATGACTAGCCCTTCCTGTCTACCTTTCAGTTCTTGTCTTGTTCCTCTTTCTTGCCAAGACACCAAGAAACGGTTCCTCTTTTACCAAGACAATTTTGCAGTTACAGCCAAACATAACTAACCTCTCCTCTAAATAAATCTAATTTAAAGTGTGTGTGTGTGTGTGTTGACCTCACATGCTCTTTGTGTCACCTCTTCACCTACTGTCTGTGTCTCGTCCTCAAATGCTCTTTCTCAATTCACCTGTTGCACTTCTGACCTTTTACCAGACCAGAAGCTCACTGAGACTATGTGTATGTCTTCTACTAAATAAATGTTTTAATCAAGAACCTCTACTAAAACCTTAATATAAAATGATCTGATATATAAGTGTTTTGTAAGCATGTATTGCGATTCCTTCTATGGCTCCAAGTCACTTGCACAATAGATTGTCCGAACATCGCGCCGAACAAAGCTTCCGACCCCCAATTAATTGACCGAGCTCCAACTCTTTAATAAGCACAGATATGCATTGTGTATAAAATAGTCATAACTGCTTAAGGCCTTCTTAAAGCTATCTGTTACATTGTTAAAGCCTCGTCTTAGCCTGCGGCTCAAAATAACTTCCTGCTTCTTTCTACATACAACTTCCTGTCAGCCTGCAACTCAGTCTTTCTGAAAGAGACACTGTTTAAACCTTGGAATGCAATATCCATGCTGCAGATTATATTATTAATGCAATGACAATTATTTAACAATAGCAGTAAAATAATTTCCCTCCTCGACACTCCCCCTTTTGACCTCTGGAACACCAGAGGTCACAATACATTGTGTCCTCACGCAGACCCTTCTCTGGTGGTCTCGAACCTCGAGATCTCCAGGATCCTCGCCCCTCCTGTGGTCGCCGAGATCGATCTTCTGCAAAGGAAACAAAACACCTTTCCTGCATCTCCCTAACTTATCCTATCTGGGACTCTTTAATCAAAAGCCTGATCCTAATTATCTTCTTAACTTATTGACTTGTATTTATGTATACTCTTCAACGTTACTCATCACTTTAAAATTCTTTTAAGCGCTGGTTTCACGTCCAGTTGCTCGCTCTACTTCCCCTTATCTGATCATCAACATCCTGTGCACAAGTTGTCGCTGCTGCAAGTTAATCTACTCCAAAAGAAAACAACCACTTTAATCAATTAAGTTTAAGCATATAAGCAATTACTCCTGTATACATTTCATCATAGCTAAATGCTGCCTTGAGACAACTCCTATGTGTTAACACTAACTTCATTTTAAAACCTCACATTTCCTATGTTATCACCTGTTTTGGTATAACCTTTTTATTTCATTTTGCTCCCTTAATGTAACAATACCTTCTAATTCTAATGTATCAGACTTAACCAAAATATATGCTTTCCTTCCTCTTTGGTCCTTCTTTAAGTTCAGTTAAAAGCTAAATGAATTTAGGGCCTTTTGCCTGGAATCAATACTGTCATGTGTGTTTCTTAACTCTGTGTCTGTAAGCGTGTGCAATCCTTCATGAACTCATATTATCCTCACAGTAGATTGGCTAATCATAGCGCTAGCCAAAGGCTCGTGACCCTCCAGAGACAAATTTGAGCCACAACTCCTTTAAAAGCACAAAATGCAATATGTATAAAATAGTTATAACTGCACCTGAAATACAAAGTTAACATCATCATAAACATCTTATGGTCATCAAAGCAATGGGCAGGGCTGCGACCCAATTTAGCCCTGTCTGCGCACAAATTTTAGCCAACTTGTTTTTCAAATTTAGGTTCATCCTCTCTACCTTTCCTTGAGATTGAGGATGAAAGACCGTCCCGAACTTATGTTGCACTCCCAACATCCTCTCTACCTCTTGCAAATCTTTATTCTTGAAGTGAGTACCATTGTCTGATCTAATTCTCTTGGGAAACCCATGCCTTGGAATGTAATGATTGATTAAGCACTTAATCACGCTTTTCGCGTCTTCACATTTGGTCGCCCATGCTTCGGGCCATCCAGTCAAAACATCCACACACACCAACAAATACCTCACCCCACCTGGGCCTGTATCAATCATGTCGGTATAATCAATCACGACCTCTTCTCCTGGCCTTTCTGGCATGAGAAACTTACCAGCTTCAGGTTTTACTGCTGGCTTTGGGTTGTGTGCCCCACAAATTAGGCACGTTCTGGCCTTTTCCAGTATCATCCTTCTCAAATCAGGATGCCACCATCGGCACAAATTTCTCTCCATCTGTTTCACTCCCACGTGACCAAGCCCGTGAGCCTCATTCACCTTTTGTTCCGCCATTTTGGCCGTTAAAGCGGGACGCCCATCTGGCCCCCTCCACAAACCGCCATCTTGCCAGGCTCCTTTGTTTTCCCACACCCCCTTTTCCTCTGGGGATGTCTCCTCCTGAGCCTGTCTAACTTCTTCCATGCTGTTAGTGCTAACCTCCTCTTCTGGGGTTACCTGCACCAGTTGTCTCTGTCCTTTGTAGCCCGCTGCTTCCTTTGCGGCTTCGTCAGCTTTCTGATTTCCTCTTGCCACCATACTGTCTGCTTGTGAGTGGCCTTTGCATTTTATAATACTTACCTCGTCTGGGTCCTCCAGGGCCTTTTTGTGACAGATGGGTGCATTAGTGGCCGTTCTGAACCCGGCTCCCTTCCACTGAGCCAGTTCCACATGAGCTGCTCCAAACGCATATGCTGAGTCAGTGTAGATGTTCACTCTCATGTTTTTAGCCAACCTCAGGGCTCGAGTTAGGACTATCACTTCAGCTCTCTGGGCCGACTGTTGTCCCTCGATTTTTCCTTCAACCTGGGCTTTCTTAATACAGTCATGTGGTTCTCCTGACCCCATTAGGTCTGCCATATTTATTCCTTCATGTGTGAATATCAGATTTGGCGCCTCTAAAATTTTGCTGAACCTTTGTTGCGTCAGTGGAGTCATTGTGAATGCCTGTGAGTTCACATAGGCCACTACACTGTGTGTAGTAAGCACTTTCAGTGGGTGTTCCCTCACTATATGTGCTGTTTTCTGAATTATCTTTGCTACTCCTGCTGCGTGTTGTGTGCATGTGGGATGCCTTGCTTCTGTTGAATTTAATCTTATGCTGACATACATAAGTACATCCCTACCTCCCCCTTTTTTCTGAAACAACACACCATTCACAACTCCCTTTGTTTCTGAAACATCAAGATAAAATGCCTCATCATAGTTAGGTGTGGCCAGATCTGTGGCTCTTGACAAATCCTGTTTTAGTGAAATGAACGCTGTCTCTGTGTCCGGCGTCCAAGGCAATTCAGCCTTCAGATTTCGAACACCAACTTTCTTGATCAGGTCCCTTAAAGGGGCCGTTTTACCCGCATAGTTCGGAATGAACTGCCTGCTGTAACCTGTCAAGCCAAGAAAGGAAAGCAACTCCTTCACAGTTCTTGGTTTTGGATGTGTCAGAATTTGGTCTCTGTGTGTGTTCATTAACCCCACTGATCTGTGTGCGATCACCCGGCCCAGGAATGTTACCTCTGGCCGGACCAACTGCAGTTTTTCTTTGCTCACTTTGAAGCCACACTCCGCCAATCTGTTCAACACCACGAGCGATGCTGCCGTACAGGCCGCTGCTGACGGGGCTGCAATAAGAAGATCATCAACATACTCTATTAATGTACAGCCCCCTGGCAGTTGACATGGGGACAATGCCTCTTTCAACACCTGATTAAAAATTCCTGGTGAGAGTGCAAAGCCTTGTGGTAGGCGTGTGTACCTAAATTTGCGGCCTCTGTATGTGAATGAGAAAATGTCTCTGAGTGACTCGTGCAGTGGGAGACAAAAGAATGCATTCGCTAGGTCAATACATGTGAACCACTCTTGGTCTTCAGTTTTGTGCTTCTATTATGGTCTGTTAAATGGTATGTCAGACTTCAGCTGGAACAGGACAGGCGAACAGTTAGCTAGACCTACATCTGTGGGCCCTGCGGACCACAAAGTACCAGGCAATTTTGAGAGCTCAGCTACTGCATCAGGATGATCCATTCTTTCCCTGCCATGTATTCTGGAGATTTCTTTATGTTCTAAGATCACTGCATCGTTGGACAAACAAGTTATGCGATATATTTTACATTTTGGTGCATACCAGACATTTGGAATTTGGGTGCCTTGCCAGCATGCGTTGTCCAGCGCCCGCTTGACCATTGGTCCCAGATCTCTTGGCCCATGACCCTCGTGGACCGCCAATGTAATGTGAGGGGCTGAATCCTCTCCCACATTGTACCAAGGCAGTTGTTCATCAGTAAATTTCACAGCCGCGGCCACACCTTCTGGTCCAACATAAATGTTATGTGTTTGCACATTCCACGTCTGTCCCTCAAGATCAGACTGGAACTGTTCCCGATAGATATCATTATCTTCCCTATCATAAAAGAGTGTAACGTGGAAAGGATCTCGCGGGGGGGAATAGACGGCCAGGCTCATTATCCAGGGTTTCCACAGCTGATAATGTCTCAGAATGCCTTCTTCCACTAGCCTCCCCCAGTAGATTTCGGCAGTGGGTTGTTCAGAGTTCTGGACTAAATATTGAGTCTTTGAAGGTGATCCCAGTTTCACAAGCAGGTCCCTGCCCATGAGATTTTCCAGGCACCTGTGAGGACACCACATATTGGTGCTTCAAAGTCTGTTTTCCCAGCTTTGTCAATGCTGGATCATCATCATTGACAGCATAGGTTCTGCCGTCCCCACGCTGTTCAGTTTCTCCGGGCTCCATCAGTATTGCTCCCCCTCCCAGCCCCAGTCGGCTACTGGGTACTGGGGGGCTGGTGCTGCATTCGGGTTTGGAGCTTGATGTGCTCCCCTGTAAGCAACTCTTTGTCTTGGGCCTCCTCGTGCCTGGGGTTGATAGCCTCGCCTCTGATAATTTCGCTGCGATTCAGGGCATTCTCGGGACCAGTGTCCTTCTGCTCCACAGCTGTAACAGCCAGTCCAAGACACACTGCCAGGATTCCCCGGATTCCGAGCCCTTTGTCCTCCCCTCACGGATCCACCACGCCCTCTCTGCGGTCCACCGGTCCCCCAATTCCCTACGGGTTGACGCTGCCTTGGTGCATTGGCGGGCCAACGATCATCAGGGTAGAGACCCGGATCCTGATCTGACCAGTCAGGCACAGGATCGGGCTGAGACCTTGCCACCATTATTTTCCTTGCGCTCTCTTTATCCTCTTTCTTTCTATCACCTGCCTTGTTTCTCGCCTCCGTCAGCTGTATCTTTACCAGCTGCGCCTGTGCCTCCTCCAACTCTTTCTTTTGTTTGTTTGCCAAATCCTGTTCCTGCTGAAGTCTGTGGGTCACATGTCTCTCCCACTGCACCGAGTCTGCAACGGCAAAATCTGGGTTCTTTTCCAAGTCAACTGCAACCTGGTTGGGCAGCCCTGCCAGCACTGCCGAACGAAACCACGCTCTACTTTCACCCTCCTTCCCCGGATGTATTCCTGTTCCTAACAACCATTGTTCCTTTGCTTTAGCTAAACACTCTCTGGGTGTGTTTTTAGGATCCCAAATAATTTTTGGAATGGCTCCAAAGTTAGGAGTTGGGTCCTTCTCCCGAACTGCATCTGCTAAGTCACTCTGCACCTCATGATATTTCAGGTCATTTGCATATCTGGTTGTTTGAGCTATCTGCTCTACATCTGCTAACCCACCACCCAGAATACAACGTCCGGCCAAAGTGCGAAAGTCGCCCAGCGCTAATTCTTCTCCTTCCCAATGTTCTCCCTTGGTTATTGGTGGAAGTTGTTTAACCAATGCTTCCAAATCTCTCACCTTATAGGCGCGATAAACTGGTTCGTTCTTTGGACCTGCTATTAGAGGCAGACTTAAACCAGGGTCAGGAGCTCCTTGTTCAAAACTCACTCTTCTACTCTTCCTCAACTTTCCTTTCCCCTTTGAGCTCTTAAATATGGGCTGTCTCTGTGCTTGGTCTCTCTTCACACTTCTTTTCCTCAAAATTAGGCTTGTACTTGGTTGGGGTTCAGCTCCTCCATCTTCGTCCTCCTCATCGTCTTCTTCTTCTGATGACGTCGCACGGTCTTCATTCTCCTCTTCTGGCCCTCCCTGCATTACTCTCTGCTTTATAACCTCCAATGCCGTTAATGCCTCTATGGACGCACGTAGGGCCTCATGCATTTGTCCGTACACTTCTCCTTCAGTTTTTAACACCAAGCTCAGAGGTATTTTATCACCCAGCCCTTTCTGTTGGGATGTAATAAGTTTACTTACCTCAACCTCCATCGCTTGGCACTCTTTCTCTGCTGCTTTTAATGCTCCAGGTGAAGCCAAACGAATAGCTTTCTTAAGCTGTTCAAGCTGATCCTTCAGAGGTTTGCATCCCCTTTTCCCACTAGGTGTCGCACCCGAGCTGTCAGCCATTCTCTGAAACACAGACTTACCTCTTCCAATGGCGTTGGTCGACTCCACCTTCTTGGTCTAGGTCACCCAGACACGCTTAACTTTCAGTTTCAGTCTTCATCTCGCTGTCCTCGCAACCACTGGCTCCTCTTCCCCTGCTCGGTGATACACAAAGTTTAACCCAGCACTTTAGACGCTGCCCTCGCGTTCTCAAGCGTTGACACTCAATCAAAATTATTCGCCCTCAAAGTGTTAATATATGACACCAGCAACCCTTATGCGCAACGCGCTCACCTCCGTATACTTACCTCTCCAATAGTTCCTCGGATTAGTGTTTTTTCATTTATTTTAAACCCATTAACGGCACTGCGCGTCCCTTATATACTTTACAGCAACACACCCTCAAGGGTCCCTCAACTTGTCCCGTACTAATAAGTCTAAAACCAAGAAATCACCTTTATGACATTATGTCAAAGCTTTCTCCATGTTGCACAGCCTGCCACAGGTTTAACAAAAAAATCGCTGCCCGAGAAGGCTCCCACATATCAAGGTGGTCGTTTTCACAAACTTCCAGCAGACCCTCAAATAAACAAAAACAACGACCCAGGCAGGCTTCCAGTTCAGCCTCCTCAATTTCTATGCACACTGAAAACTCATGGGGAGATTCTTCTGTCTCCCCGTGTCCTACACAATTCACCTCCAAATGATCCCCTACAATTGAAATTTCAGTGTGGAATGACGCAGAGATTAACATTTCCTTATTTATTCACTATATGTAACCTGAATTTTCTCTCTCTTATCAAATAACCAAGGTTATCTTTACAATTTGTTATTGAACTACTAATTAAGTTGCTTTTTATTGTGTCAGTGATAAACTGCCCCTAAAAAGTCCACTTTATTGCGTGCTCATTGAGTTACTTCTATCAAAACTATTTAACAAGTTCAATTTACACATACTCATTAATTTGTCACGCTTATTAGTGGCTCATGGTTGCTTAAAGCCTATGTCTGACTTGACCACAGAGTTAGAGCATCATTCAATCCTCCCAAGATGACCACTCCACTTACTCTGCATCCAGTCAGCTCATGCATTAACAACCCTTTTATTTTTTGTTTATGCCTTCAAATCCACCTTAAATCTTCTTACCTAAACGTTGGTTTTAAACACAAACAATTCTTATATTCTATTTTGAAACGCTGTCACCATTCATATATTTACAATGTTATTATTTACTAAGCCAGCATTTTAATTGCAGACATTTATCCACATTTGCAAACAATAGTTATAGAGCTGAATGACACACAAAACCGAAAGCATAGTCCTCTCATGCGCTCTGCATCAGCTGCCTCATTTGCATGCACACACACTCTTCATCTAAGAATAGCAGCAGGCAGTCAGTGCATTGCTGACTCGACCCACAGAGATCTTTTTTAATACAGAGACGTCTTATATTTACAACTGCACAGATTTTAAACCTTTTAACACCTATCGAATTTCGACAAATTTAACATAACCGTTTTTTGCGATCAATTAACCAGTATCAAGACTTTAACTGTTTCTGGCCTCATTTCTAAAATCCCTAACTCAATTTAAAAGCGTCAACCAACCCAAACTTTGCCTGAAGCTCTATTTTTGGCATTTCACAGCCAAGGCTTACCCCGAAGTGTTAAGTTAAAGTTACACGCCCGAAGACCACTTCTGCTGGCCAAAAAAGCGCAGATACCGTTGCAAACGGTAAGGAGACTCTAACTCCTAGCTTAATTCCGGGATGCCCTGTACCCCACAGCTAAACCACACTGAACTAACCCTCTTCGCCGAGAGGTCAATGTCGCGCGTCCACGACAAGGAGGGAGCGTAACCTCCGGGCTCTGCGCTTCCTAGCAGACTCGAACTGCCGTTCTAGAATAATTTATAATATTTTGAAACAACAATCAACACCCAAAACAAGTGTATAACTGAGGCAGGTGCAACCTAGTGGTCAAATGGAGACTCCAACTCACAAAATGACCGCTCAGGTCCACTCTTATGACCAAATTTGGACTCTAACCAACACAATAACCAATTCCCTACCAAACTACTTGAGACTCTAACTCAATTTCTTTGGGACTTCAACCCAATATTTAAACTTTTTCCTGGCAGACTCAAACTGCTTTAGCAGACTTTACTGCTTTCATTTCTTCTTAGCAGAACTCTAACTGTTTCAACTCATGAAATTTTCATCAAAATCAAAACAGACATCCACCAGTAATTTCAGTGAGTAGACTTAAATTTTATCATGTCCAATTTGGCACACTTTGGAAATAATTCAACAGGTAGTGCCTTACCTTTTGGATAAGCCGGCTTATGCCCACTCACTTCGGCCACTGGAATTCATGTCTGCCCGTCAGACCACCCAAGACCCCGGATTTCTCCGTCCAAACCTCCAACTCTCCCTCCTCAATAACCGGACGAAGCCCCCAAATGTTAAGATTCAATATTGAGGAAGGGTACAAGAGGTGATCGAAGAATAACCACACCGATCCGGCCGGGTGAAGTCAAACGATGATTTTAATGAATACACGCGTGGGAAGACAACTCTGTACGCAGACAGGAAGTAGTCTTCGACTTAATCAAAGCATGAACAGATATTTTATAGCATCAGGGTTTGTTTACTGACGCCCCTTCATGCGTCACAGATACATTTTATACATAGATCAGATCAACATCATCATGACTTTTCACCTAGAAAATCATCTTCTATTTTCATGACTAGCCCTTCCTGTCTACCTTTCAGTTCTTGTCTTGTTCCTCTTTCTTGCCGAGACACCAAGAAACGGTTCCTCTTTTACCAAGACAATTTTGCAGTTACAGCCAAACATAACTAACCTCTCCTCTAAATAAATCTAATTTAAAGTGTGTGTGTGTGTGTGTTGACCTCACATGCTCTTTGTGTCACCTCTTCACCTACTGTCTGTGTCTCGTCCTCAAATGCTCTTTCTCAATTCACCTGTTGCACTTCTGACCTTTTACCAGACCAGAAGCTCACTGAGACTATGTGTATGTCTTCTACTAAATAAATGTTTTAATCAAGAACCTCTACTAAAACCTTAATATAAAATGATCTGATATATAAGTGTTTTGTAAGCATGTATTGCGATTCCTTCTATGGCTCCAAGTCACTTGCACAATAGATTGTCCGAACATCGCGCCGAACAAAGCTTCCGACCCCCAATTAATTGACCGAGCTCCAACTCTTTAATAAGCACAGATATGCATTGTGTATAAAATAGTCATAACTGCTTAAGGCCTTCTTAAAGCTATCTGTTACATTGTTAAAGCCTCGTCTTAGCCTGCGGCTCAAAATAACTTCCTGCTTCTTTCTACATACAACTTCCTGTCAGCCTGCAACTCAGTCTTTCTGAAAGAGACACTGTTTAAACCTTGGAATGCAATATCCATGCTGCAGATTATATTATTAATGCAATGACAATTATTTAACAATAGCAGTAAAATAATTTCCCTCCTCGACAAACTGTAACGGCGTTGTAACGATAGGAATAGTAATTAGTTCGATTACTTGTTACTGAAAAAAGTAACGCTGTTAGTAACGCCGTTACTTGTAATGCCGTTATTCCCATCACTGGTGTACAGTAATTTTCATGTCTTGCCACAGATACTCAATGGGATTTAGGTCTGGACTTTGCCTGGGCCATTCTAACACGAATATCCTTTGATCTAAACTATTCCTTTGTAGCACTTGCTGTAATTTTAGGGTCATCGTCTTGCTGTTAGGTGAATCTCCTTCACAGCCTCCTACAGGTTTTCTTCCGGGATTGACCTGTATTTAGCACCATCCATTTTCCCCATCAGTTCTGACCAGAGTCCCTGTCCCTGCTGAAGAAAAGCATCCCCACAGCATGATGCCACCGCCACCAGAGTGACTATGGGCCTCTTGGAAGCTTCTCTGTGCTCTCCTTGCTCGGTCTGTCAGTTTAGGTGGACGGCCATGGCTTGGTAGGTTTGCAATTGTCGCACACTTTTAAACAGTGCTCCTTGAGATGTTCAAAGCTTGGGGAATTTTTCTTTCTTTCTTTCTTTTTTTTTTTAATAACTTAACACTCCTTTAAATTCATCTACAACTTTATCCCTGGCCTGTCTGGTGACTTCCTTGGGCTTCATCATGCTGTTTGTTCACTAATGTTCTCTAATGTTGTGTTTGTTTGTGTTGTTTTTTTTATTGCTAGAGTCAACTCTAGGAGGACTAGCGGTTGTTTTTAAGAAGCAGTATAAATGTAAACCACTGCCCTTATCAACATCACCTAGTAGCTTTGAACTGAGTGTGTTTGAGCTAGGTCGCTCTCACACAGTGCTCTGTGCTGTGGTTTACAGACCTCCAAAATACAATAAGAACTTCTTAAATGACTTTTATGATCTGTTGGCTGAAATTGTGCCAAAATATGATCATGTCCTTATTATTGGGGGCTTCAATATTCACGTGTGCTGCCCTGACAAGCCAATGGCAAAGGACTTTTTTAAATCTTATTGACTCTTTTGATCCTGTGCAACCTGTGTCTGTGCCTACACAAAAATATGGGCACACGTTGGATCTTGTTTTAACTCACAATCTACCTGTCTCTACCTGTAGGCAAGTTAAAGCCAAATTTGAACCCTGGCTGAATGAAGACACCCGTGCTGCCAGAAGAAAGTGTAGGAGAGCTGAACGCAAATGGAAGAAGGATCAATTTCAGGTGTCATACCAAATATTACAAAACTACTGGAATTCCTATCAGAAGACTGTAAAAGATGCTAAGAGGAAACATTTCGCTGCTATTATTCAGTCAAATTGTCGTAAGCCTCACATCTTATTTAAGACTATTGACAGGGTCCTTCATGCTCCACAGACTGTTGGTGTCGAGTCCTCTCAGGAAATTTGTGAAAACTTCCTACACTTCTTTATTGATAAAGTTCTATCTGTCAAAGCGCAGATTCCCAGTCCATTATCGACCCTTCTATCCCTGTCCCTAGCTCTGCTGTCTTTGACAGGTTTGAGCCAGTTTCTTTGCTCTGCCTGCAGGAGTTGGTTTCTCGCCTGAAGCCCTCAGGTTCCCCTTATGATGCTCTTCGTCATCAATTGTTCAAAGAGGTTTTTCTAACTATAGCGCTAGTTGTACAATCCATTGTAAATAGCAGTCTTTCCTCTGGTGTTGTACCTGTCAATCTTAAACATGCAGTGATTCAGCCTCTACTCAAGAAACCTGCTCTTGATCCTGATATTATTGCAAATTACAGACCTATTTCCAAACTGAATTTATAACAAAAATTCTCGAAAAGGTAGTTTACAAGCAATTAATGTCCTTTTTAGAAGAACGCGGTATTTTAGAAGTTTTCCAGTCTGGTTTTAAAGCTTTACATAGTACCGAATCTGCCCATTTAAGAGTTTTTAATGATGTGTTTTTAGCAACTGACTCAGGTGACTGTGTTATTATCGTGCTTTTAGATTTAACTGCTGCAGGATGTATACCCCACCCCTGGCGTCGTTGCCCACCTCTCAATTTTAAATACACGTAGACATTGAGGGCTAGCAGGAGGGACTATGCGCTTACCTGCTGCTCTCTGGCAGGTAGCTCCATGCCCTCCTGGGTTTTAAATGCACCTTAGAACACACATGCATCAACACTACAATGAGCGGGTGGAGGGAGGTTTGGATTCTTCTCTCACCCCCGTTCTCTGCGACCTGTTGGAGCGGGGGGGCTAGGAGGAGGAGTTGGCCGTCCGACTGCGGTCTGGAGTGTGGGGCCTCCCTGCTGCTGCGGAGTCGGGGCGGTCTGCCTCTCCCCACCGCAGGGAAAAGGGTAACACCACCTGGGTCTGGGTGCAGTTCCCCCCTCCAGGGGCAAGGGTACCTAGACCCGGTTCGTAGAGTACGCTTGGGGAGTGTGATCGTGTGTACAGCGTCTCTTTATGTCTGTCTCCACGTTGGTTGAGTGTGGAGTAAGTGCATATGAGAGCATGAGGGGGGGAATGGATGTTTGTATCTGTGTGTGCCTGTATGTCTGTGTCTATATGTCAGGTTGGGTGTCAGGCGCCACCTCTCTGGGGACATCTCAGACCCTCCAAGGTTTGGAGGCCTATCTCCCCCCACCACTTCCACTGCCAGTGGCGGACTCCCTCAGACATCGGTGCGTTGGTGGTTCTTTGTGTCTGGGGGTGGGCATCCAGGTACACACCGGCTCACTCCTTGGCGGCCGCTTATCGGGGCCTGGAGCCTGGGGCTCGCTCGGGCCACTTCGGAGGTGGGGTGCCCCTGGCCTCTCGGCCTGGGGCTCGGTCACTCAGGCACAGCTGGCTGCCGGCGGAGCTCACGGGCGCGTCACTGCAACTCCCCCTGGCTTCTGCTCCGCGGCTGCTGAGTGAGCCCTCATCTGGGACTCTCCTCAGCTCTTTCTGGGACAGTGGCGCGGCTGCCCCTCTGTTGGTCTTCCTTGGTCTGTTGTGTTCTGGGGGCCTCTGGATGTCTGGAGTTTTGATCTCCTCCATACCTGCTTCATGCCCTGGAGGACGGGGCTGTGGCCCCCCCACACCCTCTAGCAGATCATTACATGAAGGAACCTTTTAAAAAAACAAAAAAACAAGCGCGTCCATGCTCACAGGTGTACACACGGGTGATCACACCCACAAACTACACCCTTTTTGGCTCCTACCTCAAAGCACACTGTGTTCTGTTGATCTTATGTGCTGCACAATAATGTTTAATATTTAGTATTTACTGTCATATTCCCATATATCATTGTGATGTTGTTTATTCTATTACTCTTGTTCTCTTCTGCTTGCTTTCTTTTTTCTTTCTCAGCAGGTGATCCAGGTGATTGATATATGCATTTTTTTTTTCTCTGCCCGTTCTGTTGGTTTTTGTTTTTGGCCCTTCTCCCCCATCCCTCTTCTCAGCTGTTTCTCTTTCCCTCTTTCTTTCTCCCCTTCTTTCCTCCAGTCAAGTCTGTCCCGTATTCAGCAAGTGAAAATAAAATAAACAATAAAAGGTGAATCAAATGGAGAAAAAAAAAAAAAAAAAAAAAAGATTTAACTGCTGCTTTTGATACAGTGGATCATAATATTTTAATTTCCCGTTTAGAGCAGTTGGTGGGTGTTAGGAGTACCGCACTGCAGTGGTTCAGATCCTATTTGGAAGAGCGAACTTTCTCTGTGAACTCGGTGAGTTTGTATCCTCTGCTGCTTCTCTTCAGTGTGGGGTCCCACAGGGTTCAGTTTTAGGCCCGCTTCTTTTTTCCCTATATCTCCTACCCCTTGGGTCTATTTTCAGGAAACATGGGATTTCTTTCCACTGTTATGCTGATGACTTCCAGATTTATTTCCCACTTAAAAAGATAAATGGCTTCTCAGTAGACCCGCTGCTCAGATGCCTTGATGAAATAAGGGCCTGGATGGCTTTGAACTTTTTACATTTTAATGAGCAGAAAACAGGAGTGATGGTTCTTGGTGGCGCTTCTGAGGCCACTACTATAGATCTTGGTTTGCTGGCACAGTATGTTAAACCAGTCATCACTAATCTGGGAGTTAAAATGGAGGCAGATCTTAAACTTGAAAGCCAGGTCAGAGCTGTTGTAAGATTTTTTTTCATTTGAGGCAATTAGCCAAAATAAAGCCCATTTTATCGAAACAGCTTTTTGAGACAGTAATCCATGCCTTTGTTACTTCTAGGCTGGATTATTGTAACGCACTTTATTGTGGGGTTAGTGATGCGTCCATTAGGCGCCTGCAGGTTGTGCAAAATGTTGCAGCTCGTCTTTTAACTGGAACAAAAAAGTTTGAGCACATTACCCCCATTTTAATTTCATTCCACTGGCTACCTGTACATTTTAGGATTGTTTTTAAAATTCTGTTATTTGTTTTTAAATCTCTTAATGGCCTGCCCCCCACCCCCTTCCCGTCTCTGAGCTCCTACAACCATATACACCTGCCCGTTCCCTTAGGTCCGCCAATCAGCAGCTCCTTTAGGTACTGAAACTAAGTATAAATTTAAAGGTGATCGTGCTCTTGCTGTAGCTGCTCCATAGTTGTGGAATGATCTGCCCTTGCACGTTAGGCAGGCCTCTTCTCTTTCTGAGTTTTCTTAAAACATATTTATTCGCTGAAACCTTTGGCACTGATTAAAGGGATTGACTCAATTTGTTTTAACATGTTTTCATTTATTTTAGTTATTTAATCTATTTTATCTTATTTTTATTCACTTTACTTGTGCTATTTGCATGTACAGCACTTTATGAACTCTGGTTTTATGTTAAAGTGCTTTATAAATAATGGCAGTATGGTAATGTTCTCTAACAAACCACCAAGGTCTTCACAGAGCAGGTGTATTTATAATGAGACTAAATTACACACAGGTGAACTCTATTATCTAATTTGGTGACTTCTGAAGGCAACTGATTGCACTGGGTTTTATTTAGATGTATCAAAGTACAGGCGGCTGAATATAAATGCACACTTTTCAGATTTTGATTTGCTTAAAATTTAGAAAACCCATGTATCACTTTTGTACCTCTTCACAATCATGTGCTACTTTGTGTTGGTCTATCACAGAAAATCTCAACAAACATTTAAGTTTGTGCCTGTGACAAAATGTGTAAAAGCTCAAGGGGTATAAATACTTTTAAGGCACGTACAAAGATTCAGTAGCAGGAGAGCCACTTCCACTACCTATTTTATAAAAACACACTGTGCCTCATGCAGAGATATGCAAAGTGTTTAGCCAACAGTTCATTAAGAATCACTAAAGAATTTTTTTCCAAAAAAAAAAAAAAAAAAAAAAAAAAAAAATCACTATTTTGTCTATCAAACTGTTCTTTGGTATTTTTCACATAAAACAACATGAAATGGGAACAAATCACATATTTACATCAGGCTGCTAGTAACTAAATGAGTAAAGATACAATTTTTAAAAAATGGTTCTCTGTGAAGTTGTCTCTCACGTAGGAAACACTTGTTCACCCTTTGAGTTAGGCTAGTTGTGGTGTTTGAATGACTCACAAGTCAGCGTTTTCTTAAGTGGCTTAAGAAACATGTTTCTCTGAAAACGGTCGGGTACAAGGACTGGAGTGAAAATGAGTTTATAAAAGCAGCCTATGTCCCTCCAGAAGCCTGGAGAACTAATGCTCAAGAGCACTGCTCTTAGCCCACGACTGAAAAGAGGCAGTGGTCTACGACACCGGCAGTAAGTACACAACGACTAATCTGCAAAACTGAAAGTGTGTGAAAGAGAGAAGAGTGAAAACAAACTACAGTTCCTTTTAATTTTATTACAAAAACAAAAACAGGATTTTCAGAATTAACAGTACAACATATCTACTCAGACTGACCAAAAAAAAAAAAAAAAAAAAAAAAAGAGGAGGGGACAGAGAGGAGGATAAGTGCGAGGGTGAAGTGTCTGTGTCCAAATCCATTTATAAATCCCACTTTAAAAAAAAAAAAAAAGATAAAATAATTAGAAAACGTGCATCTGCCCCCTCCCATCCCTAAAAAATAAAGGACATTTTCCCCCATCTTATTACCACAATTTAACAAACATTGACAAAAATAAGAGGGGAAAAAAAAATTGGACACGGTGGGGAAGATGAGAGGAAAAAAAAAATCAGATTTCTCAGTTTATATAAAACACTTGGCAGAGGAGATGTCAAATCTTTATTTATTATCCATTAGTTAAGAAACTCAGCTTTCTTTAACAGAAAATAAACAATGCTTGCAATAAAAACCCATTTAACCACACTCGCACGCACTCGCAGACACACACACACACACAGACAATAAACCCGGATGGATGGATGAACGAAGGTGGGAAAACGAAGGTAATGAATGAAGTGTGGCTGCTGGTTCTGCAACATGACACTTCACCGACAACAACTAAAAAATAAAAAATAAACAAAGGGGGCGGTGTCTACGTCTATGTACACGGTGTGTGTCTGAGCGCAGGTGTGTGTCTGTGTGAAGTGTAGGGAGCCGGCCGTGGTGGGAGGGAGGGTCAGGTTTGGCAGTATGAATGGATGTTTGGGACGTTTAGTGCCGTCGCTTCTTCTTGCTCGGCGGGGCTGATGGCCGCACCTTCCTCTTCCTGTTGGAGGTGTCCTCGTCCTCATAGTGGCTCTCTCTGTCAGCTGCAGGGGAGGAAACAGAAACAACCATGAAACAGCCCTGTGCTGTGATCAACCCTCGTGGCTGATACTGCAGATTCCTCCACCACATCCCAACATGTGCGTTCAGAGATGCTCGTCTGCATAACGTCTGCAGCCTTCAAGCAGTCTGTGATCAACAAGGCAGTTTCTCTCAGAGAACTGCCGCTCACTGGATATTCTCTTTTATTTTTATTTTTTTATATAATTCTCTGTAAACTCCAGAGATATTTACGTGGGAAACAACAAACACTTTTAAACACATTTTAATCACTTTTCTTCCTCATTCTGATGCTCAGTCTGAATTTCAGCAGGTAGTGTTCACGCCTGATTGCATCGAGTTGCTGCCATGCGATTAACAGAAATATTTAAGTAACCAATGGCCAACTAAAAAGGTGTGACTATTGAAGTGAGTTAACAGCCATATTTAAATCTGTGATTCCTGAAGAGACCGTTTGTATTTAGTCACATGACAGTTAGGTGCTGCAGATGTGAAAAGTTTGCTTTCAGATGAGTACTGTGGGGTTTGTGTGCATTTGGTGCCCTCTAGTGGCTGATGCCAGGTTTATTTTGAGTATGTGGACACTGACAGCGAGCCCTGAACGCTCTTCAAGTGCAAGTTTTGAAAAACCAGAGTCTACAAATACAAACCTTTCCTGGCTTCTTCCTCCAGTTCATCCCAGTCTTTCCCGCTCTCCTCCTCACTGCCCAGTGACGCGCTGTAATCTGTATCACACACCCAAAAAAAGAAAATCTGGTTCATCAGTGTGTACAAGTGTGAGTTCAAGGCAAAGAGCTGCTCGGGTACAAATCATTTTCTCAAGCTTTTATTGATCTTTTCATTCATCAGAGGTTCAAACTGGCCCATGGAAATCATACCAGAGTCCTCCGTCTCTGAGCTGTAATCCTCATCACTGTCTTCCTCTTCCTCTTCTTCTTCATCTGCAGATGGGTTGAACGTCTCATCCTCCATTTCTGACTCTGAATCTTCCTCGCCGCCGCTTCCCTGAGGCAAAACATGGCACGCAGAGAGGCATGTAATCACAAAACTAGCCGCTATTTTATTCTCAGCACTGTGTTACGACGTGAAAGGAGTTCTTGAAAGGAAAAACTGGGAACATGGACCATTTTAAAACTGTAAATGTCTGCTTAGGTTATGAAACCATGAACTCACCTCGCTCTCTGGATCCAAGAAAGACCAGCCCCCCTGCTCGAAGAACCCCTCTGGGTCGTCAACGATGGTCTTCATGATCTTGGTCCAGTTCAGAGACTGGACGCCCTCTGTGTACTTGATGTCACAAGAGCTAAAAAGGAGAAAACGGAGAAGAGAAAAAAGTATTAATAATTCATCTGAGATATTTTTTTAGATGCATTAAAAATTAAGTCACTGATTAAATCGACTGGCCTTACTTGAGCCACTCTTTGATAGGGTCAAGGGAGTTCACGGGCACAGCATTGATCATGGTGACCTTCTTGTTGTAGTCCTTGTAAACGATGACCACGTCAAAGTTCTTCAGGTGGAACTGCACGCGCTCAAAGTGAACCAGCTCCACCTCGTCTAGAGTAACTACAAACGGCGGCTGCAGACGGAGGAGACAGATTTTTAACAGACTGAACTGCCGGCAGGTCACTGCACATATTTCAGCTTTCTTCTTCACAGATTAAACCTTTGAACTGTCTGCAGCTCAGTGCCAGCTGCTCACTCACCCATTCAGTAACATTGACAAGAGAACTGGACGTGGGTTGTAGCAGGCAGGTACTCCTGTAGGGGGCGCCCTGGAACCTGTAAACAAAAGAAGCATGGGCCACGAGCTCACAGGGGTGTCCACATTGTCCTCGCACGTTTGCGTTCCCGACGGCCTCGTTTACTCACCCCAGGTCTCTGAAGGGCACCTCGAACTCCAACTCCTCTTTAGTCAACGTCTCCACCTTCTCGATGAAGTTCTTGAAGGCCGACTTGAGCTTGTGCCTCATCTCCCGCTCCATCTGCTCGGCGTACAGGTCGTCTCGGTCGTGCATGTGTTGGTGTTTGCCCAAGTCTGTGGTGATCTCGCCCACCTCTGTGTAGAACTGGACGTCCGTGTGGCGTCTCTTACCAAACATGATGGCGTTCTGGAGAGAAACGCAACAGTTTTTAGACCATTTTCAGAATATTTAAAGGGAATCGCTAAAATACAATGAGAGACAGACGATGAGTGAATACACTGAAGAGTTATAGATCACTGAGACACTTATTTAGAGTTAACATGAAGCTCCACCCAGCAGAGTGCTCAAGGTTATGAAGGGGAATGTGGGGGTGGAGTCCCCTAACCCTGCTCAGATGAAAGGGAACAAGCCCGCCTTCAGCTACTCTGAACCAAAAGTAGCTGAAGGCGGGTGGGGGGGTGGGGGGGGGGGGGGGGGGGGGGGGTCAGCGACCGGTGTCTAGGCCTGTGCGACTGAGGCCTAATACAATAAAAGATCAATTAAGCGCAATCTCAAAAATGGCAGACTTTTACAAGCCTCTTTTTTATTGCAATGTGTTAAGTCTCTGCAAAGTACTGCAACTTAATATCAGCAAATAAAAGTAAATAAATAAATAAATAATGCTGCAAAAGCTCACAAAACACACATTTCTATGTTGAAGAACCATGTGTGTTTCAATCGCATTAGTCATAAATGACTGTAGATGCATGTTTGCCCTCAGTAGTTCACCACAGCTGTTCCATCTTTTTATTGTATCCATCTAAATCACTTCAGTTCTCTTTTGTTTGGAATTTTTTGGGGAGCTTTGCCAACATTTTGTTTTCAGTTTTTGTTGTGCTCTGCATGTTTTTTGCAGTGTGTTTACCCTCTTAGGGCCACCATAGTTACTGCAGGTCTCAAAAAGTTAAACTCCTTCATAAGAGGTGAAATTAACATCAGCAACACTCCCACAGGGCTCAAATCTGGGACGCTCCACCATTTGACCCTAAACTGAAGAAGCTTCTCGGATGAGAGCTGAAATGTCTTCAAGCAACTTAAGTTCAGACGCTTTTCTTTCCAAGCTCCTTAGATCAACAACTAACCTGACACTGTAAACCATTTTATTTTTCATCACAGCTCAACTCTAAGCTCTGATGATATTACATCACTGAGCGTTTGGGTTTGTAATATTGATTTTACACAAATATACTTATATATACACAATGTTAAAATAAATTAAGGGAGCACATGACCATCACAGTGTGGAACAAAGTCTGTGAAAGTTCAGTCTGTCGAGTGAGGAAGCAGAGAGCGCTGTCAATACACTTCAGTTGCTTTGCTGCAAATCAAACTGACAGGAGAGGAAAACAGACCTCCTAGCATAGTTGTTGCTACAGTCTCGTGCTGCCATCAGTGATAAGGACACAAACAAAAACTAAAGAAAACTCAGTCAGCAGGTCTGAGCAGAGAGCTCTGTGGACACCTGCTGCCTCTGTGATGATCGAGCGTTGCCCTAACCACAGATGAAAGTGAAGTCTCCAGATATTTTAAGGGTGTATTTTTGAATAAGCATACCTTGAGGTGGAAGTGCAGTACGATGATCATCTCACCGTCACACGGCTGGAAGATGGCGTGTTTGATGTTGTTGTAAAGAATGTCCACTTTGTCACCTCGGACCGACGTGAAACGGAAACCTGCACAGGGGAAGGAGGGGAGGGGGAGAGAGAGAGATTCCCAGTTTTAACGACAACATTTTTGAGATTTGGGCATCCTCGTTTCCCAGCATTCCCACTGACTGCTGTCCTCACCATTAGTATGAGCCTCCAGTGAGCCCTGCATCCTCTTCTGTGCGATGTTGGGTCTGATGTAGAGGTCTTTGAGTTTGGGGTTGCTGCGGTTGAGGTTGATGACCAGCGAGTCTTGCTTGACGATGCCCTCCTTCTCCTTCTCTTCGGCCTCTCGTGTTTTGTAGCGCTTCTGCACCTCCTTGATGATGCGGAAGGCGTTCTGCAGGTTGGTGGAGGGCACCGATGTGTCGCCGGGAGCCTTCAGGTTGGACGCCCGGTACGTGCTGAGAGGTGAGCGAGGGCAAGAAAAGGATTATTGGAACACCTGCTCCTTCAAACACTGCAGCACAACAAACACACACAGTGACTTGGCCAATGTGTGAGCAGAGAAATCTACACACATGCTGATAGAAAGAGCTGGACAGACTCACATTTCTTTGACGAATGTGGCTTCAGGGTTGGGGAAGATGTTTCCCTCCTGTCGGCCCAGTGAGCTGCCAGGGACGTAGAAGTTGATCCTCAGGTAGGTGTAGTCTCCTTCTACAGACATACTGATGTTCTAAAAAGGCACAAACGCAAGAAAAATGTCTGTAATTAAAACCAAAAAGGTAACACAGACTCTTGGTGTACCTAAGTGCAACTGGTTTGGATGTAGTTGTGGTAGACCCCCCCATAGAAGGCATAAGCTAAGAGTACCTTGATGGTGGCGATGTGAAATGGTGTGGCGATGCCAAAGACAGGCATGACGACAGTCTCATACTTCTTGTCGATGAAGATCTTCATGTCCCGGATGTCCTTTTCTCTGGGCATCTGAGACACGTTCTTATAGGAGACGTTAGATTTCCTGGCCCTGAGAGGAAGCAGAGTGGAGTCGCTTAATCAGGAGAAACTTAATTAAAAGTCAGAATTTACAGTTCTGCTGCCAACTTCTGTCCTGGGTTTATTTATTTAAAAAAAAAAGAGAAAAAGAACACAAATCTAGGCACTTAAAGTTTCTTGTGTGGCGTGCAAAAAACAAATATAGCTAAACACCCCACACATCTTTTCGCTCACACTCAGCTGATGCCGACATCGATCAAAGCAGTAATGAGACAGCCTGTCGCGCATCACTTCAGAGCAGTTCATAACACGTCCTGCACAAAAGCGGACCGGCACGTTGTAAAAGGCACAACTTTTATTTTGATGGCAAAAGGGTCCCACTTCCTGCTTGTTTTGCACTTTAGTTTCACTGAAGCTTGAAGAGTAACAAATCAGACTGCAGGCTTTTGTGACTTTGCTCTTATTCACACGATCCAATTCAGACACCAAAAAGGTCCACAGGTTATTAGTGTCACACAGGACCAAAGTCTTTTACTACTGCCCCTGCTGGCCTTTAAACACTTTTCCCTAAAGGTTTCCACTTTTCAGCTGAAAACTCCAGCTTTTACTTCATCTGAAGGCAGGAGCCTTCAGCTCAAACTTAAGGAGGTCCAGTTAGAAAAGTAAAATTAAGACGGGTTCAACACTATTTATTATTAATTATCACAATGACCTCGAGGGTCTGCCGATATATATTTATTCCCATATATTTATTAGTTTCAGGTTGGCCATTCTTGTATTTTGCTCGTTTGTGTTGTTGTGTTTGCACATCTCTGTTGCTTGTGGGGCTCGCACACAAGAATTTCACTCGCATGTGCTGTGCCAGTGTGCCTGCACATGTGATGTGACAATAAAAGTGATTTGATTTGATAATAAAATATTTATCATTTCAAGTTAAATAAAGTTTACATTAAAAAATAAATTTACGTCATTTGAAAAAAAAAAAAAAAAAAAGGTCTAGTTTGAGTTTCTTTCACGCGTAAACCATCTCAGCTTCACAACTTCTTCCGCCCGTTTCCTCGATTTATCGCGCCTCCTCGCAGAGTTTTCTGTTTTCGCAAATGCTCTGAATAAACGATTTGATTGGTTGAGCAGCATCGGGTGGGATGAGTTACAATGTAAGTGATTGGTCTGTGCGTTTCCTCTGTACAGACCAGACCAGTCTGGGTCCAGATCTGGACTGCGCTACACCTACTGGTGACCTACAACCTACAGCAAGCATTTGCGTGGTTGAGCACTACATTGACCCACTCTAGTTTAACCGGAGTGGATCTCTTTAACACATTCATGCCGTTTCTTCACCTGATAGCTTCAGTTCATTATGGATGGTGAGAGTACCGACTCACTTCTGGATCTGCTGCTCTCCTTTCTGCTCCGTCAGACGGCGCTTCGCTTCTTCATTCAAGTGATTGGCCAACTCCTTCTGGTGAGCCCGCCTCTTCTCCTCCGCCGTCATCTCGTTCTAAGTTTGACAAAAGACACAACTGAGTGACCACACGGAGACACCAGGACCACGTTTTGTTTTAAAAACTATTTTTAAAAAAAATAAGGTGGAAAAACACAACACACATGCAGAGAACAGATGTGTTAAAGCTTTGGATGGACAACAAACAGAAACAAACACAAAAGTGTCACTCAAATAAAAATAACAACTTCATTCCCATCAGCAAAGGGATTTTTGAGACTAAACCAGTTCAGCTGATGAGATTTTAGGAAAAAACAATGAATACTTACCTTCCCAAGTAGCTGATAGAGTACAAAGACATTCACACTCTTAGTTATCAAAACTCCGTCAAGGCGGCAAAAATCACAAAAAAACCCACCAGTCACACACTGAGCGACGCACGCGCCCGCACTTACCCTGGTTCTGTCTGCGAGCAGAGCGGCACTGCGCGCGCCTTTCCCCAGCAGCTCCTCTGCGTCGTCGACCTCTTCCTCCTCATCCTCTTCGTCATCATTCTAAAAGAAGCGAAAACAACGTTCACTTCCTGCTCTCCGTCTTATTTAAATCAGATTCACAAGAAATCCACCACACTAACACTTAAAACGTAGATGGTGAAAGAAAAGGTGAAGCACCACAGAAAGCATCTGTAACCATGTAAATGTCAAACATATCTATGAAAAGTCAAGAGCTGCATCTCAGGTGCTGCTGCTGAGTATGCACAAAATACAAACTATGAATATGAAAGGATAAAACCCTAACATCTGGATGGCACATCAGCATTTCCCCACTTCACTCTGCTAAACTGCCCAGGTGTATTTTGTCCTTGTTTTAGCATTTTTCACACACTTTTGAACCCCTCCCTCTTATTTTGAAAGTCCAGTTGCTGCTCCTTCCCACGTTCCCTGCAACAAAGAAATCCTCTGCAAGCCTCACGGTCTCCTTTAACAACAACCTGCAGCATGTATATGTTGCTCTACCACGAAGCTCTCAAAGGGGCAACAAACTGCATTTCCAGAACTGGAGTCCACACACAACAACAAACTGACCAGAGTGAAAGCTCAGCACTGACAAATTAAATATCACATATGCTGTTTATAAACTGAAAGCAGGGCTGTACTACAGGCATCACCAACCCAATCACACACGTACAGTGCTTTTAAAGTGCACCGGGAGTGTCCAAACACTTTCCAAAAGTACCGTATTTATTAATGGGGAAGAAAAACCCCACTTCGTTTTCAGTAACACAAGAACTGTCATGATGGCGATCACTTGTTTTCAAGCCTAAACACAATAAATCTACTTTTTCGCTCAAATGTGGAGAATAAAATAATAACGACAAAGCGGTCAGCAATACGTGAAACTTCAGTGAAGCTGCTGAACATCAGCGTCTCAGGCTCATGTTAAATGTGAGTTACTATTTTGTGTATTGTAAGTCTTATTCTTATTTTGGTTGCAACATGGATCAGATGGTGCTGCCACCATGAGGTGAACAGAGAAATTACACTTTATTAAAATCTGTGGTGGCAAGCCATAAATATATGGCTTAATAAATAATACACAGGCAGGAGTACCATTCAGTCAACCACCAGAGCCACAGCAACCCTAAGAGGTGTGGCCCAAACACCTCTGTCCATATAATACGTGATTATAAATGTATAAGGACGTAAATACTCCTCTTCAGCTCCTGACTCTTATAGAAAGCGGACACAGTGACCACGCACCTTTAGGAAGATTCCCACGTTTTTGATCTTTTTCTTCACCGGTGTGAGGACTGTGGCGGCCTCCTCCTGTGATACACACACACACCAGGACATCAAAAAGACTGACCGTCATGCTTCAGCATCAGCATGAAGACAGCAACTTAACCAGATGCACACGTATGTGTTTAACAGTGTGTACAGACCAGTCATTACTGTTTTTTTAAATTAACATTTATATTTTTGTTGCTTGTCTGACAAAGTCATTTGCTGGGATCTACTCCAACAGGGCTGCTTACCTCATTGATCTGTATAGTGTCACCAAGAAACAAGGCGTACTTCTTCTGCTCTTCTTTCTTCGCATCTTTATTCACCAAGTCAGAAAAACCCAAGCTGACGCTGAGCACTATCCCTGAAGGACACAACGTCTCCTTTAAGAAACTTTCACTAATGCATAAAACCACCTGTGTGCTTAACACAGTCGACAGTCTCACCTCTTTTTAGTCTGTACTGATTTTTGGCGTTCAAAACCAGCGACCCTTCTCTGAACTCGATCCCCATCGCAAAACTACAACAAGGAAACAGACATAAGTGTTCTGAATTTGAGGACGTCCGAGAGAAGAAAGCCCCTGTGGGTACTTACCCGAGGTTTTTGGTCAGCTTCTGCGCGAGCTCCGGCTTCTCTTTCTTCACGTACTCCATGACTGCATTGTATGCGTCACAGATTTTGACTCCTGTGGAGGACATGCAGGAGGTTTACACACAGACAGCACTGACACACTTCCCTCCTGCAGCCTAAAACTCATTAACAAGTTACAGTTCAGGTTCAGTGAAAATGTAAAATATGTGATACTGATTTTCATAATGCAAGACAGCCTGATTTTTTTTTTTTTTTTTTTTTTTTTTTTAAACAAAAGCACAGCTCCCCCCAAAGAGCCAGCGCTAAACCGATGTCTGACCTTTGACCTTGAAGCATTGCATACGCATTTCTCTGACCTTTGGCGCTGTCAATGAAGGTTAATAAATACCCTCATCCAGTGTTAGCAACTTGAGCTGTTATATGCAAAACTTGAACATCTTAGACTGTGAGCACTAGACTGCTAACAAACAAATCGACCAATGGAACAGATCACATCCCTCCAAGAAGCAGCAATGAGCATTTTTTAAAGATGCTACTCAGGTGACCTGAGTTTTTGCATTTGCACAAAGACTTTATTCCCAGTGCTTCAAACTACGAAGCCCTGCACTGCGCAAAGATTACAGAACAGAGCACAAACCAGCTCGCTCCCAGTTATTCCACTGCCATTCTCCTAAACTCACCGTGCTTGAGCTCCTTGAGCAGCTCCTCTTCCACCTGCAGCAGGAAGTTGTAGTTGTCCTGCATCTCCTGAGAGGGGTCCACCATGAGTGTGCGCACCAGGTTGGAGCAGTACGACTTGTAGCGGATCCCCATGGCACACGTGATGGCACCAAAGTGCATGTGGTTCTTATCGCTGCGCAGAGAGGGAACGATAGAGGGTCATTGATAACTGGTCTCTGCTCCTCATCTTGTCCTGTTGACTGAATCTATAATCTGTGAGCTGTACTTAGGCAGCATTTAATAAATCCTAGTGTTTTCCTACCCGATTTAAAACAAACAAAATGTTCAAGAGCAGCTCAGTATTTTAGGGAATATGCTGCTTTGTTTCTGAGTTTAGAGAGGATTAGCACAACTCATCTATCTGGGTGCTAAACAGGTGTGTCGCCAGGTATGTTAGCTCTGCACTGAGATCCACCTGAAAGCATCTCTGAAGCTCATTAACACTCGAATACTTTAATTCACATCAAAGATTAAACCGTAAAAAACATTAAGCTGTGGCTAAAGACTCATAAATCTACTCATCTAATGCTGCACTACATGTTTCCCATAAAATGTAAACTTTTTTTTTTATATTAAAGGCTGCTGGATCCTGATTTTGGATTTCTTTAAGTTTTTACTCCTTGAAAATCAACTAGGACCAACCCTGAAGCTCTTGTGAACGTGAATCTTAAAGAGCTTTGTTTAAAAAATTAATTTTAAAAAACAAAATAATAAATTAATACATTTCCAGCACTACCAAAACCAATTTATTTAATTGTGACCAAACCAGCTGCAAATGCCTCCTGGCTTTAAGTGAGACTGGACCTGCACACACCTGACCACGCTGAACTTGAGACTGTAGTTCCCACCGCTCTGGATGATGGGAGGATAACACATTTCCACGGTGGACGGATCCGCACCGCCCAGGTACTTCTTTTCCTCGATGGCCTTCTCCACCGACTCCGCCAGCTTGCTGTGACGCACTTTCTGTTGGAGAGGATCAAAAGATACAAATAAAGACGTGTGGCGGCTGCTCCAGTATTAGTTACACTTTCAGGGACAGAGTCTCCAAAACTAATCTGAGAGTGTTTGTGCGTTATTACAAACTGTGCTACACTGGACCTTCATAATCTACAGATATACTGATGACCGAAAAGTGATGCAAACACTATGATATGACATGGATAAATTGTGTCTTAAGCTGTTCTAAGCACTGAAAGCAGACAGCAACACACAGCTTGAAAACACAAAATGACACCAAGTCCAGCTGCTCCTCCCCCCTCACCTCATCAGCATCAACAATCTCCATCACGCGCTCCTTGAAAAACTTTGAGTAAACCTCGCTGGTAATGGCTGCCGCTTTCTTCATCAGGGCCAGCTCTCCGTCTTCCTTCACCGCCATCGTGTAGGCGACCACAGCACTGATGTCCACCTGCAGACAGAAGCAGAGTACATCTGATCACGACTGAAACGGGAGCGTAACATTCGCAGAGCTGGCCGATGTGTTTGGATTGCGCCTCACCTTCTCCAGTCCCTCAGCAGAGAGCGTGTCATTCCAGCTCTTCATGTACTCTCCTGGGAATTTGTCTTTGCTGAACACACCCACCGTCTTGCCCTCTTTGCTACCTCTGATCGCCTCGATCATCTTGTCAAAGTTGGCCTTGTTGCTCTCGTTCTGAAAGACAAGTAATACACTAATAAAAGGATGAAAGGAAAAAGAAAATCATTTTTAGCACACTCCGCCTTCCCCTCCTCCAAGGCTGTTCGATTCATAACCTTTTAAATCCCACACAAGGCATGTGTTGACCACCGACGAGGTAGAACACAGGCGCTAATGTTCCTGTTTAACGTTCAGCACATTCACAGAAACTTTGATTCCTGCCAATCCCAACACAGTGCTCTCTGCAAGAAACCTGCCTCTCCCGTCTCCACCCGAGTGCAAAACCATCACATCTGAGTCATCCTTCTCTCCACACGACCATCTCCTCTGTGCCGGCTACATCTGGTGTGGTCTCTCGTCTCCAGCTACAGCCTGACAATTAACCAGTCCTTTCGTGGAAGTGGCAGCCACGTGCATGAGAAGGATGCAGTTTTTGAAGTATGACTACTCCACCCTCTACAACCCTTGCTTTTCTCTGCAGGAGGCCCTCCTGAGCAGTTCGAGCATGCAGGGGGTGTCCAAAGAGGAGGAAGGACGTCAGATAACGGCGTCAACCCAAGATGTTGACGTGACAGTTTGTGCAAAACCTCACTGGACTGCACCTCTTTAGAGCAGTCACAGTGTAGTCAAAGTGCAGAAAAAGGTAGAAGAGGAAAAAGTGCTATATGAAAAAGGCTTGTGCTAAAAAGCTCAAAATAGAAAACTGATACAAGACCAGTCCATCTGCAGGATCACGACCGCTGCCTGAGTCCTGCTCTGCTCCTCTCATGGAGTCTTTTATCACCTATGAGTACGACTCTGTTACAAAATAAACTGCCTTGAAATTACTCCTGTTGTAAATTAAAGCAAGTAATAATAACAACGCACATGCAATGAAACTAGATTTGAAGACGAAGTCAGCAGATACATACGTGGCTAAAAATCTTCACACCCTCCAAACTGAACCAGCTATTAGTTATTATCAATCTCTGGCTCTCTTCTTCCTTTCACCACCAAATATTCATGGAAGATCGCTGCCCCTCCCTTTGCCTGGTTCTGCCAGAAGTTCTTCCTGTTACAAGGAAGTTTTGCCTTCCCACTGTCGCCAAATGCTTGTCATGCAATTGTTGGGGTTTTCTCTGTAGTACTGCAGGAGCTTTACCTTACAATAAAAACCACTTTGAGATGACAGATGAGAAACAAAACTGCATTGGATTGAACAACATGTGACTTATAAAGAAAAAAAAAAGTCTGAAGAACTCAAACCACAAAAGAGGAAGCTTTCGATTTTTCTCAAGCACTCAATAACAAATCAGATTCCTCTTTTTGGATAAACCTAGCCATTAACAAAAAAAAACACATCACACTCTCTCACCAACTTCCATGTGTGTGTATATGAGGCGACTTCACGTGCGTTACCTTTTCTCTGGTGAGCAGGGTAATGGGCGGGACACCATTGGCATTCTCGTTGCCTTTAGTTATAGCCACCTGCTTGAGGAAATCCACCTTTTTCTTGCTGGCGAGGAAGATGATTTTGGTGTCACAGAACACCATGATGGTGTCGGTCAACTCGTAGCCAAACAGCCACGTCTGAGAAAGAGAAAAAAAAAAAGGGGGGGGGGGATCCCAGTACAAATTTAAACATGGACTCACTGGAGAAGCTTGAGGGCTGTTTTTTTTTTTTGGGGGGGGGATTGGGGAGGAGGGAGTAAATTCCTGCATTTGGTGGCGTTTTACTGTTTTGGAGCTAAATAATAATTTTCTACTTGAATAACCCTCAAGGACAGCTGGTTGTAGATGCATATTGCATTTGCTTTTCTGGAGGCACAGGATGCAACAGCTCTGTAAAATGTTTATCTAAGATATAACAGATACAACGTGCTTGAGGACTTTAGGGAACTACAAAAGAGATTTAAGCCACACCCAAGGTCAATTTTGTTAAATTAAGTTTCAAATACTCAATGGCAGCTGAGATTCTTGCAAAAAACAAAAAATAAAAATAACAACTCATTAAAGTCATTTGAATAGCTCAAACTGACTGCAGTCACTCTGCAACAACCATTTCCCTTCCTAAATGCACAGAGAGAAAGGTGTTGCCTTCCTTTCACGTGCTGCTCCACACTTACCTGTATGGCTGTGGATTTGGCATACACAATTTCCTCATCAACCCCCACAGACACCACGATAGCGTCGACTTTGCCAAACTCATCTTCTCCCTTCTGCAAAACACAAACATACACACAGTTTGATGTCACGCATGAGATGATAAAGAGCATATAATGAGGTCCACAGTGAGGTGCTCCTACTCCATCTGGACTTGTTCTTTGGGGAAGTAGTGGCACAACCACACAACTCAAAGCTAATCCAGTTTATCATTCAGGATATCCGGCGATATTATATTAAGTCCCATTAAAGGTGCTTTAGAGGCTTTAAATGGCAGTTCCAATGCACATGAAACAGTTAAGCAGCCTGAGAGCGTGACATGGGGTCAAATATGAGCTGAAAAGTCAGCAACAAGAGCCAGCAGCTCTTAAAATGTACTTCAACCTATGAAAAGAGTGTACTTAAGATTAAAATAATTCACGCAGGAATCTTTAAACAAAGGTGAGAGCGGTAATAAAGAAAGCAGCTCTGGACGTCTTGCACATGTCACCAGGATGCTGGCGTTACTTTCATGCTAACTAGCCAGCTAATGTTAGCATGCAGCCAAGTGCGAAGTGGCAGTAAATGTAAACAAGTGGTGCAGTTAGCCACCTGTCAGGCACATCTATGTGCCTGACGACCGTCACAGCACGGCTTCATCTCAGTTTAAGTGTTAAATCAGAAGTGGCTGGTTTATTACACAGTTAGCCGCTCGGCTAATAAGTTAGCTTGGAGTAAAGTTAACATGCTAGCACGCTAGTTAGCGTGGTGAATGGGGCGATTTTGGTGCGCTAACCAGAGGCAACCAGCCTGCCAGTAGAGACAAGAACAAAACAAAATAAGGGTGGTGCAAAGGTTGGATTCGTGTGTGAAATAAAAAGGAATAAAGGAGCTCAGGTGGCGACCAGTGTTCGCCCTGGTATTGAGCGAGAGACACATCACCGCTCATCCTAACAACAGTGCGCTCGCTCGGGCAAGAAAAACGCGGCTAACTTGTCGCCAGCAGCTGCACTTTTCTCCACTAAAGCACACCGAGCGGACACACGCCTCACATCAACTCCCCCTTTACTATATTTTACCTTCCAGTTACTGTATAGTCTCTTGATCCGGCGGTAGTATGCGTCCTTATCCAGGTTTACCGCCATTGTGAGCGCTCCGTTTCAAACTCCAGCTCCCGGCTTCGCTTCGCAGCAGGCCGGATGAGGATGATGAGCAGTGTCAACTAACAACAACGCACTTTCTTTCCACGCCTGCTGGGCTCCAAATACCACCACGAGATGCTGCTGCTTACCTTATAATTATACAATAGCGGCCCTCTGAGCTGAGGAGACATGTAAAAACACAGCGCACGCTAACCTTACAGCCCGCTTTCACCTGCTTTAAAACTCGCAAAATTATTAAAATTGTATTTTTTCCCACCTCCTACTCGACACACACGACCACGTACACACCAATCTGTTATAATTAAGTCCACAGCACCCCCCTCCCCTCCAGTCTTTTTTTCCTCCCTCCCCCCTCTGAGACTTCACACATCAGATTTTATAAAACCGCAAAACATAACATAACGCTTCATTATATTTTCACACCAACCGAAACATAATAGAAAAAACAATCGCGTTATTTCACCTCGATTCAATTTTTACTTTCTTATTTTTTATTTCTTTTATTTTATTTTAGTATTATTTTTTGTGGCGCATTTCACACATTATCTGCACAACAGCACCCCCTGTCTAGTGTTGACCACGCTGCATTGCCCGCCACCGCGGTTTTCCCGCCACCGTCATCAAACGACTCATTTGACGTAATTCTCGCGATACCAGCAGTGGTTACGTATGGCCCGTGAGGCTCTCCCAGTTTAATTGTTTTTCTCTGCAGGGTGATGTTTTATATGACATTCTTTGTCGGGTTTTCATTGACTAAAATTAACGCAGATTTTTATTTAATTTATTAGTTTTATATGTGTGTGTGTTTGTGTGCATACATTAATCGTGGGCATGAATATCATGGTACTTTTGGGACATTTTATTATTCGGTAGAACTGTTCTTCTTCCAGGGTGGCATATTGTACAGCATGATTTAATTACCTTCAAAAGAAGAATTGGGTACACAAGTCTGAATTCATTTCGGGGGGTTCTGATTCATACAGTGTGAACAGTATTCATTCAGGCTCAAACGTACAAAAACACACAAATGTTTTAATAAGTGGAGCTGAATGTCTTAACGTACGGAGGTCTATAGCTTGTTTTTGTTGACTGAGTAGACCTGGTATTTCCGTTTTGCAGAATAAAGAATTAAAGACGTTAATGAATGTTAATCAACATGTTTTCCTAATAATAATTATTCATTAATAAACCTTATTTTTATTAATATAATAATATTTATAATAACGATAACAATTATATTATTAAAGCTTATCTTTACTGTTATATCACATTCCTCTTGAATTTTTCAATTAATGTTAATGAACATATTTTCCTACTTCAAGAGAACCATCAAATCCACTTTTTATCAAATTAAATATTCTCAAATTTAAAGATCAAATTCAAATTCAAATTTTATTTGTCACGTACACAGTCATACACAGTACGATATGTAGTGAAATGCTTGGACAACTGCTCGTGACCTAAAGAAAACAAAAAAGGAAAAGGCTATGAATGAGATAGGAAATAAATATGAAAAATTAAAAAGGGTAAATTTAACTAAGAAGGAATAAAATATAAATTAAGGTTAAAAATGAAATAACTGTACAACACAAATTAGAATGAAGGGTAAATTTAACTGGAAAGAATAAGATAAAATATATAAATTAAAGTTGAAAATAAAATAACTGTACAACAAAATACACAATATAGAACTATATAAGAATGTATGAAGAAATCTAAATATAAATAAATATATACACAATAACAGCAGCTGTACAAGTATTAACCGGAAATGAAGAATATAGTGACCAGTGTTGTGCAAAACCAAAGTCCAGAAAGTCCAGTGTGTGTAAGAACCATATGTGTGGGTCAGTACTGTGTGGTGGTGTGATTGAGAGACTGTATCGCCTGCGGGAAGAAGCTCCTCCTCAGTCTCTCTGTGTTGGTCTTCAGGGAGCGGAATCGCTTTCCTGACCTCAACAGAGAGAACAGTCTGTTGTTGGGATGGCTGAGGTCCTTCACGATCTTCCTGGCCTTGGTCCAGCACCGCCTGCTGTAGATTGAGTGCAGGTCAGGGAGCTCGGAGCGGATGGTGCGCTCAGCTGACCGCACAACCCTCTGTAGAGCTCGTCTGTCCTGCATGGTGCTGTTCCCGAACCAGGTTAAGATGTTTCCCGTCAGGATGCTCTCTATGGTGCACGAGTAAAAGTTCCTGAGCACCTTGGAGGGCAGTTGGAAGTCTCTCAAGCGTCTGAGGTGGTAGAGACGCTGTCGGGCCTTTTTCACCACGGTGTTGATGTGACAGGACCATGACAGGTCCTGCGTGATGTGAACTCCGAGGTATTTGAAGCTGTCCACTCTCTCCACTGGGCACTCGTTGATGACGGGGGTCTGGTAGTTCCTCTCCTGCTTAGTGCTGAAGTCCACTATCAGCTCCTTTGTCTTACTGACGTTTAGAAGGAGGTTGTTCCTCTGGCACCAGTTCTCCAGATTCCTAATCTCCTTCAGGTAGGCCGTCTCGTTGTTATCAGAGATCAGGCCCACCACGACGGTGTCGTCAGCAAACTTGATGATGGTGGTGGAGCTGACAGTGGCCACACAGTCATATGTGTACAAAGAGTACAGCAGGGGGCTCAGAACACACCCCTGGGGGGCTCCAGTGCTGAGAGTGGTGGAGGCTGAGACATGTCCGCCCATCCTTACTGCCTGTGGTCTGCCAGTTAGGAAGTTGGAGATCCACAGACACATAGATGAGCTGAGTCCCAGATGCTCCAGCTTGGTGGTGAGTGTGGAGGGAATTATGGTGTTAAATGCAGAGCTGTAGTCTATGAAGAGCATTTTAACATAATTCCCCCTTCTAGTGTCCAAGTGAGTGAGTGATGTGTGGAGGAGATGAGAGATGGCATCGTCTGTGGAACGATTTGGACGGTAAGCGAACTGTAGTGGGTCCAGTGTGTCTGATAGTGAAGAAATGATGAAGTCTCTGACCAGGCGTTCAAAGCACTTCATCACTACTGAGGTGAGGGCTACAGGGCGATAGTCATTGAGAGAAGCAGGGTGGGGTTTCTTCGGGACAGGAACAATGATGGACTCTTTGAAGCATGTGGGGATCACCGACTGGGATAGAGAGATGTTGAATATCTCAGTGAACACAGGAGCTAGCTGGTATGCGCAGTCTCTTAGGATACGACCTGGGATGCCGTCTGGTCCTGCTGCTTTCCTGGTGTTTACTCTCTTGAAGGCTCTCCTTACTTCATGCTCGGAGATGACGAGCACGTTTCCGGTGCTGGCAGTATCTTCCTGTCTGCAGCCGTTAGCGCCGCTAGCATTAGCATCGTTGGAGTCCTTAGCTGCAGCCTCGAAGCGAGCATAGAAAGTGTTCAGCTCGTCTGCCAGAGTCACGGCCGCGTTCGTCATACCGGTTGTTGGTGCTTTATAGTCCGTTATTGTCCTTAGTCCCCGCCACAGGCTCCTAGAGTCACTCTGTTGGAGTTGTGACTCTAGTTTCCTCCCGTAGCGCTGCTTCGCCTCTTTCACCGCCCTCCGCACGTTATATGACGCGGCTTTGTACGGGTCCATGTCCCCTGTCATGAGTCCCGTGTTGTAGGCAGCGGTGCGGGATCTCAGAGCGTTGCGGATGGTTTTATCCACCCACGGCTTCTGGTTGGGAAACGTTGTGATAGTCTTTGTCTCCACGGTATCATCCGCTAGTTTCCCGATGAATCCCACAACCGCTTCCGTAAACACGTTGACGTCATCATCGGAGCTGTTTCTGAACATGCCCCAGTCTGCGTCGTCGAGTGCGTCCTGTAACGCGGCCACCGATTGATCCGTCCAGCGCGCGACCTTCCTCTGAACCGGAACTTCCTGTTTCAGCCTTTGTTTATATTTTGGCATGAGGAAGATGGCGGCGTGATCAGATTTGCCAAACGGGGGGCGGGATTGTGCCTTGTAGCCGTCCTTGACCGTAGTGTAGCAGTGGTCCAGTGTCCTTTCACCCCTGGTGGGGCAGGTGATGTGTTGATAAAAGTTCGGCGCTGCGCGTTTGAGGTTGGCGCTATTAAAGTCCCCCGTCACAATAAGCGCAGCGTCCCGGTGTTGTGTCTGGTGCTGTGTGAGTGCCTCATGCAGCTCGCATAAGGCGGTGACCGTGTCCGCTTGTGGTGGAATATAAACGGCACTTACAATGACCGATGTAAATTCCCGAGGTAGATAAAAAGGACGACACATGATGGACAGTAGTTCCAGATTTGGTGTGCAGGAGCGTGTGAGAGGAACAACGTTCGCACTGTTGCACCAGTTGTTGTTCACCATTAAACACACGCCGCCTCCCCTTGACTTCCCCGAGTCCCGTGTCCTGTCCATGCGGTGAACCGAGAAGAACTCGGCCGGCTGGATGGCGTGGTCCGGCACCGCTGGGTTCAGCCATGTCTCGGTGAAGCAGAGGAGATTGCAGTCCCGAATGTCTCTCTGGAACTTTACCCTGGCCCTGAGGTCATCAAGCTTGTTCTCCAGTGACTGGATGTTGGCGAGCAGGATGCTAGGCAGAGGTGTGCGGTGTGCACGAGCTCTCAGCCTGTTCCTGACGCCGGTGTTGTGCCAAAAAGTGATTGTCTGCCAAAAACTGATTTCCGGTATTTGCCAAAAAGCGATTGCTCATATTTAAAGTGCTATAAGTAACTTGTTGGGCTATAATATGTTAAACATATGTCAAATGCATCCCTTATGGATGACATAAAGTCATCTTGAGCCACAAACAACATTCGTGTAGCAAGATACAAGCCGCAATCAGTTTTTGGCAGCGACTTTTATATAACCTTTATTTATGCAGTAAAAAAAATCTCATTAACATTAAAAATGTATTTTGTAAGAGTAAGTTGCCCAACAGGACAGCAGAAATGGCAGCAAATATTACAATAGTTCTGTAAAAATATTTTAAGTGGGGATAAAGGACCGGATTGGTTATAATGTAAGTACAAGTTGTAAAGATACTTAAAAAACAGATAATTTTTTAATTCTTTATGTAACCCCTTTGTATCCCCTGTTCACCGAAGTCTATTTACGAACATACGTAAAGATATTACACATAAAAAATACACAGAAACACTGGAAATCAGTTTTTGGCAGACAATCACTTTTTGGCACAACACCGGCTCGCTTCCCTCTAGGCCGCCGCCGCTTCCCTTTGTTCTCCCTCGAGATCTCACTCGGCCAGCTCGGATCCGGAGTTAAAAACTTCGAATTGTGAGTACATTGTATACCAATAGAAACAAGAGTGTCACTGTCATACCTAATGTACCCAATGGTGGTGATTTTGCCGATTTAGAAACGCTGAAAACTAACTTAAAAAACAAAGACAAAGAAAAGGTGGTCGGAGCAGTCGTGACGGCAGCCGACCTCACCGGCGCCATCTTCATTTCAGATTGGTTAACCTCAGACCTGCGTAAACAATATACAAAGCCGCAAATAAATCTTTGTCCCACAACATTCAGAACTTGTTCCAAATAAGACCAAAAACTCATGACTTCAGAGGAATCCTTATGTTCAGCAAGCCAGTGGACAAATGTAAAATATCAGAGCATTACAGTCATGGGAGTTAGTGTGTGGAACACCTGTACAGATGAAATCAGGAAAAGTACGTCAATACAAAATAATAAATTGCATCAATATAGGAAATCTTCCTTTCAGTGACTGAAAGAGCAAAATACCCCAATAAATTATTATTGGGATAACATGTTCATCAACGTTAATTGAACAATTCAAGAGCAATGTGATGTTACGGTATAGAAAGTTGTGCATGTGTGGCATGGTGGCCAAGTGGAAAGGCGTTGGTCTCGTAAACCAAAGATCATGGGTTCAATCCCCATCCGTGCCTTTAGTGCCTTTGGTGATCAAGTTGCTTTGAGTGGTGCAAACACTCTACTCCCAATAACCAGAGACATTAAACATGACTGTGGTGCAACAACATCACTATTGTTGGCGCTTTACTCAGTGTGAATATCAGTTTCCTTTACTCACAGGTTTAGATATTTAACAGAAGATAACTCACATTGTGAAGAGTCAAAGTGGACGATCCAAACAGGATATCTGACAACAGGAGACATTCACAAATGCATATTTACACTGATGATTCATATTAATGTTAATAATGACAAATTAAATAATTGGTTGAAACAATAAAGGGAAAGGAGAGTCTTCTAGTACAACAATCATTTTTGCCATTGTTCATCCAAACACTTTTTTCTCTGTTTCCAACAAACCCACAAAAAAAACAAACAAACACACTAATCTAAAAGAAATTCATTGGATTAAAGTTTTAATGCGCCTGCAACATGTTTATTAAAATTGTCTAATGTCTGCGACGGCATCTTCTCCCACGTCAGCGGACACCGGAGGCCTTGTGGGGTCTCCTGCGTCTGCGAACGGGGCGAGTAGACCTCGCATGTTTGCATCAATACCTGCGTCGTGGCATTGTCCGAAACAGCGGTACCTGCTCCGTCTCATGGGTTCTATTTCACCTGACAACATCAGTGATTCACTGATGTTGTCACTATTGGTGATGCTATACCTTGTTTATAGCATAATATCTGAACTGTGATGTCATTGTGAAGTCACCCTGCAATGTGATATCAACTGAAAGCTCATAACCGAAGCAGAGCAGTCATTTTGTTGTGACCATGTAACCAAGAATGGATGGACCCTTTCTCCACGGCGACTGTGGTAGAATAAGAAAAATCTTCTCTGTTAATTTAATCTTCTGTTTAATCTTCTGATTAGAAGCAAAGCAGTGTATAAACACACATCCATGCAGAGTGTGGTCATTAACAGATTAAAGTTTTCCATCACATTTTAAGTCAATATTATCATTTCAGAATAAACTTTGTCCAAACTCAATTCAAACCTAAATAAAGAGGAGGATTCTCACTCTTGGTCTCAGACTCTCAGGGCTCCACTGCATGTCAGAAAAGATGTTATACCTCCTTCAGCACACTGATATGACAAATTCAGCTGATGTTTCATCAGAAAGAGTCTTTCTACAATAAAAACCTCCAGGAAGTATCGGATCAGTATTTAAACTCAGCTTAACATCATGGAAGCAGTAAAGCAGAGGGAATAGGAATGAATGGCACATAACAAGAGAGGAGATGCTTCAAATGAAGTGAAAGGTTTTCAAAGAAGGTCAAGATTCATTCATTACTGAATCATTAAATACTACACATGAATCAGAATCAGAATACTTTATTGATCCCTAAGAACATTTGTCATGCAGCCAAGTTACTTACACTGGAAACAACATCAGCAAGAAGAGATATAAGGCTGTGTATAACTGTAAAATAAAATTACTGATTTATGTGCAATAAAATAATATAAATCACACACCAAAGTACACACAGGACGTTTTATTAGTAAGTTACAATGCAGACACATGCACTGCCAAGGACATTTAAAAAATAATGCAATGACATTTCATCATGTTTCATTTAAGCAAGTTAAGAATCAAGCAGTGAATTGAGAAAACATTTGTTCTGTTTATAACAATTACAAAATGTATGACTGAACACAGATGATGCACTTTACTGCACATAGAAAATAAACCTAACTGTAGAAAAACATACCCTTTTCTTTTGACAAACACTTGATGATACAAATGTGTTTGCAGTGACTGACTCGCCTGAGCCACAGGTTAAAAGGTTAAATGATGTTTATCGTCTCACACAGCGTGCTCTTTGGAAACTTTTTCAGCGCAGCAGTTTGAGAAAATATCATAAGCTGTCTGGATATCACCGGTGAGTGTGTGAGTCAGCGGTGTGAGCAGGGATTCCTTCAATTATGTCACGAACGCGGAGCTCGGATTATGAATGACTGGGAAGCATTACGCTCAATGGATGCCATAGGGCTTTGGAGTTGTCACACCGCAATGCATTGTGGGAGAGTGGCACCATTTTAGCAGGCCACGAATCAAAACAAACACACTGTTGGAAAGAAGACCGCTACGAACCATACTTAAAAGCAGCTCAAAAGAAAAAGGACTTTATAGAGCCAGATTGCGTCCAGATGCAAAGAGACGGTACTTGCAAAAAATAGCCTGCTTTGGAAATGTGGACCCGTATGAAACACGGCAGTGGAGTAGAAACCCTGAAGAACAACCGGTATTGACTGTGCCTGATATATTCTCGTACCTTGTCTGTGGAGTCAGCGCATACACGGCGCACCAGTTTATAAATCTCTGTAGGCGCACATGCAATTCACCAATGGTTGGGTACAAGATTTGGCTATTTTTAGACCACGTTGTGAGTACGCCGTCATTCAAACAAAGGTAAGTCAGCTCGAGTACAGCGAGTAAAATGCGTTTGATTTCCCTCCAAACATTCAGATTAGTGCGAGCATAAATTCATTCATGAGGGGAAATTACAGTGAGAACATGTTGAGGCTCTGTTAGATGGATAACATAGAGTTCAGTGCATTGATGTGACAATGTCCTGAAGGATTTTGTCATTCTCTCTATGGTTAAAGATATTGCACTAATTAATTCATATTTATTTTAAATAAATCCTAATTACACATCTTGCTTCCATATTTGTGTGCTGTGTCACTAAAAATACATTGTTTTAGTTTTTTACATTGATTAATGACCTGCAGAATCTGTGATTCATAATTGTCACTTAAAGTCAAACTTTATGCTCCCTCTTGAAAGTGATTACATCCTTGCATTACATACTTTAGATTTGTTTTTGCTGGCAGGTTTAAAAAAACAAGACAAAAACAAAACAGGCAGATTTAGAATATAACATGCAGCGTTCTATAGATGGATACATAAAAAGATTAAAAATTACATGTATGTGGCAACTTTCTAAACACTTTGTTACATTTATGATAAATGGATTTGAAAGTAGATCAAATACATTTGTGTCGGTCTTGGCTCATTAAAGTTGTTGTCTTAAATTAACTTTGTGTGTTTCAGGTCCTGCACTCTCAAAGACTGAATGAACCAGCATTGCGGGCATGGGTCATAGTGAGCATCACAGGGAAGGTTGAACTGCACCTGTATGGCCGGAGTCGTGGAGACCTGCAGTCGTGTCGCTGCTCTTCTGTTTAAAGTAGAAGCAACAGTGTTGATCCGTGGCACAAGGACTGTTACAGATGAACCTGCATACTGGGTTTTGCTGGGTGATATGACCAAGATACAGCCAGAGGTTGGCCATAAGATAGACATCTCCTCTTCAGCTGCCCAAAAAAAGGCTCTCAATCAAAACATAAACAGACCATCTGTAGTGACAGGTACAAGAAGCCGTCCTCAAAACAGAAAAATTCCACCTGCTACTGTGGAGGAGTTGGATCAACTGATGGGAAAATATTTCTCCAAGCAGAGTTCTGTTCTGAATAACCCATAATGTTGTATTTAGGGGGGCATGTAAATAATTTGCATTTACTGAATATGTACTTACTAAGTACCACTGTTCAAAAAGTTGAATAAAGAAACTAATGTTTTTTTATTATCAAAAGCACTTTGTAGAACATCACATCAGTTACAATGTAGAATCCATGTTGTTTATAGTTTACAAATGACAAAATGTTCACATAAAATCATGACAGCATTTAAATAATATCATCTGCTACTAGCATTTTGTCATTTACTGTCTCTTTTGAAAACGTATCACTACATATACAGCACAAGACCTTTAAGAGTATTTAACGAGAGCATTTTCCCCTGGTTTTACTACCACACTGGGGAACATGTTCACCAAAACGCAGTTGGAGCCCAGTCACGATGTGTTTCATCCATTTCACAGGCTGGTTTGCCTGTGTTCCAGATCTACTGGCGTTTAGATCAACTGGCGTTGGTCGAACAGATGTGTGGCAGACTTGCGTTTCAGGAGCTGCTACCGACAAACCAGCAAAAAAACGCCAATTGTGTCATCTGTGACACTTGTGAGGTTGTCTCAAACACACTCCGTCAGTCTTGATGCTGTTGAACAACAAAATGTTTAAAAATGTGGCGAGTTTACCTGGTGATATCCTCATGCGCGACGCGATCGCGAAAACAGCAAACAATTAACACCACGCCGATGTTGTTCACAGGACAGCAAGAGTAAACGATCGGGAGACTCTTGTCGTCGTTATCGTTCCCCTCGCACGGTTTGTTTCTCCGAATTCAGCGTTTTTGCTTCACAACTACAGCGAGCAGTTTACTTTGTGTGCACTAACATGGACTCGAGTCAACCAGCGCCACCTCTGGCCAAGTGCCACAGCCTACAGCCAGATCAACCTGTGACACACATCTGCACCACGTTTGAATTAGTTTCATGCACATTTGTACCTTTCAACCGTGTCTGTTTGTGCGTCATGCAAATAAACCTTTGAAATGAATGAAATGACACTAATATTTCACTAGTGTTGTAACATCACATGTCGTTAGCGCAGTCTGTCTGTGTCTTTACTCTGCAAACGAACATTTCAGAGTTGGTTGTTATATACAGTCTGTATGTGGTTAATCTAATAAACATTTGTAAGGAGATGGCAGTTACTGTGAATGTACCGCAGGTGATTAGTAATAAACAGTCAGACAATGACCCAGACAATCTCATTCAATCTTGCAGATTGCACCTTCTGTGGAAAGTGGTACCACACAGTGTGTGTGGACTTCCCCTGTGCAGAAGGCGACTACAAATGTTGTGGGTGCTAAATAAACAGAAAAAAGTGATCCCTGTTGTCTTTGCTTACTGATTGTTTTTAGTGTTGACAATCCACATTGCTGCCATTGCATCTATCAACATGTTTGTGGGTAGATTTGGATGTACCAGGGGTAAGTGCAGCCACTCAGCCTCTACTCACTGTGATCATAGCAGCAGGTGTGTCAAAAGTTAATCTAGTAGTGGGCTATGGTATGTGGCCACAGGTGGCAGCAGTGGACTGACCTCCATTGGAGACTGCTCCAGCTGCTGTGTGATAGTGGATCTGGTACAAATTGAAGATCATAAGCAAGTTTTGGACATTAACCCTTGTATTATGTTGAAGAACAAACAATTGACATTGATTTTGTTGCGGGTCATTTAGATCCGTACTGTGTAAATCCACTCAGAATTGTCAAGAAACTGCAATAAAACAATAGCAACTTTATTTCCCATCAGATAAACATGTAGAACACAGACATACAACAGTTAGACTTTCCATAACTATTTTAGGAACAATTTGGTTTTTCGTTCTTACAAACACATTTCTTTTGAACTTTCCCAATGTTCACAGTTTTCCAATGTTCAACATTTACAGTTTTGTCCACATGATGGACAGAATGTAACTGTGTGCTTTCTGCAGATGGACTTCTTGCATTTCTCACAAAAAGTGCTTGTTTTCAAACAGGAACCTTCCTAACTAAGATTTAAAACAAAAGATTCTACGTCTCCTCCAGTCTCACAAACAGATGACAAACCAAGCGACACACCTGAGTCACTGACTTTCTTAAATCCACTCACTCTCACTGGCTGTTTATTACTAATCACTGTGTAACTGCTGTGAATTCACAGAAACTGTCGTCTCCTTACAAATCTTCATTAGATTAACCACACTTATACAGACTGTATATAACTCCAGCCATGTTGATGGATTGCCTATATTGGCTGGAAATATTCATTTCCAGGGAAAAGACACAGGCAGACGATGCTTACAGGATGTGATGTGACAACACTAATGAAATATTGATGTGTCATATTTGTCCAAGGTGTATTTCATTGTTATGGAAAAAGAGAATATTAAAATCATGATGACCAATTGCACTCTAAAAACTATTGTTTAAGCTCAACAAAAAAAATTAACGCAACAGTTTCCATTACTCTTTTTGAGTTATGATAACTTATGTTGAAATTAGATTGAACCAACAAACTATATTGAGTTAGGGGAATTAAATTATCCTCCATAATCAAAGGTGATTTTAATTACCATTTACGTAATATTTGGTAGCTTAAAAACATATTTTTAAGTTGTTTACTCATAAAAATTATGTTCCTCCAATTACTTTTTCCACATTATTTGAAATGATTTTTAAGTGTTATGTAATTAATTACAGCAATTACAAAAACAATTTTTTAAAGTTCATTATTTAAAATATTAAGTTGCTGATTTTCATCATTATTGTCATCATTTTAGCTTTCTCTTATTTTTTTTATTGTAATAGCTTTTAAGAAAGGAATTCATTCAACATTTTTTTTATCAAATAACTTTTTTATTTTTTTTTTTTTTTTTAACTCTTTATTTTGTACTTTTTCCTTTGTATTACATACGGACAAGACAATAATAATAATAACACAACAACAAACACACAAAAAAAAAAAAAAAAAAAAAAAAAAAAGGCTGACTGAGACTTATAAATTATCCATTTTGTCCACTGTTTTCGGTGTTTGTCAGATTTCAGTCTCAGAGTGTAAGTCATTTTTTCCATTGTATATATGTCCTCGATTACGTCCATCCAGTCTTCCAGTTTTAAAGGATCGCTTTTCAGCCAATTCTTTGTTATCACCTTTTTGCTTGACAACAACATAATCTTAAACAAATACCAGTCCTCCTTTTTTACATTTTCCCATATTCCAAAATACATTACTCGTGCCTCACACAGTACTTCATACCCCAGCACCTTCGTCATTGTTGCCGCGATTCTTTCCCAATATGATTTAATATATTTACACTTCCAAAACACATGTGAGTGATTGGCGTTCCAGTCTCCACATAATCTCCAGCATTGTTGGGGTGTTTTCAACTGCTTGCTTTTGATATACGGAGTAATAAAAAACCTAATCACATTTTTCCAGCCATATTCTCTCCATCGTCTAGAGCTAGTGGAGTTATGCTGTGTGAGACATAAGGATCGCCAATCATCCTCTGACAACTCAATTTGTAGTTCCGATTCCCACTTTTGTTTAATATATAATGTTTCATTCCTATTCGAATTTTGTAGGCCATCATATAATTTCGACAAAATTCCTGATGGAAGATTTTTATATGCACCTGTTATTGTTCCTATTATACGATTTCTTTCTCTCGAGAGCTTCTTTCTAATTTCTGTATTGTAAAAGTGTCTTAATTGAAAGTACCTAAATAAATCTGATTTATCCAATCCGAATTGTTTCTGTAGATTCTCAAAAGATTTAAATGTTGTCCCATCTATTAATGTACACATTGCTGTAATTCCTTTATTGACCCATCTTAAAAATGTGCTATCCCATTGTCCACTTTGGAATTTTCGAGAGTATGCAGGCCAAATCAGCAATTTACAATCTTCTGTAATTCTATATTTCTTCATTATTGTCCACCAGAGTTTAATAGTAAATTCAGTGATGAGATTTTTGTTCGTGGGCTGGGTAGTTTCTTCTCCCAATCTTGCTTGTGGATGACATGATAGGCAATAATTTAACTCTATATGCTTCCATTTTGAAGTATATTCTGATGAACACCAGTAAACAGTATATCTCAGCTGGGCTGCATAGAAATATTCCTTGAAATTCGGGAGGGCAAGTCCTCCTTTTTCTTTTCCTGATTGGAGTATTTTAAATCTTATTCTTGGCTTTGTCCCAACTTTTTTATTTTTTAACAGTAGGCATTTCAACACTTTGTATTTAAAAAGTGGAAATAAACCAGAAATTTAGATTTATACCATCACAGCCAAGTTATAGAATATGCCTTTATGTATTTAACACCACAGAAACAAATGTGTTCAATTGGTAAAAAATCTACTTAGAAAACATTTTGTTGCAGTAATACTTCCATGCAAGTGTTCAGTAAATGTTAACTTTCAATGCCTACTAAACTTTACAAGATCTTGCATCTTTCTATTACACAATGCAGCAAACACCTTTAAGATCAATGTTACACATACAGGATTCAAAACAGTTAACAATTTTTGAAACAGAGTGAACATCTTTAACATAATGATGGTTCCATCAAGGTCAAGGAACAGCTTCTGAACAACTTCAAAAGTATATTTCAGATCCTTGCATTAGCTTAGATTGAGAGCATATATTATGCCCATGAGCAAAACACAGCACCTTGGGAAATTCTGGCCCTCCATGATTTTTGTTTCCTCCACCACAATGGTTGCAGTCTTATGGTTAGATCCAGGGGTGTACCGGTTACTGATGATGGCAGTTTTCATCACCTGCCTTAAGTTCTTCGGTGTCCTTGTAAAGCAAATTTTAAAAAATAGGTTAGTGAATTATAGATTAGACTTTTATACTTACTGAATCTTAATGAATTCAGATGATCAATGGAACACACACACACACACACACACTGTTGAATTACTTGCACCAAACTCCATGAAAAGGTCCTCGTCCTTCTCTCCAAGGAAAGTGATAAGGCAGCAGATGGCTACTTCTCTGCGTGTTTCAATTGTATTGTACTATTTAAGAAAAAATAAAGTATGCGTATAAACTACATGGGTGACTGCCAACAAAGTGCATTTTAAAGCTACCCAAAGTCTAAATAGTTGTCCTACCTCAAGAAGCATGTCCTTGATCTGCCTGATTCTCACTCCTTTAGCTCCTCCCCTTGATAAAATGACATCCATCAGTTTTGGGGTGCAATGGTCAAGTGTAGCCATTCAAGGCTTACAGTGGTTATTCTCTTGAACTCCTCCTTTATCTGTAGACCACACAAACAGAAGAATTAAACCTTGCAGACTATTAGCTATACTGCATTAATGAATGCTCTAATACATTATTTAAAGAGGATAGACATGATCTAAGGCTACCCCAAGTTTTGAGGGAACCAAAACAATCGTGGTGAAGACAAGGGAGACTTCCCCACCATAACCGTGGTGTAATCTCTAATGTTTTAGCAACCCTGTTTCTGCAGAGGTTTCGAATTTACACATTGTTCACTCCCAGCCCATTTTGTAAAAAATTAGATTAGATTAGATTAGATAGAACTTTATTAATCCCTCGGGTGGGTTCCTCTGGGAAATTCGATATTTTTTTATTTATTTATTTATTTTTGTGTCCCAACTTAACAAAGCGCTAATGACCCTAGATTATCACTGTCATGGTCGGCTGTGTGGCAGGCAGGCAGGAGTGGTGGACCCAAAATGCAGGATTCTCAGGACACGAGGTTTAGACAGAAAATGCAGCTTTATTGCTGGAGCAGAACATCAAGATAAAATAAAACTCACAAAAGCAAACAAAACTCTAAACAGAGATGCAGGAGGACTGGAAATCCTAAACACGCAGCAAGTGAGGGTGAACAGACGTTAACGATGCGACACCGAGTAGGGGAAGACACAGACACTAAATACAAGAGGTGAATGGAGCAAAGAGGAAACAGCTGGGAGACACGGCTGACGTTGATTACACTGACGAGACAGGGAGAGCACAAAGCTGAACGCACTGACAAAGGGCACAGACCTACAAAATAAAACAGGAAGCACACGCCAGACAGAGACAGACTCGTAAACAGGCATAATGACGTCATGGACAAACAGAGGGACATACGGGCAGAGAAGACTAAGCACAGGCAACCTAAACCAAACATAAGGGCAAGATAACAAAACCTAAACCAGAAATAATCATCATCAACATCATCAGATAACTAAAGAATCAGAATATAATTGTAATCAAAACAGTATCACCAGAGAATAACTAATCCATAATGCAAAATAAACCAAAACATAAGAAACTCAAAATACTGGGTCCAACGGACCCAGAACCGTGACAATCACACTATACTAACTGCTTACATAAAGTCTTGATGTTAAGTAGATTCACATAGCCTATGCCAGAATAATGCTATTGGAATGACATTAACAATATTTCACACAACCTGATTTTTCAAAAAGAAACAAAGATAGCTGCAGCTCTTAAGATCAAGAACAATACTTACTTTAAGCTGTATCACAATAGTAACCAAAATCATTTACAATGTAATATTACATATAGGTCATGCAAATTTTATAAAGACATAAAATAGGTGAGCCAGGGGGGAAAAAGAAGCCTCTAGGTCATCCTCTGACAAAACTATTCACAGCTTAAAGGCTTCTAATTTTGGTAAAAAGAAAAACAAAATCAGCCTAAGATCGAAATTAGATTGCACTGTGTAGCAAAACTTTAACCACGCTTTTCCTAGCCACAGTTGCACTCTCTAGCTGAAGACTTTTGTCAAATGAAACTTTATAAGTCTTATCCTCTGCTGTGCTAAAGTTTAGAATGGCTAGCATTAGCCACATGTGGTATTGCAAAGTATTTCCTTATCTGTATGAGCATCACATCATACACAAATCCACTACAGGTGACTAGCACAAATGCTTTGCTTTGGTAGAACTGTTATTTGTAAATGAAATGTTACTTACCTTGAAATGTCTTTTACAAAAGCTTGCACCATGCAACCCAACATGTGTGAATTTGCCCGGGCTAGTTAAGTCGGTAGGGGAGGGAATTTGAAATCAGAAGTTACAGTGGAAAAAGAATAAGTTATCTATTCAATTTCTTTAAGTAATTACAACTTGAATTTTATTTTAAACCCACTAACATTGGGATTTAATTTCAAATTACATATAAAATTAATTTAATGTAATTACCAACATTATTATTTCAACACAACCCAAAAAAATAAATCTTAATCAATAAATTAGAATTTTTATGTTGCAGCCATGGATTTAATCAAGTGGTGGTAAAAGGCCTGATGAATTACTTTTTAGAGTGTGGAGTGGTGATGTCTATGACTTTGTGTATATAATTTGGAATTTTGTACAAATGTAGGCCAATAAGGAATATATGATATCATTTCATTCATTTCAAAGGTTTATTTGCATGACGCACAAACAGACACAATTGAAAGGTACAAATGTGCATGACACGAATTCAAACGTGGTGCAGATGTGTGTCACAGGTTGATCTGGCTGTAGGCTGTGGCACTTGGCCAGAGGTGGCGCTGGTTGACTCGAGTCCATGTTAGTGCACACAAAGTAAACTGCTCGCTGTAGTTGTGAAGCAAAAACGCTGAATTCGGAGAAACAAACCGTGCGAGGGGAACGATAACGACGACAAGAGTCTCCCGATCGTTTACTCTTGCTGTCCTGTGAACAACATCGGCGTGGTGTTACTTGTTTGCTGTTTTCGCGATCGCGTCGCGCATGAGGATATCACCAGGTAAACTCGCCACATTTTTAAACATTTTGTTGTTCAACAGCATCAAGACTGACGGAGTGTGTTTGAGACAACCTCACAAGTGTCACAGATGACACAATTGGCGTTTTTTTTGCTGGTTTGTCGGTAGCAGCGCCTGAAACGCAAGACTGCCACACATCTGTTCGACCAACGCCAGTTGATCTAAACGCCAGTAGATCTGGAACACCGGTGTTGTGCCAAAAAGTGATTGTCTGCCAAAAACTGATTGCTCGTATTTAAACTGGTATAAGTAACTTGTTGGTCTATAATATGTGAAACATATGTATTTGATCTACTTTCAAATCCATTTATCATAAATGTAACAAAGTGTTTAGAAAGTTGCCACATACATGTAATTTTTAATCTTTTTATGTATCCATCTATAGAACGCTGCATGTTATATTCTAAATCTGCCTGTTTTGTTTTTGTCTTGTTTTTTTAAACCTGCCAGCAAAAACAAATCTAAAGTATGTAATGCAAGGATGTAATCACTTTCAAGAGGGAGCATAAAGTTTGACTTTAAGTGACAATTATGAATCACAGATTCTGCAGGTCATTAATCAATGTAAAAAACTAAAACAATGTATTTTTAGTGACACAGCACACAAATATGGAAGCAAGATGTGTAATTAGGATTTATTTAAAATAAATATGAATTAATTAGTGCAATATCTTTAACCATAGAGAGAATGACAAAATCCTTCAGGACATTGTCACATCAATGCACTGAACTCACTATGTTATCCATCTAACAGAGCCTCAACATGTTCTCACTGTAATTTCCCCTCATGAATGAATTTATGCTCGCACTAATCTGAATGTTTGGAGGGAAATCAAACGCATTTTACTCGCTGTACTCGAGCTGACTTACCTTTGTTTGAATGAGGGCGTACTCACAACGTGGTCTAAAAATAGCCAAATCTTGTACCCAACCATTGGTGAATTGTGCGCCTACAGAGATTTATAAACTGGTGCGCCGTGTATGCGCTGACTCCACAGACAAGGTACGAGAATATATCAGGCTCAGTCAATACCGGTTGTTCTTCAGGGTTTCTACTCCACTGCCGTGTTTCATACGGGTCCACATTTCCAAAGCAGGCTATTTTTTGCAAGTACCGTCTCTTTGCATCCGGACGCAATCTGGCTCTATAAAGTCCTTTTTCTTTTGAGCTGCTTTTAAGTATGGTTCGTAGCGGTCTTCTTTCCAACAGTGTGTTTGTTTTGATTCGTGGCCTGCTAAAATGGTGCCACTCTCCCACAATGCATTGCGGTGTGACAACTCCAAAGCCCTATGGCATCCATTGAGCGTAATGCTTCCCAGTCATTCATAATCCGAGCTCCGCGTTCGTGACATAATTGAAGGAATCCCTGCTCACACCGCTGACTCACACACTCACCGGTGATATCCAGACAGCTTATGATATTTTCTCAAACTGCTGCGCTGAAAAAGTTTCCAAAGAGCACGCTGTGTGAGACGATAAACATCATTTAACCTCTTAACCTGTGGCTTCCACATATTTGTGAAACAGAAAATGATGACATCGCTCAAATAATCAGAACATGGAACAGTTGTCCAACAGTCAAGTTTCTTTTCTGCACTAGTGTACACACAAATCACAACAGCAGTTGCCTCAAGGCGCCTGCTTCATTGCATTAATGTCTTGAAATACCAGGAAACCAAACGTCTGCATCTGGAGACTTGATTCAAAAGGCAATAAAAACCAAAACAAATGTTTAAAAAAAAAAAAAAATGAATAAAGGAAAAATTACAATTTCACAAATGTCAAACATTTTTTAATTAAAATTCCTCTTTTTTTTTTCCTATTAAAAAGTTGTAAAAATGAGTCCAAGGTGATGCCGTAGCATCTAGCTTTGTTATTTTTTGTGTCATACAGTCTGTGTATTTATTTACTTATATTTCCTGAACGGCGCACAAACCTTTTCTTTAAATTAATATAAAAACAACAACAAAGTCAGACATTCAGCAGCAAATCTAACCTTGTTACATGAGAAGAAAAATCATAAACAGAAAATAAAAGTCTGTATTCTTGTTACTACAGCCGTAAAACGTGAGGCCAAACTGTCACCAGGAGTGTACTGAAACATAAAATATTTATTTCATGATTAAAAACATTTCCAGTACATCTGCGCTGCAGGATCTCATCACACTGGGAAGCGTTGTTTGTTTTTTGGAAGCAGCCATCATTCTTCCGTTTCACCTGAAACAATGTCCCGGTTAAAAAATAAAGCTTTAACACCAATTTCCCTTTACAGTAAGTAGTGTTTGTCAGAGCTGGTGTGTTATTTTGCTGCGATACACATCTCTCTTATTTTTGTTTCTCTTTCCTCAAACAGAAATTTTTACCTCATTAAGAAAAACCCAGCACACATTTAAAAAGCTCTCAGGACACAGGGCCTTCCAGCAGGAAGAGAGAACGACAGACAGAGATACTTTTCCTGAATCTTAGCACCTTATTTAAGTTGGAAGTAACCTTGTTTGTTTCTTTTCCCCTCAGGCGGCTTGTAAAAGGTGACAAACAGCATTTAGCAGACAGCAGATCACCGGGTCTCTGAATGGCTTCAGACCTTTCAACCTCTTCACGACTCCAAAGTAGCTTTAAGACCATTTGTGCTTTTGCCTGCGTGTTGCTCCCCCACCCAGCCCCCTTTCTCCTTAAAAAAAACAACAACAAAAAAAAACCAAAAACCAGCCCCACTTTACTCAAGAACAGACGACTCAAAACTCTCAATTCGTTCACATTGATCGCTCCTCACCGTGACGAGTAAAGGGAATAGCAAACACACTTAAAGATTCATTTTTCTGAAATGAATAAACTGAATACGTCTGTGATGATTTTCTTTTCTCCCCATCTTTTCAAAACAATTAAAAACACCATAAGCCTGTATAAAACGTTACTTTTTATCAAGTCTGTGTTTTAAATTCACAATCAATGATCGAGAGCAGGAAATGTCTGGAGCAGCAGAGCCGAGCCTCTGTGGTTTCTTCGCCGTCCACGCGATCGTGGTATTCGCAGATGACTCAAGAGTTTGTTTTATTCTGCTAGAGAAGCTTCTTGTGGGAGGTACAACACAGGGACTTGTTTTTTTTCCTTTCTTTCTTTTTGTGTGTCCACAAGATGACATGAGCACGATAAAACAAACCATTATGTGCCAATACCTGAGTCTATTATTCAGTCTTTTCTCTGTCCGTTTGCATTTCATGTGGTATTCTCATCCTTTTCCGTCTCCGAGCATCACTCCTCCCCTCAGGTGTGTCCCGGTCCTATGTTACCGTGGTGGAGTTCTGCCCTCGGATAGCGCACCAAGCCATGAAAACGTCTCTGTGGAGAAGAGAGGATGATGAAAACATTAGGTTCAAGCAGGTCTGAGTAAGATGCACTTGTAATCCAATTTTAGGGGTTTGAAGACAAAGATCCATACTGTTCACATTCCAATAATTTGTTCGGAAGCTTGTCTCTATACTTTTCTGTCAAAACTACACAATGCAAACCAAAAGTTTATTTCAAGAGCTTGTTGTGAGAACACACTAAATAAATAAATACATAAATAAATGGTTGGTATACCTGTGATCAGAACTAGAAAATGTTACATTGTATCATCATCTCTTCTAAAAAAAAAACAAAACAGACTATAAGAGGCTTTTAGACGAACAAGCAATTAGTTTTTCAACTATTGAGAGGACATAAAGGGCCCCCCCATTGCCCCCTGTAGATCCACCCCTGCCTCTGATACCAGCCTTCATCGGGTATTTAAAGAAACACAATGGAAACACCCAGGCAATTGTTTTAGTCTTTGACAAAATTATTTTTTTTAATTTCTTTCTTGCTTTTTAAACTGTAACTTTAATCAAAGAGCACCATGAAGTTCTTTGATTTTAAAACTAAATATGTTCTCAGAGCTGAAAACTGAACATTTTTGTACCTGAAATATTTGAGGGTGGGGCATCTTTATGTCATACAGTGCCATGTTGGTCTTTCAAACAGGAATCTTGGTCAAATGTTTAAATTTCTGTGTTTTGGTGAATTTTTATGCACGAGTTGAGCGGACGATCAAGATTTTATTTTCATGTTTTTTTTTAAACCAACTTTGACATCTGGTGATCCGATACAGTCTAAGTGTTTCTCTCGTCTCTTATTTAGCTTTGTTGAATTTTCATCTAACCAGCCTGTGGTGGGGCGTGGTCTGCAGCACGGCTGCGAGGGAGGTGGATGCATCTGAGAGGCACCTACAATCGCACCTCGCCGACTTAAAAGACAATGAGCTAGAGTCCTGTGAATCCTGTGGTTGTTGTTGTGTATGTGTAGGTGCAGCTAAAAAGCTGTGACTGAGTGCTGTAGAAGAAAACTAATAAAAGAGAGTGCTGAAAAGCGTTGAAACGTGGTCGGGTCTGTGGTGGGTTTGTTATACAGCCATTATAAATATCAAATATATTATACTGATATATTGCTAATTTTAGCCATCACTTACACACCAATAAGACTCTAATCTAGAGGAAGTAAAACTGAAGGTTTCAGTAGGTGAACCTGTGGATTATTAACCGTCTTTTCCAACCGATCTCAGAGTCACTATGCTTTGACTCTGTGTTTCTTTGTTAAACAGCATCTTTACGACCACCTAAAGTACTTCACAAACCTCTGGAAGTGAAGCAGAGCACGCTGTGGAAACATTTAAAGTACTGACGCACACTCCAGGAGTCGAGTTTAGGTCCGTCTGTACGCACCTGCAGTGTGTGGCGACACACTCGTTGCTACAGTACTCTTTGTCCCAGTCTTTGCTCTCCACGGCGGGGTTTGTGCAGCCGGCGCGCACGCAAATGTTCGGGTTGGCGGTGGGAGTCACACTCGGGCCAGGAGCAACATTAACCTCCACCTCCATCTGAGAGGGCGGACAAAAAGAAACACCGAAATTTATGTGAATGTGTATTCATCCAAACACTTAACAGTAAATGTTTGACGTGTTCGAAGTTCAGCGGCTCACCCCTTCCTCGCCTTCAGCCACTTCCTCTCCTCCCGTCACCTCACCCGTGTGTCCAACCTCCACCGCCAGAGCAGAGGTGGTGGCAGACACTGTCGTGGGGGTTTCCCCCGTTGACGTCACAATGATCGAGGCGCTTGAATCTGACTGGCGTGCTGAAGGCACTACCTTAAGCGGCGGCGGAGCAGTGGTGGCTGCCGCCGCCCCTCCTCCACCACGCGGTTTGGCCTGGAGAGGCGGGGGCGCCTGGGCGTGCACCATTTGCTGCAGCCGGGGTGGAGGAGGGGTGCTCTGCATCTGCTGCAGCGGCGGAGGCTGGCGGGGCGAGGAGGCGGTCGTCACCGTAGCTGACATGCCGCCGGAGGGTAGCGGTGTCTGCTTGATGATGATTTTGGTGACGGGGGCAGTGTTGAGGGCAGTGCTCGCTGGTGGAGGCTGCGGTTTGATGGCCCCGGTGCGGGACCGGGTGGTGACCTGAGGCAGGTCCAGGATGATGTTGGAGGTACAGATGTTGGTGATGGTGTTCTCCTCTGGGTTGTAGTGCTGCGACCTAGTTGGCCGGGTGGGCGGGGTGGGGGCGGGGATGGGCGTAGGCATGGCTGTGACCACAGGAGTTGGGGCTGAAGGTGGGGGTGATGGTGTGGTTTCCATGACCTCAATAGGTGCCTGAAGAGAGGAAGAAGAAGAGAAACGTTTAGGTGGATATTTGTGTTGCTCTGGTGTGTCCGCACCAGGACAGCAGAATGTATCCTAAACTTTACGATGCAGAACATCAGAACTACCAGATTTACAGCTGGAGTTCCAAAGCATCAGGATAGAAACTGTTTCTCGATGAGACGAGACATTTTTAAACTGTAAGAAAACCATTCTCATGGTAGGCAAAGCTCTTTGATAAATCATCAGTGTGTACTCAGTGCTCAAGGTTTACACGATTTAAATCATAGAACTTCAACTTCAGCTCTCGTGGTGAGAGCAGCAACTGATGTAGCTACACCTTGAGCTGGCACCTGCAGAACAGGCTGAGACGTTACACCATGCTCAGGTAGACTGGCAGACACTGGCAGGGCCACCATCCCTTTCTCCACCAAGCCAGACACAAGAGCAGCCTTCAGCTCAGCCTTACGCAGAGCTGTGGAGACACAAATGCCATAAAATGATGCCACCTCATGCAGATCCCTCTTCCTACAGGCGTCCAGCTGGACAAGCGAAGGATTTTCCTTGAATCAGAATACTTTATTCATCCCGAGGGAAATTAGGGGTTACAGCAGGCAGCACGCTAATGGCGCATGCGCACTCACAAAGGAACCTTCTGACCAACTTTACACAAACATCACATTGGGCAGACATGTCAGAAAGGTAGGCTGATAGGAAAAACAACGAAAATACACTACATGAGGTAAGAGGAGGAGAAAAAAAACTCCACTCAGACTGAGCTCCTGGTGGGAGAACAGTTTGATAACAGAAAAAACACCTCAGCACAAAAGCACATGACTATCAATACACCATAGAAACACGAGACAAGCAACAGGGGCGGGTAAAGGGTAAGAGAGAGCCGGCGTAGACAGCGCATCCGGTCCTGCAGCATCTGCGCTGGTCCAGTTGACTGCTATCTTCCCCGGTAGGGCACAAGCATCGAAGGCGTTGGAAAGGGAGGGGGATGAGTGAGTGCTTGTCAGTGTAAGTGTGTGTGTGTGTGTGTGTGTCCAGAGTTCAGCGGAGACAGTGTCCTTCGCACTATCAGGCTAAGTAAACAGTCTGCCAGCCAACCCAGGTGGCCTACACGGCAATATCAAAGGTAGCCATTAAAACTAAAACTACCTGAGGCTAATAATAACAACAAAGAAGAACCACCTCCAATACACAAATCAAAAACAGGTGGGAAATATGTGTGGCCACAGGTTAACCAATAAATAAAATTAACACCGACCCTCTCCTCAGACCTGCCTACTAAAATCTTAGCCTGCTTAGCTTCTGGAGTGTACCAGGCTCGAGGCAACTTTAAAGGCTAAGCATTAAGTGCACAAAGCACCGACAAGCCTACCCTCGACAGGGAACTAATCCCCACCCAGGATTACTCCGAAATTAAAAAAGGCAAAATAAAAAATGAGTGCCTGAAGGAGGAGCTTACGCTCAGCTAGACACTCCCCTTTGCTAACTGGAGAGAGAGCGCAGCAGATATAATACAACTAAACAAGCCACCGGCAAACAACTCACTAAAACTCAATTGCTGTTCCTTCCATTCAGATCCCGGACGAGCCCCCACATTGTTACGTTCCCCCCGAAGGGGTCTAGGCATGCGAGTGAGGGGACCAGTAACAAATGAGTCCAGAACAGAATGAAAGGAAAACAGAGAGGTGGTTTTTAGTAAATAAAATAGTCTTTATTATAGATAATCTTAACATAAAGAGCCAGCAACGCCGTTTTACCAATAACACTTGGAAAAAGGAAAAAAGGCTGCAACGACAAAGAACACGAGCCAGGTGCAATATATCAGCCACCTTTCATGTTCAGGCAGACACACACTGCAGTAACATGGCAGCAGCTGGCTCTTCACTTCCTTTCTGGGGCAGTGAACATGGTACATAATATCTGTAGAAAAGTTGGACTGAAGGTCAGAGCTATGCAGACTGATCATTGAATCACCGCAGTCACTCCCCACTGCCACCACACCTGAGCACAGAGCACATCTTCTTATATACAGAAACTCTTCATGGTTTAAGTTTCTCATCGTATTGCATCACGTGTAACCATTTCCTTTTAATAAAATCCAGATATGAGTTATTGAACCACATGTCCTCATAACAACTGCATAATGAGTGAAAGATGTTACAACTCATCCACATGGATACAGCTGAAAGTTACAGTATTAGTCTGAACTGGTCTGGTGTTGGTGCCTTTGAGATTTTTCTTATCTAAAATATTTTAGGTGTATGTGCAGAACACTGAGAGGTCTGCTTCTTGTCAATTATTAGTAGAAATGCATGCCTGTGCACAGCACCTGCACAGTTTATGAATGCAGCTGCATCAGGACTCATCTAGTCCAGTCTCTGCAAACTTTATTCATCTGTGGTGCCACATTAAAGTCATGGGTGCTGATACTGAGTAAGCAATAGTAAATTCATCCTGTCATCCCTAACCCCTCACTGATATACACTGAGGTGTAGAAAACAGTCGTCAAATGTCGTCTTTATGAGGGAACGATTAAAGAGTTAAACCCTGTGTGATCAGGACATCATGCTAGCATACCTGTGGTTTGTCTGCTTCAAACTATCAAGGTTTGACTCACCTGAGAAATGAGACTGGCTCTGTACTCTGCCAGCGCTTTCAAGTAATCCTTCTTTGCTGCTTCGTTTTTCCTCTTGTAAACCTAAAAATGATAAATATTAAATGACTACACAAGCACATTTACAATCTTAAAAACCTTGAAGGAACCAAAGAAACCCTCTTACTTGTTTCTGCTCCTCCCCCAGACTGTCCCACATGGACGCCACGATCTTGGAGACCTCTCCGAAAGTCGCGTTGGGGTTTTGTCCCTTAATAGCTGCCTGTGTGTCCCTGAAGAACAGAGCATAGGCCGACACAGGTTTCTGGGGCTCGTTGGGATCCTTCTTCTTCTTCCCCTTCTTCCCCCCTCCTGCTCCTCCTTTCCTTCCTGTAGCAGAGGAGACGCTGGAGGTCGGCGCAGACAGCGGGGATTCAGACGGGGAGGGATCGAGGGAGATGACTCCAGGGGAGACGGCCAGAGAGACCGGAGATTCGACTAGGACGCTCTGATGGAGGATGAGGAGGCAAAAGGGCACGTTGGAGTAAATAAATGAGATGCATTTTCAAACAGATGAGTGCCAGACGCTGGTTATATTTAAGACTCACCCTTCTGAAGTCGTCCATGTCATCATCCTGGAGCGAGCTGGTGGGCGAGGCTGTGGCCGACAGCGGGTTTTCGGGCGACTGCGGCCGCTGAAGTATGTTCCCGCCGCCCAAGCCGAGCCCCAGTTGAGCACTGAGCTCTGATTGGTCTATAGTGGTGAGCTGATTGGACCCCAGTAAACCCTGGCCCATGTCACCTAGAGGGACGTCGATGGTTACCGGGGACGAGCTGCTGAACTGAGAGCCAATGGGATGACCGAGATCCTGGGATAGGGAGGAGGAGAAAAGGGGCGTTACTTAAAGAGGAGACTGAAGGTGGGTAAAGGTTAAAATGTCACGTATTCCTTACCATTCCCAGTGACGACCCTAACAAAGTATTCCCTCCTGACTGGGTCATGACTCCAAGAGTCAGGTGCTCCAGTCCCTGAGAGGCCGCACTAACAAAAGTGGACGCGAACGAGGGGTCGTCACCTTCAACGACGGCGTTCCCAGGTACCACCACGCTGTCCGAGGGTCCAGTTTCTGACAGCTCCCCGAAATGGGACACGACATCTGACACGGAGAGGGCAGAGTCCGGGTCCAGAGAGATGGGAGGGATCTCGAATTCCTCATCGCCAAGGCTGGGAGTGTGGAACGTCTGGTGAGCACGGGGAAGACAGAGGAGAGGAAGAAGAAGTAGTAGTTAGGATCTAACATCACTCCGACACTTGGTGAATAAACTCTCATATGTTGTGAAGATCACACTAAACCAACTCCAAACTTTTATCACTTCTAAGCCTCCCCGAGCCCCCACCCCTACCAAAGTTTTCTCTGACACTGATTTCATACTGTGTTTTCCATTTACAAGTTCTGACGATGATGGATTGTTCAGGCCTGGGAACGGGAAGCTCCTTGACAAGAACTTGCTAATAGCTGGAGTGGAAAACCAACAGAGGCAGCTGATCTTTGTTCAGTTAACCTATCAGAAGGAGTAAAGCTCAGTTCAATCAGGGTTTTTCCCTTTAATAAACAAAAAACTCACAGCTTTAGCATAGAAACTGTTAAAGCAGATTTAAAACCGGCTAAAACCAGGTGCTTGTTGAGATGTTTTACCTGATGATGCCATAGTCAGCTAAGCAGCTGCTTGCACATTTACATAATGACTGTTCCACAAAGTGCAGCCTGCTTCAGCTTTTAGGTTCCCGTCTATCCTGACGGGAGAGCAGCAGCGAAAAGATGTCAACTTAAACTCTGACTGGCCTCAAACTAAACGTCCATATTCATCATGTGTCTGCAGCTGCATCACTGAAAGCCCCCATCGTTTGACTCACACGCTAGATGAGTCAGTTTTGCAGCTTTTTAAATAGTGTCTCATGACTCATTCTCGATAAAAAGCCTGTTTTCTACAGGACAGAATTATCAAAAAGGTGCCTGGATTTGAGGCGGTGGGGTGTGACACTTAAAGCCTTTTTATAAACAGTTCACATCCCACAGGCTCAGGTGGACAGCAGGTTGAAATGACATGAACGTGGTTTAAATTAATCCAGCCTGTCTCCAGGAGAGTGGAACCAGAAAGGGTGCAGTGTCCACTCTGAGTCTGGGACAAGTTGTTGATCCAAGTGGAGAAAGTTTCAGGGTCTCCTTCATGAGCAGGAGAATGGAGCGGTGCACAGGCAATTCACCAGTCCATCTATGCTCCCACCCTCACCTGTGACCACGAGCTCTGGGACATGAATGAAGTTCCTGAGATGCAGGGGGGGAAACAAACTTCCTCCAAAGGCACCTCAAAATGCCCCGTAACATTCTGGAGAGATTACATGTCTCAGCTGGCCTGGTGTCTAAGCACTGAGCCCCAGAGCTGGAGGAGATGGGCAGGAGAGGGAGGTCTGGGTTTCTGTGCAGCAGAAGATTGATGGTTTAAGTAAATGCTAGAAAACTGCTGCTACTTAACGTGGCAAGATTGTAAACTGCTATCAAGTTGAGCTTCATTTGTGCTGTCGTAAAGGCTCAAGTTAAATTTACTTGCTTACGGTATCAAAACCTCCTCACAGAGAGCATCACTGTCACCTTAAGCTTACTGTCACAGAGGTGCTGTATTAATCATTGTAATCATCGTGAAAACCAGAGAACAGAGAAGGATATGGAAAGGATGCCTTTCTTCCTGCTCTATAAAGATATACCATCTCAAAATGAACAACTCAAACATGCACACAACACAACACAACACAGCCTGTTCCCCTACAGCACAGCAGATTTCAACATAAGCCATCTATTATTTAAAGCAGCAGCACTATAACCCAGCTCAGTGTATTCATCAGCAGAAATATCTTATTTTAATCGTTTTTAAATAGAGTGTTCGACAGCTTCTTGTGTCATTTTTCTCAGTATTAACTTTAGTTCCTCCTCCTTTTTATTTTGGGTAGTATAAAACTTTCTCAGGCAGCCTGTCTGCTGGAACAATGATGACTCTCTAAAGTTAAATGGACATTTCTCTACACTCAATCTTTGTCCCAATAATATATCTGATGAATGGCAGTAAAGGGTAGAGTTATTTCTGATTATTTATGCCCTGTTACAGTTTCTCTGATGCCGCTTGATTTTGCACCTGGTTTGGCTGCTGAACGGCTCTTTGGCATCTTTGCATTATGGCACTCTCCTACAGCTTTCCATTGAGGCTCTTCTGAGCTTTTTTTAAGACCACTCCTGCAACGCACATGTCAAACCTCACCTTTTAGTACCGGCTCAGCTTTTTGGGAAAGCCAATAATAGTGAGTTGTTTATTTTTTTTTACAAAAAAAGGGATCTATCTTCAAAGACAAAAAACCAACTGGTGTGAAGTTGAGCCAGACCATCAAGTGCAAAGAGGACTTTAGCTCCGTGCTGGATCAAACCCTCCCTGTAAACTTGTCCAGCCCCAGCTTGCGCTACAAATAACTCTCAAAGCTAAGTGCCCGTTTTCTCAAAAATAAACAGACTATAAACGTCTGAAAAACTCACAGGGTCACTTACAGTCGCTTATCAATGTTCTCCAGATGTTTTCTTAACAGTCTCTTTGAAACATCTGGATAAGAGATTTTACAGTGTGCCCTGTGGAAAAATTCTAACTGATGGCAAAGTGTGCAGTCTTTGAGAACGTTTGAAAATTTTCTTGAATTATTGGATATTAAATCTCTTCAGGTCTCCACACATTTTTCAAACTTAAATATATACATATATAATTAGCAAAAATACCCAAAACATTTGATTAAACTGATGCAAAATCAATGACAAGGGTTTCCAAAAGACCTTTTACCATGTGGAACAGCAGCTCTGCTTCCCTACTGTACAGTGCAGCTTCTGTTGATAAACAGTCTTACAAATGCTGGATGCTCACATTAAATGCAGCTACCAAATGACCTTTGAATATGTGCAAGTATCCAAATAGGACTAAATATTTATACTCCTGGATCTTTATGACATCAAAAAAAGGGGATGGCCCTAATATATAGTCATCTACTACGCTCAAGCCCCACCCACCTACCGTTCAAACCTCACATTTGCAGGAGGTAGCCAATCAGAAAGAAGCTGGCTTAAAGGTGGGAGGAACTGAAACAGCTCGTTTCAAAGGGCAGTAGAAGATAAACAAGGATTATTTTTGAACCGTTAATCATCAGAGTCCAAAAGTAAGACTTGGTCTTTTACGATCTTTCTAGGTGACCTATCGCCAAAATAAAAAACAGGAAGGTAAACTGTGCAGCAGGTGGTGAGATAAGAAAGAGCTTTTCAGTGACTTTTACAGTGGTCGGTTTTTCTTTTACATGCCTTTATAATGTCATTAAAGCCTATCACTTAAAATACTATGCACTGGCAGTTTAATACCATATTTTTAAAAAAATTGGTTTCTACTAAAGAAAAATCAAGTCTTCAGCAGATACATTTTTAGACAGTATTTTTTAGGGGGACAGAGTTTAATTTAAATCAGCTTAAACCCAGTTCTGTCAATAAAATGGCCAAAAATAACAGAACAGAGGCCAAATTTCACTTAACTAAAGCAACAAAGACTGTTTGCCTCAACTACATATGGACCAAATATGCATATGTCCACAGATGCCCTATCTGAGCCAGGAAAAAGCCTGTGTATCTATAAAATATATGAAGAAGTGACACAAAATTTTATCTATGCATTCCTTATTTTTGTCCTCTTTAGCACTCTTAGAGACTTCTAATGCCTTTAACTCTGGCAGGATCTGCTGAGAGGTGGGACCTCTGCAGAAACAGACCGATGCTCGTGTCTCAAGTATAAAGGCTTACCTCTGAAGAGGAGAGGAAGGGGTGGCCGGAACCAGGAATTGTCAGGTAGTTGTCGCTGCCTCCGGGGAACTGAAACGCAGGGGAAGAGAGTGTAACAGTAAGGGAGGAGGGGCGACACCATCATCACAGCAACACAAAGAGCTACCTAAACGCACCGCCAACAGGGGCACACCATAAAACACACATTTACCAGCAAATCTAGCTTAAACTGAGAGTCACAGAGGAGGCTGCCTCTTTACACCTGGTTAGTAAAGAAGAGCTAGTTTGAATATATTGAAAAATCTGCAATTGACACTCTGAGATGCATTTGACTTTAGTAAGAGTAAATATGTTTGTGCAGGTAAAAACAGGACTTCCTGTGGTGCCAGAGGCAAATCCAAAATGCGGTTTTTAAATGACGACTTCATTTATTAAGAGAAAGAAGTTATTCAAACCCATCTGCCCTGTGGGGAAGTAACTGCCCCCTAAACCTAATAACTGTTTGTGCCACTCCTAGCAGCAACAACTGCAACAAGTCTTTCACGTCACTGGAGGAGTTTTGGCCCCCTCTTCTTACCAGAATTGTTTTGATTCAGTCGCATTGGTGAGTTTTTGAGCATGAACAGTCTGTCTAAGGTCAGGCCAAAATGTCTCAATCTGGTTCAAGTCCGGACTTTGAACTGACCACTTCAAAACCTTCATTCTGGTTTTTGGCCTTGCTGGTGTGTTTTTGATCGTTGTCCTGCTGCACAAACTGAGCGCTCTTGAGCTTCCGGACATGAACTGATGGTCGGACGTTCTCCTTTATGGTTAGTCGTCCAAGTCCTGAAGAGGTAAAGCAACCGGAGACCATCACACTATCACCACCATGTGTGATGTTCTTTTTAATGCTGTGTTAGTTTTTTGTAGATGTAATGGGACCTAAACCTTCCAAATTCAGCTTCTATCTCATCAGTCCACAGAATATTTGCATAAATTCTTGGGGATCACCAAGATGTTATTTGGTAAATGTAAGACGAGATTTTGTGTTCTTCTTGGTCAGTGGTGGTTTGCTCCTTGACCTCTCCTCCCATGGATGCTATTTTCATCCAGTCTCTTTCTTACTGTTGAATCACTGACTCTGGCCTTAATAGAGGCAAGTGAGTTGCTTACGTGCTCTTCGAGTAGTTTTGGTAGGTCGGACACTCCTGGACAGGTTCACCACTGATCCAAGGTTTCTTCGTTTGTGGATAATGGCTCTCACCGTGGTTCAGACAGTCCCAAAGCTTTAGAAATGGCAGGGTAACAGTTTTCCAGATTGATAGATGTCAATGACTTTGTTTCTCATTTGCTTCTTTAGATCGTGGCATGTGTTGCTTTCTGGGATCTTTTAGCCTCCTTTACTATGTCAGACAGCTTCTACTGAAGTGGTGTCTTCATTCATCAGGCCTGGCAGTAATCAGGGCTGGGTGTGGTTACTGAAACTGAACTCTGCCTTCTAAAAAAAATGTGATTAATCACTGTTAATTCATGATTTGACAAAGAGGGCAATTACCTTTGTACACAAGGTCAAAAGTAATTGACTGAAGCTGAAACAGGTAGGCACAAAAAACAAATAAACCATCACTGGAGATCAGAGGGTTAAACAGAAGATATGGTTTCAAACAGCCTTATTTCAACACAGGAGAGGAGCATACACTCACATGTTGGCTCCTTAAGTCCAACATGCGTCTTTATCGATTTGTTTTAAGGATGATTTTTAGTCGCACAGATAGGTTAAAGGTTTCTAACCTAAGCTGAAACTATAACTCTCTCTAAAACGGAAATACTCCATTACTCAAGGGTCCAGTACTCGAATAAGCATGCACGGAGCGGCTGTTCAGTCACCTTGTTGTCGGAGTCGAACCCATTGAAAGACTGCGGATCCAGGAACTCCGGATCCCCGTCGTGCTGCCCGGTACCGTCCGTTAAATCCGAGTAAAAATTCAGATCCATCCTTTCAGCTGGGCCTCATGTGTGAGCTGTGAGGCCCCCCTTCTTCGCTGCGATACGACGTCAGGCTATTAACCGGATCTCCTTTCCCCTGATTTTTCCGCCCCTTGTCAGCGTGCGATTGACGGATAGGCTGGTTACCGACCAGCTCCGCCGTTAGCCCGGGTTCTCCTTTAAAAACCCGCCGACAGTGACAGCCGTGGCTGGCAGCCAGCTAAACTGAGCATGTGTGTGTGCGCGTGCCAAAAATAGCCCGGCCCGTGAGCTGGCCGGCTCTCTGACGAGGTAACGTGGCCGTTTAACCGTCTTTCTCGCTGACTTTGTCCTATCACGGTTTAGCGTTAGCTGGCTTTGACGCAAGCCTGCAGAGGCGCTCACATTTCAGCCCCCCTCCGCCAGACAGCCCGGTGCTCGTTTGTCTGTCTACCTGCCTGTTACTCCTCCGACGTCTCAGTGACCGTTTAAACGGCAAACCGACCGCGGTCGTGTCAAGGTGTCTGACAGCCAAGGGAAACACACAGAGTCCCCGATTTTTAAGCTTCGCTTTGGCTCGGGCCAGGATCCTCAATGGATCCCGAGAAACAGATCGTGGGTTGGATAAACAGGCAGCGGTCAAGCTACACTGGTGCAAAGCCGGATGTAGGGCGAAGCGGATTTCAAAATAATCGTGGACGAATAAAATCATTACTGGAGCTTCATGTCCTCTTTTACAACATCCATGGATCGTCTCTGTGGTCTTCCTCTTTTTCCTCCTCCCTGGCAACATCTTTTATCCAATATATCAATCACCCTCAACATTTCCAAACTGCTCAACCTCTTCTGTTACAAATCACCTGTCACACTTGTCTCCACCCTGCTTGCACTCTTCTTTACCTCTCTTTGTTGCTTTGTAAGTTTGCCCCCAGGTAACAAAAACGCCTGCACTTCACCCCTTCACTACCTCTAGTCTTTGCAAATGACTTTTCCCACACATGTATTCTGCCTCGCACCTACGGATTTGCGTTCACCTTCTCAACAGATCATACAGCCGCCTGCTCCTCCACCTGCTCCCTACTCTCACCATAGATCACGTTGTCTGGGACAGACTACCACCTCCCGCCTGACCTCATCTGTCAGCCTGTCCATCACCCTTGCGAGTATCAAGAGACTTGCACCTTAATAATGTCTCACTGTCCTCAAACACATTCTGCACCGCCCTCACATACTTCTCTACCACTCCTGACTTCCTAATGCAGTACAGGCACTGGAATTCGACTGGCTTGTTCCAGGTTTTTGATTTACCTCCCCTTATAAATCGAAAACCCTATACATAAAAACATTTCTATGGCAAACAGTAACTACATCTTATTTTGAAAGGTCAACTATAAAGAAATGAAGCATGGCTGAAAACGTTTACACAGTACTACAGTACTACTAACTATACAGTGCTCCGTGCATCACGTTTACCTTCATTTTAAAGTATGCTTTTTTTGCTTATGGTATCTAAGACAAGGATGTCAAACTAATTTGACATCATGGGCCACATAAAGCCAATTCTGATCTTAAGTGGGCCAGAACAGCAAGATGTTTAACTTCACATTTAATCCCTGGCATATCTAAATATAAGAAAAACAAGTGCAAGTGCAAGAAGATGTTATAGTTTTTCTATGTGATAAATGTGCACAATAACAGAACAACTTCTGGTAGCTAATTGCCCAAACAGTATAGTATTTTTAATGACTTCTTTTTTCCTAAAACAGAATATTTCTACAGTAGATATTGAAAAAAAAAAACTTTTATGTCATTTAATTGTTTATCTCTTGGGTAATTATTTGGTGTAGCATGAATATCAATAGGAAAAGCTAGAAAACTTGTGAGAATATCACTGAAAGTTTCAAATCTATTCTCTCCTTCAAATTCTCCACAGCATTCCAGTGGCCTGGACTGGAGTCTTTGTCGGGCTGATTATGGTTCCCGGCCCTTATGTTTAATACACCTGATATAACATGTCTAGATTGTAGAGAATTAATATTATGCTGCAGTAATGTCTCCTTTATTTTGAAAGGTTTAAAGGGAAGCTGGCTGCTACTGCTGTTCGGCATCAATTAACCCGGTTAGCACTCGTATGTTATCTAGATTAAGTCCTTTAACATAAAGTTTCCTGTCTGACATGGACTAACACCCCACATTAGGCTGGTTCTTACTGGATGGGGATGTTAGACTGTTTGTTGGCGTTTAACAGCCACCTTCAGCTGATTTAACTGCTCTATCCTGTGGCTCCTTCCTGGATACACGAGCTGCATATTTTTTTGTTGTTTAAACCGATTAAAGTTCACTAACACTGAGACTGCCTCAGGTCCGCCTGCTCGGACAGACAGCTGGGTTAAAACGAGGCTGAACATGTTAGCAGAAGTTAACGTGAAATCCGTGAACAGAGGAACAATGATCAGTGAGGTCAGCGCGTACAGCAGGCCGCCAATGATGTCTGACAGCCAGACTGCGCGTGCTATATTTTGTCATCTTGTGTGCGTGCGCAGCAGTTTATTTTGTTAACACCAGCCACTCTTACCTCCATGCTCACCCCGAAACCTGTTTAACTGTGTTTGTTTGTTTGTTTTTAATCCCACTTTTGCCAGGGAACTTCACCCAGAAGTGATTTCCTCAAATATCACAACATGGCACCGGCTTCCGGATTGTACGTGCAGAATCACGTGACCTCAGCAAGCACAAGTTGGAAGCTTGGCTTTCAAAATAAGATGTAGAAATTTATAGCATTGATAACAGAAAAGCAATTAAAAGGAAGTTCTAAAAAGGAGCTATGTTTTTTTATTCGTTTAAAAAACGAAATTGGGTCACGGAAAAGTAGTTTATAAGGCAAAAACAGTGTTTGTATCATTTTAATGAGCTTGAAAGTCAATATTTGTCTTTATTCTTCAGTACAGCCTGAACTCTTAGACAAGGTTTCTTGGATTGGATCAAAGACACATTTAAAACCTGCAGGAGACCGGCCCTTGAGGCCTGGAGTTCAACACCTGTGCTGTAGACCAATGGGCCTCTCTCCTGAGTTCTTCTGTACATTTTGACAATTTGAACCACAAATTTTACATTTGGATTCATCACTCCATAAATCCTGTTGTCACTGAATTTAAGTTAGTTCTGGTGTAATTTGGAATAGCTCAGCCTTTTCCCCATTTCCTTTCCTAATAATGGCCTCTTGACAACTTAATGAATCTTCAGTTAACAGTACATGCATCAGCTGAAGGTTCAGATGCATCTGTCAGGTCTTTGTTGGAGTGTTTTAGGGCATTTTTATTCACTTGTCCAGTTTCCTCAGATTCTTTTTGGGGTACACTGCAGGGTATGTCCAGATCTCTGCAGACCACTCACATCCCGGACACAAACTGTTCAAGCTGCTGCCCTTAGCCAGGTGCTACAGAGCTCTTTACTAAAACCAGCCGCCACAGACTTTCTTGCTCCGGGCTGTCACTCTGTTGAACACTAACCCACTGTTATGTCATTCAGGTCATATGCACATTGCACTATCCAGTTTGCACTGGTTCATGCTGGTTGCACTACACTCAGCCTATTTAAATATATCATTCACGCCCAGTTGTAGTTTTGTACAAGTTGTATAGTTTTAAAAAAACATTACCAAATTTAACAGTTTGACATTATTAACTGATTTGGCTGAAAAAATGAAAACCAGTGATGCGTTTTTTGACAGGTAGTCAGTAGATACACTAGTTCATCCCTTTAGTTAGGTGGCTTTTTTGGCTTGAATCATTCATAGGTGAGTGTTTTGTGGAGTGATAAACATTCCACTGAAAATGGTCCAGTACAAGGATGTGACTGAAAATGAGCAAAAAGAAAGCAGCTTATGTCCAAATAATTTTTTCTTTGGACAAACAGATCTTCATTTCAGTTTAATCAATTTAAAATCATCTGCTCAGCTGTTCTTGTTAAAGTCCACTGAAATGTCTACGGTTAAAAAGTCAAAACATAAAAAAGATTTGATAAATGTGTCTGTCTATAAACAGGCAAAATAATCCAACCACCTACACTATCAATCATCAAATATATACAATAAAACACAGATCACAGTTTGTGCATTTTTTTTTTCAAAACTGTTTTATTTATTCCCATTTTTTTTCCAAGCAAAGTTTTTTTTATTCCTTTTTATATTAATGTAATTAAAAAAAGATAAAACTTGGGATTTTTCATTTTTATGTACAAGCAAGAAAAAAAGAAAACAAAACAATGTTTAGGAAATAACAATGAACAGAGAACAACCCTGCACGGTAACACTGTAAAAAAGAAAAAAGAAAGCGTTAGAGTGGAATCAAACACCTGCAGTTCAGAGCTCCTCATTGTAGCTTGTGAGCCCACATTCTCTCTCTCTCTCTCACACTCACACACACACACACACACACACACACACACACACACACACACACACACACACACAAAAATGTATACACATGAAGTGTGGTGGTCCTCTCCACGATGGTCCAGTGTCTCCACAATACTGTTTCCCTTTACAAGGTCGTTATGGCAACAACCAAAAACTGTCCCCAGCCCCCCCCCCATCTCTAAACTGAACTCTACGCTAACGTCGAATAACTTACTAACTATTCAGGTGCAGTCCAGCGTGGGCCTGAGAGAAAACGAGAGAGCAGAGAGAAAACCTCTGACCATTTCCTTTGCACTGGTTTCATTTTGGTGTCACATCCACAGCTGTGAATGTGTTGAACCCTTGAACCTTGAATGTGGTGCAAAAGACCGAAATCCTCTTTAAGCAATTAAAAAAAAAAAAGGAAAAAAAAGAAGAAGTGGACACTGCTGTATCAGCAAGGTTTGATGGGTTTCCGGAATAAACCTTGTGATTTTAAACTGAGCTCTGACAGGTTTTCTTCTAATTATGGAAGTTCTGAAGGGGGAATTCTTGTAATTACCCTCTGCAAAAATGAGCTAAAACTTACCACCAGGGGGCAGCACTTCACCAGTGGGATGTTTGCAGGTAGGTGCCGCTTTGATTTTTAGTCCCACCCCCTCTTCCTCAACGTGCATTGCCTTTGGCCTGGCGCCACAGTAAAAAGAAATAATAATAATAGTAATAATTAATAAAGGTTACACTGACCCTGCAACACAAGGCCTGCGTGGCTGTCACTTTAGTTAATTTTTGATGTTTCAAACTATTTTTTAAAATACAGGAATTTACAAAAAGTACCTTTGAATTTTTATTTGATTTTTAAAAATGTAAATAAAACTCAGGTGTTATCAATTTTTTACACAACATAGTCCTGCTGAATGCCAATAAAATAGACCTTATCAGAATTTCTACTTATCCATTTAAATTTTATATATATAGCCTGAAATTCTGTCTTAATATGCTGTATTTATTAAAATATTCATCTGATATGAATAAATTCATTTTTGAGGTAAGATGTCTGAATTTTAAACACCCAACATTTTTATGTTAAAGGCTGTTGTGACTAAATTCTAAGTAGTAGCAGCGAAAATCAAAAAATAAATCCTTGTCAGTGCGTCTTAATAAAGCAGATTCTCGTCAGTTGTGTGCAAATACTCCTGGATATGAAAATAAAGAGTACCGATACGCTGGTAAGAGTAAACAGATGTGTTTGTGAGAAGCAACAAAAAGAAAACCATACTTGATTCTGACAGAAAACTGCTGTCTGCTTCCAAATTACATTCTGTACAAAAAGCAACCCTGAGTCTCATCAGCGGGTCAGCCGCTCCGCAGCCTCTCACCGTTAGCCTCTGTGGTCCGCCCCTCCAAACGCAATCGCTCCTAACACCACAGTGCTCCCTTCCTCATCGAGTCAGAGGACCCTCGGGTGGGTGAGTCAAACATAAACACACACACACACACACACACACACACACACTGCTCCTTGTTGGAATTGTGTTGGCATTTTTGTAGCTTGGACAGCATGTGGGATGGAAACCAGCGCCACGACAGGGAAGTGTGACAATCGACAATCGCTCTTTTTCAGGTTCCCAGATCCCATCGTCTTCACTCTGCTCTCTCCTGCACGACTGGCTGCTTGCTTGATGCTGGCTTCCTGTGTTTGTCTAATCAGGAGTAGATGGTGATGACTTCACTTCCTCCGCCTCTCACCAACAGCACACGCTCCAATCCTTCTGTCAGGACCTCCAGGAACTCCATGTCTGCTCACTGAATTAACGAACTTCTCATACTATGTTACTTTGATAATATAAATGAATTCTTTTAAATAAATGAAAAGCTTATACGTTTTAATAATCATGTTAGTAAGCAAAATTTAACTAAATTTCCTTTCGTCTTTAAGGCTTTAGTGATTTTGTAATTAATTTTTTAAACCCTGTTTAAGCCATCATAAAGGTGTCTGCTGTAACAAAAGTACACTCAGTGACTGCAAAAACAAGCGCCTAACATTTAATTTGGTGCAGACTCGGGGTTAAGGATACAGTTCTCATCTCCTTCGGTGTTCCTGGGAGGTCCAGGCATGTTGAGCAGGACGATCCGGGCGTCGTGGGATCTGTTGACGATGACCTCGTTGAGTTTGACGGCAGTGTGCATTCGCCTGACGTTGGAGTGGTCCCTGGAGGAAAAATGAGATGCGTTAAAGGACCTGGTTAGCGTGGATCTCAGTGTCACAGAGAAACCTGCTGTGTCTGCTCACGGCCTGATGCTCAGCATGTCCCTGAAGCCCTCGGGGGTGGAGCAGCCCGAGTGCGTCGCTCTGTATTGTGTGGTCTTCTCTTTGGTCCAGGTCATCTGAATGCGGCGGTGGTGCTCAGAGCTGCCGCTGCCGCCGCCGCCGCTCGCCGCCCGGTCTCGCTCGCCGCCGTCTGTGTCATCTTCGTCATCTGAGCCGATGCTCGTCAGACGCAGCATGGAGTTACGATCCTTCACCAGCTGGGCCTGGCGTGTGAAAACACACAAACACGCTCTCTCTCATCTCTTTTTCCAGCCTTTTCTTCCACCTCATTGGCAAACCTCTCTTTTCTACAGTCATTCCTGACTCCTGCCTCTCTCCGTCTCTCTGTACCTGTCTGTCTCTGTCTCCTCTGGAGGTGTTTGGCGTGAAGGGTCCAGGACTTTTGTACCTGGGGGAAAGATACGCCTACAGAAAACACAAGGTCACCTAACTCCCCAAAATCAAACACAGCCTGCATCTACTCTGGTGGGCACTGAAGCACAACTACAGGGACACGGCAGTAAATAAAAAAGGCCCGAGACAAAAAGCTTCTGAAAATCTGAAATGAGAATGAGTGTGAAGGGTAGAGGGAAACAAAGATGACAGAACAGTTAAAGGAAGAAGCATCTGACACATGTTAGCATTAACTGAACCCTTCAGATAAAGAACTGGACTGACAGTGAAATAAATGTGGATTTGATCTACATTAGGGAGGTCAAAGGATTCACTCTGTAACAATTCAGTGTTTTATTTAAAGCAGGGGTTTTCAAACTTTTCCCTGACACACCCCAATGAAGAACCCTGGAAAAAGTTCACCCCACCATCCTGTAATTATTAAGATCATATTATTTTATTGTGTCTCCCCATAGAGGAAAATCATGCTGGACTGCTGCATCAACGCTAGACAACACCAAACATTACGATAACATCACATGTAATGGAAGTGTTTTTAGGAGGCACAGGCTTCAAAAATTAAAGCTGCAGTTACATTAAAGCTGCTCCATGTGAATGTGACAGTGCTGGTGTACATTTACAGTGGGGCAAAAAAGTATTTAGTCAGCCACCGATTGTGCAAGTTCCCCCACTTAAAATGATGACAGAGGTCAGTAATTTGCACCAGAGGTACACTTCAACTGTGAGAGACAGAATGTGAAAAAGAAAATCCATGAATCCACATGGTAGGATTTGTAAAGAATTTATTCGTAAATCAGGGTGGAAAATAAGTATTTGGTCAATAACAAAAATACAACTCAATACTTTGTAACATAACCTTTGTTGGCAATAACAGAGGTCAAACGTTTACTATAGGTCTTTACCAGGTTTGCACACACAGTAGCTGGTATTTTGGCCCATTCCTCCATGCAGATCTTCTCGAGAGCAGTGATGTTTTGGGGCTGTCGCCGAGCAACACGGACTTTCAACTCCCGCCACAGATTTTCTATGGGGTTGAGGTCTGGAGACTGGCTAGGCCACTCCAGGACTTTCAAATGCTTCTTACGGAGCCACTCCTTTGTTGCCCGGGCGGTGTGTTTTGGATCATTGTCATGTTGGAAGACCCAGCCTCGTTTCATCTTCAAAGTTCTCACTGATGGAAGGAGGTTTTGGCTCAAAATCTCACGATACATGGCCCCATTCATTCTGTCCTTAACACGGATCAGTCGTCCTGTCCCCTTGGCAGAAAAACAGCCCCATAGCATGATGTTTCCACCCCCATGCTTCACAGTAGGTATGGTGTTCTTGGGATGCAACTCAGTATTCTTCGTCCTCCAAACACGACGAGTTGAGTTTATACCAAAAAGTTCTACTTTGGTTTCATCTGACCACATGACATTCTCCCAATCCTCTGCTGTATCATCCATGTGCTCTCTGGCAAACTTCAGACGGGCCTGGACATGCACTGGCTTCAGCAGCGGAACACGTCTGGCACTGCGGGATTTGATTCCCTGCCGTTGTAGTGTGTTACTGATGGTGACCTTTGTTACTTTGGTCCCAGCTCTCTGCAGGTCATTCACCAGGTCCCCCCGTGTGGTTCTGGGATCTTTGCTCACCGTTCTCATGATCATTTTGACCCCACGGGATGAGATCTTGCGTGGAGCCCCAGATCGAGGGAGATTATCAGTGGTCTTGTATGTCTTCCATTTTCTGATGATTGCTCCCACAGTTGATTTTTTCACACCAAGCTGCTTGCCTATTGTAGATTCACTCTTCCTAGTCTGGTGCAGGTCTACAATACTTTTCCTGGTGTCCTTCGAAAGCTCTTTGGTCTTGGCCATGGCGGAGTTTGGAGTCTGACTGTTTGAGGCTGTGGACAGGTGTCTTTTATACAGATGATGAGTTCAAACAGGTGCCATTCATACAGGTAACGAGTGGGGGACACAAAAGCTTCTTACAGAAGACGTTACAGGTCTGTGAGAGCCAGAGATCTTCCTTGTTTGAGGTGACCAAATACTTATTTTCCACCCTGATTTACGAATAAATTCTTTACAAATCCTACCATGTGAATTCATGGATTTTTTTTTCACATTCTGTCTCTCACAGTTGAAGTGTACCTCTGGTGCAAATTACTGACCTCTGTCATCATTTTAAGTGGGGGAACTTTCACAATCGGTGGCTGACTAAATACTTTTTTGCCCCACTGTAAGTTACTCCTCTGGTCTGAAAAGAGAAGTCACAGCTCACATTTCTAATATATGATTTGTTTTCCTTAAATGCCAGCAGGGGGCGACACCTCCTGACCCTGAGTTCAGCTCACTGTGTAAATTTTGTTTCTAAGAGCGTGAGAGGAGCGTATGCTTGCAGTTTCAGTCCCAGCTTCGTGAAGACACTTCACAAACCGACGGCTGACGTCACGGTGACCACATCGCTTTTTTCCCTCTCAACTCTTTATCTGAAGGGCTCAGCTGCACTCACAGCTGTTCAGAGGGTTTCACTCTTTACTTTGACAGCGTGTCCTGACTGCAGGCTACTCTACAGAGTCTAATCTGCTCTACTTCAGACAGGTGTTGCTTCTCTACTGCGCAAACTTACATCATCAAAACTCCAGCGTACCCTCTGAGGAGATGAGAGGCAAAAGGAGGCGACATGAACGTTTAACAAACATCTCAATGCAAGTTACCGTCTGCAGTGCTTTTTTTTGTCAGTAGCCCGTGTCCCTTACCATGAGTGTTACCCACCAGGATTTCTTTGCTATCACCTCAGTACACTGCACTTTAGTTTCTTTAGCAACCTTTGGACCTTAACACTGAGCTCTTTCTCCTTAAATCTAATTTAATCTGGAAGAAAACGGTGACCTCAAAGACAAAACATGGCGTCTGTACTGGGAACCTGATCTCCACTTTGTTCCAGCTTATTTTTGCAGAACAAAAAATATTATTTTTTATATTTCCTTAAACTCCTGAACTCACAGCTGACCTTGACCTCTAACCTCACCTGAGACCTTGTAGCTCCACCTGCCTCTGGCCTACCATTGTTGCTGCTACTGCTAGGGCTCTCCTGGTGAAAGTGGTGGACAAATGCTTGTTAAGACCCAGCTTGCATAAAGTTTCAAACTCCTAATCAACCCTACACAAACCTGCGGGCATTTTTCACACCACACAAAACCCCGCTGTAAGCTTTCCACACCTACCTCTCTGTCCCGATCAGATTTAGACAGTCGCATCTGTCTGAGCATCTGACACCTCTGCTCCATCATCAGCGTCCTCTCATAGGTATATGCACTGATGTCACTGTCGTGCTGAGAAGAGGTACATGGACATGCTCAGAAGAGGTGAGAAAACAGCTGTTGTAGAGATTAGTGGAAATCAGACTGGAATTTATATTTTACTGAGATCTGAGGTCCACATTTAACCTTATATTCACACAGTGGTTCAGTTTATGCACTTTAAGAACTTCATCCAGTTCAGAATTAACATTACACGCATGTCTTTGCACTGCAGAAGAAAGGGGGAGTGCCCGAAGGGATTTAAAGCAGGTTCCTTCTGTCTGTTTTCATGTTTAAAGAATTCAATCCACCAGAGGCCTCAACACAAAACTCTGGTGTACTCTGAAGTGCAGAGAGAGACACCTCCTGCTCATAGGCTTAATCATCACAGTAGAATCTCTTTAGTCAAGAAAATGAAAGTATTACCTGTTTATTTTTTATGTAAAAATCTGTGATTCAACAACAACATAAATACGATCTTAAAGGCTGTAAAAAATTATGCATCTACATGTTTCAGCTGGCGAACCAGTGCAGCCATTAAAGGTGAATATTTCAGTCAAAGTGCAAGTGGTCAGACCCGGTAATATGTATATATATATATATTATTTTTATTAGGGGTGCAACGATGCGTACCATCTCCACTACTTCCACCTCAGCATCGATGCGTAGCTGATAGGTGAAGGTTAACAAATCCTTCTTCATCTGGATGGAATTATCCTCCATCTGGGCCACTGTGAAGATTCGCATTGAACACTTGCGCCACACCTGGGCAGAGAGAGCAGAGGGTTCAGCGGAAACTTTAAAGGCTTTGTTAGAGTTTAAGATCAACACTTTGTTTTCTTGCCTTGTGTTGTCGCAGGAGGAAAGGCAGAAGCATCAGCATCCCGCCGTCATGGACGATCCACCACACATCGATGTAGCCCTCTGTGCAGGGCTCGGAGTTGCTAGGGAACAGGGAGATGTTTTTGGGCACCAGAAGCGCAAGGTGGGCCGCTGTGGTCACCCGCACTGTGTCTGAAAGGAGGAAAGAGGGCGTCGTTAGCTTGTTAACTCTGAAACAACCCCATTAACCACTTTGCTGTCCTCTCTTGACTCACTGATGAAGGTCTTCCAGGACTGTGGGTCCTCGCTTTGCCTCCAGGCGTGAGGCCAGCCCATCACCACAGTGTTGGGTTTCATTCCTCCCAGGCCACTTGACTGGATCATGTGGCTGATCCCATCACGTGGCTTTTGAGCCACGATGCACTGGCAGAAGCCCTTCACGCGCTCCTTATCCATCAGGTGCTTCAGAGTCTGAGGAAAGAAGGATAAAAGGTCCAACTCCACATTATCTGAAAGCAAATACATTTCCACCCATCAATAACAAACGGCCCTACCTGCTCAGCAGCGAGCGCCTCTCCATAGCTCTGCAGGTAGTTCCCGGGGACAACAGTGCCAACAATGGTCAGGCCTTTTCCCGCCTTTAGCTGGCTGGCAAACGTCAGGAGCCGAGGAGACTTGACGTGGGCGTCTTCGTCCAGTTTTAGTAACACCAAAAGCTGAGGCCTGGACACGGACAGACAAGGCGATGAACAAGAGCATGTGTGCGTTAGTGGATTATTCCTAAATATTAGTGACAGCAGAGCCTCAGATTGTCTGTCTTTATGCTGTCTACATTTTTGAATGGGTTTTGAAAACGTCACAGCCAAGTGCTCAGATAAACAAAATAAAAGTAAATGGAGAATTGGTCATCTATAATTCAATGCTAACTTGATAAACATCAGCTGAGGACTGTGAGACATGATGGAAGCGCTGGAAAGGGTAATAAAGAGGCCTTTCATTTAGCCTGATGTGCATCTCCCCAGTTGTGAAACCAAAGCACCACTATGAGGCAACTCATTTTCAGAGTTCGCTCACCCCCTGTCCTCCTGTCTTGATGCAGTTAGTTCAGCTCAGTCAGCATCATTTGAAGCACATAAAGAGACCCAACAAAGTCACACGGAGGCCCCATGGCTGGCTAACATGTCAAAATGTAATTACATAGCAACAAACTGAAATTCAATTTATTTGTGAAAGAAAACCAGTGTCCAGCAACCTGGAGCTCTCCCAGATCTGTTTGAAAGTGACAGTAGTGACCTGCAGTGTTTAATTTACTGATCTGCTATACCTAGTACTGCACACCAAAAGAGACTTGGCACATTAAAATCATCAGATTCTTGTTTATAATGCTAAATGTGACGCAGATTCTGATGATGTCTTGCAGCTTTACTCCCAGCACTGCACGCAAACTTAAGTGCAAACAGTTCATCAACTTCTAACAGGTCAACTTGCATCCTGTGTTTGTGAGACATTTCAATACCTCCAGTTTTTAGTATGCGGTGGTCCTTCTTCCAGCCTCAGCAGAGCATAACGGGCAGCGCTGAGTGACAGACCACGGATCCCATCTCCCCACTCCTTCTCTGCCCTGATACACAACCACACCCAGAAAATATAAGAGAACATACAGGTATATTTATTTATTCACAAACAGTATACACTGTACACTCTTCTGTTCCCCTGAAAATAAAATAAACATGTTAACACGAAACAGACATGTTTACACACCAGTCTGTACATGCACAATCATGTAGAGGGAGTACATCTCCATGGCAACATACCCTTGATACTCAATGTACTTGTAGATCATCCCGGCAATCACCATGGCAACGATTGCGTAGTACCAAGAGGATATGAACATGAGCGCCAGGCAGAAAGTCATCCCCAGAAAGGACAAGCTCCTGGACAGATGAGCAGAGCAGACGTCAGGGGGGGGGGGGGGGAGCGAGAGAGAGAGTGAGTGAGTGAGTCTTTGGTAGTACCAGTGGTAGTATGAGAAGCGAGGCCTCCAGTTGGGTGTCCTCAGGAGGGTCTGAAGGGCACAGGCCAGGTTCACAAACAGGTAACACATAAGGAAGAACCTGGAAAGAGGGTTGGAGATTCAAACTGAGGTGATGAAGGCAGACTAAATGTGCACATGCACACACATGTAACATAACTGCATCTTACATTGTCAGAATAGGAGCCACCATGTCCAGAGATGCGATGAGAACCCCCAGCTCAGCTATCAGAGCTGTCAGCAGCAGAGCCCACGTAGGTTCCCCGTTAGCTTTCCCGTGGCCAAAGACCTGCCAGAAACACACAGAGTTCAAATATACACACACAGACCCAGCAAATCACACTATGTTTAAGGAAATGGCAAGTACTGCAAATGAAAAAATAAAATCTGAGGGTTGTTATTACATAGAGAGTGGAAGGAGGCAATAGCCTGAGCACTGAGAATCAAAGAAATAATCAAAAGCTTCGGTGAAAGGCAGGAATTGGAGAGAATACAGCATCTCCAGGTAACTACAAATTACACTCAAACTACCTAAATAAATAAACAGAAAACACCATCACTTTAAAGCATTTTAAAGCACCACAGTTCCATCAAGGTATTTGCACACTGTCTTCCCCTGCTGCAAGATGTTTCTGTATGCAAGTGGAAAGAACTGAAGTATGCAGCATAAATACATCAGTAATTCAACATCAGTAGGGATTTCTGCTTCATACAGCATCATTAAGTTAATCCTGAGCACAACAAGAATAAAGGAGAAGTGCTTGGACAGTCCCTGTAATTAAACTGAAAACTAGCAGCTCTAACCCGGAGGAAGGGGATGATGTTGTCTTTGGCGATGGCCTGCAGGAGTCGTGGAGCGCCAGTCAAAGACTGGAGGCCCGCGCCACATGTGGAGAAGAAGGACCCGATCACAATGACCCACGGCGAGGGCCAAGCCAAAGTCCCCACCACCAGATTGCCTTTAACTGAATCTCCAAACCTGCAGAAGTAACAACACATGAAGTAGTTTAAGCATCAAAGTCCTTCTGCCTCACATACAACACAACACATGCAAATACAAACACAAGAGCAGGTGTACTGACTTGTCTCTGAGGACCACCCCCTCGATGCAGGCTCCAAACAACACGACATTGCTCAGATCTGGATGAACAGCAGGTCAGGAAAAAAACAAAACAAAACAATACAAAGTACTTTCAGTGCCACGAAAATCGGACTGTGCTGAGAAAATTCGAAGAACTGCCTCTCAGTCATACGCCTCCACTGCCCGGTCGAGATACGCCATCCAGTCTCTGTGGACTCTCCACATAAATCACAACAGCACTCGCCTCAAGGTGCTTTATATTGTAATATAAAGACCCTACAGTAGCACAGATGCCCCCCTATAAACAAGAACCTGAGGACAGTAGGAAGGAAAAACTCCCTTTTAACAGGAAGAAATCTCCACCTCACCCTCAGACACGACCAGTTGAGGGGATGAAGACAGGACAAAAAACACGCTGTGGAAGAGAGCCAGAGATTAACAGTAACTAATAATTAAATGCCGAGTCATGTGCCAACACTCAGAGTGAAAAAGATGAGTGAAGAAGAAACACTGAGTGCGTCACGGGAAGCTCACAACAGCCTAGGACTATTACAGAGTAACTAAGGGAGGATTCAGAGTCACCTGATCCAACCCCAACTATAATTCTTTTTAATTATAATTGTTTTATTTTCAAAAAGAAAGGTTTTAAGTTTTAAAAGCAGAGATAGTGTCTGTCTCCTGGATCAAAACTGGAAGCTGGTTCCATAGAAGAGAGGCCTGACACTGAAGCCTCTGCCTCCCATTCTACCTTTAAATACTTTAGGAACAACAAGTAAGGCTGCAGTCTAAGGGTGAAGTGCTCTAGTGGGGTAACAGCGAGAATGGTGAGCAAACTAAAGGTGAACTTTCGACCTTTGACCTTGATCTTAACCTTGGATTAGCAAATTTCAATCAGTCCACCTTTTAAAAAACAAAAAACACAATTCAAGGTATTCTCAGATGGATGTAAGGATGGACAGACAGCGTGAAAATAAAACAGGTGGACAGACTTAATCCACTAACAACACAACATTATTCTCATTAAATATTTCCATGATCAGCATTTAGGTTAAAAACTTCAGAATTGTGTTGTAGCATCTTAAATTGTGCTTTGAGTTGCTTTTGAATTTGAGTGCATGAAAGTTCAATCAAATTGTCAGATGAAAGGATACAGACTAAAGAGGTGGTGAGGATGGCGAGGATGGTTCCGATGGGGATGGAGCGCTGAGCATCTTTTAAATCCCCCGACCGGTTGGAGCCGGCCATGATTCCTGAGAAACAAAATCATTCAAAGGAAGAGGAGATAAGTGATAACTCAACAGCTTTGTGCTTAAAATATCAACTTTAATGTTACACTGAATATACCACAGTTTTTTAATAAACACCCTCATGAGTGAAATGTGTGATCAATATTTCAAATCAAAGAGAATCCATCTCCATATTTTTTCTTTTTTAAAGTGTTTTCAAGCTAAAAAGTGAAAATAAAGCCAACTGCACAGACACAAACAGAAATCCAAGAATAGATGCCTGACAGGTTTGATCCTGAATCAGCAGCTGCACCGTGAGCGGGAATCAATATCACGCCTACAGCGCTTTTCCTGTCAATGATCCGTTTTCATCACTGAACCAAGCCAATATTAGGTTTAAATTTCTTATATGCTTATATTTCTGAATTAACACTGAATGGAGCCCAGTTAGTATTTTAGGGGCGTCTGTACCTGTGACCGAGGGGAAGAAGATGCCCACGAGCACTGTGAAGGAGGTGGTGATGTCAGCAAACACGTACGGATAGCGATCAGAGGCTGGGTGTGCAACTTGAGAGGTGTGGAGGGATCTTTTCTCCAAAACATCCCCTTTGTGGAGGTATGTACTCCACAGGTTCTCTGTTAAGAGGGAGAAAAAAAAAACCCATGTAAGATCAGTCATTGACATTGGCAGAGGATAAACATTCACCTACACATTCACATTTATTTAGATTTAGAGGCCCTAATTAGTGTAGCATTAGTAAGCTGGTATAATATCTGCCTCCGTCTCCTTTGATAAAACATCCTCCAACTGCTGCTTATACAGGGATCAGTTGTAGGGGCGACAGCCCTAGCCAAGAAGTCCAAACCTCCCTCTCCATAGCCACTTCTCTACCTTATCCAGGGGGACATTGAGGCATTCTCAGGCCAGCTGAGATGTAATCTCTCCAGCATGCCCTGGGTCTGCCCCGGAGCCTCATTCCGGTATGACGAGCCCAAAACACCTCAGCCAGGAGGCATCTTAGTGAGATGCCTGAACCACCTCAGCTGGATTCTTTCAATGAGGAGTAGTAGTGGCTCTACTCTGAGCCCCTCTTCCATCACTGGACTCTTCACCCTTTCTCTAAGATAGAGTAAAGTCAAAGATTGACCAGTAAACTGTCAGCTTCACGTTTACATAGAGTTCTCTCTTTCCTACAACAGAGCAGTGCAGTGATGTGGTTCATTTGTCGATCTCCCTCTCCCCTCATTCGTGAACAAGACCCCCAAATTACTTAAACTCCTCCACTTGGGGCAGTGGAGGGACTCGTCCTTGACCTGGGGTGACCACTCCACTCTTTTCCACCTGAGGGCCATGGCCTCAGACTTGGACCTTCAAATTCTCATTTCTGTGAGCTGTGAAGCCTTCTGCCTCTCAGCTCTACCTAGAAATTCTGTCCTGTCTGTGATATTATGTTCATTTTATTCATCTAAGATGTTTGGCGTGTTCACATATTGGGGGATAAAAACTGGATTTCTTATCTTTCTCCTTAAAGCACCAACATAACTTCAGACCAGATTTCTTTTAAAGCATTCTGCTGCACCAGGCCAGCTGAGGTCCATTACTGTTACAGAGCACAGTATGTCAGGATTTATTTATGGGCTCAAATTGTGGTCATAAATATTTTGTACTTGTAAATCACGATTTGTATGTGTAAAAAGAATTTGTGTGTGTGTAAAAAAAGATTTGTGTGTGGACTCCATAAAGCACCCCTCCAATAGCCAAACCCACCTGTTCTCTGATTGGATAGTTAAATTTGTGATTGACATAACATTGGCCAATCAGATGAAAGGAAGAAAAACCGGGTCAAAATTCGTACTTGTAACTTGAATGCGCACACACGCACACACGCACACACACACACACACACACAGATTTACAAGTACAAAATATTTATGACCACAATTTGAGCCCATATTTATTTTACTCCTGTTATTCCGTCATTCAGCTGCTCAAGCTAAGTTAATAGCTACAAGGGAAAACATCAATACTAAGTTCTTCCTCTTTTAATCAGGAAGAATCAAGAATACATTTTGAGCCAGAGGGAGAGATACTGGTTACTTATCCTTCTTAAAGTCACTTAGCAAAAACAACATTAGCACAACAATTTAACGCCTGTTTAAATGTGACGGTTTAAAGTTTTAATCGATTATATTTTTTTAAATGCACACTCAGTAAATAAGTAATTTCATACTGGTCAGCTATAAGTGAGGTTCTAGCTTTCAGCCAACAACACTAACAGTGCAATCCCAGACTTTCCTGGAACTTCCATGGAGACCACAGACTAAAAAGAAGATGGACACAGCCAGACTTGGCTAATGACCACCCTCATCAGATTTAAAAAACAAAAACAAAGAGGCAATGGTAAAACACTCAGCTTGGCTTCGTAACAGGTGGATGATATCACATTGGCCGTGTCCATATTTTATATGATCTCTCATTCAGAGAATCACTGCACTCCTCATGCATGCACTCTACCTGATATGGCCCCACTAGTCAGTCCGGGGATCCCTTTAATCTCAGAGAAGTTGTTTGAAGTGAAGTATTCGTCACAGGTGGTGTTGAGCTGTGCGTTATGGCAAAATAACTTCCAAAGATGTGTGGTCTTCTCCACCATCACCTCTGGGACATGGCTGGGGTCAAAAGTGGGGCCCACTGTGCTGTTTTCTATCAGAGAGAGAGAAAAAAAAAAAACAGTGTTTCAGAAAAACACTGGTGTAACTCAGAGAGACACTCTTACTCATGACTCGTAACAGAAAGAAGCAAATCTGAACCCACCGTTAATCGTGAAGTTGCTGTCTAATTTCTCAGCTGGAACTTTAACCAGGACAGTTTTACTACAGTGGTTGTCAACAACATCATGGGCGTTGATAGTTCTGTTTCCCAGCATGCATACGCTGTGGAGGAAAGCCCAGTCAGTCAAAAATGTGACGCATAAATGATCGGTCAGCTCTGTGTTTTTCCAAATAATCAAGACTCACGGAAAATCCGGCACGCTGAAGGCAGAAACCAGCGCTCCGACATAAATGGATAAAATGGAGATGATGACACAGGCCAAGAAGACAGAGGCCAGTTTGTTCACATACTTGACCCCCACGAAAACCAGCAAGGCCATGAAGAGGAGAAAGATGGAGCCGTATATCCTCATGTTGTTCAACATGGCTGCTCCTTCACCTTCAAAGATCGCTGCTCTGGGTGCAATGTACATCTGTCAGAGGGAGAGGGAAGAGAGCAAGAAGCAGGCCTCACTTATCTGAAGGTTCAATAATATAAGTGTGTTTAGTGCAAATCAGCCAATCAGGTCACATGTTTATTTAAAATAACTGAGCTTATGGGTTTTGTGAGGTCCACATATAGTGAAGGCAATGAGTCGTTGCTACCTCGTATCGGTATAGAGTCACTCAATGATCACAACGTAAGCCTTTACATCCAGAAGAAAGTCTGGAGAACACGATACTAACTGGAACAACAACAAAGCAAACAAAGCAACTCACCAGAAGGATCTCGACAGCTCCCAGGATGTACATGGCTCCAGCGAAGGTTGTGCCCAAGTAGAAGCACAGGCCTACCGCCCCCCCAAACTCTGGACCCAAAGAGCGGCTGATCATGAAGTAGGAACCTCCCGCTGGAGGAGGAGGAAAGAAGCAGGAGGAGGAAGGTGTATTTAAGGGTTGGAGGAAGTGGAAATGAAGAGGGAGAAAGAGGGATGGAAAAAAGTGGGATGAAGACAGAAACAGATTGGAGGGGGGAAAAGAAGGGTGGAAAAAGAAAGAGAAAGAGCGGAGGCGGTGGATGGTTAGTAACATTATGATGTTGGGAGGCAAAAGGGGAGAAAAGAGGAGTCATACTATGCTTGTAGAAGTAAGCATAATGTTCTATGTGACACAAATACAGACAGAGCGGGCTTTCATTCAAACGGCATCTGCAAATGCACACGGCAGCAGCTGCTCAGCTCACTCCAAGTGCTGGACCAGGTCGAGCTTAATGCATCCAACCTTCTGACATCAAGCACCAGGCTGTACGTGAATAAGCCAACACTCGGGTAACACAGCCCAGCCCGCATTACGGTAAAATTAACATTGCCCCTACACAACTGCTACTCCAAGTGTGGCAAGACAAACAGCGGCTATTTGCTGATACCATTTGAACCACATATAACACAAATGAGGCAGTAAGAGCAGATACCAATACTCTGCTGACTGCGAGCATAATTCGGTGTTTGGTTTCCAAACAGCAGCATTGAACATCACACAAAAAGGAACACACAGCAGGGTCGATGTCACAAAAAAAATGTAATTGAATATGAATGTGGTAGATTTAGACATATTTAATGTGAGAAGTTCCTGAGCGAGGCCACAAAACCTGCTGGACTTTCAGGTCACTATGTCTGCACAGGCTGAGTGATTTTTAGTGCTGAGCTGTATTTGAGAACCCAAACACACTTTATTACTTGTTCAGCCTGACCTCAGTAAACCACACACACACACACACACACACACACACACACACACACACACGCTACCATCTGAGAATAGAAAGCATGACAGCTGGAAGCTGCTCAGGTGAGACAGAGCGTGGGGTAAAATGCCTGATGAGAGTCAGAACTTGTTAGATTAATTTTCTACTTTACAGAGGTTTTCTCGTTCTACATTCAATTATCAAACTGTGCCATGCTTGTTGGAAAATAAGTCAGTTAATCAAACTACTCTGACACTCAGGATATTCGCCTCGAGGCATTTCGGCGAGAGAAAAGGTCAATGGCAGATAAATATTCTAGGTTTTTAATGAAGGCACAGACAGAGAGGGAGAGCAGACAGAGGGAGAGACGGGACACAGAAATAACACTCGTTAGCAAAACGTCGTCAGCGCGCCCAAAGCTGGAAAATGAGAAGGACAACCGGGAAAGACAAACTACAAAAGTCAACACAACATCCACAGAGGCCACCAGACTCAGTCCACTGCAAAGTGTCCACATAAAAATGTGATTTATTGTGGAAATACACTTCAATTCAGAGACACTGAAGCAGACAACACAGAGGTGACCCTAAACTCAGCACCCTGCTGGATTTATAGCTTTTTGTAAAGAGTGCATTTTCTTTCTTTGCGTAAATAAATTACAGGATGAATAATATGAAGTTAAGAAATAAGTTACATTCATTATGTAAAGTTAATCTATGTAAATCACTTTGTGTAAATCTTAATCTAATAGATTAACAGTACCCATTGTGCTCTTCATACTGGTTCTAAGTGTGGATAAATGGGAAGGAAAAAAACATGGAAGAAGAAGAATGAGGAGGGGAGGAAAGAGTAGAGAGAAGAACAAATAAAGGGAAGGAAAGGAGGGAAAAGTAAAGAAGATGAGGAGGAAGAAGCAGAAAGACAAGAAGGAAGGATCTCTGGGCCATTGTGTCCACAGAATGAAGGAAGAAACATAAAGATAAAGGAATACCTGGTACGACTCCATTGGTTGCGATTGCACTCATTGATATGGCGGTCAACATTGTCTGGAGAGGAGAGACGGCAGTGTTTTAGAAAGGTTTCCTGTTTTTGTCTCCTTGGGGCTGCTTGCTAATACTCCAATACTCACACAGCAACAGCACATAAGAACAATACAGAAGGCCTGCAGCACGCCGGCAGTTCCCACCACCCAGGTCAACCGCAGGAACAAGATGACGCCGAAGATGTTCTGCAGACAAGGAAGGTACACGCCCATCAGCGTCCCCATCTGTGGCGACTGGAAGATTACACAGAAGAAAAAAGGTTTAAGCAGAAACGAAATCCAAAGACAGCACGTAATGTTACACTGAGGTGCTCATTTGGAATTTGTTCATTTATTTCAGTCCATCATACTACCTTCATCTGTAAATAAAACGAAACTAAACACATTAAACTGATGTTACATTAAAGGTTAATTCAGACTTTCGATGAACATCATTTTAGCCATTCTTCAACAACTTCATTTGTGTGGGCTCCCCCAGGGTACTCCAGCTTCCTCCCATAGTCCATGTTAGGTTAACTGGTGATTCTAAATTAGCTGTAGGTGTGAATGTGTTTGCCCCTTAACAGCCTCTCACGCCCTCCGACAGATGGGACAGGCTCAAGCCCCACAAGCAAATGCTAAAAACATTAGATTCATCAGAGGAAAGAGGAAGCTAATATTAGATACTGTAATTAGCCAATAAGCTTACATTCTGAATGATCTACATTCTGCTGTAAGCAGACCTTTCATACACTGCAACATGTTTTGACCTGCCACCTGTCCCACTTGGTGATGTGGACTTTGAAGGTTTACCCAAAAAGCAGTACTAATGCCTGGGCCCAATACTCTACAGACAGTCAACCGGAGAAGTTTTCCTATAGAAATGATTTATGCCATGATACTCACACACAAAGTTCAGAAAAAACATCATGTTGTACAAAAACAAGAGTCTAGCTGTATATCATGAGACCTGGAGTGGGTATAAAATGGATTTGGTTGCAGCTTTTAAACAGAGCCTAAATGTCTTACTGCTAGCTCAAAAATGGTTCAAAACTGCTGGAAAACAAACAAACAATCAAAAAAATCCCTCAAATCCATGTTTATGTACTCTGCGGACTCAGACAACTTTCCTGGTATGGTCAAATTGCCTCATTTAGTGGCGGGGCAGATGGCAAATATTTATTCCCATATGTGTCTGATTTTATATGGAATGACCCTAGTGTCCGAAAACCCATGTTTTAGGAAACCCATGTTTTTAACATTTTGTACATCTGCTTGCAGGAAGCACACATACATGGAGACCCATGAATCACTTCTACTCTGGTCCAGTTGGGATTTAACGCTGCTCCTTCTCCATTCAAATGTTTTCTTATCCAAATATTAATCTCTTAAAGCTGGTCTTTAAACTAGCCCTGCTCCACTGTCATCTTTCCAGGTAAGGTCTTGAAATCACTGCACGGCTCCTCCCTGCTGTACCAGACTTATGTTGATGCTTGTACTGAACACACGGTGGGGTCCAGACGGGAGGATTAAACATGTTTTGGTTTAACTTTCCCTGCCGTCTGTTGGCAAATGTGTCCGAGCAATCCGGCAAACGTGCAATTACTCTCAAACCGCCAAAACAGACAGGCAGTTCTTATCTGGGCCAGCCAGCGCCTTATCAGGAAGGATTGGGCTCCACACCAGGGTTACATCCAAACGCAATTTCAGCTGGAGGCAGCGAGTCAGGAGGGCGGCAGAAAGAGTCAGTTTTCTAGGACAGGGCCTCAAAAACTGATGAACAAATGGATGTCTTTATTTTTATTGTTTCAGGTGCAACATATGAACTAGTGACCATGTGAGGATCGTTACTGTCATCCAGATCAACTTTGTACTTACTACACCATTGCTACAACCAGGGCTCATCCTGGTTATGACACTGCAGTAAAAGATCATTGTTCAGCCAGACAAAGTACAGCTGGAATTGTGCACTCCATATGGGCAGATTGCCCAACATGCCTCGCCATCCAGTGAATCTCATTAAAACACTAAAGGGATTTAATGTTTTACGAGGTCACACTTGTGTTTACGTGTGTTTCAAGGTTTATTCGTTTGTACCTTGCTGGGTTTCTTTTTCTCGCCGATGCTCTCGGCCTCTTCATGCTCTTTGGCCCCCTGCGTCAGGTTGGTGTAGTTGACCAGGCGGCTGAGGAGAGAGGACACCTTCGGCCGAGTGTCCATCTCCTCCTGTGGGTAGAGGACGAACAAAAAGAGGAGACAATGAAGTATGGTGGAGCGAGAAAGAGATTAAAACAGATGGAGTAAAGATGGGGCAAATTTAAAAAAAGGAGGAAAGGCATAAATTACTGTGAGGCAGAGATGAAGTAAAGATAGGAGAACAAGTGAAAGAAAGATAAAATGACAACCGGAGAAAGGCAACAGACAGAATGAAAGAAGAGGAGGCAAAGAGGCATACTGAACCGGTAGATAAAGAAGTGGGAGAGAGAAGAAGGAACTCTGTAAGCTATAAAACCTGAAATTATCTACACCCACCAGCCACATGCTGGTTATTCTGGGCTCCAGTTAGCAGACATTCATCAAATAAACAGTCACCATCCTTTTCTATTCTTAGCCCTGTGCTGTATAATAAAACCATAAGAGTGAATACATTATAAGAAAGCAGCAAATACAGCCACTAGAAAGAGTGGCTGAAATGTTTTGTACCTCAAACAAGGCCAGGTTTTTGTCGTAGAAGTCGTCATCGTCCACCTGATGATTGCTGTTGATGTACACACTGGAGGTTTTCGAATTTCCCTCACCTAGCCAATAAAAGAAAGACAGAGAGAGAAATAATAAACAAAGGGAAAGAAAAGGAAAGGATGATGCAGCACGAATATGACTGAGCACAAAGGAAGCCTTTTTTTTTTTTTTTTTTTTTAAAAATCGCTGTCATCATGGCTCGGTGGTGTCGACTTTCAGCTGTTTCCCTCACAGACACAGTTTGATGCAGCGACCCCGTGTCGCTGGCTCGGTTCCTCCCGCCGGTGCAGACCGCTGCATCGGCAGCACCTGAGTCAGCAGCATCACTTCCCCCTCCCTGCTACGCCACACTCACGCTAACAGCAGCCAAGGGTCACACGCTTCACAGAAGGGCACTCAGAAGAAAACCAGAGACTGAGGGATGAGACAAGTTTTCCCTTCTTGTGTAACATTCCAATAGCAAAATAAATAATAACGGTGTGGATTCCCCTTAAATACATGTAAAGTTACCCCAAACTGAAATAATAACAATAAATAAATAACAAATCTTCCTATATTTACTTCATTTTCCTGTAAACACAGCAAACTTCCACCTCTTCACACCTGTAAAAACTGTGGTGCGGCCGGGGGGGGGGGGTTTGAGAGCATGATTCATTTTCAGTGTTTACTCTATGAATGAGTTCACACTAGCTGGTGAATCTAAAACTGCCTCAGCAGCTTTCACTGTCTATTTTAGAACATCTGCTGGTTACGTGCCAAAGAAAAAACGAATCAACGATCCCTGGGAGGAAATAAAGAAAAAAAAAAAGCCAGCATTTGTGTGGTGGGTGGTAACTTCCCATCCTGTTCGCAGTGCTACATTTGGCCAAAGATACCGAGTGTGATACTGACTCAACACAGGCAAAACCTCACTCCTAACAATCAACAGCTGAAGCACGATGGCATGCTGGGAGATTTTAACTAACGAGCTAATCAGGTAGCTCGCTCATTTGTTCATAAAACATGTTAACTGGCAGGTCATCTAATGCGTGCTCCTGATTTTCATGATGCTGCTCTTTACACACAGAAACTGAACCATGTCAGATGAACACAGATAAACGTGAATGCGCCACATCTCAACAAGCTCACACTCGCCCGGATAGATTTGAAAATGGCGTTGTCGTCTCCACGTCCACACTAGCGTTTTCAGTCGTTTTCACAGAGTTGTGCGTCCACATTGAAACGGACGAAAACGCTTACGGTCCAGTACTGTGCATGCGTGAAACGCAAGAAGATTCCACCTGCCTCATTTCTGTCTGCTGTTTCTTTACTTTCCGGCTCTCTGAAACGTCGCAGCAAAATGTCGAGGAAAAGCACCGAGTTTTTAAATGGACTAACAATGAGGTGGAGTTGTTGCTGTGAGTAACACAAAAGTACAAAGTTGCAAAAGCGAGTGAGAATTAAAGAATTTGAAGAAAAGCTATCTGAAGCGTGTACAGACTGATATTCATCTTTAATAGGGCTGTCAAAATTGAGCGCAAACAAAACAACTGCTGTATAATGCCCTCCGCTATCTTAGTTTAATTGGTCACATGACTGCATCACATGACTAACATGCGTCATCGTTTTCGAAAGTCTCAGTTTTCGCTGTCCACTCTGCGGCGCATAAGCACCCTCTTCAAATGTATGCGTTTTCGACAGCGTTTTCAAAACGCTGCGTTCTCCTTTGGGGAAAACGGCGTCTCAGTGTGGATGGGAGGCCAAAACGATGTGTTTTCATACAAAACGCATCAGTGTGGATGTAGCCTCAGTATGTTTAGCACTTAACCTGTTAATCAGGACTGTCGAGATTCACACTTTCTATCTGCTCAGGCTGTTGTGGAGAAATCATCTGAACTTTCAGTTTTCACAAGGGGGGGGGGGGGGGGGGGCGTTTAGATTTGCATTCTTTGGCTCGACTACATGAGCTCTGCATAATCAAGATTTCAGTTATAATCTTGAACACACTTCTTTAAGCCAACATTATTGGGATTCTGATTGGTTGGCCCTCACAAACAGGTTTGAACAGCAGGTTTACACAGTAAACTGTGACATCATACAAAGCCAAACTGAAACCAGCATCTAGGGCAGTCTGAAGTCTGAGCTTTTGGCTCACAGGGACCAATTAGGACATATTTAACATAGCGATCCACCATCAAGACAGGATACCTACTCACACTGTGTGCCTTCTTAAAAAAATTAACTCTTTTTAAATGTGGAAAATCATTTGACTGACAGTCAGCATCAGAGCTGAGAGCATCGGGGAAACTACCTGCTTCCATGTGGTTAGTTTTGTTGCGTCATTTGTGAGACCAGCCTTGGTGTGCACAGCTTACAGATGATGCTGCTCTTTTTAAAAAAGTTCAGTGATTCAGACAACAACATGTGACTCAGGTCAGACACTTCTCAACCGAACAGCCAACTCGGCTTACAAATACAGTCCCAAGTTTGTTTTTCCTCAAATATGAAAGTATACATTTCTGTTTCCCCACAAACAGGCTTTATTTGGGTGTGCTGCCAGGTATTTAAACTGCAACCCAAGAAATTGCGTGAGTCATTTAAGATTCTTTTATTTTGAAAGCTTGCTCAGCACTAACCAGTCAGACCCTGCTCTGCCCGTGTCAGCAGGATGTCATTTAGCTGAGTCTCTCAGCAGCAAGTTAATGTCTATGTGCCGTTATGCCAAAATCACTGATGCAGCAGAGCAAAACGAGAACTACTGTCGCAGCCTGCCGTTCCGCCCACGGAGATGCATCTGAACACCAATCCACTATTTATTGTCACCAAGTATGTTACTATTGCAAATAAAATAAACGCTGCAGTTTGACAGTATATTGGTGGATATCCATCGAGTTCTATACGCTTCTATCTACACCAGTACTGATCTGAAAACCTCCTCTTAGCCAAACTAAAAGCTGTCCAGAGACACATGTGAGCTCTTACTGCTGTCCTCTCTGTGCTCAGCTGTTCAACTTCATTCTATAATCCACACCCAGTTCAGCACAGGGGAACACAGCTGTGTGTGTGGCCCCAAGAGGACAGGTCCTCCGCCCACACCTGAGTATGATACTGTCTGTGTGTGTGTGTGTGTGTGTGTGTGTGTGTGTGTGTGTGTGTGTGTGAGAGAGAGAGAACGTACAGTCAGTGGAGCAGAAAGTTACTGGAGCCAGATGTAGCAGTGTGTGGACTATATGCATGCTTCAGTAGGGAACTTTATCGGTGTCAACATTAATGGATCACAGAGTCTATGACCTTTCTGAAAATAACTCTCCACATCTCCTGTCTTTCAGGGCTTTGGCTCATTTACTTCTACAACAGCATTTTTCTTCCTCTAACACGCTTGCTCTGCTATTTCTGCACAGACTCACAAACGGCCACCGCAGCATCACTAAAGCTTGACCGAAACTCAAGTCGGGTTAACTGGCTTAATATCTATTTATGGAAGCTTATTAAAGAGCGTGGGCCATGCTTACTACTATGAAAGAGCTTTACCGGATCATCTCTGCACGGTTATAACCCCTTTTGACACCTGCACAGTCACATCAGTAAAATGGAAGCTGTTTACCATTATCCTCTATTCTTCTGGATTCTTCTGAAAATACACATATCTGTGCATGTGAAGGGGTTTGTGATTAAGGAAAGAAGTGAATCAGTTCAGAACTGATGTGGCTGTATATTTTTTTGTATATTTTTATATATTTTATTTATTGACTCTATTTAATTTGTAAAATATGTGTACACACACACACACACGTAGAAAAACATTTAGTATACACATCCAGATTTCCCCCCCCCCCATATACTATTATATATTGTACATATATTTATTAGTTTCAGATTTAGCCATTCGTATATTTTGCCTGTTTACGTTGTTGTATTTTGCACAACTCTGTTGCTTGTGAAGCTCGCACACAAGAATTTCACTCGCATGTGCTGTACCAATGTACCTGCACATGTGATGTGACAATAAAAGTGATTTGATTTGATTTGGCAGTAAGGGAAGTGGAACATGCGCTACAATCACAACAGAATGAAATCCTCTTATTGTTCTCAGTTTCTGCTAACCGCAATGATGGTGAAGTTCAACTGTTGCTCAATTGGCTGACTAGCCCTGAGGGGAGCACTCTGGCCTCAAGTTCTCACTTAGAAAAACAAATGGAGAGCTTAACAGCCCAGAGAGCCATAAAACCTATTTAAAAATGCATTTTTCAACTTGAGACATGCATGAGCACATCTCAAGAATCTAAAAATAGCATTTCCCTTTTTATTTCCTAGAAAATGAACAGTCTGGGCAAAAAAAAGCTGTAGAAGACCTTTCTTTGTGTCCAGTGAAAACCAGTCTCACTAGTTCATGTGTGGGAATTTGTTGCATAGGAATTCAGCATTAGTTTTAACATGAGCCATCATAACTAATGTTCCCCTCATGAACCCACGCCCAGCGGGTGCCCTGCTCTTCCTGTTCAAACCAAACTAGCAATTCTGAATTTATTTATTTATTTTATTTTATTTATTTATTTATTTTTGGCCTGTCCCGTTTGGCTCTTTTGCCATCAGAATTGTTGTCTAAAGGCAAAGAAAGATGCCCAACGGATTTACTTTACCAAACTGACCATCCCAGCCTTGCCGTAATGGTCCATTTGATTCACCTTTTATTGTTTATTTTATTTTCACTTACTGAATACGGGACAGACTTGACTGGGGGAAAGAAGGGGAGAAAGAAAGAGGGAAAGAGAAACAGCTGAGAAGAGGGACGGGGGAGAAGGGCAAAAGACAAAAACCAACAGAACGGGCAGAGAAAAAAAAAAAAAAGCATATATCAATCACCTGGGTCACCTGCTGAGAAAGAAAAAAGAAAGCAAGCAGAAGAGAACAAGAGTAATAGAATAAACAATTCTGAATTTAGAAAAAGCGACAAAGCAAAGAATAAATTTTAAAAAGGCAAAAGAAAAACAAACAAACAAAAAACCCATACACAAACATACAGTACAAAGGAAGTACATGCTGAAGATCACCCTCTACAAATGCCTTCATGACTTAATTAACATGCTACAGCATGGTTCAGAACAATGGCGATGAATGAGTCTTCATCCTCACCTTAATGTGCCCACTGATCCCTGTCAGGAACATTAATTACAATCTCAACAATGTAACAGCTGATATATCAGTATTGCTTTTTAAATGGCAGATAAATGAAGAGAGATGAGAGAAACACCATTCAACACATTATGACTGTAGTTTTGGTTGTGCACCAGAGGGGGCACTCGTCCTCTAGGCAACTCGTGTTTGGAACGCTACAAACAACAACCCAGCTGATCCAAGTGGTGTCGAGCAGAGCTGCGAGTCGTAATATCTCAGTAAGGACTCATAAATGACTACACATAACAAATGTGAGGGAACTCTGTTCATGTTGTGTGTCTAAAAGGGAAAAAACAAAAGCAAAACAGAAAATATCAGCTGATATCAGATTTTTTTTTTAAATCAATAGATATCAATATCAAATTGGATATCAATCAATATAAAAATCTGGACTAAAAGCCCAACTAGTGCTTATAAAACTGTAAAGGCCTGAGAATGACAACTAAAAAAAGATCCAAGAATAACAACATAGTAGATGCTTGAACCTGGAAAAAAAAAGCATCTAGCAAGCAGACACAGAAGCACCATTATCAGCTCCCTTTCTAATATTGCATAGTCTTTATCTCACATTACTATGTTCCCTGAGATGTCTGCTGCTGCTGTCTGGAGGTATAAAAACAAAAACAAAGTGAACTGAACTAACGTGAACTGCATGAACTTGAACACAACTTAACTGACTTTACAGAGAATGTGTGGATATATGGATATTAGGGGTGCAACGATACACAAAATTCACAGTTCGGTTCGGTTCGATACTTTGGTGTCACAGTTCGATATTTTTTCGATACAAAAAAAATGTTCATGCCTTTTTAATTTGTCATTTATTAAAATTATAAATATATATTTTAACTCAAAAGTACAGTTTTTAAATTTAACCCTAACCCTTGTGCGTGTTTTTTTATTTTGACAGCGAATGCGCACCTGCGGACCACTTATGTGCAGCCCTGGTTATTTAGCTCATCATATTGCAGCCACAGAAATTATTTTGTCCATGAAGCCATAAAGCTGCACTTTCTTTTTGCCTTAAAGTCTGATTTGTCATAACTTCTCCGTTTTGTGGTAAGCTTTTCTTTGGCTGTCACTTCTTCACCCTGACCTGTCTTATTTGGCTCAGCAGAACTAAAATATATATCCTGCTGCTTTTACACACGCACTCACATAAGCTCAGCGATTCTCTGCGCGATCAACCTCTCACATGTTTAAGCTTGCTGCGGGAGATTTCACTTGTCATGTTTGCATAGTAAGCTAACGATTAATAAGACGATGTCAGAGGAATTGGTGCACAAATTATCATCACTCACAGATCAGTGCTGTCGCTCTCTATACACAGTTCGCACGATTGCAAAGTGAAAGCAAAAAAACAAGCGCAAATTCAAACGCAACTTCAATATGTCACATATTGACAGTGGCTCACCGATGCCAATGACATAATTACCCAGCTACATTTCTGAAAGAATGCAAAAGCATTGACATATATTTTTCCTACAATAGCCCGACGGGCAGGGAAGAGAAAGATTTTGGTAGCCCGACTGAAAAAAATCGCTAGCTCCGGGACGTCGGGCTAGCGATATTGCAAGCCCTGTATCTGATTGAGGAATCACTCATCTTTGGAAAAGAGAGTTTATTACAGAGAAATGGCTCTTTCCAAAATAAAAGCTATACTATCCGCTTCTTCTGGGCTATATTCTCAGCAGCATAAGGAGAATCATGTGCTAACAGCTGTCTAAATGACTCGGCTAAAGTTAGTAGCATGCTTGTTGTTTTTGTCTTTGCACTAGGATGATGTCAGCGTAAATGTGCAGTCATATTCGTTGTGTTCCCACTAGTGCTTTCAGGTTGATCTCGTTGAAATGACCTTAACGCCACAACACGGCAAATCTCCGTTAACGAGCTACCGCCGATCGCCCCGTGCATGGGGCTAGACGGCCAACACGTTAACGAGCTAACTGCGCTAACACACTAGTTCCCACCCATGTAATTGAGCATTGCATGGCACATCCAACATACTGTTTTACTTTAGTCCATGACTCGCTTACCTTCAGGGTCATACGTCACATGAAAACCAAAATAATTCCAAACGCCAGATCTGAATGTTGCAAGGAGAGCTTAACTTCTGTCTTGCTAGCTTGCCCTGCGCTCTTCCTTCTGACGATGCTGTCTGTGTTGAGTGCTCAGTGGATCTGCGCTCGACAGTGCAGCCTAGGCGGAGTAGTCGAACGCAGATTCACTGAGCGCTCAACACAGACAGCATCGTCAGAAGGAAAGTTGATAAAATAAATTACAAATGTTGTATTGTTCGATACATATGCGTACCGAACCGAAAGCACTGTATCGAACGGTTCAATATCGATACGAATATCGTTGCACCCCTAATGGATATATATAAATAACTAAAACAAACTGAACTGGGGCTCAAGTAAGACAGGAAAAGGACTGGCATTAGAGACTAGACAGTAAAATTCAGAAAAAAAAGAAAAAAAGCAGACTAGTCATAAGTCTCAAAGACTCATCAATATCTTTTATCGATGCCTGGATGTTTTTCTGACACTTGGACATTGCAAAGTCAATGACGCAGACATCATGCCACATAGGAAGTGACATGTCAAAGCTTTTTTCTGTTCTCTTGCCACACCGTTTTCAGACACCGAGCTGAAAAGTTAGGTAGGTCAAATTTTTTCCACAAAAAAAAAAATCAATCAATTAATCAATCAAACCTTATCAGAATCAATTTTAAAAACCAGTCATCATGTAGCAAAAGCCAGGAAACAACACACCGACTTAAGCAACATAAGCCTGATCCCAGCCCCCCTTTTCCGATGGTTAAATCATGGTCACTGCACAGGCCTGTCACACATAATGCAGCCAATGAAGAAACTTCAAAGAGGACGTGACAGCTGTCATGTCTCAAGTATAAAGAATAAACACCATCAGTTAAAAAGAAATGTCTTTGTGTTAGGTGTGTGTATCCTCACCTTGGTCTATGCTGCTGTGATCCGGGCTGTCAGCCCCTCCTCCTGCAGAAGTCGTCGTCACACCTCCAGAAACTTCGCTTAGTGGGTCACTTCGGTTGGCGCTGTCTGACTCAAAGCGCACACGGGAACCGGAGCGCAGGCTGATGTCAGGTGACAGGTCTGACCCCCCTGGGAGGTCCTCCGCCTTAGTGGGCGTCACGGTGAAGCGCACCGATGCCATTATAGCTCACTTGAAAGAGACAGGGGTGGAGGGGCACTATGTGGGAGAAGAGGGAAGGGGAAGGAGGAGTCACGGACTGGCCAGCAGGGCTGAGCTGAGCTAGGCTAGGCTATTTTGCAGTTGATGCTGAGGTAATGGCGTCCTCTACAATTTGCCCTTTTGACGCTGAAATTCTCCATTTAAGCAAACTAGACTTCTTCCACACGGCATGTGAAAGAAAAGGTACAACAAATAAATGTTTCCAGTGACACAAGCACAAAATGATCAAATCCCTGGCTATAAATTTGGGAATGTGTAGAATAAAAACTGAGACATGATATGACACAAACAGCTGAGGCTGTCTTTTATTATCAAGCTAAATCTTTAAACTGCCCTCAGTGCGTTCTCTCTTCTACCTGCACTTTGTTTCAATTCCTATGGCTCAGCAGTCAAGTGCATTAAACTTGTCTTTCTCTGCTATTTCTCAAGTAAACATAAGTAAAACTTGTCTGTCAAGCAACCTTAGAGGTAAAGATGTCTTTATAATGATATCACACATTAGAGGTCAGAGCCAGGGCAAAGGAAGGGAAGAAAGTGGTACAGTGAGGGGTACAGACAGACAGGAAAAACATAAAGCAGAATTAAATTTAAAAGAAACAAACAAACTGAAAGAAATCTGAAAAAAAAAAAAACAAGATAATAACAGCAGCTAAAATACTAAATGCATCCATAAACCAACGAGGGAGAGCTGGATGTGTCCATCTTTCATATACAGTGTGTGTTAACACCAAGCACTTCTTCTGTTGTACCATAAAATGCATCTATGCACCAGTCATGGTGCTTCTTAACTCAACATAAAAAACCCACACATTTCAACCCAATTCCTTTTCTCTACATGCCAATGAAACAACTCTATGAAAACGACTGTTCATCACAAGTATCATCTTCTCAGAGCAGCATGACTGCTCTCTAAGTAAAGGAGGTGTGAAACAGTAAGCACTGTGAACATCACTGTTGTCCAGCGCCTTCAGTGGTTAGTGAACTAGATATCCAGTGTGCTAACTAACCTGAGGGAAAGAAGTGACCCAGCACAGGTGGACATTGTGTATCTGAATTGTTGTTTTAGCTTGAATCATAATTTAATTATTAAAAGAGAGCGGTTCCAACCGGTTGTGCCAGTAGCTCCTGGCTGTTTTTTCTCACTCTGCATTCACAGACGTGGCCTCTCTTTCCTGTTTTATAACGCTACCCGTCTAACAGTCTTTGTCAGTCTGCATTCAGAAGTGGACGAGATGGGTGGAGAGGGGGTAAGGAGGGGGGTTTCTCAAAGATAAAGAAAGCTGCAGCGTGAAAAGCATCTGCTCTGAGGCGGGCGTGAGGTTATTTTCGTGAGCCTCCTCCAGCCATATTTGAGCTACACCCAAATTAGTTTCCATTATAACTCACCAGCATGTGTTTCTAATAAGAAAGCTAGATTGGGGGTGGGGGCAGACAACGTACAGCGAGGTGATAGAATGAGCTGGCAGAACATGTCAGAGCCTCAGCGCAGATATTACTACCTCAATCTTCAGTCTGACATTCACTGATAGACGACTGAGCCTTGCCTCCTACTAGAGATCAACACGCCCGTCTAAATCTAACCCAACTTTAAGTTCACGCTGATGTGTAGCGATGCCAACATACAGAGAGCAATGTAGAAACAATTCAGTGACCATGCTGTGGTCAACGAGCAAGCAGTGGCCTTTAAAACTGCCACTGAGGGCTGATTCCAAAATGACCCAGTCCATGTGAGCTGTATGTCTCCAGGCTTATCAGATGCTTCTATCAGTGTCAGTGTGTTTTTCTCACAGTTGTGCGTAACTAAATGACGCCATCAAACTCATGGCAGCAGAGCTTTCGCATGCCATGAGTCACATGCAGGATTTTATCAAATTCTGTTACTTGTCTTTAGAGTTTTGAAGATTCTCCAAACCTGTGGAGGCTTAAATTTTTCCACAATTAATCATAAAAGAATCAATAAAGAACGAGACAGAAGAACTGATAAATGCTTGGATATCCACCCAAATATATCCATCCCTGCTGAGAATGCCTCAATCCACAGATGCACAGTTTACTACACTTCTGATATAACACAGATACTTTGGCTTCAAATATGTGATGATACTGATCCACCACTGTGGTAAAATAAATCATCTGTAACCCTCACTGTTGCATGTTCAATGATCTTGTAAGTGAAATAACAGCTTCCCGACATGTGACAAGACCAACTATATGATACTGACCACCACCATGGAATCCCTGGGAAATAGCATCACTATTCCCAGAAGAACACTTGAACCTCAGGGCGCAGATAGTACGAGTGTCCAAAGTAGCTAGACTGGGAAGCCCTGGGCTGACCTATCCAGTTGATGACCACCTTTATGTGACTGCCAATGTTGGCTTCATAGACAGTAGAAAAGAATGACGTAGTGATCATGATGTCATGAGCTTGTTTCTGAAGTCTTGTTCTGAAACCTCCAGATTGATGTTTTCACCGACAACAGCTTGGTTTAAAAAACAAAGAAACAAAAAAAAAAAAAAAAAAAAAAAAAAAAACCCCAGCAATGTGAAGAGGACGAGGAAGGAGAAAGAGCAGGTCATCCACTAGTTGGAAGGTACTAATCATGTGTCTCTTTTGGCCCGTCTTCATCCCAAGAGTCTTTCCTCCCCACTATCACTAAGTACTTGTTCATACAGAGTCATCTAGTTTAGGAGTTTTCTCTGTATTATTGTAGGGTTATCTCTAGGGCTGCACGATTAATCGTTAGAAAATCGCGATCTCAATTCATACTTATGTGCGATCTCATTTCCAAATGACAACGATTTAAAAAAAGAAGAAGAAAAAAAAGACGACGATTGTACCGCATTTTGATCCAGGACGTAATCTGCATGAAAACAAGCGCTCACTCTTCCTGCTCAACAAATGACAAGGGCGGAGCCTTATACCACGTGATACAGAAGCTGGCTGCTAAAATTAGCAGGGAAAAAAACAACGGAGAGCACCTCAGGGATGACGAGAAAGTGACAGGAGAAAATCCGTCCCAGTCAACCACCCAAACATCAATAACGGGAACCTTATACAGCGCTTCCCCATACCCATCGACCTCCCGCAGGCACAAAGAAATTACGGAGGCTATCACTTATCACCTGACCAAAGATATGGCTCCCATCAACACTGTGCAAAACGAGGGATTTAGGAAAATGATCAACACCCTAGACAAACGCTACACAGTGCCGTCCCGCAACTATTTTTCTATTGTTGCACTACCTGCTCTATACACGCAGCGTGAGCAACGGTGGAGACGGAATTTCAAGCAGTACAACATTTTGCGGCAACGACAAAACGTGAGACATTTGTTGTTTTTATGTTTATTTATTGTTTTTATGTTCAGTCTCAACTGTTACGAAGTTGATGTGCAGTTAATAAGTGCAATAAATATTTATACTGGAAAAGAAAATCGTGAGAGAATCGTGATCTCAATTCTAAGCAAATAAATCGTGATTCTCATTTTATGCAAAATCGTGCAGCCCTAGTTATCTCACAATATAAAGCACTTAGAGGTGAATTCTTGTGTTTTGGCTCTAGAACATTTATAAATAAACCTGAAAACCTAAAATCATTCCAACCTGTGGCCATCAAACTTCCCATTACACCTGGATTTACTTATAATATTTTATCTATAATACACATAGCATTGCTTTAACCTTGGAATATTTAACACTGCACTTTTGGGTACATTAGTTTGACTGATTTTCACTTGTTTTACTGCATACAGTTTACAATATTTTCACTGAGCAGTGATTTATTTACAGTGACCCTTTACCCAAGCAGTGCCAGTAAAATTTTGGTGCCTCTTTGTTGGTCATTTTTTATTAATGCTGCCTTATCAACACTTACAAATGCCCAAGACAAACCCTCAGAGCTCAAACATTAGTCATTTGAAACGAATGCCTGGCTCTGGTTTCCTTTAAAGAATATGTTAAACACACACATTTACTCTTATGTGTGTCACTTAGATAACATTACAGCATATTCAGCCACCTTTTTTGTCCAAGCATAAGGATTGAGCACATTTTGTTCCTTTTTCGTGCTAACTCGGGGCCTATTTTTGTATTTTAAGCTGTTACCTTTGCATCAGGAGACAGTCATAATGCCTTGCTACCAATGTGGGCCAGTATTAATGATCATGGATTAGTTTGCCAAGCTCCCAGATCAATATCTGTGAGGCTACCTGACCTCCTAAACATATCTAACCGCCATGACTAAAGATTATTATTTTAGCTAAACTAGCAGTAACTAGCTTTAACCTCATCTAGTTCAAGATTTTCCCAGGTCTGAGATCAATTAAGTGAAAATACTGCCTTAATTTTACTATCGTTAAGGAACTTTACAGTCAAATTAGGGAGATTGGGTCCTCTTGCGCTTTTGGCAGGCAGCCTCCATCACGAGGGTAATGCGGCTGTAAGCAAATATGATCCAGAGACGAGGACATGGCCAAACACACCTTTACCAATTAAGAAAAGTCTTTAATTAACCAGTTTAGGGAAATCAAAGCTGGCTGGGATGCTCGCCTCTCTAACCACCGCCCATTGTAAGCCAATTAAGCTGGCCATAATAATTCTGGCTCGAACCGGTCACTGAACACCTGCAGACGACACGATATGGCCAGAGCCAGCGTTAGGATAAAATGCCAAGCAGACATTAACTCAAACCTCGTGAAGAGCGATTTTTACGACGTGGGGGATATGTTTAAGAGCGGCTTGAAAATAAAGACGTAAAAAAACGTCCAAAAACGCGTGGTTATTCCGGGATAAACCGGCCGGGTAATTAGCTCGTTACTCACAAAGTTGTGATTTTCCTTTCAACCAAGCGTCTTGTGTCGAAGAGCATCACGCCCAGCGCCGACCCATCAACCAGATAGCCATAGGTGGTAACAAATACACACACTCATACGTGGAGGTCGTATCGGGTGAAGCCGCTCGTCTACAGTCGGCGCGGCTAACCGAAGCTAGCTCAGCGGCTAGCCGTGCCATAAACTGTCAACTCCGCGGAGCCCCGGCTGCCTCACCGACACCGATAGAGAAAAAGCCCGGAGTTCAGACAGTTATCACATGAAACACATACCTGGCTCTGGCTTCCATGTGGCCCTATGCACATATGGCTGTTTTAAATCACTAAAAATTTGGGAGTGTCTCCCAGGTTTTCTCGGGACTTTTTTTTTTTTTTTTGGGTTGTTCAATCGACTCAACCATACACACGCGCGGGCGCCTGGGGGGTCCTCTATTCCTCGCCGTCGCTAAAACGTCTTGCGCATGCTTAGTGACAGACACGGGGTAAAAGATACTTGGGAAATGTAGTTCGAGTAGACAGCGGCTAGCTATCGAACAGTGAACACGAACAGTGCTGCTAAAAATATGAAATGCATCACTTATTTCTTTAAATATATTTTTGATCAATACCAGATTTAATACAGATTTACTTTTTACACACTCTTTTGCTATTTGTAATACATTTCTGGTACTTTTATATTTATCTGCAAGCTGTAGCTACTAGTTACTTTGCCATATTAAAAATACGTTTTAAGTACTTCTGTCAGCTAACATTAGTTTTGCTTCTTTCCTCACACTTATAGTCTGACCCTTTGGACTAGGCCCAAATCCACATATTGGGAACCAGTACCTGGCTCTAAAATATGTAACTTACATAAATTATCGGTGCATTAACAATTCAAGAATGTAAAATTAAATATCTGAAATACTATGCCCTTTGCTATTTTCTGAATTAAATTGTATGTTCTTCTAAAAATACTTCAGTAATCAATTCTTTCCATTGTTTCACTGTATTTTCTGCTGGGAAAGCTTTAAGTACTTTTTACGGGTAATTTGATTTTAATCTGACTAAGTAAATATAAGTAAGTAAATATATGGCTCAAGAAAATGAAGGGAAAGCTTGATCATTTCAGTGTAAAACGGTTCAACTTCAGGCATGTTAAGCTGTCTTTATAAGAGTCAGCCTGAAAATAGGTCAAAAATGTGCTGGGGTTAAATCCTCAGACCTTATGCTGATGCAGTAAACCCAGGGTTCATCTCATGTGGGAAAACATCAGGCCTCTTGTGATCAGAGTGTGCAGGCAGATTCTGGACGTGACTGTCCCTCACACACCCCAGACCGGAGCCCAGACCTTTCATCATGTCAGAAATGCTGTGCAGGAGCCCACAGATATCTTGATCTAGGACTGGGAGAAGATCCAGCAGGACACCATTCATCATCTCATCATGCAAGGTGATCCCTCAGGCTAACAGGAGTGACAACGGCAGTCAGAAGGGATAAGGAAAGAGCAATAGTCTGAGAAACCATTCCTCTTATTGGCTTTCTACAAATGATTTATGTTTCCAAACCGTACACTCTGATCTCCCTGAAGTTTATTTATTTAGCATAAATACTGTTTGAGTTTGTTTTTTTTAATAATATCCTCTTGTTTACTCCAAGGTACAACACCATGACATCTACACTTCCTTTCTATTAGTTTGCATCATGTTGTGCACACATCTTGTGATGTTGGAGTCACTTGCAGTTCCACCTTTAACATGTTGTCAGCAGCAAAACACAAGTGAAGTGTTAACCTGCTGGAGACCTCTGATCACAGCCACTCAGTACCAGTCAGGACTTAAAGTGTCTTTAACAGCACTGAATTTCAAAATGGAGCCAATCAGAATGTGGGACAGGTGGACAAAAGATATATAAAAAAAACAAAACAACACAAAACAAACAAAAAAAAAAAACCCTGTGCAGTCACACACAAAGAGTCACCTGGCTGTCGTATATCTACAAATCGATCCAGTGTTTGGCTGCAAAAGTAAAAGAATGATTTTTTAAAAAAGAAAGCTTTGAGAGGAAGTTATGGCTGTCTTGGGAAACAAATGGAGAAAATCTGCAGGCTCAGCTAAAGTGCTTCCTCAAATCTATCATCAGCTGTGTTTTCATAATGCCACAAATTACGTGATCGTGTTATTTTGGATATAGGGAAATCCTGTAGGACAACCTTCATACTACAGCGCCCCCTGGCTGGTAGGTTGGTGGCACATTAAAGACTATCTGCATTTAAATGCTTCATTTGTCCAACAAGCTGTCAGCCAGTCTGGATTTTAGACACACACAGGCAACACGTGAGGAGCTATGACGCAAAGATTTATTTAGCATGAACAAATTAAAAACCGCCACCCTTAAAAAAAAAAATGAACAAATTCCATCATCGCATCAATAGAGGGTACGAGCAGTCCTTTAAATCCGGCTCAGGTGTTTTCTCGCTCTTCTCCTTGTAGCTCCATCCTGATATGTCTTTCTCCTCCTCCTCACATGACAGGCTTGGGCTGCTGGGTCAGCAGTATGTTGAAGCGTTTCTTCAATATCACCCGGTGCCGGGAAAACTTGTCATCTGGGGAGAATCGAGCCGGGTGGGCCGAGCTGGTGGGCTCCCCATCTGGAGTCACCTTCTGTGGAAAGAGAAAAGAGTGTGCTTGTGCTTTTTAAGGGTTTCAAATCATGAAAATAGATTTTCAGTACGTTTTCAGATTTCTCCATGACAGCTGGCGGCGTTGCAGAGCTAACACAGGGAGAGAGAGACAACCATTGAGACCCAGGACCAGTTTAGAACTGCAGCAGTCAGAAGTCATGGTCCTCATAGCCCAGTGTTGGACCCTGAGACACAGACAGCAAAAGCTGTAGATGACGCTGAGGAGAACCACATCCAGCACCTGGAAAAATCAGCTGTAGTGGCCTCAAGAGTTGTGTCCTCTCCCTCTACACAAACAACTGCATCACTAAAGACCTGTAGGTCAAAATCATGAAATGTGCAGATGACATGACTGATGACTCTCCATACAGATGTGGGGTTGAACAGCTGTCCCTGTGGTGTAATCAGAACAATCTTGAGCTGAATATGCTCAGAAATGGAGACTTCAGTTGGAGCTGTTCAGCTGTTCCAACACAGACAAAATCATCAAGAAGACGCAGCAGAGGATGAACAGCCTGAGCTTTTGCAAGAAGTTCATTCTCTGCACTCTGAAAAACATTACTGTATGGTTTGGATTTAACAGGACGAGACCAGACTATAACAGACACTGGGGTCTGCAGGTAAAACAAACAAACGTTGGTGTCGACTCATCCTCCATGCAGGATTCGTACAAATCCAGAGTCAGGAAACAAGCAGGTGAAATTACTGCAGACCTATCACAACCTGAGAACCTTCACAGACATACCGCAAACAACCTGTTCCAACTCCTCCCCACTGGTAAATGCTACAGAGCACTTCATGCCAAAACAAGCAGACACCTGGATCGTCTCTTCCCACAGGCCGTCACCCTGTAACACCAACACTCTCATAGTGTTTGTACTTAAAACATCCATTATTACTGCTGCTGAACCAAATCGAGCTGTATACACCGTTTTGTTGTCTATATACCATTTACACAACACTGTCAAGTTCCCATTTATTTACTGTATGTATCGTAACCAGGTATCCCTTATTTATTCATTTAGTCCAACACCTTCACACTCATCTTGTTGCAATTGTCGGAGTCATGGTATTATTGTCTGAATTCACTGTTTGTCCAGTCTGAGCCCTATATTCCTCAATAAAGCTCCCAATTCAGACCAATTTGATCTTAAGTGGGCTGGAGGAATAAAACCATTCTCCAGTAACCTATATCTGAAAGAACAGCTCTAACAGTTCCCTTTTCTTTGAGTGTACAAACCATTTCCATGTTCACATTCAATCACTGAGATTTCCTGTGTCTGCAGACTGCTTCTGCCTCAGGCTGTGTGTTTACTGGCCCCAGGCAACTAGACCACCTCCCAACTTTACAAGCCAGCACAAGAGTTTCTTCACTTGTGACCTAACTAATAGGTAACCAACAGTTGTTGAGCTAAAACTTGCCCATAATTTCTCATTTCCTTCAAGGTGATTGGAAAGTCACAGGATGCAAGACGCCCTTGCTGTCGAAAGGGCTTTCCAACAGAGGCAGATTTAATAAACAACATGGTTAAAATGAAAAGCAACTCAAGATGTACATTTATTTATTAGGAAGAAAGATAAAACTACACGACAGCTACAGGGAAGTCACGCAAGAAAATGCTCACAGTGAATGTGACAAAAAAAGCATGAGGTACCTCAAAGTCGACTAAAAGCATTTAAGTAAAAACTGCCAAGTGTTGGACATGTCCTTACGGTGGACGAAACGCATCGAGGGCAACTCCAAACATTCGTTTGTGGGCGCATACCCTCTTACGTGCCCAACATATCTGGTTATTCTGTAATCGCAGCTAATTTCAAAACACCCCGATGAATACCACCAAACACAGAAACTGCGTCTGTGCAGTCCTAACCCAGGATCTGTCTGCTTAAAAGTTAATGTGTGATAACCTCACACTCAAGAGATGGAGGAAGATGGAAGCAAGAGCGGACCGCAGGGGAAGCAGGAGTTACGCTCTAAGGTAAGGACCGCTTAGCTGTGTGGGAATTCCAAGCTGAACGCCAACATCACCTCAAATTTCTACAGGTGTGCAATCGAGAGCTTGCTGACGAGCTGCATTACAGTTTGGTACGGAAGCTGCTCTGCCAGCAGAGCACATCACTGGCATGAGGCTTCCTGCCATTCAGGACATTTATCTTCAGCGATGCCTCCGTAAAGCACACAGCATCATCAAGGACCACAGCCGCCCAGCACATCAGCTCTTCTCCTTGTTACCATCTGGCAGACGTTATAGGAGCCTGTCTGCTCGGACTACAAGACTTAAAAACAGTTTCCACCATCAAGCCATACGACACCTCAACCACAACACTTAAACACACACACACTCTCCACAGGATGCACTCAGAAGCTACCCTGCAGCTTCACAAGTACTCTGTATAATCTGCACTGGTCACTCCCCTTTATTGGTATTTATATTTTTAAAAAGTGCAATACTGTAACAACTGCCACAAAAAACAAAAACTTTTGTACTGTTTAGTTTGTACTGCTGCTCATTCCTGTACAATATCCCATCTGCCCCCCACATCCCTATTTAAGATTTTCTTTATTTAATCACTAGTGTGTACATATATTTATATATACACACACACACATACACATATATATATATTTAGTCAGTTAACTGAAAATCTCCTTTTTCTTTTACTACATGTTATTAATATTTTGCTCTTACTATTTTTCTATTTATTTTTATTATATTTTATTTTTTTTCTACTGTACCAGTCTGCTGAGTGACTGTCTTCTGCTCGTCAAATCCATTTCTTTGCGATGTTGACCCTGTGCTAACTTGCATATGACAAATAAAACTGAAAGCTTAACGTCCCAAATTATCTCATGATTCCTGAAAATCAGACACTGAATCTGTGCATGCGTTGCTCGCTGAGGTTACCTGGTTGGTTTGCATTACTGAGGCACACTCCAGAGCAGTGCTGGACTACGGTGAAGAGGTGCAGTCCTCGTTGTTGGATTAGATTAACGGTGGTCTCACATTTATACAAAATTTACAGGGGCGACAATTATAATGAGCTCTTCTAATACAGCTGCTTATAGAGCTGGCTCTGCTGTGACCAGTCAAGCTCTAGACGGGCTGTCAGCAGAGAGCAGATATTAAAGAAAACTGTTGTTCCAACTTTCTGCAAAGTCACACTGCCCCACCACACCTGAGCTACATGCCAAAGCCTACTTTAACTTCTGCCCAATAAACTCTGTTAACTGTCGTGTTTTACTACTTTCAGCCACCTACTTTTATGTTTCACTTGCTCAATTTGACATATTTCACTATATTACACTGACCTAATAGCTTTAATTAAACGCATACGTCTTGTATTTTGTCGTGTTTATTTTGATTTCAAAGCAGTTTTACCTCAAGCTATGACAATTATCGAGTGATACTCCACTCGGGTTTTTAAACGTATGCGACTGTACAAACTGTGCGTATGGTGGCTTCGTGACGATAAAATCCCCGAAACGTTTTGCTGTAATGTTTACTGTATACAAACATACATATAAAAAAACAGACCATATTTTAAAGTTGGGCATTTTCCCAGGTGTTTCAGCTCTTTACATCTACGTTAACGTTAGCAGCGGAGACGCGTTTACAAAGAATAAAGGGAAACATGTCGGAGATAAACACAACTTTACCTTCAGAGTGTAGACTCTGTCCCCGTTTTCATTCAGGTAATACTGCAGAAACATCCCGACCGAGCTGGTTTGTTTTTACACTTCAGGGGTTCAAAATATGTATACGAAGCTGTTTATATCGAAAACAACGCAAAAATTGCTGTAATGCGCTCTTTTCTCTTGGATTTCCACGTGCAGCGGACGTTGGTTCGCTATGGGACGGAAGAGCGGATATCCGGTTCAGCACTTAGAGCATTCTGGGAAACGAAGTCTCACTAGCTTTTTCTACCCTTTGCATTCCGTTTGAATCTCAAATGATACCCTGGAGACAAGATCCGAACTCTGTTGCCATTAACGCGATCGCTTATTATTGTCACGTGACCCAGTTTTAAAAAATAAAATAAAATAAGATAAGATAAGATAAGATAAGATAAAAAGATTAAACCTGAAGTTTCTTGCATAATTTGCTTTTTTCTGTTAATGATTATGTTGTACTCCTTCATAAAACATTACAGCACTTTGTATCTGCAATCAAAAAGAGACAAATAAATAAATAAACAAAACAATGAGCCCACATGTCATAAAAAGTTGCAATGGATAAAAGCTGTACTATAAATAAAGTAATTTGTGTGTGTATGTGTGTGTATGTGTGGGGTGAGGGAGGGGGGGGGGGGCAGAATTCTTGTGCATCAGGTGGGTGAAATATGGAATGTTTACATACAAAAATTTGCCTTCATTTGGTTTCTTTTGAATTTTGGTCTGAGCAGAGTGTGCACCTACTACAGCATCTAAGAGAAGATTCGTTTATCTTCACTAACAAAGGTAAGGCAACCGAGAAATGCTATTAACTACAGTGTGCACTGTTTCTGTCGTGTGCATGTAACGCTGAAAGGCTGTCTTGTGTTTGCAAACACCACTGTGTGGATATCTTTCACTGAGCACTGATTGTTTTCATAAAGGTTGTCATAACTGCTCATGTTAAAATTAAACGGCATGTGTTGAAATTAGAGGTGACTCTGTACCACCAGTTCAGCTAACCCAGTCTTAAGCATCTAAACTCCCTCACCTAAACACTAAGTTAATAATAAAAACTTATCTGCATGCACTGAGCCCGGCTAAGTAATGTTGTTGTCTAACAGTCACACAGTTAGAGTATACTCTGCTAGAGCACACAGCCCACAGCATCACTGTTTTTATTCTTACTACGGTCTTTTCAAAGGCAGATCGCTCTTCTAAGCTTCTCAGGCTCGGCTTGTTTGTCGTTTCTGACATATGTCCACGTAGGTGACACGGTCACATCTCGTTGTGTTATTAATGACACATTTGTCTTTACACCACATTAAGCATTTACATGTTAGTTAATGTGGAGCTGTCCATACGTGGAGTTCCAAAGCACCTGTTTGCAAGAGTGAAAGCTGGCTTTAAGATAAGACACGAGCCTTTGGGCATCAGAAGAGGAAACGTTTTTATAATCTTCAGTTGTCTAATTTTGGGAATTGTGTATAAATTGGAGCCTCAGTTTCCTGTCCTTGGCTGCCAGCAGTGACACCAGATGTGGTCTTCTGCTTCTGTGCATTCAGATATGCTTTTCTGCTTACCTTGTGTGCACCTACAAGTGTTTATTTGAGTTACTGATGCCTTCTTATCAGCTCCAACCAGTCCGCCCATCATGCTTTCACCTCTGACATCTAAAAGAGTGTAACACAGAATGGTCTTTCTTGATCCTCATCGATCCTTTAACTGTTAAAATCACCAATATGAATCGCCCTATTATCTCTGACAGTAAAGAAGCAAACGAACCAGGCAGAACCAGGATGGATCCAGCTCAGTTGTTTCCATTCTCCCTGCAACATCCCAACCCCCACCAACACCTTCAGCAGCAACACTGGCAGCACCTTCAGCAACAGCAGCTCTATCCTGTGAGCTCAGCTGCAAGGGTAAATCCATTTGTCCCCCAAACAAGAGCTGCAGAAAGGCAAAGAAATAGAGTAGACTGGCATCCAGGAAAGGAGCAGCATGCTGTGCAGCATCTCCCAGCCCAGGTGGACTCCTTCCAAATCCTCCTGCCAGCTGTCTACCCGCCTCCGCTCCACCTCCAGCCTTTATCGCCTGGCGAGCCCCTGTATAGGCCCTACTCTTCTCAACAGTCCTACTGGCTGCCCATGCCCAGCTACAGTTACAAGGCCCAGCCCTACATACAGCTGCCCTTCAGCTCCAGGCCCGGGCACCTCCCACCAATTCTGTGTCCGCAGATCGTGCTGCTCCCTCAGACTCACTGTGCAAACCAGTAAGGGCTCTATTACTGCACATGTTACAATAACTAATACTGGATATGTCTTGATTGTGTCTGACCCCACCATTTGTGCCACAGGGTCTACATAAGTTCGCCCGCAGAGGTGACAACAGCATCAAGACAGAGGACAGAGGTGGATGCAGGGTCAGGAGGTCAGGGGTCAAAGAGCTGTGCAAAAGGTACCTGAACAGCTAAGCTGACCACCATCTGAAAAAAAATCAAATATGATTGAAATTTAATTAGACTTTTAGCAGAGTAGTGAGAAATAAAAGCTAATAGTTATTGTCCCGTTTTTACTATGTCTGTCTTCACTAACAGAGGACCAGAAGAACAATCCACACAAAGGCAACCCAGGCAATGAAGCCGAACCAGGCAATGAAAGCAAGACTCCCAAAGAAAACATCCCAGCCAGTCTTACAGAGGACTGTTGTTTTCCCGGACCTACAGCCTCTTTAGATGAGGAAGCAGTGAACAAACATTCCATTGACGAATGTTTTAGTCTCCTAGGGTCCTTCTTTGACCAGGTGAGCAGTTGTATTGAAACTGTAAACAGCCTTTTTCAACCAAGTCATCCACAAGTAGAAAAAATAAATTTTGTAAGCTGTGTTTGTGTATAGATATTTTACCCTTTGTCTGTTCCAGCTGCTTCCCACTCAGGCTGAAGACCCCAGGGAGGAGGAGCATGGAGAGGCTGGGTACCTGAACATGGAAAACAGTTCCTTCCTGGAGTATATGGATGAGCTGTGCAGAGACGAGGAGTTTGTCAGTAAGGTAAACTGTCCATGCATAACCCTTTCATTATATTTAGAGCAGGAAGACAGCATCACACCAATAAATTATGTGAAGTGTTATATATTTGTTGCCGTTAGCAACTGTTAAGAAAAAGCTGATGGGGACCTGTGATTTGAATTACTTGTAATAGCCAGCAGGGGGCGATGCCTCTGTTTGTAAACATTAAATCTGAATGCAATAGTCTGGAAAACAACCTGCTCCTTACTTGATCGGCAGGCTCAATAACCACCGTCATGATGAGTTCATGGCTCAGTCAATAATTTGAGGATTTACTGCATAAAACACAAAGCTATGTTTTGTATGTTTTGGGGCCCATTGTAGAGAAAAAGAATGATTAAGCAGGTGAGGCTTTAGTGTGAGTGGACAGTTTCCCTCAGATTGTCCACCATCCTCCAGCTGTTCAGGAAAATGTGTAACCTCCCTGTGGTCGGTTAGTGGTTGCTGGAGGTAGCTGGGTGTAGCTAGGAGAATGTGGTCCTAAGAAGGGTCTGGCATGTCTGCAAATACTTGTGGACTAATTGCAGAGTCATAGTGAAGCTTGTAAAAGTGCAGCTGACGAGTGTTTGCAGGCAAGCTGGCGTCTTCCATAAAAAACTACTGACGGAGGAGGTTTGCAACTGGTTAGCTACCACTTGCCAACTAGTTGGTGAATACAGATTTTTACTTAGAGTCCAGTTTTTTTCCTGGATGACCCTGAAGGCCCTTTCACATTGGACGCAGCTTACGCTGCGCTCACCGCTAGCTAAAGCAAAGGACACAAAATTTGTGTCCCGCTGACCACTACGCTCTGCTGGTACTAGATGTGCATGATCCTCGTAATTTCAAAAAATTGTATTTCTCTAACTTTGTATCCCCTACAAGAGTTTGTTTTGTATTATGTTCACATGTTTAATAAAAACATGTTTCACTCATAAAAAAGCTTTGCAACTATACTTGCAGCACATTTTGCTCACAGCACTTCCTGAGTATTAGCCCTTTTTATGATGTTTTGTTGTTCAAACTGTTGCCTTTGCTCTTTGTGCCAGGTGGAGTCCACGGTGAATATCGAAGCCCTCATGCCTCTCCTCTCTGCCAGCCAGGACCTTTTTGAAGAAGAGCAAGAGGTAGCATCCTTTAAATACTGATACAGTACAGTAACAATAATTAAAAAACAAAAACATAAGCATTTATTGAAAATGAATGTTTAGGGGATATTTTGTTTGTTCTCTTGCTCTACAGATGATCTTGCAGGAGGAGCTGCCTCCATGTCCTGCAAACAGCGATCATTTCTACGGAGAAACACCTTCGGTATCTTCACAGTCACTCTCTTTGGACGCTCCAGGCTCCCTCTTTGCAAGTAGCCCCAATAGAAACGGACAAAATTCATCCCAGAATGAAGTTGGGATCAGCTGCTCCCCCCTCCTGCTTTCAAACCTTTTAGAAGAACCGCCTTCACCCAAAACTCTCGAACAGGAGGTTCAGGCGAGCGAGGAGAACCAGACCAAACCCAAGACCAACATTCTCGAAGCGCTTGCTGCGGTCCTTAAAAGAACACGTGGAACAGAGAAAGACAAGGAGAAGAAAAAACTGCAGAAAAAACAAGGAACCCAGTCATTTAAGAGAAAGCGGAGCCGGGAAACAAAACTAATGAGCACTGCAGAGCAGTTTCTGGAGCCGGCAAAGAAGAAACAGCTCAAGAGTCCCAACGTTGAAGGGATTTTTCGCGACACAATGCCCCAAGTTTAAAAATCACCCGCGTCAAACAACCAAGCCGGCGGGAAGAGGGGACGCTCGGGAGAAAACGCAGGGACGGCAATGGAGCAACTGGAGTAGAGTCCCACAAAAAAAGCAGGAAAGCCAAAAGAAGCTAGGAGCAACAGTTTGAAAGAAAAATAAATGAGTAAGAGAAAAATGATGTTTATTTGTGACAAACACCTCAGGACTCTTAACGTCCATTTCCTGCTGCAGTTTGATCTGTTACAGGCGCTTAAGGCGGGAAAACAAACAAGGTTTTGTAAATGAATTCACAGTTTATTGTTAAATGTAAACATGGTTCATTCACACAGAATAAATCTTCCAGAGTATACTTTGTTTTTGCACATGCAATTATCATCATTACTATCATCATCATCATCGTTATCCCTTTAACAACACAAAAGTCACTAAAACACATATGAGTGGAAAGGTTATAAATAAAAAAACAGGAGCTGTCCTCACACCTCAGAGCACCACAGCAGCATCACTCAGACTAACTTTAAACCTCAGAGGTTCTTTTTTTGGCTTTTCTGTGTCGGTGCAGACTAATAGGATATGTAACACTTTTTGAAACATAACAGCTGGAAAAAAAGACTTAAAAGCTGAAAATACAATCTTTAGCTGTTTCTGTTCTGTTTCTATCTGGCCCCGCCATCGTGCACTCTGGGGAAACACAAAGAAGGTCCAATTACAGAGAGGAGATCATCATTCGGACTTCTTGTCCTCATTAACGGAGCTGTTCAGGAGGCTTCTATTGTTGTTCACAGACGTCCCGTTGGCGGATGGCAGTCTCTTGGACTGCAGGATCTCCTTTGTCACTTTCTGATATATCGGGTGGGTTGTCAACACGAGCAGCAAGCTCTCTATGGAAATGTGAAGACATTTTAGCTCCTCCCATCCCCCTCAGTTTAGTTTAACACAGCACAAGGCACCACAGCTCAGTGAAGACCAAGCTCAGGTTAAACACATGTATCCTCTAGGTTTGATGATTATTTTTTCTGATAGAAATTTGTAGTATAAAATATAAAGTTACTAATAAACTAGACAAAACTGGCTTTTCAGTCGGCTGATGCAGAGGCCCAGATCCCCAGGCTCGGGGAGCAAAGAGGTTATTTTAATCACTGTCAACAGTAAATAAGTACAAAAAACCTGAGCTGAGTAAAAGAGCTGTCACATTCAACTGAGGACTTCATCAAAGAAGCCCACAAACATGGTCCTGCAGGCTAGCTATGTGTTTATGCTCCTGTGTTAATGCAGCTAGTTTATTATTTACAGACGTAACTCTTTGCTGGTGGATGTGATGGCCCTCGTGGGTTCTTAATCCTTTGAGTTATCTTCCTTCCAGCCTTGTGTTTCATGTAGTGTTGCACATCAAATGTCGACATGCATTATTCCCATTGGAAACACGAAATTCAGTTGGAAATTCAGCCTCAATATTCCAGTTTGTGGTTTCAAAGTTTTTGTTATCCCGTGTTTTTCTGACACGATTAGTTGTTAGTGAGTCCAAACTCTTGTTTGGCTCCTAAGCTCACTTCACACATAAATGACAACAGGAAATAAACAGCAGCTATATTTGTGGGATTATTGAAGTTGGGCTAGCTGGGATATAACAGTGCACTGCCTGGTGGCTAGCTACAGGCTATGGTTAGGGTAATATAAACACATTAGCACAGTGAAGCTGGAGCATGAGCGTTTTCCCCTCAATAAAAATCAATGTGAAGGTCCCTGATGGGCAGAGACAAATGAAATCATATGGCAAACAGTCAGGAGAACAGCTGAGAGGATCGATCCACAACACAAGGTTAGTAATTAATATGCTGCTGTGTGGTTTGTATTACTGGCTATCAAAACGTCCTGATCCTCTGCTTCATGTAGCCACTGAAATCTTAGGCAGACTCAGAGTGATTCTTTTATGGGGCACTCACTTCTGTGTCTGGTGACCCGTGAACCTTGTAAGCCTTTAAACACTGAGCTTAAAGATGTGCTGCACATAAACGGTGCTAATAAACAGCCAGAGAAGCCCACAGTGACCACTGATTATTTTTAGGGGCTTGTTTAAATAAAATAAAACACAATACACTACAACACGTTAAAGCAGATATTAGCCTCAACCAAGCAAGGTCGATGCTTCATCACTTGACAAGCGGCTAAAACTTCCTGTGTCTGCACCTTTTTCGCTAATCCTCACACTCACCACGAGTTTGTAGTTTGTATGCAACAACGCTAACACGCAGCTCTATAATCTCCAGCGGCTGCACAGCGATGTGCCGTCAGCAGCTGCTTCGCCGTTTGACTCTCACCTTCAGTGAGCTGCTCCTGGTCCTCGGTGGCAGTGTCGTAGAGCTCCTCGGTGCTCTGCTGAGGAACACCCAGCAGTGCTCCCATGAGCTCGGTCAGCTCCTCTTTAGTCAGACTGCCTCTGCCCTCTCTGTCGAACGCCTGCAACACAAGACGGCTGTGTCATCACCGACAAAAACAAGAGGTCTGCTCGAAATATGAATCTAAGAGAGCAGAACTTACAGCGAAAGCAGAGTGAAACAGAGAGATCTCGTCCACATGTCCGATAAGGGCTGCCATATTGAAGTAGATGTGTCTGAGGTCCACAGTGTCATCCTGAAACAAAACAAGCACACAAAAACACGTTCTCTGTCACCTGAGCTTTTATTTTGGTGGCCTTTCTTCTGCTCTGCTTCCTTCAGCAAACTCATATGCTACTGAATAAACTGACAAGCCTCAAAAATCAAAACATCTGGAACATCTGTGGCTGAGGAAGAGCTTGGCTGCCTCTAACAATAAGAGTACCTTAGAGTAGAGGCTGCAGATGTGGATGGCTGTCTTTTTGTTAAGCCCGAGAATGGAGGCGAGCTCCTCTGCGTTGGCCTTTGCGCCCTCGGCTCCTGAGCGACACCTGTCAATCATCCTGTCCAACGCTGCCTCTACATCACGTGGGCCCAGACTGATAGGAGAGGAGGACAAAGACCACAGTGTGAGGAGAGGATGAGGAGGAGTTTCTCACGTGATAAATAAACCAGATTTAGTAAAAGGTAAATCCAAACGGGCTCTCACCCTTTTCTGTATAGAAGTGTCATTGCTTCTTTCCCAGGAGACTCAAGCGGGACAGAGAGGTCATTCAGCTTACTGACTGGAATCCGGCCTGCCATCACGTAGTCTGAGGCAGGGACTCCCAGAGCGCTAACATACAGAAGAAAAAAGCAAACAGATTACAACAACTGACACAAAGTCAAACAAAGATTTCCCTTTAATCTGCCTGAAGAGTCCTTTCAGGTCTGGAGTGATTCTATTTGAATTACTGGATGATTCTGTTATTATTCTAACATTTTCTTCTTTCTAAATGGAAACACTGGCTGTGAGCTCTGTTAGGATCAATGTGACTCCAAAGTGCAGTTTACACATACACCAACAAAAACAACTAATGTAGATATTTATTCTTCCTACACTGAAGTCATTATACAAATATTTGGTCCCTGAGATACCAGAAAAACCAACAGCAGGTGCCTTTCAGCAAGCCTTTTTTATTTAAAACAGCTAAAGCTAGTTTGAGTTTCATTTCAGAATGATAATGAGACATCTTTAACGACAGTACACTTATAAAAACACAACATCCAAAACTCTTATGAGGCGATCAATGAGCCTTAACTTGCTATAATCAGGTGGATTCATCTTATGTAAAGCACAATACTGCTAAAACAGCTGAGTGTGACATGTCAGGGTCTCAGATGAAGGCCCAGCTAAGCCGCACAGTCCTGCAGGACACTGGATGCAGAAAATAAGCAGTTTTTGTCATGTGTTCAGTGGTGTCTGTGATTCCTTTTAGTTTGGAGGGACACACGTTTTAGTTCGGCATGGCTGATAGCAGACGGCAGTTTCCAGAAGCAAGTACTGATACACTCAGGCGAACGAGTGAGTCATAATAAAAGCAGCTGTGTGACGTGGGTCTCACCTCGCCATGACTTTCTGAACGTTGCCTGCAAACAGTCTGGAGTCCTTCTTCTCCTCCTCGGACGGAGTGTAAACCGGCAGGAACTGCAGCACAATAAACAGGCAAACATTGATTTGTGTGTTTACAGCGTCTAGACAACAGTAACAGCTCAATAGAGAGGCAGGCACACGAATCAACACAAACGCACGCAGAGGATCTCGTCTGCAGACACGTGCGCTGTCAAAGCAGCTTCAAAAACTGAACACATAATCTCTGCCACACCTCCGCTCACACCCTCCACTGCTGATATCACCTGCGCCAAACGCACATTGTGTACACCTTTACATCATCAGATGTGCTGATAACGTCTAATGATTGATAACAAGCGTGGTGGTTAACCTCGGTGAGCTCTTACCTCAATAGTGATGTTGGTGCACGGCTGTGAAAGCGTGTGAAACAGCACCTGAAACCTAACGAGACAAAAACAGGAAGATATTGGTTATTTTTCCAAAATCCACACATCCATCTATTTTTTTTTATACAACTTTCAGCCCTAAGAAGTAATTCATTGTAATATATGTGACTCATTATTACATATTTTTCTTAAATAAACTGATTGCTGATGCTAAAAAAGGGACCTGTGCTTACATTCAGTCTCAGATTTAACTGTCTGAACTGTCTGTTAAATTCATTCTTTTTTAAGTAGCCCTCTGTATAACTAACCATTCAGGATTTATAACACTGATGCAAAGCTAACAAGCTAATACTCACTTTCTGTGTATTAGTTAAAACTCATGAGCAGCATTTCTCAGGCCCATGAGCAAATTCAGAAAGTAAAAGAGTTAAAAAAAAAGGTCCAAAGTCCAGGAGGCTTCCAGCTGATTCCTTGTGCTGCCTCAAAATGTCAAACACACAGATTCTGAGCTGGAGAAGTGAGCAGACTCACCAGTTGCTTCCTTTGTATGTCCAGCGAATAGTATCCTGAGGGAGAGTCAGAGAAAAGCTTGCATTAAACTGTTTAGCATCAGTCTGAGTGACGCATTTTCTCACAGCATGTATGACTTTAACAGTATTTCATTTCCCCCGTTTGCACACACTGACAGGACCCAGCGTGTGCAAACGCCACAGTGTGTTTAAATGGTGCCTGGCACCACAAACAGTTTCCTTTTAGACGGCCTCACAAGTACTTGTCAGTCAGTGACTATATCAAAGGCTCCCACGTGACATTAATAATGCTGATTTGGCTCTCTCAGTCTAAGATTAACTCTCCTTCAGTATTAAGATTATCACTACGATTGTCTTCATTCTGTTTTGTTGTTTTGTTTTATTATGTAACTTTACTGTCCTCCTCTGTGTAAGGACCTCTGGTCAGCCTGTACTCTGATGTGTCTGCAGAGCAGTTTAGTTTCATCGCTCTGACAAAGAAACTCTCTTGGATACTTTGAGGTCAGGAGGTAGAGCCAGAGAAAGCCCTGCTCTGTGACTCTTTCGCTGTGCTAGCTGAACAGCTGCAGATAGATGTAACCTTTTGACTGCAGCCATCTCAGCTAAAATAACTCACAAACCCTGCCTGGTACTGGGAGGAAAAATTACATTTCTGGTCTTCGCCTCCTGTCAAACTAGACTCGTATGTACGTCGCTGCAGAGGATGCTGTTATGGAACGAGATGCATGTAGTTGGCGGCGCTATCGCAGCGTGAATGTGATCAACTAACCTTCAGGCTTAAGTTACAACCTTTCATCTTGACTAATTTCTTAAAATGTTGTTATTACCATATAATCTGCCTTTCCATTAAACTGCTGCTCGTCACTCATCAGTGTCACGGCTGAGCAAACATCCTGATCTCTTACAGAACTATGCATCTCTTTAAGCAGAGACCAAGACCAGGAAATATTCACCGACAGATAAGCATTACTTAATGGAGTCCAGTATGATGTTATTAATATGCCAAATCATGACAGCCTAAGGTGCGAGGCTTAAACAGCTGCAGATAAATGTCTTTATTTGCAGCAGGTTTAACTGCATTCATTCAGATTAACTACAGGCAGCAAAACAAGTGAAAGCTTGCCTGAAAAACCCACCCCCAAATCAACACATAACTCTACTGGCAGGAAACTAAATGTTGCCTCTGCATTGTTGTACAATTACAATTTATTACATTTCATGTCATGGAGGTTTTGTCCTCGTCGTAATTGACAAAAAAGTTTGGTTTCATTCACAAAAAGCTGCTGTGTTGCTGATAACTAGCAGATCAAGCTGCTGCTTTAATGATTTTACTCACCAGCTCGTTGGGGTAATGCAACACGACGGGCTGGACGGGGACGCCGGGAACGAAAGCACCTGATGTGACAGAGACGCAGAAATAAGACAGAACTCCTCACTCACTTCTCAATCTTTGATTCCTCCTATTACGTCGAGTGCTCAGCGCCTGAGACACGGAGTGAGAGGAGTCGAAGCTCAAAGCATGTAACACGATTAGATATGCTTTTAACCTCCATGTATTTGTTCTTTTACAACCCAAATCTGCTGCTTAAGATCTCAGAAACAGTGTTTTTAACTTTTTTTAATCATCATTATTATTAGGTTTAGTTTTTAATGAAACATGGCATCACGTGAGATTTTATTTATGTTTTAGGGGGTTTTCTTTGTCTCTGTGTGTAGATTTAACTCACCAGTCTTGAATCTGAGCAGACAGCGGCCATTAGTTGTGGTTCCTTCAGGAAACATCAGTATCTATGCAGGTATGAAGAAAGGGCAGTTTCAGTCTTTATACTTGAATATATTAATGATCCCTTTTAGCAGAAAGACGACATGACCCACAAGAGTATCGAGTGACACAAAAACATCTCACCTGAGGCCAGGATCCATCGGAGGTGACCCTCTTGTTTAGCTCTGAGACGGCTTCTTTCCTGGACTCAGGATCCCTCCTGCTCACAAGAACAGACTGATTGCACTCCAGCAGAGCTGAAACATTTAAAAAAAATCCCAGAAATCTAATCAGGAACTATTAGAGCAGATAGAGCAGATTAGAAGCTCCTGATCTTGTCACTGGATCATCTTCATTTTTTACTTTAGATATTACTACACAGTACGTGGGCATCCTGTCTATACTGCAAACGCAAGCTAGACCTCAATAAATGACTAAAGTGACAGCTCAGCCTGTAAAATGTGAACTGTGTCTCAGTCAGCAAAACAAAGAAACACCAACAGCTCCCATCAGGATACTTTAAAAAGAAACTCTTTAGCGATCCAACAGGTGCTTCCAGGTGTATAAACAATGGCAAAGTAAACAAATTCCATCTCTCTCTTCACCTCCTATGACCGGCAGGTTTATGTTTTCCGACCGCGACACAACTGACGGCACCCCGGCTGGAAACATGATCACCATGTCCAAGAAGCTGCTGTGGGGCGCCACTACCAGGATCGGCGCCTCCTTCACATCCGCCTTACGACCTTTCACCTTAACCCAATGGAAGCCCACGCAGAAGAACACTGCACGACCCAGCAGCCACAGGATCGGGTGGAACAACCAGCGGCGCCAGCCTGATAAGGGTTTGGAGCGTTCCTCCTGAGACAGGCCAGCCAATCTCGGCACAGCGACGATCCAAGCAGCGATTAACAAGATCCACGCCAGGAAGACCCGTATGGGGAGCAGGGTGCAGCCCAGGATTATGCCCTGCAGGATCAGAGGGCTAAAATTAGAGTTGTTTAAACATAATGCAGGGGTCCCATCAAGTGAAACACATCATCATGGCTTTCATTCATTTTTAAGAAAAATAATTCTTAAAAAACACACAATTGATGAAAAAAACGCTTTAGTTCTCGTTTGTATGCGTAATAGTATGTTAGCATCATTAGAAGACCAAAATATAGATGATCTGGGTACAAGCAACTACAGTGAACTCCTCCGTGTCAAGGTTCAAACGAACTTTTCAAAGAAGATCCAAACAAACATCTGGTTTACAGATGTGTAATATTTATATACTCTGTACAGAAACACTATGATTTGGATTTATAATCTCTATAGCAAAACAGAGATGCCTCATTACGGAAGAACTGAGTTTTAAAAAAGTAGATGTGAGTTTGTATGTTAGCAGGTTAATGTGACTTGGTGTATAACCCATTATAAAAGGTCTATAAGGCTCGATAAGTGGCATGGGTAGATCTGACCATGAAAAACCTGACAAAAGATTTAACGTCTGACCTTCACTACATCATTTGCCTTAAGAAAAGTCACCAACATACAGTCTGAGAACAGACCTAAAAGTTAAATAGTTTCACCCCATCCCTGAATCAAAGCATTTACCTCTAATATAACCTTTAAATTCACTGCTGCTCCTAGAGACACACTTCTCTAAAATCACTAATGGAGCATTTTCCTCAGCCTTATTTAATCTGTTCAGTTTGTTTGGTTTTTAATCTATTTACAGCAAAAATATGTAAAAATTGGTTGATGATTTAGGTTATATCAAGTTATACATTCAGAGAAAAAGGTCAGAATAGAAGTTTTTAGATATTTTTCCCAATTTTAGGTAATTACTATTGGGTCCTTATACTTATTAAGTAATTAACTAATTTTATTTGCTAAATTTGATTACTAATTACAGTAAAAGCGTGGGAAAATCAGGTTACATTAATTGAGAAATTCATACCAAAATTTACAGAGGAAATAACAAAAAAGGACCAGAAAAGGAGATTTTTACATACTTTTTCTAATAATAGTAGATAATTTTCCTCAATAAATAAATATCCATCTAACATTCCCGTTTCATTTACTCACTTTGATTATTTAATTGGATTTTGATTATTTTAATTCTGATTATGTTTTAAGTTAATTTTAAGCAGAAATATGTGGGAAACTGAGCTTTTAAAACAAAATAAAACAGGCGATCACATCTGGTAGCATAAATTAGCATTTTGCGGATTACCTTTATAACCTCCAAAAACCGGAGACAAACCCAGAGTTAGCAAGGGTCCCTGGTTAAGCAGAAGATTAACTGTTTCAAGCAGGGCAGTAGGTCTGCCTGACATCCTGCCCTACTTCCAAGCATAAAATCAATACATGTAATGAGTACCTTGATCCACTGCGCCTTGGTCAGCTTCAGCTCATGAATGAAAGGGTTGGGGTACTCCTGTGTAGCAGCCCTGCTGCTCTTCCTCTCCATGGCGAACTAGCAAAAAAAAACAAGTTTTACTAACTATAAAAAGTTCAAAATGTGATTCAGGCTCCTTTGCTGCTGAAAGTTTATCTAAAAATGCCAGAGGAAAGAAAAAAAGAAAGGGAAAAACTGGTCAGGGTGCGCTCATTGCTCAGCACCTCTCTTTTTTCGGAAAAGTGTCCTTGGCAGTTTGGAGTTTGAAAACCTGAGTGTTAGCTGATGCTAGCTCGGACACCCTTAGAAACAAAGATAAGCTAGCAGAAACCACGAATTTTTCAGTTTCTACTGTCCTCATGGCCAAACCGCACACATACTAAAGAATTTATACCCTCTGTTTGTTACTTCATCACCTGTCCCGCCCCTTTACAAGTCGCTCAGCCCACGCCACTGAGCCCTGAAGTCAAAGTGCTGGGTGAGAGGTAAACTTTACCTAGGTGAAGGTACAGAAGCTCACTTACACCAGGGAACAGTTACAAATTACACTTTAAAATGTCATTTTAATTTCATAGAAGTCCCAAATACCCATTATATGCATCTCAGCCTGTCAAATATCATATTAGCTCTGTATATAACATACGGACCATACAGGTTTTGGCTGCAATTTAGTTTGGAGCCACCAGGAGGTGCTAGAGAGATAGTTACTTACGCTGAATGAGGTGGCTGAGTTAAATTAAAATATAATTTAATTTATAATTAAACTGAAATATTCATTCAAATGAGTTTCTATATTTAAAAAATAGAACACATTTTATTTTAGTTTTAACACAGCATTGACAGTGTGTTCAAATGCTTGAGTTAAACTTTTATGCTGACTGGTTTTATAAACCCACCTTCCATTGGCTATATGTTATTAAGGCACAGTTTTCTCCATTTCTATTTGGGATTGTACTTTTTCAAGTTTTACTACCGTCAGGCTAGTAGTTAGTGGGTAAAAAAATTAAAAACTGGTAATCTAACAGCAACCAAAGCTATACTCTTATTTGCAACCAATCAGCAACCTCCACTAACCACTTTTATCCAGTTTTTCCATATACATTTTTCCCTAGAAACTGGTGGTTGTATCATACCCAATATGAAAGACAACTCTCAAATATGATGTGACGCATTAACAAAAGATTTTTGTAGCCACAATAAGGCATCCACTGGTCTTGGACTCAGTTTGACGCCTCAGTGTTAGCATGTTAGCTGCCGTACTGTCGATTTTTGCAGCCAGAAGTTACTATATTTGAGTGTCATCAGTCATCAACACTAACAAACTACATTCATAAATGTGCTCAGAAGGGAAACCAGATGTCACCAAACTAAATGTGAGGCAAACACTGTGTATGTGGTGCAATTCTGAGAGTTAGCCTGAATATTATTTCAGTTATTTTGGCTGCACCTCTGCTCTTCTTTGGGTTTCAGTTTGGAAGCGTAGATAAATTGGCAAACCTTTTTTGAGCCATATCAGAAAATTTTTAGTAATTTTATGCAGTTTTGGGACACACATATAAGGCTAGCACGTATCTGTAACCGGAAGGTCGCCGGTTCGATTCCCCCGGGCTCTCTGTCGTTGTGTCCTTGGGCAAGACACTTTACCCTACCGCCTACTGGTGTTGGCCAGAGGGGCCGATGGCGCGATATGGCAGCCTCGCTCCTGTCAGTCTGCCCCAGGGCAGCTGTGGCTACAACTGTAGCTTGCCTCCACCAGTGTGTGAATGAATAGTGGAATTGTAAAGCGCTTTGAGGGTCTCGAAAAGCGCTATATAAATGCAATCCATTATTATCATTAATTTTAGTCCAGTCCTTGTACTTGACCATTGACAAAAGGTAGATTTTTTTGTTTGTTAAGCCACTTGGTACTCTCCTATGACCATTCAAGCATAAAAAGTCACCTAACTGGGCTCTTTGTTTCTAGCAGTTTGTCACAAAAACAAAACATAATCAGCTCAGATTTCTTTACTCGAATCTGTGAAAAATGTCAAAGATAACGCAGCTTGACATGAATAATTTAATAAGCTTTAAAAATGTGTTATTTGCAGAATTCCAACTTTTCTGCTACTACAAGTCAAACAAATATCCAACAATTGCATTTTACAATTAATACAATGTCATATGAGCCGAACTTCGCCAAAGCTTTGGAAGCTAACTGAAAATTAGCACCTGCCCTCATTTTCCCTCCAAATTGATGTTGTCTAAAAGAACCTCAGTCATTATGGGCATCACATCAGAAAACATATCATGAAAATGAGACAATCAGTTTCAGGACCCAAAATTAATGGAGGTGTTGGGGCGATCGTGGCTCAAGAGTTGGGAGTTCGCCTTGTAATCGGAAGGTTGCCGGTTCGAGCCCCGGCTCGGACAGTCTCGGTCGTTGTGTCCTTGGGCAAGACCCAGGACCCGTTGCCTACTGGTGGTGGTCAGAGGGCCCGGTGGCGCCAGTGTCCGGCAGCCTCGCCTCTGTCAGTGCGCCCCAGGGTGGCTTCGGCTACAATGTAGCTGCCATCACCAGTGTGTGAATGGGTGGATGACTGGATATGTAAAGCGCTTTGGGGTCCTTAGGGACTAGTAAAGCGCTATATAAATACAGGCCATTTACTAGTATCAGAGACAGCTACAGTAGTTCCAGTGTCTGGTTGATGGTATACCTGCTCACTTACAGTTATATATACAAACTCTCTCTTCTATTTTAATTCAGTTGCCAAAAACAGACAAAAAATACAGCTTAGCGCTATTTTTTATTCAGTTTTTATCTTCTGTACCAGACATCCAATCATATCATTAAATGATTTTAATCATGTGAAGAAAATCTGATATGGTGACAGCCCTAAATAACTGAGTGGTTTACTGTAAGTGGTCGGGGATGAAGTTAAAGTCCACCTCTGACTAAAGAAAACACATTTTCAAATCATAAAAACTGCAAATCCACCAAACTGATTTAAAACGAAACTAAAACCTAAACTAGTTATCACAGTTACAGCTAACACCAAGGTGTTTTCCAACCTTCCCACCTTCTACAACCTTTTCTCACTTCAGTCCGTATTTCTTCTGGCTCCTAACTCTACTTCTTTTGTCCTACTTTTCTATTTGCATAAACCCACTGGGGGTTATTTATTAATAGCTTGCTGAGGTTTCTCCCCTGCCCCTGTCTCTCTCTGGATTACTGTCCCTGCGTTAAAGGCCCTCCTTTCACCCTCATTTCATGAATCTACGACTCGTTTGCTTCTGCCTCATCACTCAACAAAATATTCTCCTAAACTCTTGGAGATCATCAGGATGTTATTTGGTAACTATGAGACAAGCATTTGTGTTCTTCTTGGTCAGCAGTGGGTTTCCTCCTTGGACTCTCCCATTTCTTTCCAGTCTCTTTTTTATTAATCAATCGTGAACTCTGACCTTAACTCAGGTTTTTACATGTTGTTCTGGGGTCTTTTGTGACGTCCCGAATAAGTCGTCGACGTGATCTTGGAGAAGTTTTAGTAGCTCGATCACTTCTTAGTGTTCTCCATTTGTGGATGACTGTGAAGTCCCAAAACCTTCGAAGTGGCTTTATAACCTTTTCCAGACTGACAGATGTCAGTGACTTTGTTTGTTAGCTGTTTAGGATCTTTTAGCCAGCCTTACTTTGTCACACAGCTCCTAATAATGGCTGGGCGTGCCTACTGGGCAGCTTTAAAAACAACTTTTTACTTGGTTTATCTTTGTCTAATATTAAAATCTGTCTGAAATTTGTCTAAAAATTTGTGAAAAATGTAGGTGTGACAAATGTGCAAAAAAAAAAACAAACCCTCAGAAATTAGAAAGTGGGCAAATAAGTTTTCACAGCTCTGTCTTTTGTTGCACACGTACACTCTTTATAGAGGCAATTTGCTATCAGCTGTTGATAGCAATGAGTTGATAAATCTGCACTCGACTGTGTCATCCAGATAAGGTGACTTCTGGCTCCAAAACCACCAAATGGCAGATGCCAAGACACCAAAGTTGAGGCTTCAAAATGAAGAGATTAGATCCAAAAATCAAGTCACAGCAGCTATGTCCATGTTTTATGCCCTCTGTGGAATACAGAGGGCACTGGATCACGGTAACAGCTAATTTAGAGCTCTGCAGTGAGTCTTGGTAGATCCTACAAACCAACTTATGTATTGATCCAGCTTGTGTTAATTACCGCATGGTTGTGTCCCAATGTGTTACACGTGGTACCCGACAGTAGAAACAAATACAATGCTGCAACTTTCTTGTTGATGTGCATCTCTATGGAGATATAACTGCACAGAGAACACAATCACATGGTAAATAACACAAAACGCAGCACACACGACCATAAATGTGGCCAATAAAGCGTTTTCAGAGGGGTTGCATTGCAGCCCCGACACTGACTGGGATAAACAAACACAACTCCTGATCATCACTGCCTGATCAGTGCTGCAAAGCAGACATAGATCATAAAAAATGTGACATGTTCCTGATTCTCTTCCTGAAACGAGACCTGGTGTGCTCCCCAAAGCCTTCCCTAGAACAGATACTAGTTTGGTTTTTCACAGAAACAGGATCAAAGACTGTCCCGATTCTCTCCCTGTTCCACTGAGTCATTGATTTTAGAACGAGCTTTAATGTTTTTTTCGTCTCACTCTGTCCTGTTTCCCTTTGTTCCTTTACAGCCTCACGCCACCATTCCTCTCCTCGTGTCTCACAGTCAAACTCTTTAGACACTTTCCTCATGTCCTACTTTCCAGCTTTTTGAACTTTGCCTTTTGCGTGCCCTCTGCACTAATTGTTCACTACGCTGGCAGAGACGTATTTATACAAGATTTGCCAGTTACTACTTGTAGGTTAAAAGTCGGTTAACGTTTAGCTTTCTCACTTTTCACCTTCAACCTTTGAACATGAATAATTAGGCGCTAAGAAGCAGAGAGAGCAAGATCAAAGTATGCTCCAAATTAACCTGCGGATATATAAAATTGAAGAAATTGAAGTATAAAACAGGTCAAATGTTCTAAAACATTGATTCTGTTCATACAGTTGTTTAATGTTTTCTATTTTTTTTTCATGATGTACAATTTTGGAAACTTTTGTCAACTTTTTCCCAACAAGCCGGATATTTCAAAGGGTGAGAGGACTCTTTGTATAGAGCTGAATTACTGCTGAACTTATCCAAACGCAAGGCTGGAACAAAGCGTGTAACATACTGTGTTTGTGGGCGACAGTCCATCTCCTCTTTAGGGATGAGGTTTCTCTGATTTCGAGTTTTTCGACCTGTCTCAGAGTTTAGAGAGCGCTGCAGCATGGTTCTGGATCTTCTTTATTATCTATATGTTTTTTTTCTTTCCTTGCATGATGGAGTTTTAACTCGCCCTTATAAACACAGCGATGCTGGTTTTGTTTGCGTTTGAGACGGCGTGCCCTCGAGGGGTAAAAGGTCACATACATTCACCCAGATCCAGTGCGTGTTTCAGAGATAAATTTTAACCCAGACTCTTTGCGGCTTTATTTTTTTCTTTAAATGTTCAGCTACTTTGCTCATGCTCTCTGGGAATCCTCGGTTTACAGCAGGCAGTGTTACTGATTAACGTGAGCAGTTGTGAGATATTCCACCAGATGTTTTAAGAGGTTTTGCACTACTTTTGCAGCCTTTTATCTATTTCATTGTGCTCTTCAGTTTTTAAATATCATTATCTTGCCCATTATTACTCAGCTTCTTTCACAACCCTGTGGAGCAACAGCGTGAGCACAAAGAAGTTAACCAGCTCACCTCCTGCAACCACTATATGCGCTTCTTTTGCAGTTTGGACTCCTGACATTTCTTTGGAGGTGGAGGAACACCAAAGTAATTGCTTAAAGGAGCTTACTTCTTCGACATCTTTAAGAGTTCTGAACAAATGTCTGTCCTCTTATGAAAATCTTATGTACGCAAACACGCGTTGCAACTTCTTATCTGGTCTTTTATTTTGACAGCACATGCGCACCTGTGTACCACTTATGTGCACCCCGGTTATAGTCAACTTTTTTAAAACTTATATTAGCTTTGTCATGTCTTTTATTGAGCTACACATTCAGATGGCACGTTATTGGGCATACGTGTGCAACTGTTTTTGAGTGAGTGCATATACTTCTCAAAACGATTAAAGGAACACTTCAAGATTTGACTATGTGAATGAAAGAGAACCGAGTCAGAATTCAGGAATGATGGAGGACATGACAGCAGCTCATTTACTTGACACTTTATTTGTCACGTGTAAACAAAAATACACAAATTCATGTAGAAAAATAAACCTTTGGACTCCTATAAAAACCCCACCTCAGCAAACATTCAAAGAAACTTTATAAATAACACGTTCAAGACCTTTGGACTTTAACAGCATCTGAAGCAAAGATTTATTCAGAGTAACACACACACACACACACACACACACACACACACACACACACACACACACACACCTGAGAGAGGAACTGTATAAATACTTCAATGAACACATCACGCCTCACATGTCTACAATCTTCTGTCCAGTATTCTGCCCCCCCTAAAATAACCCACTGCGAGGTCCTCATTCAGACTTCTTGCTGTTGTTGTAAACTGATCCGTTATTGTTCACAGACCTCCCGTTGGATAGAGTACCTGCAGCCTCCTCGGGCCTCAGGTACTCTTTCGTCACTTTCTGAAAGGTTGGGTGGGCAGTCAGCACCCGCAGCAGACTCTCTGTGGAAACAAAGCCACAGCAGGGATGGTTTTTACTACTGTCTAGTAACAGGCATTCACTGACCGCCCTGGTTCTTGAGGGAAATTTGTTCTTTTGCAGCTCATCTACACTGTTCAGCTGATTCTCACCTTCAGTGAGCCGGTTCTGATCGGAGGCGGCGGCGTAGAGCTCGGCAATTCTGTGCTGAGGGATGCCCACCAGCGCCTCCATCAGGTCTGACAGCTCCCTTTCACTCAAGCTGCCTCCGCCCTCTCTGTTAAACAACTGAAAAACAAACAGTGAACAATCAAGAAAACAGCAGGAGGTACAAAAAGGCTCCTTATGGAGGTGAAGACTGTTTTTGTGCAAGCCGATCGAGCCTAAGTTCCACAGTTTGAACTCAGGGAAAAGTCACAAATCCCACTGGGGGAGTCCGTCTTAAAAACTAAAACATGCAGGGCTCTTTAATTCTGTAATTTCTTACTGCGGAGTTAAAATTATATCCTGACTATGTGTCATATTTCTAAAGGCACACAGGGGAAAGTGGAGAAAGGTGAGGCGATCAGCAGGACTTACAGTGAAAGCAGAGTGAAGCAGTGTCTTCAGGTCAACACATCCAGTCAGGGGTGCGACACTAAAATAGATGTGCCTCAGGTCCACAGAGTCATCCTAAAAACACACAGATTACATCAGCACCTTCTCCCTCTCAGCTTTTTAAATGTTGCATAATCTGAAAAAGCACAGATGAGTTATTATAACGCCTCATTTATAAATCAAAACACCAAAATCACAATGCACTCCGCTTTATGATATGCCCCAAGATCTGTTTGCTCTCGGTAAACACAGCAGGGCTTTTTAAATCCAGGATCCTGTGGTTAGAAGAAGCAGCTGCGAGTTTGTGACTTATCGGTTAACATTCATCAGGGTTTAGTTTGTCCTTGCTCCTCTGAATAGATCTGCTCTTTCTGTGGATTGTGAGAATCATCTGTACCGTTCTCACTCGAGCGTCGCACAAACTCTTTAACAAGAAGCTGGCCGACGAGCTTTTAAAATGCTCTGCTCAACCTGCTGCCAGTAAGTACGAGTTACAGATGGATGGAAGGGTTTGTGTTTCACCTCGTCACTAATTGCTACACAAACATCTGCAGTTTCTAACGGCAACAGAGAAACGCGCTGAACCTTTGTCGTGCCCTCCCTCCTTGAAGAATCAGTTCATCGAAAGCGGCTGAAGCATTTCATTTTGAATCTTGTCGGCTTATCGACTTCTCAGATCTGAGTATAGTTGACTCAGCTGTCGCGAGTTCTTGTGAAAAACAAATATTTGGTGCACACAGTGTGCACTCAGGCGCAGTTTATAGCCATAAAACCTAAGAGGACGGTCTGACTCGGCTGCAGCGCGTACACCCGACCGTACCTTGGAGTAGAGGCCGCAGATGTGGACAGCTGTCTGCTGGTGGCTCAGCCCGAGCATGGAGGCGAGCTCCTCTGCGCTGACCTTTGCACCCTGAGCTCCTGAGCGACACCTGTCAATCATCCTGTCCAGAGCAGTCTGTACTTCATGTGCTCCCAGACTGACGGAGAGGAGGATAAAGGAGGTGAAGTAAGCTGATGTGTGATGGAGATGAAAGGTTTTAAAGTTTAGTAAAACATGAGCAGGAGTAATCTCTCACCCGTTTTTGTGCAGCAGCGTCAGCGTTTCTCTGGCTGGAGACTCCAGCGGGAGGGACAGACCACCGACTTTGCTGACGGGAACCCCACCCTCCATCACGTGGTCTGTAGCGGGGACTCCAAGGGCCCTAACACACAGGAGAAACAGCTACGTCACAACAACCAGCAGACACAAATCCCTCACCAAGAGAAAGCTTTTACTTTTCTCCTCTATCTGCCTCGTACATAAGATCCAACCTAAAACTACATGAAATATAATTTCCCGTGACCGCTCACACGTAACTACACATCATAAAAATGTGACATTGCAGAGATAACACATAAAATCACCAAACAGAGCCAGAAAGTATTTAAAAACTCAGAAATTCAAGGACCAGAAGGCATGTTTAAACCTGCAGTTTCTCTGCATGCCACCAGGTGGTGACAACTGTTGGTAAAAGATACGTTCTGGTGCTTTTGAGGTAAACTGCTAACCACTTGTTGGCCCTCTGGGATGTGTGATAGGTAGGATCAAGTGAATAAGGTTCCAGTCACACAGGCCTAGAGACTGGTCTGCAACCATCTGGCAACCGCCTGTTGCTATTGACATATGTGCTGCTGGGGCCTTGTGAGACCTTTCTATTGGCTTATCTGAATAAAATTAAGCTAAACGTGTGCAGTAAGTCTGTGCTTCAGTTTTATTTGTAACAATACTTAGTTGATGTGGTCAGTAGAAGTACTGCAATTTTTGAATCTCCACTGTTGGTTTTGCTTACATTCTTTTGGTGCTTGGACACAGGAATTACAGGAATGTACCTCCATTGTAATGCATGTCTACTGTAACATGAGCAACAAACCAGTTCCCCATAACAGGGAGAACCAGTAAGTGGGATTATTAAAAAAAAGAAAAAAGGAGGCATTCAACAATCCACTTTAACTTTAATTAATCAGCGGCTGCAGCAAAACTGTTAGGCTCACCTGGCCATGAGTTTCTGAACGTTGTCTGCGTACAGGTTGGGGTCCTTCTTCTCCTCCTCTGAAGGGTTGTAAACTGGCAGGAACTGCAGCACAATAAAGAGAAACACTGTTTGTGTAGTCACAGTAACAGTTCAACAGAGAGGCAAAAGTCAACACACACACACACTTTTTTTTTTTTTTAAACCACGCCAACTCTGTCACACCTCTGCCCACACCCAGTCACGACTGTAACCTGTCACTACAATTAACAATAATGTCAGATTGTGCTAAACACACACATGGGTGTACACACCTACATCACTGAGGTGTGGGTGTGTAAAAGGACATTTCCACAAGTTGTAGATATATACGCTTTTGTTTGATAAGCTGAATGACCAGTTCTCACCTCAACAGTCACGTTGGTGTACGGCTGGGACACCGTGTGCCACAGAGCCTCGGTCCTAACACACAGAGCAGAAGATTAGATTCATCATGAAAAATTAGCATTTTGTTTTGACTAAATCACAGTTCAGGCAGGATCCTGTGTGCAGGGGTGCTACTGTGGAGAAATATGTTAAAGGGATCTTGGTGTATAGCGCTCGATAATACTGTTTAAGAACACCTGTTTTGGTCCCGTCTGGTCCAGAGTCATTTTTGGAGGGGTATTATATTCACCTGAATAACAATGGCGCCATATTTGGCTGCTATGATGGGACAAGATCACATCTGTCCCACCAAAGACGAGCTGTGAGAGAAGGCAGGATCATTGGAGTGGAAAATCAGCATCCCCCCCTTCCCTGTGTACACTAGCTAACTTCGATTAACATTTTCCCCACCTACGTTTGTCCTTTGTTTTCTGTTCTTGTGTTTTGGTATACAAAAAGAGTAATTCTGAGTTTTGATGTTGTATATTTTGTGTCAAATCTCTAAAAACGCAATAACGAGTTGTCAGGTGCGGTCAGTATTACGCTGGAAAAAACGAGCACATTTCCTTAGAGTGCAAAGTCCGGAATGCTTCAGCCTCGTTTAGCTTCACAAGGGCTTCGAAAGGTCATAAACAAAAATGCTCTCTAAGAGGAAGGCTTCCTCCACTACCATGCTCTGACAATATCACACTTCTTTCTTCACTAACTTACATTTACACACTTATTACATTAAAATGTTGACCCTTATGCAGAGCTTTTTTAAAATAAACAAAAAAAACCCAAAACAAAACACTGGTTTCTGCTTTTTAAATTTTGCTCCATTCTTCTATATTGTCTACATCATAAAATTTATACAAATGACTTGATTATTTGCAACAATATTGCCAATATCCTTGCATTTTTCCCCCCAGTGTAATTGAATTATTGATATGTTGTATGTGTTAAAAACAGAAGCTAAACCTGTTGGTGTGGTGGGCGGTTCACCATGGCAACGTACGCTAGTCTGGAGCAAGTTATGTTGGAGATTAGCGACAGACAGGTATGAAAACGATGGCTGCTGACTAATCTGAAGAATTGCATCGACATTCCTGGATGATCTCTCAGCTCTGTGTACAGAGAGTAGGACAAACTTGAGTTTTTAAAGTCTTTTTCTCTCCCTGATGAGCATCAGTAAGAAATACAGATTCTTAAAAGCAACTTCGAAGGTTTATATTCTCTTCTTGCTCTCAGACTGTTAAACACCAACAGAGCTGCAGCTGGAAGGAAAAAAACAAACCATCTTCCAAACAAAACTTTGATGGGACCCTTAACTGTAAGCACATGTCTCTTAATATTCGAGCCGTGGCACCGAGAAGTCTTTTGAACTTGTGCAGTCAGACTTTTTGCCCACTTTCCATCCCAGCTTCAAACAGGCCAAACTTTATTGATACAAGAAATCTTTTCTAGTCTGACAAAAGCACTTGAAGCTCACACACATTGTGTGTTTGTTCTCTTCATATCTCTCTGACGTAGCGGTTTTATCTTTGTAAAAATATACACCCGTGCCCGTGATTGGTCAGACTGGCGACGCCACCTTTTTCCACACGAACGCGCTCATCTCAAGCGACGTTCGTGCGATTGCTTATCCTGATTGCAGATGGTAGCATAAGTGAAACCAGATAAAGCCAGACGTCTTGGTTGTGTTGGACTTGTTTCATAGCACAGGCCCTGCTGATCTGTTACAGCTGACAATGATAAGCACTGCATTGAGCTTCTAGAAAAAGCATAAGTATTGCTGAAAAGCTGCTCTTGCATAATTATTTTAAGCACCAAGTTCTTACTTGGAGCTTACCTTAAGTAGATTTTTATTTTCATTTGTTTCTGGGGTTTGCTAAACTAAACCCTGACATTAAACATGTGTGACAGATGTGCAGGTGAAGCAATGAAGGAACTCACCAGGCTGTGCCTTTGTACGTCCAGCGAACAGTATCCTGAAGAAGAGACAACAAATTTAAATAAAAATTTAAAGTTTTCTTATCTTTCCTCTGAGTTGCTTTCCCAGAGTGGGAGGGGTTATTATTCTTTTATTTTATAGCATATATAATACCAGTCAGTCCCGGCACACCTCAGTAGTACCCAGTGTGCAAACACAGTGCCTGAGTAAACATCACAGTGTGTTCACAAATGCAACCTCAGCTGATCCTCAAGACACGTTACGAACCCTGAATGAACACCAAGGCCATCCTTAAAGACATGATTCATTAAAGCCATTCAATCATATCATGTATGGGGTGCATGGGAAACATTTGGATAATGCTTGAGGCCCGTTTACCCAAACAGCACCTCCCTGGTACAGATCTCTCTGTGGATGAACAGCTGCAGTTTCAGGCAAACCAGCCCAGTGTGGCATAAACCTGAGCTGTGATCACAGACCTCTTTAAAAACAAAGACCCAGGAACATTTGAGAATATCTGTCACAGACCGAGGACACGGTCCAGGTACGATAAACGGAATCAGAGCCGACAAAAATGGCAGTCCTGTGTAAAATATGGAAGGGCTCAAATGATTAATATAACCTAAAAGAGCCAAAGAAGGCGTCTGCTGTCACCAGCAGCACGCCCATGGTGTTACTCACCAGCTTGTTGGGGTAATGCAGCAGCACAGGTTGGACAGGAACTCCAGCGAGAAAGGCACCTTTCATGACACAGATGGAGACAGGAGGAAGAGAGGAGCAGTTAATCACACAGCAGCAGCACAATGTGCAGCTTCGCCCTTCCCGCTCACACAGGTCATTCCTGCATCATTTGTTCAAACGGCTGGAAAACCAGCATGATGTCACCTACGTGAGTCGCACGCGTAGGTCCCACTCACCGGGCTTGAATTTGATGAGAGCACTGCCGTTAGTCGTTGTCCCCTCGGGAAACATCAGCATCTGGACAGAAATGAAAAGAAGCGGTGAGCTGAGAGAGCGATTTCCAGGCTTGTGAGGTCATGGCAGTGTTGCCACCTCACACGGGACTTTCAGACTGCTTATGGCTCCTTTCACTTTAAGCTCTTTGGGAAACATCAACATCCCTTATCTTCTCATCCACAATTTCACATAGTTATTTTACTTTTCTCTTCATAAACACTGAGTCTTTTAATCTGTGTCCCCTCTTTTTCTACCAGCAGTAACAGCTGCCCTGAGGTGACTTTTTCAGTGTGTAAACCAGGGGTCCCCAATCTCAGTCCACGAGGGCCGGTGTCCCTGCAGGTTTTAGATCTCACCCTGGGTCAACACACCTGAATCACATGATTAGGTCATTACCAGGCCTCTGGAGAACTTCAAGACATGTTGATTGTAATTTATCCATTTAAATCAGCTGTGATGGATCAAGGATACATCTAAAACCTGCAGGGACACCGGCCCTCGTGGACTGGGATTGGGGACCCCTGGTGTACACTGTCGTTAAGGACACAAATGTAAACAAATGTGTTCCCGTGAGGCAGAAAAGTGGATCATTTCCCTCTTCTTCCATCAAGAGGACCTAATCTAATCATGATCAACTGCTCACTTGTGACAAACTACAGATTTTTTCTAAACCACAAGCAGTAAACAACAGAAGGACCATTCCCATTAAAAGATTATCTTTAATCTGCTTTGCATTCCTCAAACTGCTGCAAAGTCTGACGGGATAATTTGGTAGAAATTTCACTTCTGTAAACAAGAACCCAGCCGAGGGAGGAGTGACATTCTGTCAGCCGCCAAAGTCTCACCTGAGGCCAGTAGCCGTCGGAGGTCAACCTCTCATTGAGTTGAGCGACAGCTTTTTTTCTCGACTCTGGATCCTTCCTGCTCACCAGCACAGACTGGTTGAACTCCAGCAGAGCTGAAACACAATTAAGAAAAGAACAAGAATCAGAACCAGAAAGCAAGACACCCTGTAAGACGCAGCAGATCAGGAGCGAGCGGTGTGGGCCGCTTCTTTATCTTTGGATCTCCTCGCATGCTTGCAGAACACAGGGGCGCTGAACTCCAGGCCTCAAGGACCGGTGTCCTGCAGGTTTTAGATCTCACCCTGGGTCAACACACCTGAATCAAATGATTAGTTCATTACCAGGCCTCTGGAGAACTTCAAGACATGTTGAGGAGGTAATTTAGCCATTTAAATAATCTGTTTTGGATCAAGGACACATCTAAAACCTGCAGGACACCGGCCCTTGAGGTCTGGAGTTCCCCCACCCCCTACTCTAACTGTTCGATGGCCAAATATCGCTCTGGATTGTTTGTGTGAAAAAGGTGGAGCGCGAATGCCTGCTGTTATCAGCACACTGCACTGTGAATACCTCCACAGCACAGGAAAATATGATGTCACCCAGGCACTTGTCATTACAAAAATGCAACCAAGTGACTAAAAGCAGATTTACAATCCAGAGGAGAAAAAAGCTTTCTTAAAAACTTATTTGGGGGCAAAGTTGGGAAACTTTTCAGGTGTTTATTATCAGTTGTGTGGTTGTTCTATATGTGCAGTTTAACCTGTGAAATTAAGTTAAATTCGATAATGCTGCAAAATAACAGCTCAACTAGAAGTGCTGAGGGGTTTCAGGATGGATTCCCAGCAGTGAGTTTGTTTTACACTGTGGTGGAGCTTTCTGACTGTCAGTCAGAGAATTCAGCTAATTCAGATGTAAAGACATGAGGATGAAAAAAGAGAGAAACAAGAAAAGATATAACTATATCTATAACTGCAAATACTGCGCATTACATTTGGACTTCTATGAAATTCAACCTAGATAAACAAGTAACTGGATAAACAAGTAACAAGTTCCTTGTAAACAAGGAAGTCTGCACTTGAAGCCTCGACCTTCATGTTGTCATCGGAGGCTGAGTCAGCAGAATAGCAGAGGGGTTCCCGTAAAAGATAAAACACGCGATCAAAGGCAGATTTCTCTCCTACAGCAGACATGGAGACATCTGAAAGGAAGCAGCATGTACGCCCTATGTAAGACCATAGCTCAGCAGCACCTTACATCAGCATGCAATAAGCTGTGTGGGCAAGTTTGCAGGGCTTCTAGCACGGCAGCAGCAGAATTCTCAAGAAAAGGAGGCACACATTAATCTAACAGTTAATTCCTTTATTCATTATCGGTGTCAGAAATGTGCGAGTGTGCTTCAGCTCCTCAGAGGCTACAGTGATGGCTTCAACGCAAACAAATTCACGGATCATCTGCCTCCATCTCCACCCTGTTCCTAGCATCCTCCTCTTCTGTCACACCAACCCTCTTCACTATATCCACAAATCTCCTCTGAGGTCTTCCTCTTTGCCTGGCAGCTCCATCTTCGACATCCTTTGTCCAATATACCCAGTGTTCCTCCTCTGCACATGTTTAAACCATCTCAGTCTCTTTGTCTCATTTCTACTCTTGTCCATTCTGATCATTCCCAGGGAAAATCTAAGCATCTCCATCTTTCTGTCAGTGCCATTGTCTCCAAACCACACATTACATCACATCACAGCAGGCCTCACTACCATCTTGTAAAGCTTCCCTTTCACTCTTGCTGCTATGCTTCTGTCATGTCATAGTTCTCTGACACCTATCCCTGTACAATGTATGTAATTTCTAACTGTTTTACTTGAAAATTGCCATTATTGTCGAGCCACAATAAAAAAAAAATGCGCGTGAAGGAAATGTATACATTGATAAATCTTAAGAACTAGCTAAGAGCTACTCTTGTTTACCTCCTATGACCGGCAGGCTGGTGTTCTCTGACCTCGACACCACCGTCGCAAGCTGGGCCGGGCAAAAAACCAGCATGTCCAGAAAGCTGCTGTGGGGCGCCACCACCAGCACCGGAGCCTCCTTCAGGTTTGCCCTGCGACCTTTGACCTTAATCCAGTAGAAACCCAGAGAGAAGAACACAGCTCTGCTCAGCAGCCAGATGATTGGGTGGTAAAACCAGCGGCGCCAGCCTTCTACGGGTTTGGAGCGCTCCTCCTCGGACAGGCCGGCCAATCGCAGCCGGGCGATGGGCCACATTATAAGGAAGAAAAGGACCGCCAAGGTGACGCGTATGGGGAAGAGGATGCTGCCGAGGATGATACCCTGTGAGATCAGAAGAAATACATTAAATGCGCAGTCACACATACGACCCAATAAATCTCATACCGCTCAGAAACTGGACTTTGCATGATTTGAAATTAGCAGCGCTGCGATAAATACATTTGTTTAAACCTAGTTTCATCAGAATGAATCACAGTGGACATTTTTGCTTAGCAAATATTTACAAATGAGGCACAGATTTCTGTCAAATAATGTAACAGACGGACTCCTTTATTGGTTAGTTAGTTCATTCAGTCACCAAAGTCCCATTTTGTGACAGGAAAACCCTGATTTGTGGCTATTAAATAGCCTTTTATTTGATGGTTTTACAACTTTAGTCTGAAACTACTGAATAAAATTAAGATTAGAGCTTTGCACCTGTGAAGTTCGTCCTGCGTATAAGGGGAACACACTCAGATGCCCATAGAGGTGCAGTTTTACACCCAGCCACACTGATTAAGTTTTCCAAAGTTGTGGAACCCTCTGGTATGTTGTTCTCATCATCAAGCCCGCTTATCCGTGCTGGGAAACATTTATGACTTTGCTCATTTGCTTATGATCTCAGAGAAACAGGGAGCTGTGGAAGCCTAAACTGAAGATTGTATCGATATGAGAAAAAAAAATTGGCAAACATAGAAGAAAATGGGAAACCGGAAGAGTCGCTTGATAGTAAATACTTCGTAAATAACTTTTTAGTGACTGGCTCCTCTTTCCGTGTTGGTAAAAATCATCATATGGTTGGTTTCAGGTGTTAACACTCGATGTTTGAATGACTGATGGTCACTAAAATTAAACACGTCATTATATGAGTTTTTCTATTTTATTTTCTATATTAAATCGATATATATTTGAGCGTTACCCGGATCCTTTGCGCCCTGGTCAGCTTCATTTTGTGAATGAACGGATGTGGATACTCCTGCGTTGCCGAGTAACCGTCGTCGATCCTCTCCATGGCGCGAGGTAAACTGGAAAAGTTTATTAATTTTCTTAAAGGAATTTTAACACTTAAAAAAGTAATTTACACTCCCTGAGGGGTTGATTAAAAAGTTACATAAAGCTGTCACTTCCCCTGTTTGCTTTTATTTTAAATTAAAAAGTTAATTAAAGTGCCTCGCGCACTCTATTAAAAAGAGCAGTTAGCTAGTAGAAGCCAAACGCTCGCAGCAAAAACATAAGACGACAACCATCTAAAAACCAACTTCTCCGGTCCTTCTCCTCCACATGGCCAAATAAACGCCACAGCAACGCCACCCAGCCTCATTTAAAGCTTCGCCTCACCCCGTCCGTCCCCTACGTAAGCTCACAGCCCGGCCCACCAGCAGGACAGCCAAGTCGGACCAGACAAACCGGTCGGAAAGCATGTATGGAATTGTTATTAAAAAAGAAATAAAAATCTGTGTGTGGGGGGGTGTGTGTGTGTGTGACAAATTGAGTGTTACCATACGACTGTCAAAAAAGTGACAAGTGATGTCATACAAAAAACCAAAACAAATTTCAGTAATTTTAACACATCTAGATTAACTTTAATAAATATAACCATAAAGTGCATGCGCAGAACCACCGCTCGAATCAGGATTGTCTCTCCCTCGAGGATCTCATCATTTGGATATTTACCAGATTTTTACCAGTCCTAGCTTTTTCATTTGCTACTTGTGACTCTTATACCAGTATGCTAGCTGGCTAAAGCGGGATTTATACTAGTCTCAGGTTGGGGTGTGCAGATGTTGGACAAGGGATTTAAACACATTTAGACAGTGTGCGAGACTGGGTGAATGAAGCTGGTATTACAAAACGCTCCGACAGCTCAGTTAGAGGAGGAAGGTGCTGTGTAAGCACCAGTCCCTCAATCTCTCAGAAGGATGAAGTCTGCTCAGTCCTGAAGATGTGCAGTGGAGGAGAGAGTGTCCAGATGTGTAACTTTGTGTCACTGTGTGGCACGGCAGCTGCTCCCTGACAGAGAAGAAGGCTCTTTAAACATAATCTCTGTACCAGTAATGCGGACGATGCTACCCTCTCTGTGTGTCCTCTGTGCTGTTTGTAAATTTAATGCACACTGTGTGGCAGTACTGTGATAAGATGAAGATACCTGTGAAGAAGACTATATTTAATATGTTTTGGCACATTTCTGAATCTCAGATGTTACATTAAGAGCCAAGCTTTCATGTTTATTCACTGATGACTACCAAACGCTGTGAAAGCCTCATGGCCTCTGGGGTTTCTGCCATACCTGATCCTTCTGTTCTGGGTGCTGATAAATCCACACCCACAAGAACAAGCAAAAGGAATGGAGGAATGGAAAAGTTTGGAATGAGGCAAAGACGGGAGTTGAAATTCACTGCTGGCTGAGCTGAACTTTTATTTTGATACTTACTTCCTGTAATTGGCTAAATGTTGATACAAGCGCGTTGTAAAGGCCTGCTTTCAAAACAGGCTCATAAATGTTATTCACCAAGACGGCTCTGTGTGAAGCCTGAAGCATCCATTCAAAAATTATTTACTGGTATCATTTATGTTATATATATGTATTTCTTATTTTCCCTTTAAACATATATGATTTAACAAAACACACATTTTTAATCTTCTCATCAGGGACCTATAAGTATATGTCCTGATAGCCAGCAGACACACACCCACGCATCCTGCTCACTACAGCAGGTGGTGAGCCCACGTCTCCTCTTCAGGCTGGGCCCGGTTGGGTCTCATGGGGTAAGACCCTGGCACTAGGCACTCTCCCTTGAGCTCCCTGCCAGGCCTGGCTCCAGGATGGGGCTTCAGTGGTTTTCTGAATCCCTCCACCAAGGTGTGGGGAAAGAAGCCAGTTGAGTGTGTACATACATATATAAGAGGTAGAATGTGAAGCCCAAAGTGGTCCAGGTGGTAAAAGAAGGATTAGGAGCTAATGTGATGTTCTTTGGTTTTACTCTGTTAGTGTTTTTGTTAGTTCCTGCAGCACAGTCAGGTATATCAAGAGTATAGAGGAGTTCTCCTGAGACAGGCTGTCACACAAGGAGAGCTGGATGGGGCTGTAGAGCGACTAACCCAGCAGGAGCTTCTGCTCCAACCAGTACCTTCATTTACACCAAAACAGCTAAAATGAATTCAAAGTGGTTTCTGCTTCTGAACCGGAGACTAATCTCGCTGAAGGATCTTTTAAAACCAGTTACATTAAAGGAATATCTTTGCTACCTCTGTGAATTCATGACTGTGGTTCAGGTTATTTATTTCCAGGATCTCTGAAAACATTCAGGACAGTGGGACTTAACTGAGAGTGATTAACATTTGAAGCCAACCCCAGTATAAATCCAGAAATCCTTTAAAGTGTTCTTTATGACTATGATAGACAAACATTTGAAAAAACCAAAAAGAGACTTGGGAGGCTTTGTGACATCTCAGAAAATCCAACAAACTAAATCAGATTCAGACCTTTTGAACTGGGTTTGTGGACAGGGTGCGGTAAATATCCAACTAAAAACAATCTTATCGGCCGTGCCTTCAGGTGTGCATTTTTCTCTTGCAACCAGTCATATTGTGTAATATCATATCACTCTGACATATTAAACAACTCTCGTGCTTATGGCTGAAAAATGTCATAACTGAGCAAATAAACTGAAGTTTTTCCCTCCAGATTTAAACATGTTGGACAAGAAGATCCAAAGTCTGACATGGTCCCCAGTAGTTCACACCTAAATCACCAAAAACATGAATGGTAAATGGCCTGCATTTGTATAGCGCTTTACTTAGTCCCTAAGGACCCCAAAGCGCTTTAGTCATTCACCCATTCACACACTGGTGATGGCAAGCTACACTGTAGCCACAACTGCCCTGGGGCGCGAGGCTGCCGCCACCGGGCCCTCTGACCACCACCAGTAGGCAAACACGGGGTTAGTATCTTGCCCAAGGATATTTGGCATGCAGCCAGGAGGCAGCCTGGGATCGAACCCCCGACCTTCAGATTAGTGGCTGACCTGCTCTGCCACCCCTACAGCCTTCATTAGAAGTTTTATAGTTTAGTTTCTGTGTAATTCCACTGAACATTAAGTATCTTCATGAAACAACTTACCAAAAAAACCACTGCAAAAATAATCAAACATCCAAACTCATTTGAATTCAACCAATAAGGATTTATTTCCTAGAATATTTTCATAGGGAAAAAACAAATCTGCATAAATTAAACAAACCTATAAATTAAACAGGTGAGTAAATGCTGTGGGCTAGCTTGGTGAGTTCATGTTAACATAATGAAGCGTTCACAACAAACTGAACGACTGATGGAAGAAAAACAAAAAAGAAAACTACTCTACTATTCATGAGAAATGACCTCCTCCCAGGGACTCCCTCGGGAGTTACAGGTAACACTCTGCCATTAGTGATGTTTACCCTCCAAAAATAACCTTGTCGATAATCTTGTATTTTTAGCATGTGAAGTATGTGTCAAGTGAAATTACAGTAGTTGAACAGAAGTAAATATGATGATCAGCTGGCTTTAAGAAAAGAAGAACGTCAGAGGTGACGGCAAACGTAAGCAGAGCAGCTGGCGGAAGTAACGTTTCTCTGATAAAAGGCAAATAGTGTATGTGTGTGTGAGATGAAACCCTGGCGGTGCCATTTTAGCTGCCGCGCTCGAGCCTGGATCTGCTGAGGACGGGAAAAAAAGCCAGCTGGATTTTCCTCCATGTCAGCTTTGCCGGGCGGCCTCGGTGGTGCGGCTCAGGTGGAGTATTTACAGTATCTAACCTCTGAAGGTCAACATATCAATCCTTTGCATGCACACGTGGTCCTCTTCACAACACCATCCCTCCTCCCATGATCTCCATCCTCTGTGGAGAAGACAAATGTGGGTACAGTGAGAGGCAGTAACCAGTGTGACAAAACACCGCAGGGACCTGTGTGACAACTGAAACACTCAAACTGGGAAACACTACTCGGTTAAACTAATTACCCATACTTAATTAATTGGCAGTTAGCTGCTGGTTTCAAGCTCTTATAGTCAGGAACACGTGGCTGTCACTGTGACAGGAAAATAAAGAAGCCTGAAACACTGCGAGCTGGAAAATGAGTGGACACTAGAAGGAGTTTTTTCACTAATAGTGTAAAATACAGACAATGTTTAACCTCGTTTAGCTCTTTTCCCCATACAGCCGACATCTGAAGACCTCCCCTCTGACACCTCAGCATATATCAATAAAAAGGTGCTTTGACCACCGTTAGAATATTTTCTGGGTTTTTTCTGGGTAGCTCCACAGGCAGACACCACCCTCACTAACTTCTGATGCAAACAGTCATTCATATCTCCCGTAAACAGGCCTTAAATATGACATAAACCACTCAGTGATGAAAAGAGCTTCAGATGTTACTCCAAGTCTGCTTTCAAGGGGTAAAGAGGTAAATGATGCCCAAGTTGGACTGTTTTCTAATTCACACAGGCCTACACACCAGTTAGCAACCATCAGGCAACCTTTCCCAACTGGTTGGGAAGTGGTTGCAGGAGGTTGCTGGGTAATACCAAGTGAAACTGGTAACAAAGTTACTTCCGGCTGTGCACTTATACAAGCGGTTGCCATAGCAACTAGCTCCGTATGTTTGATTCAGGGACATTGCATACTCTTCCTGAGGGAAATCCAGAAGGATGTGCATCTCCTCCCCAGAGCACATCAGGGAACTTTTGCTTACTGCACCTAAAACCAACTTGCAATCATTTTACTTGCAAGCAGACCTGCAAATGATTCAGTCACACTGTGAAGGAAGGAAGGAAGGAAACAGACTCTCAGCATTAACTGTTTGATGTTTATGTGCAGTCACCCCTCAAAGGCCCACTCTGAGGTATTTTAACATTAAAAAGGTAAGATTTTATTTGTTCCTGCATGTTACAAAGATGTTTCTGACGACCAAATAAATACATCATTGATAACGCAAGGTGTCTTCCATGACCTCAGGAGAATTTGAAACTAAGCCAATTCTGCCCCCTACTGAGCTAGAAACAGTAGTTCAGCAGGTTGAGGATCGTGACACGTCTGTTTTATAAGAACTTAATGAAGAAGCCAAAAAGCCTGAAAACATGAAAAAATTACTTTACAGACCAAACCTACTGGGCCATTTTTCAGGTATTGTGTTTCTGGCAGACAGCGCAGTGGTTCACACATTCACAGAACAAGTGAAGGGTCACCACTTCCACACACATCCCTTCAAAGGCTGCATTAGAAAGAATCTGCCAAATCAAACATGTAGCGCTGCTCACAGCAGCTTTTATCAACAAACAGTCCGATGAAGCCAAAAGCTGAGCTAATGGAAAGCTTGTGTCAGACTCTGTACCTCATTTTATTGGCTGTATTTTTAACTAGAATTACTCAAAATGTGAACAAAGTGTGAAAATCTGCTCAGTGGCAGATTGTACTGCTCCGTCATGACAAACAATGAGGTGTTTTTATTTTCCCCTGTAAACAAACCACTTACAGCTTTCCCTTTTTATTTGTAAGCAGGGGGTCCACAGAAATTTGGGGTAATGAGCTGCAGAAACCTTTATCTAATTTAATAAAGTTTAAGCCCAAACATCGGCTGTGCTGGTGGATTTCTTTGTGGACAAACTGAGACAAGTTTTATAAATATGAATGTACTTAAACTTTACACTTAAACAGAAGGGACAATTCTAAAGGTTAACATCATCATTTATTATCATTTTTTACTATTACTACCATTATACCCATTCTTATTACTACTATCATTATTATTAATATTACTACTAAAAACACTGGGTACCAGCAGTGCTACCTGTCAGCCTCCTAGTACACACATCTATGGTATCAATTATAGAATCTGCATCTCAGCCCTTGTTCAAGTCATTGCATATACAAGATGTACAGAAAACTTGACCTCTGGCCTTCAGGTCAAGGTCAAACTCATCTTAGATTTTTAGTAGATACAGTTAGGGTATCAATTTGAAGAACAATTTATCCCTGCTGCACGTTTACAACCTTACCTGCGGCGGATCTATGAACGCCAGCCAATCGGACGAGTGTGTCGGGAGCAGTCCCATCGACTGACACTTGTAGATGGCCAGCGCTGAGCCCAGGAGGTTTCCGATCAGGTAGACGAGGCCTTGGAGCCACTGCTGGCTGGAGCTCTCCAGCAGCTTGAAGGCTGAGGCGGAGAGGATGAAAGGAGCAGTTAGCATCCGGTCAAGAACATAAACGGTGTCTGAGCGCTGGATACTCACTGGCAGACATGGACATGAGAGCCTGGATGGGCCTCCAGGCCATCATGCACACCATCATGATGGGGAAGATGGAGATAGTGTTGCCCGACATGTACATGATGAACAGGTTCATGGGGATCTGCTTCAGGGGCCCAAGGGCCACGTCCCAGCACCTCTGCACCACAGCAAGACGAGAGAGTGGGCGGGGTCAGGCCAACTATCACATGTTTGATTTAAATCCCTGCTAAAGACCCTCTTACGTCCACCCAAAACTAAGCCTCGCTTTCTTTACTGAGCTCTTTTCTTTTCATTCTAAGCAGATCACCTTCATTCTAACACTCTTGTGAGGAAACATTTTGACTGTAGTCCTATCGTTTTAAATGTCCTATCAAAATAAAAGCGACTGTCTTTAAGGCACCTATTCCAAAGTACGGGCTGACCGCTCATTGTGAGAAGGCACATAGACTCTCCTCTGTGCCAGTTCCAAAATCCACATCCAGTTTCTGCCCAAAGTACTGATTCCACATGTTTGACAGAATAACTATGTACACCATGGTTATTATAGTCATTATAAAGCTAGTACAAAAACTATAAAACTACAGTAAAAACAAAATCTGGATGGTCACTATAAAAAGATTTGTTATTGTGTTTATTTCTCACAAAGTAAAGCATAACTAATTCAGCAATGGTAGCTTCACCTATGAAGTTAAATAGACATTAAATCCACAGACTGGTGGTTGGGACCATTCGAACAGGAGGGAAAATGTGTGTATCTGGAGCTTTTCTCACCTTCTCCACCAGGTTCTTGTCAGTCTCCTGGATGCTGGTGTCGGGGACCGGTTTCTCAGAGTAGCCGATGGGGTAAACCACATCTCCCTGACCGCCCTGCCGGTCACCGCGGCTCCTGCAGCGGGAATAAAAATGACCAGATTTAACCTTTATTCACCGTCTCATAAGCTCTGCCGTTTAATTTAATATCAGCATTTAAACCACTCAAGACAAGAGTGTAAAGCCCACATGCACACACTGTGAGGACGCCCAGGTAAACAAAGAGAAACTGGATTAGGTGATTTCTAAAAAGTTTGGAGGCAGAAATAATCTGTAGTTTAGGCGGGACATAAGTAAAAGGTTGCTAGTTTAAGTCTAGCAGGAGACACAAATGCCCTTTGGCGTTGAATCAAGATGAGCATTCGATGTACAACTTCTAAGTTTAGACAGGACACACTCCCAAACTGTTCACTGGGAATGGGACAATTACCTGCCAGGAAAGATTTTGAGCCATACTGAATGTAACACAATTACTTAAATTCTCAGTTTATGAAACTTTAAATAAAAGCAGCGACCTGTACTGAACTGAATGGACTTTTTTCAACTTTAATTACACCTGGAACACAGCAGTCTGGTAATGCAGGGAGGCAGAAATATTGAAAGGGACGTGCTGAAAAGTGAAACCATTACAGGATAACAGACTTGTTGTTTAATAATTCATTAAAGCCAGAATCATATCTTACATGTAAATTCGATCACCTGGACAGAGCTGTTACCTGCACTACTCTCACCTCTACGCCAGAGCTTTAGTCCACACCTCCTGGTGGTGTGGACAAATGTTCAGGGTACGTGTCAGTTTCCATTTACCTGGTGTTGCCCAGGCTCAGCTCCAGAGCCCACTTCATCCTCCTGGCACCGCTTCCTCCTCTTGTTGACAGAGCTCCTCCTCCTTGTCCTCCTGGAGACGCCATGGCAACCAACTACACTGCTGGACCTCGGAGACAGAAAGCACCTGCACAGATAGGATGCATAAATAACTGCAGACGTAAAAGGCTTGTGCAGCTTTCTGTTAAGCCAAAGACAAAATATGAGAATAAAACACCAGTCGATAAATGGAAGTCATTGATTTCAGACATCGAACAGGTTTCATCCTTTTAATCTTCCCCAAAAGGAAAACATTTTAACCACTTATTATAAAGTAATGTTACATTTAATCAGGAAAATAGAACCCACAAATCCATCAACACAGGCAACACTGCCTTAACACCACACAGCCACCTTTACTACTGCAGAAGCAGCAGCTATACAGTTGCTGTCACTTCAGACCTGTTTTAAATCTTCACAGAATAGATTAAAAGATGCTCAGTTGGTACCAAGAAGATGTTATGGACACCACTACACCACCAGCACCTGAACTGCAGATAAAGGCAGAATGGATCCATGCTTTCATGCTGTTTACTGGTAACTCTGACCCTACCATCTGAACGTCGCAGCAGAAATGGAGGCTTATCAGACCTGGCAACATTTTTTGTTGTCTAGTTTTTAAGTGCAGCACGGCATTTTCACTCAAAGAACTTGGCTCGCTACATATTTTCCATGCAAACTCTAGAGATGGTTGTGTGCCAGCAGATCAGCATTTTCTGAAATACTCAGACTAGCATGTCTTGCAGCAGCAAGCATGCCACGTTTAAAATCACTTAAATCAACTTACTTTCTTATCTGATGCTCAAGTTTGAACTTCAGCAGGACGTCTTGACATTCCTACTTGTCTAATGTATTGAGGGCAATGGAGAAAGAAAGGTGTACCTAATAAAGTGACCAGTGACCTGTCACCTTGTGTGTGTGTTTTAATGCTGTCAAATATCAAATCAAATCAAATCACTTTTATTGTCACATCACATGTGCAGGTACATTGGTACAGCACATGTGAGTGAAATTCTTGTGTGCCAGCTTCACAAGCAACAGAGTTGTGCAGAATACAATAATGTAAACAAGCAAAATACAAGAATGGCTACATCTGAAACTAATAAATATATGTACAATATATAATAGTATATGCATTTCTGGATGTGTATACTAATATTTTTCTACGTGTGTGTGTGTGTGTGTACACATATTTTACAAATTAAATAGAGTAAACAATAAATAAAAAATATAAAAAATAATAAGAGAAACAGAGAAGACCTTACTCTGCAACTAGCAGTGTGTGAACACACTGTGATCTCTACATGCTCTAACAGAGGAATGGCCCCTAAACAACATAAATTATTACTATCAGAGTTCCCAGTTTGTCTCCAACCTGTTCTTTCTGTAACAGATCGATCCTGGGATAACAGCCAGTTCTGTTTTTTCTGCAGATAAAATGTCGGAACAGCTTCGGTGTCTCTGCACCTGCTAACAGCGGCCACCTCTGTTGTTATAGACCTAAAACACTAAGCACAGTTTCCCGGAGAGCTAACATTAACGGTTCAAGTGTGTACTCAACACACTGCCAGCTATAAATACAAGCGAGCCGACCAGAAGCTAAGCAGGAGGTCACCAGCGCCTCACAACGCTGTCACTAAGCAGCACGTTATAGGTGAACGAGGCAGCGGAGCGTTATTTCAAAAAATGTTGTACCTTACAGAAACATCCAACACTCTCAGGAGCTTCTTTAATCGGTGTCGTTTTAACGGAAAGAGTCAAAGCTTCCGACGTACGCTCAGGTTTAGATAACCCCCTCGTCGCTCTCTCGACGTTTCCGGGGCTCTAAATGATGACGCAGTTTGCTGATACGGATATTACGTCATATGTCCGCTAAAATAAAATAAAATATTTCCTCAAGGGGAAAATATAATAATTAATTTTACTTTTTTAAGTTATAGAAAATAATTTGCGGGTTAAAAAAATTTACCATGTACGGAGAAGACTTAAAGTGAATATTCATTTAAATAACATGGATGGTTAATTGTGGCAAGACTATTTAATTTGAGGAAAATTGAACGGCAGTTTTTTCCCCCCAGGCGGTGTAGACAATATAATATATAATGTAGACTTCACATGCTTGTGATACCAGTGTTCTGTTTGTGGTTGATAGAGAAAATCCACAGAACAGTGTTAAAGGTATGGTGGGTCAGTGATTTTTTGTTTTATTTTGATATATTGATAATGTTTCTTGTCGTTTCCCGTTTAAATATTATATATTATAGTTTATTTAGCGAAAGCTTCACTGGAAGAACGTATAGAAAATATACAGAACCCATGTTTTTAAGGAGCAGATTTGGGAAAATTATGATTATTTCTCACTCAGCCGTTTAAGAGTTGGGAAGCACAGCGGTGTGGATTTTTTGCTTCACAGCAAAAAGGTCCTGGTTTAAATCCACCATAACCAGAAGAAGATAGATGGACATGTCCCACATGTTTTAGATTTCTTGACAAATTTGAACAATAAAAAAAAAGAAAAAAAAAAAAGGCAAAAACACTAAGACATAGGAACAATATCAAATCTTTATTCTCATTGCGTGTAGCTGGATTGCATTAAAGAACCTGTAAGCAATCTAACAGTTTAAACATCAATGTGCAATCTGTGCTGTCAGTTACAGGGAATGCTATTATATACAGATGAACTGACGTGTAAATAAAGCAGTGCAAACTGAACTGTGCAGAGTACAAGTGTTACATGTTACAGGCACAGTGGTTTCATACAGTGTGAGAGCATCATTAAGGCACAGGTAAACTCACCAGCAGGTTGGCAAGTGTACACAGCTCTTTACCTAAACATAAGGCTCTTTGTTCAACAGGCACAGTAGAAGTGTGGAAGTATGGCTGACTGCTTTCTGGATGGACGGTGGTTTATTCTCAGACCCTCACCACTTGTCGTCCTTTACTGGGCAACACTTCACGAAAGAGTTTAAAGTGCATCTTGTTTGTAGACAAACTGCAACTCCTGATATACAGAAGATGTGAACATTAAGGCCGTGCCATAAATCTGCAGCAGTTTGGCACTTAAGCAGTTTTAAACATGGATGACCCAAAAAATTAGCCCCAATAACAAACGTCAACCAGCTTAACCTTTGCTGTTTTACACCATCTTCTTAAAAACCTTTGGACTCTTGCTGCTACATCTGCTATTTTTACATCTCTGAGTGTGTGAAGCTGCGGGCAGCCAATTCTGGAGAGTGTTCCGGGTGATGAGCAAAGTTTCTGTTACAAAAAACCTCCTGGGTCTGTACATGAAGGCCAGTTTGTGTGTCTAACATTACCCACAAAGAAAAGAAGCTGCACTTCAACATTCCCGTCTCACTGGGAACTTCAGTCTCTAACCCCACTTCACAGGAGGGAGTAATAAAAAAAAATGCTGGTCATGGTGAGAATAAGGCAGATTTCATGTTACACCTGATATTCTGAAGTGCAACGTTTTATTCAGACAGCTGTGCGAAGGGAAGAACCTGAGGACAACACGTCCACTTCAGTCTGCACGTCTGTGCTGAGTGTCCGTGTCACTTGTACAGGCTGAGCTCGGGGCTGTGGTACAGGCACATGTACGAGTCGCAGAGCAGGCGACGCGCAGCCTCCCTCAAGGAGCTGGGGTCCACTCTGCTCAGCTCCTCCTCTGACAAGCTCAGGTAGCGGCCCACCTCGGGACAAGCCTTCACTTGGGGGATGTTGAAGCCGTTCTCTCCACCTGTGTGAGAGCACATGGAGAAACGTGAGCGCTTGCTCCTCGCTGGCTGAATGTAAGATTCGGTTATCGTGTTTGAGTTTCACCTTCCCGATCCGCCATGCTGTCGAAAAACAGCCAGTCGGTGTCGAGGGGCCCGTTCTTGACGAAGCTCACGTAATGGCTCGTCTCGATGCACGTCACAGCGAAGAGAGACATTCGCTGTCGCGTGCAGTGCAGGGGGCCTGTCCACTGTTCCCCGGGGACGCCAATCTTCACCGGGCTGTGGGACGCTCGTTTCCTGTGACTGTGGACCTGGTGATCAAAGTCAATGAGTAAAAAACACAGACTGTATATAAAAGGCGGCAGCAGCTACCATGAAGCCAACCACTGAATCACAAGTGCCCATACTTGGATGACAGAGTGGAGTGCTGAGATTATGTGAGGAGCAAGCAGCAGCATCTAGCAGTTACAGTTATAAACATATCTGATATTTAGTGCAGAGTAAGACACAAAATAAGAGTGCTTATTTGGCAGCCAACTTTCAGCACAGGGTACAATCTTAATCTGGTATCATGTACAGAGTACCGAGCGAGTCTACAGAGTATCAGCGATCCAGAAAACCACAACACTGGGCTGAATTAAGCTGGACTGCTGCAGACGATTCCATCTTTAAAGCAGAGGCTCTTTGGTGCATGTCTCTATAAACCTGAAGCAGTGAAGGGCTACCTGAACGTTGCAGGTCTTGCAGTACTGTTTCAGATGTCCAGGAGTGATGTCTACATCATCGTAACACTGCAGACACTCCCACTCGGCTACAGCCTGACAGATAGTACACTGCCTCAGAGCTGCAAGAGAAAGGAGAACATAAAACTTAAGCTACTTCAAATCTTCAATGAGCAGGAACAAATCGCTCCCTGTGATCGTCCTTACTGTCATCCAGCAGGTCTGTGATGTCCAGGCTGAGGGTCGGCAAGATGGCGTCAAACATTTTGAAGTCTTTCCCGAACCTCGGCATGAGCAGCAAGAGGCAAGAGGGAGCCTGGTGGGCACATCAAGCCACACATAAGAAAATATAGCAACTCCTTTTTACTCATATTGATGTGAAATCTCTGGCTTATTTCTATCACCTCAACAAACTTGAGGCCGGAGTGGAGAAAGGAGGACTCCAGCAGGGTCTGGACGCTGGCGACCCTCATGGATGACGCTGAGGAGAGGGGGATCGGGGAGTTGACTGGGGAGAGAGCCTCGGGCGAGGAAGGAGAGGGGGTAAGGGCAGGAGGGAAGAGCTGATAGAGGTGACACTCCTGTGGCTGCTGAGACATCGATCTGAGGAGAGGAAGAAGGCAGGGAATTAAATATGTAGAATGAGCTCAAGATTTAGGTGATGATCAGGCCTCAGCTCCTCTAACTCGAGCTACTGAATTTGACCTTTAACTGCTAAACCTTTAACGTTCGATACATTGTTGTGGAATTCATAAACAAATATTACCTCCTGAAGCATGTGGTTTTCTGTGTGGTGCAGCCCATCCAACATGTCTATGCTTCAGGTTTTATCAATGAAACACCAGCGTGTGTGTGTACGGTTTTTAAATGCAGTCTGCAAGCCAAGCTTGTGAGATCTAGCTGTCTAATTATGCTGCCCTCTGGCTGCACTGTGGATCATGTCTCGTTCAGTGTTGCTTTGTTATTGTTTCCCTCAAGACCTTGTTTAACACCAGAACAAAGCCACTGGGTGCAATCCTAAAACACTGACAGAGCAGGCATTACAACAATGACCACCTTTGATGCTTGGCTGTGTAAGCATATAGTTATCCATAAATATTTGGATAATAACAATTTTCCTTGTAGTTTGTCTCTGCACGCCTTCACAGTAGACTTTAAATCAAACAAGATGTGAGCTAATTTCCAGCTTTAATTCAAAGGGTTCAATGAGAGTATTGCATTAACTCTTTAGGACCTGCAGTCATTTTTACCCTTCAGCTATAAAAGACTGATGGGGTATTGTCATTACCCTGCCAACGATAGACAGGCGGGCGGGCCGCGTGGTCACGATAACTCAAGATCAGTGCAACACAGGACTTTCAAATTCATAAAACAGGTGCATCTATTAAAAAACACTGGCAAGTTTGAATAACAGTGACCTTGAAGTCAAGGTCAGAGGTCAAGTTTGAGATCCGTTGAGTCACTGAAGTACATAAAAGGGAGGTGAAACACTTCATGGAGCTCTAAGCAAATAACAACATGGACAAGCATGAAAACACTGAACGCAGTCTTCACAGGGACACTATAGATACAAGAGGCAAGTCAAATAGTTTTAGGAAGAGCCACAGTCTGTTTGACCTCCAGGCTGGAAGTCCCTTTTCCTTTAGTTAGATTTAGACAGTGTGAACTTCAACAACAACAAACAACAACCAGGCAAATATTTCCATCACCTTTGAACAAAAGTGAACTGGTGGCAGGTTGTGTTCTCACAGAGGAATGCATGAAATGTAGAAGAGCGACAGTGTTGGAAAAACGTCATCCAAATTCAACTTCCAACCGCGTCGATGCAACAGCTAACCTGTGTGTGTGATAATGACTGTGTGCAGGTAATCTGGGAACAACAGTCCAGTGAGAAACTGTCCATGCAGACAAAAAGAAAAGAAAAAACAGCAAGTGTCGGCAACATTACCTGATCTTGAGAAGCGGCTCGACTCGGAGAAGCTGGAAAAGCTTGTTGAGAAATTCTTCAGGATCTGACAGAAAGAACAAGAGAGGTATGACAGCATTCCTCGAAGTCTTTAACTATGTTTGCAGCACAGTCCCTGGTGGAGGAGAACACTTGCATACCTTTCTCCTGGTTGGTGAAGCCCATATCACTGTTCGCAGCTTCCAGCAGTCGCCTCAACGCCATTGTCTTACTGGCACACACATAGCCGTACCTTTAAAAACACGGCAGCACAGGAGCGCCTCAGACACGTCACACAGATATATAACAAGAATGTGAGCACAAACTAAAGTTATGAGCGCTTCAGCCTAGCGACACGTGAACATGTGGTGTTTAATGACTGCAACCTTTTGGGCCTCCTATTAGAATGACATTTGTGTTTAACGACCACAAACAGAACACTGGATTAAACTCCACATGCTTGTGATACCAAAGGTCACTATTCTGGATAAGTAGCAGTAGTGTTAGTACTGTTATCAGATAACCATGGCCACTGACTCGTGTTTTAAAGCCAGTCTCAAGTGGTCACTAGAGAAACTTCAGTTTTTGTTGTAGAGATGGTGACAACAGAAACTGATAGTAAGGAGACAGGAAATGGGCACAACAGTCCCTCCATCATACCTCCCCATTCATTTTAACCAAACAATGACCAGTGACAACAGCACAGACCTCCGCAGTGGGTTGACAATGTCGCAGCGTAGAAGGTCCTGAGCCTGACTGGAGCTCTGGTCGGTTTTAGGGTCGGTGGGCCAGAATAACACACAGTCAGCTGAACTGCAGCAGGAAAACAGACTGTGGAGACAAAAGCACACAGGTGGGGTTTAAAACAAGCAGCTGGGTGGAATCTTGGTGCACCCCCTCATTTAATGCCAGGCTCCTTCATTTCTACCTGTAGTTAGATTAGTTCAGCAGTGGTGAATCATCCATCCTCACGTGCACACTCTCAATGCAACAAATATACATCATGCAAAAAATATTAAAAGTGAGAATTATTAATAATTCATTTGGGGCATCATGTAGCCCACAAAACTGGCAAAGCTATAATTTGTTTATCTGCGTGACGGCTGCATAAACAAAGCTTTTTTTTAAACCAGATATCTTTGTCCAGAAGGAGGAAACTAAAACTCTGTGCAAAAAGAAATCGAACCAGTGAACCGCTGCAACTGTCTGGTGTGCAGGGATGCTTGGGTTCAGCTGTGCTTCACCGATCAGCCTGTTAGACCACTTCACCATTTGACTGAGCGATATTCTGTTCTTTACATGTAAATATCCAAACCAGGACACCAAGAAGAAAAAGATAAGAACGATTCAGTAAAAGCGCAATAAAATAAAATCATCATTGTTTTTATCAACGTGGAAGAAAAGAAGCCTTCTCAAACATTCTTGCACACAGCTTCACAATAACTGCTCCAAGATATTTATAACACTGAACATATTCCACAGTCGGACATGTGACATCATATGCGAGTGCACTTTCATGTCTTTGCTTTTGATATGTTCAACTGAAGGTAGCAGTTTTAGACTGCTGACCTTCCTCTAAGTCCCTGGTTTCCACGTGGGCGGAGTTGTGAGATGACGGTCTTAGTCATATCTACTCTCTTCCTCATCCAGCAGCAGAAATAAGCCTGTCACATGCATCACTTCTAATGGTCACATTTAATATGTATTGTATTGTATGTACAGTATTGTAACAGTATACACAGCAGAGGCACAGCATGTCTGCTGTAGATCACAGTGACAAAAAACATTCATTATCAGCCTTTTTGTGAACCATCTGAAAGATCTGGTATAAATCTGAAAAACCAGCTTTTGTCAAAACAACATATTTACACCAACAGTCTTCTTTCTATGAGATGTAGGACAGTAACTAATGTCTCAGATGTTACCTGAACAGCGTGGCATCCAGGTAGCAGGAGTTGAGGTGACCCTGGATGCCTTTCTTCCAGCCCTGGTAGAGCTCCCGGGCCTCATCCCCCTCCACAGGAGGAGTGTGCTCCTCCACGCGCTCACTGCCCCACTCTGCAAAGGCTGGCAGCCACAGACACAGAAGATGGTATTAGATATCAGAGCGTCATAAATGCTGCTTTAACAGCGATCATCAGCACGTAAGCAAAAATGAGACAGAGAGCTTTGACGGCGAGGTGCTGGCGTGGCCTTGTGTCAGATTACAGCCTACTTTACCTATAGAGTTGCATCGCTCCACTTGATTGACAGGCATCTCGGGGGCGGGGAATCTGGAGTCCCGTCTACAGTTGCGAAGCTTTACGAAAAGCCCCTTGTTGGCCGGGCAACGAAAGTGACGCTCCCCGAGGTAACTGCCATCCGTTCCAGCAGACAGCTCCTGTTCCTGACACACACACACACACACACACACACACACACACACACACACACACACACACACACACACACACACACACACACACACACACACACACACACACACACACACACAGAGTGGGGATTTATTAGCCTATTGCAAACCAGCATGATAGGAGGTCATTAAACTAATGGAGTGAAACCTGTGACCTGCTCCAGGCAGGCAGCCTGAGCCCTACGTACTGACCTGCCTTGCAAATCAAAGACATCCTCCCTCTGGGGCTCATATCACCCCCCTGTGTGATATGCGGCATATTTGTGCCTAGAGCCCACACATCAAACTCCAAGTTTCCTCTGCTGCTGTAACAAAGTATTTGATTCAGGTGTTGATGGTAAAAATGAATCCATTGGAACAATATACTGGAAGAAATCAGTTTCTGTACTGATGCTTGATGCGCCATTACAACTGCTATAGATTAAAAAACAAACAAACAATTAATGTAGCTGAAGCTGTAACCTCTGTAACAAAAAGGTGAAACCACAGCACAAGTGCCAAAAACTGCAGTACCTCTAATGCCCACTTGAGGCTGTCTCTCAGGATGAGTCAGTCCCCACAGACTCCTACATAGCAGATCTATCTCTATAACCTTAAGCTAATCTATACTTGGAGTGATTCATAGTCACATGGCCACCAGATACCACAGACAGTGAGCAGCATACTGCAACTTCAAGTGCAGGGGGCTAAGTAGTTGATGAGTTCCTGATGCCTTCATCTCTTCTTTTCAGTGCATGTGTAGGTCAAACATTTGTATATCCTCTTTTGAATCTGCGAGTTCAGCAACTCAAACCCTGCTTTGTTTGACCTATTTCACTCTTAATGGGACGATAATTTACAAAATGGACATCATGTTGTAGTAATTCAAACTCCTAACTAAAGACTGGGCCCATGAACCCGCCAGGTAAAAAATTGCTGAGGTCATGGATCAAGTGACAAGAAAAATATATACAGAGTATTTATGTAATAGGAGCTGTCCTCCAAAAACGCAGCATTAAAGCACTTCTGCAGAGGCTTCTCAGACCACCTGCAGCCAGCAGAACACAGAACAGGATCAAGAACAGGCAAGACTTTATCAGGAATCAATCCACAAGAACTGCCAACAGTTTCTTTGAAAAGAGAACATGCAGAAACATGAATGCTTGGTATGAAAGGTATCCTTTAACAAAGAGCGAATGATCTTAAGTGTAAACAAACTGCGGCTTCCTTTTCCGTTGCCCTCATAAAAGTTAACAGGAAGTTTGTGTAATAATGAAAAAGGATATGTGGTGACAAATGTGGTGATGGAAATAACCCGTTTTTGTTTAAATAATAATGCTAACACGACTTTACCGGCATAAGAAAACAATGATTCAGTTATAAGTAGCAACTGCTTTCAATCCGTCTGGGAAGTAAAAAACTGATGTAGAAAACTCTGTATGAGTGTACAACCTCAATAAGGGAATAAAAACTGAGGCACAAACTGTCCTTACCAGTTCGATTCCTGCCACTGGCTCTGAAATCCCGTTTATCCATCCAATCCAGCGGATAACTCCAAACAGCGGCGGATCATTCACTTCAACCATCGACCCGACCTCCAGATTGCTGCCCGATCCTGCCTCTCCATTCTCTGCTGCGTCGTCACCGTTACCCGGAGCCCTCAGCGGTGAGGCGGGTCCGTGAGTACCATTGGTGTGCTGCTGCTGGCCGGCTGTCAGGCCTTGCGGTTTGGGAGGGGGTAGAGGAGGAGGGGGAGGAAGCCCGGGTTTCTGGGTGGGTTTTGGCAGAGGCAGAGGGGGAGATTTAAGTGCTGGTTTGATTGGGGGCATCAGGGCTATCTTTGGTGCAGAGGCAGGCGGCGATACAGGGACTGATTTAGTAACTGGGGGGAGTGCCACCTTCAGGACGGTTCTGGAAGATTTCTGAGTGGGGTTGGTTCGATGGGACTTTGGTTCTGAGGACGCAGAAGTGAAGATGTTAGACGTTTATTTTTACTGTTATGCTCCTGCAACGCTTCGTCTCTACAAAGCTCAGGTGTAAACACAGTTGTGTCCACATAGCCCTCATTCACGTCCACTCGGCCCTTATGACAAAACACAATTCCTTGTTTTGACTGCGTTTTCATTTGGTTCAGTTACACATCTCTGTATTGCTTTTACTTAGTGATTGTTGGTGTTAATTGTTTCTTTTCTGCAAGATGTTTATAAAAAGGTGAGGTCAAAAAAAAAATGTGGCAAGTGACCCATTACAAGCAAAAACACTTCACAATTTGATGTAAACTTGGTAAGTGCCTCCTTCAAAGTTGTCATTTGCTGCTTTCTAGCTCTTCTAGCATAAAGAAAAAAGACAGCGACTTATCGAGCTTCGTTTCATTTTAGGAAGTGTATTGATTCACAGTTCATTTTAATTCCATATTTATTCATATAGTGCCAAATCACAAAAACAATATTGCAAGTGAAAGAGCCTACAATAATACAGAGAAAACCCCAACAATCATATAACCCCTCTGAGCAAGAGCTTTGGCAAAAGTGGGAAAGAGAAACTCCCTTTTAACAGGAAGAAACCAGAACTGCTGTCAGGTCGATCTGTGCACGTTAGGTGGACAGAAAAGAGGCACTTGTCTTTTCCCTCTTGGTGACTTCAGTTTATGAGGGAAAAGCAAAATTATTTCATCACCTCATGTAAACAGTTTAAACGTGTCTTAGTAAACCAATGAAAAGAATCCCCCTTAAGACACTGTGTGGTTATGTAGGCCCAAGGTTTATATGGTTGACGTGATGCAGGTAACACAAAAGTAATACAAGTATTGTAATGACTTACTTTCTGTAATGAAAGAAAAAAGCTAGATTTGCGTAGTTTGTAAAAGTTAACAAAGTCAGGTGTAATACAGGGTTTTTTGTTTGTGTTTCTGACTCAACCACAGAATCTAAAAATGGAAGCAGTGCTGAAAAAGGCACAAGGAAATTACCTTGATGTGGACAGCTGCCAAATTTAGGCAGGTTAGCCTTATTGTTTCTATGTTTCTCGGTCTATTCTCATTTGACCGTATTAATTGTGGAAAAATACTGGAACTAAATCTGCCATTTTTTAATTAAATTTTTCTATATAGAAGTCAATTTATGTTAAGAAGAGTGATTAAAATCTAAAGTTTAAAATCTAAATTTGTTGAGTTACCTGAAATAACTGAGGCCTGAACTTTCTGAGTGTAAACAGCTGCTTTACCTAAGGAAACCTTGTTGACTGACACCAGCGCTCCATAAAGGACTGAAGGAATGTGGCAGAGCTTCTCTCCCTTGTAAGTCCCGTCCCAGCTACCATCAGGAGTGTCCTAATGTACATAACACAGAGTCAAACATTAAATGCAAATAGAACGGCTTCACCATTACACTGTATAAGACCGTCAAAGCGAGGGAAAATATTTTTTGCTAACAGTTAAAACATGTCCTATTTTCTACAAAAAAACAAAACAAACAAACAAACATCTTCTCTCTCTCATGGGTCATACTGACCAGAATGGCTCCCACGTACATTCCTGATGAGGCCCGGCCTGGCAGGGGCCCACAGAACACCACTTCCCCTGCACAGACTTTGTCATCCAGGGGGAAACACACACGCTGACCAGGGCGAAACAGCGGGGGTGACGCAGGGCCTCGGACATGGTTTTGAGCTGTGATGGGTGCTGAGTCTGCAGTTCGTGGAAGGATGCTAAAGGGGGACACCTGAGAAGAGCTGTTGGGTGGATGCTGGTGGAAACTAATGTGACGACTGTGCTGGTGCTGCTGCTGCTGGGGCGGCAGCTGAAAATGGTTTGGGCGGCCATTGCTGCTATGGTGACCGTTGCTGCTGCGGTGTTCTCGCTCACGGGGTCGCTGGTGTCCCTCGGAGCTGCTGGACCACTGGCGGGGCCTGATGTGACTGGCCGGGACGAAGAGGGCGCAAGCTTCGGGGCAGGTGAATAACCTCTGGCCTTTGTAAGTGCCGTTGCTTTTTCCCCTACCCACCGCTGAGCCCTGGAGGACAATCACACACACAGTTAACATAGTTACACTGCAAGTGACACAGCAACTCAGCTCCTACATCTGTGGTTTGTATATAAACCTATGATTTGATTCCCCGGATATTTTGGTGCAGTTTTATGCTCGCAAACTTTGGAGCTTTATGTATGCAGTAATTGTGATGATTGTGCCAGCCACTGATTATTGTTGGCAATGGCACTCCCTGATGGCAGCAGCCTCCCCATCAGGACAGCAAACTGTAGGAAAAGTGTGAATTAATGAGTTACATTATTTATTTTTATGAACTTCCAAATGTTTCTTTTCAGATAAATGTAGCTTTGGTTAGTCTCCACCCTGTTCATTTTAGCTTTTATTTATTTATTTTGTTTTTTAGAAATGTTCAATAGAACACATTTAAGAAACTAATAACAAGTACTACAACATAAACACTTGAGTTAAAGTCACACCAAAGCCTCCTCACACAGGTTGACATAATTATCTGAAGAGCGTTCATGTGTACTATTGTTTTATTTTAGTGAGTACACATCTAGTTTTTATTTGTATTTCTGATACCTGTATCTTTTTGTCATATTTCATTTTAGTAGCTACAAGTCAAAGTCAGAGTCAACTTTACTGCAGCAGACATGAGGACTGCACAGTGGACTCAACAGCTTTACAAATATGAAAACACAGCACAACAGCAATGAAGGTTAGTCATCATATGTGAATGTCTGTACTGATGAATATTAAACTAAAGTTATGCAAACAAAACTATTGCACAAGCCAGCAACAGTTAAAAAGGAAGCATTGTGGAGGATGACTGTGTGTTTTCATGTATACAAACAATTATAGGATTGTGTGTCTGTAGTGCATGATTATGTGTATTTAAAATGAGTACACAATCCTGACTGCCTGTGGGAAGAAGCTCTTGCAGAACCTGGCAACCTGGTGCCTCAGGCTGTGACAGCGTTTGTCAGATGAACAAGGTCCAAACTGGCCAGATCGCAGCCTGATCAAGCATTGCTTGAACGAACCTTATCCATGGAGGCCTCACCCAACAACAACAACCTTTAGGACACAAAGAATCAGCTGCCAACACCACACTGCCGAAGGTATAGGACACTCCCAGAGGTTCACATCCCAAAGGTCTGCAGATAGTTTGGCAGCACAGGGGCAACCTGAACAACATTAGGAAGGGTTTTTATAAATATCTGTGGGTCACTTGATTTCACACACAGGGGTGAGGATCCAGTGGTTATTTTATGTAATCTGATGTGAGGAAAATACAGTCAATGGACGACATGTTTAACCAGCATTCAAAGTGGATATTTTCCAAATAGGTTTAAAAAAATTAATTTCTAATTTAATTTCTTCCTGTACTTAAGTACAAGGATTTCAGATGTGTCACCATTTTGCCAATGTCTGGAAGAAGATGGGAAAAACAAAAACAAAACAAGAAACCTCTGATGGAAGGAAACTGGTTGGGATGTTTAGGAGCCACCAAGGCTCAAGCCTGACATGGAGTGGAAACTGCTGCATGACCAGTGCTTCTGTCCACAGTGAAGACAGCGTGACCTAACAATGCACTCAGAGGGTGCTGACCAAGAAAGAAGCCCCTGCTCCATAACTGACACCTTCAAACGCGATTGAAATGGGGAACTTTTTTTTATAGTCAGACATGCAAACCAAAGAACACTGTAACAACTGTAAAGCATGGTGGTGATAGCATCATGCTCTTAGGCTGTTTTACTGCCAGTGATACTGATACATTGTCCTAAGTGGATGGAATAATGAAGGAGGGCTCCCTCCAAATTTTTCAACTTCCCCTCAAAACAGCTGGACAGTTGAAAGTTTACATAGTTGGGTGTCATCAGGACAATGTTCCCAAACACACATTAAAACTGGAATGGATGGATGAAGCTCACACTGAGCTTCTTGAATGGTATTCCCAAATCTCTCATCTCAACCCTAATAAAAATCTATGAACTACACTTAAAAGCTGGGCCTTGGCCAGGAAACCAACAAGTTTAAATAAACTCTACCAATTCTGCCAGAACAGTGGACTAATGGACTAGTTCTTATATAGCGCTTTTCCACTCTTCTGAGCACTCAAAGCGCTTTACACAACTTGTGCATTCACCCATTCGCACAAGCACAACTGACATTCACACACATTCATACTCCGATGAATGCATCGGAGAGCAATTTCTGGTTAGTATCTTGCCCAAGGATATTTGGCATGCAGACTAGGGGAAGCCGGGAATCGAACCACCAACCTTCCAATCAGTAGATGACCTGCTCTACCACCTGAGCTACAGCCACCCAGTGGCCAAACATTCAACCAGAATAATGCCAGAAGCTCGCTGATGGGTACCAATAGAGTCTGGTCATGGTGCAACTTGCAAAGCGATCCTTAAATATATATTAGTGGGGTGTATGTATATATTTGAGCCTGTATTTATACTTTTGACAATGTGCATATTAGAGAAAATCCAAACATTTTTTAAAACTTGTGCACCCAATTCTTGTTTTTTTTTAAGTCATTAAAGATGTATGCTGTACAATTATCCCACCCTGGAAAAAAGAACAACTGAAAGATATAATTATGAGTCCAAAATTACCCTGACATTCATTCCAGTGAAGAGTGGATGTAAACTTCTGACCACAACTGTAAATATTCTGCTGTGGAGGGTGGTTTTAACAGTGTAGCTGACTGGTGTACAGCTAGCACCCACAGAGCAATATCAGCACTGATCCTGTGAAGCTTCTGGGTAATGAGTCAAAAAAAAGATCCCAGGAAGTCTCTTCTTTTAGCGATTTTATACTCTGGCTCTTTAGCTGCCATCTTTTTTTTTTGCCCAGGTTTGGTAACGAACAGCTATTGTAGGTAGTGAGAAACCGCAAAGCAGGTTCAACAGTATCAGCTATACCATGCAACGCATAAGTAGTTCAAACTGCTGATTAAAGCAACTTAAAATATTTGAAAATTCAAACAATCCAATGATTAAGCCAACCTTGAGTTGGACCCCAAAATACACAGCGCTGCTTCCTCTGGTTAAGGGCCCGATGTACTTCAGCTCTGCCTCAGCCAGCTCATCCTGCTGACCTATTTGGACCCACAGCGGGGAGTCAGACGGCAGAGAAGCCAACTGCTGCAGCTTCCCAGGCTGGTCTGAAAAACACAGAACAATACAACAAACAAACAAATAATTAGCAGATTACAAACTTCTAATTACATTTGATTAACATCCTCTGGGACAGTTTTTGGTCACATTTCAGGCCATAAATGTACTTATAATAGAGAAAAGCTTCAGTGTGCTCTACAATTACTGCGATAAACAGCCATTACAGTGTGCACAGTGTGCAGTAAAAACAGGGCAGCTTATGAGTAACTGGCAGCACTTAAGAGACACAAATCTGAACTCTCTCTCCTTAGAAAGTGAGTTAAATCAAGCTTCGAGCACATTTTAAGTAAGCAGCTGTAAAATCTGCAGTATTTTGCTTCTTACTTAGAAGTTTTAGTCGAGCCTCTGGATCTCTAACAGCCTCCAGCAAGCCAGTGAGGTCAGTTGGGACATCAATTAAGACTCTCCTTTCTATTTTTCCCATGAAGTCATTGTCCAACACCTGCAGGAAAAGAGGAAAAACACATGTGGGAGAAAGAAACAGGGAGAGGAGGGATGGTGGTGTGGAGTATGAAAGAAAAATTAAGAACAAAACAACAGGAAATTTAAGTCTGACGATTTTAAAAGCAGGAACTCAGCAGCGGCTGGTGGATGCTCGAATCTGAAGTGGAACATAGTGAATGTGTTAGGAGCAACATAAGACATGGGCCACCCAAGTGATGCATAATGTATATAATTAACTGAGATTGCACAAAAACACCACTTTAAAAGTCTTTTCGAAATATTATCGCAAAATACTCAAGATTACTCCACCAATGTTAATTAATTTTAATCATTCTAAGTAAGAGAAATAAAAACAGCTTGTATTAGTAAAGTTGACGCTGACAAATGGTAGCACCTTTCAGACTCTCCTCCTAGCACTACACAACAAGTTCCTCCATGTGTCAAATCTTGTGTAAATCTGTGAATGCAAATATATGTTAATACCTTAACCCAGGGGCTGTCCCCTTTTTTATCCAAATCTTGCTCCTGGCAGATGAACCCCCGCTGTAGCGAAATGGTACCTTCCAGCTGGTCGCGCACCTTTATGTCGGTCGAGATCAAGAACGTTTTGGGGGGGCGGCGCTTCCTGATCTGCTCATGGGCCCCTGACATCTTACGTGTGTGTGAAGTGTGGCTGGTTCACAGTCGAATTAACCCCTTCATTTTTCTAAAAAATTGAGAAAAATAGTTAATTAAAAGATACGTAAAGAGGGTTTAAAAAGAAAAAAAGAAACAACCTGTCTGTCGGGCCAAGTGGCAGCAGCGGCAGGTAACGTTTAAATTTTCCTCACTGGCGTTCAAACTCAAGGTTTGTCAAAAGAAATGGCAAAAGGCTAACTTTCCGTCATTTCCTCAACAGACAAAGACACACGGTTAGTTTTGTAAGTTTTGTAGGCGTCTATCAGAAACTCACCAACTTCATGGGCTCCGACCGTCAACATTTCCCCTCACATTTAAAGGAGCTTCGCTGCAATAACAAACCATACTGTGAAGCAGGAAGCGGGCTGACTGACACCGGCGGGGGCCAATAGCAAGTTAGAAGCCATAACCGAGGGAGGAGCGTAGACCAATCAGAGCACTTGTGGGCGTCACCATGTTAGGCAAAGGGGGAAATTCCACAGTTCTTGTTAAAGTGCTCACTGATGCACGTAGGAAGCTTCCACACACACACACACAAACACCACATGTGTTTTTTTTTTTTTAATTTTTTTATTAGCTTATAAATAGAGTGAATTCTTCAACTTACACAGAAATACACATCCAAAAAAGAAGACGAAGAAATATTCTGAGCACAATCAGAATAGGATCCTTTAAAACATAAAATAAGTCTTTTTAAAGTGCAAAATTTCCAAATGTGCATCATGTGACTCTTTTTTAATGGCGTAATTATACTGATATTCTGATGTTTTACAGCATAATTAATGACAGCTATGGGGCCACACTCGATAAATAAATCATATTTCAGAGCTATATGGTTTTATTAAATCTCTCTGGCTCCAGCAGTGAGGACATATGACCAGCCAGTCCTTTTTTTTCAGAATTTCACAATAAAAGCACAGGTTAGAGAATAATAACAATAACTAAAAAAAATCGCAAAAATAAATATATTTTACACAAATATTTTTCTTTCCTATCCAATGGAACAGCTTGTGATTCCCTCAGGTTAAAGCAAAAATATTACCAAACCTGTTTCCAGCTGCACATATAAACCCTTTTCACAGGCGTAGCTAAAGTTATGAGCAGTGCCAGTGTTTTTCCTTCAATGACGAGTCATTATATCAGAAAACAGCAAATGCAGCAATACAGTAAAAAAAAAAAAAAAAAAAGTGAAAAATGTAAAGATATCTGAGCTAAAACCTAAATGTCTGTAGTGAAAAACATAAATAATCTAAAATAAAATCCTCTAAATGTAAATCCTATATGATCCTTCATATAACAGCAGTGATCTTTGGTACCTTCTAACTTCATACACGAGTACTGTGTGATTCAGCCACGATCAATGTACCAAAAAAAGCATATTTCATTTAATGTTTTGATAATAATACAATGAAAAGTGTCTGCAGCAGTTTCACATGAAACACAGATACAGTACAGAAACAGTAGGCAGCATGCGTGGAAAGCTCCCTGCTTTCGGCTGCTTGCTCGCAGTTGTGCGCCTTCCTTTGACCAGTCTGAGGTGGCTTCTCTTCGGTGAATGTGAATGATTGCCGGGTGTTGACCTTTGCCGTCACATCACACAGAGGCCGTGCAGGTGTCTATAATGACTGCCGGCCTGGCTGAACATACAGTGGTGTTTTATTTTAAGTCCTTCACACTGATTGTGTTTCTCCGTGTGGAAAAAGAAAAAAAGAAAACCCCAGAATGAGTCATGCAAGTGTGAGCTTGGCTGCTACAGACAAACAACAAGCACCTGCAGCTTGTGTCTGGGCCGTGGCCTGCAGTGAAGGCTTGATCAGAAATCAGGAGACGTGTGATCCGTGTTAACAAAGTAGGTGGTGAGCTCCCCCTTCCCCTTCACATTCACTTTTCCTCTGAGAGTGACGCCGTATCCCACAGTCTGAACCATCTGGGACGTCTCCTCGGTCACCTGCGAGCCAGAAAATGACAATAAAAAGAGTTAGGTTATATGTCTCTCCAGGCATCTTTAAGCTGCTGTGCCAAAAAAAAAACCACACCTGAGGCAACAGAAAAGCACAAGAGGCAACGAGCTGCCAAGGCAGAGCTCACAGCTCAGTATGAAAGAAAAGATGGTGTTGTGCTGGAGTCACATTAAGAAAAGTCCTGACCCCAGTTAATTCGATTATATGAATCCGACCACGTCCTGTCACTCAGCACGTCCAACCAATGACGAGGGGAGTAGACATCAAGACCTTATTGTAACGAGAACCCGATGGTGCTATCAATCAATCTATCTATCTATCTATCTATCTATCTATCTATCTATCTATCTATCTATCTATCTATCTATCTATCTATCTATCTATCTATCTATCTATCTATACATGGTACAGTATGATGTTAAAGCCTTAGATTTGCTTCCAAAGAGTCAGCTTTCTTGTCATTCTTAAAATGCTCTTGGACAGTAGTTCTCCAGGTTTTATGAAGGTATTTCAAAGTTTTCTTTGGACATTGGCTGCTTTTTCACTCGTTTTCAGTTCATTCTTTTTGCCTTTTAAGAGTAATGTTTGTTGTTTTTATGCTTGAATCCTTCAAGCATAAAAAAGGCTCCCAAACAAAAAGCAAGGGACCAAATTTAGCCACTTTGTTACTAACAACCTGTTGTAAAAACACTTAATTTGTTTTTCATTTCTTTAGTTGAATCTATTGAAAAAAAGCCAAAGATAGCATAGCTTGTGTCATGGTTCTGGGTCAATTTGACCCTACATTTTGAGTCTCTTGTGTTTTGGTAATATTTTGTATTATGGTTTATGTTCTGGTTCACTAGTAGTCTCTGTTTAGTTCCTTGATTATTAGATTCCCTCTTGTGTCTTGTTTTTCTTGCGTTCCACTCTACGTTTCCCCCAGCCCGTCATGTCCCCCCTTTGTCTGCCGTTCCTCCGCTCTGTCAAACTCGTGTGTTAGTCTTGCATTCCTTCATTTCCTGTTTTATTGTGAAGGTCTTATGTTCCATGTTCAGTGTGCTTACTTTAGCTTCCCTGGTCTCGTCATGTCTAATTTGTCTCAGCTGTGTTCCCATGTGTTTTCTGTTCCCTCGTCGTTGTACTGTGTATCTAAGCCTCTGTCTCCCACTGTCCAGTGTTGCGTCTCCTTCATTCCCTGCTGTGTGTTCTGCCTGCCTGCCTGCTTAGTTACTTGTACATTCCAGTTTTAGTTAGTTTTGCATTGTCTGATATTCTGCAATAAATTATAATTAACTTAAAAAATTTATTATTTGCCTCCATGAGTCTGCGCTTGAGTCCTCTCTTGCCTGCTTCACACAACCAGCACATGGCAGCTTGACATACATGAAATAGTGTTTTTGGACCAACAAGGTGATTCACAGGCAGCTATTGGCTGAAAACTTGGCATATCTCAGCCTGATGAGCGGGATGTCCTTAAAATACTGAGGAAACCGGACAAAGGAAGAAGTTGCAGGCCTAGAAAACCATTACATTTATTGTAGTGTTGTTGTGTGGCATTCTTACCAGAAAACTAAAAATACCCCTAAAAAACACACAACAAAAATAGTCTCCATTAAAATTTTATTAGATTTTTTTCTATCTAATAGAACTTTACCTTGAAATATTTGTTTTGTCGTATTGTGTCCTTATGTCATTTTATTGAGCCATATATTTTGTTCTTCTTCTATAAGCTATTTTAGGTCGTGTTTGAGTTGTAGCCGCTGTAACAAACCACTTTCCTAACCTTTGAGAGTCAGTAAATAAAGTTTATCTTATCTTACTGAACAATATTGAAACTTTCATCAGACTGGCGTCCTTTAATAATGCATTAATGCCTTTACAAACATCAATAAACCACCATACAATATTTTATTATCATATTATAGGCTTGTTACACCAAATCCATCAAACACTGGTGAGAGAAACAGACTCAGGATATATTCCAAAAAACAAAACTGACCTGGATCTTGTCCAGTACTCCTGTACTGTCCATCCTGCTGGCCACGTTAACAGAGTTCCCCCAAATATCATACTGAGGTTTATGGGCTCCGATAACTCCTGCAATCACTGGGCCGTGGTTGATCCCTGAAGGTGAACAGCAGACAGAAGTTATTTCAGGGTTATCAAGACTGTCTGAGGAGGTGAGATCAGCACCATCCATGCACCCGTGTTGTCTTTCTTTAAATCATTTAGCTGTTTATAAAAATGAAAAATAAACAGACATCATGCAACTTCTGATTCGACTCTGAAAATAACAATAAATAACCAGACTATAAATAATCTGTAACATCTGCATTATTCTTCTGCAGAGACTCACCAATCCTCAATTTAAAGCTGTTAAAAGAGTGTGTGTTGATGTTTTCTAGCTTGGCCATCAAAGCGATGGCGAACTCCACCATGGAGCGCACGTGGCTGTAGGACATGTCACATTTCTGTAGGGGGAGCCAGAGATCACAGTATTCAGTCAGAGGGAGCGTGTGCAGTTTGTTTACACTTTAAAAGTGGACCAGAAGACGGCTTTGCAAGCCTGGATTTGCAAATCCAAATTCCTTTCCTGAGTATGTCAGTCATCCTGTGTGCAACCTGCAGGTAATAACCTAAAGCTGTGACTTCAGGGTCACAAACCTTTCTTTCATCCCCCGGAGCCAACTGTGTCAGCCCTGCAGCGGCCATGTAGGTGCTGCCGATGGTCTTAATCTTCTCCACCGAGGAGAACTTGGGCTTTGAAAGAAGCTGCGTGAAAGAGACACAAAGAGGAAGAGAGAGTGAGAAAGAGGCAGAAAAGACAAAACGTTCCAGCAGGCTGGTGCTGACAGCAGCAGGACTTCACACCGTCAGCTTCCTCATACCTCATCGAAGTCTGATATGATTTCGTTGAGGAATCGCAAACACTCCAGGCCGTCTTTGTTTTCGCTCGTCTCGTTGTAAAACTCCTTGAACTGAGGCACCGATGCAAACATCACGCACACGCAGTCATATGACTGACTGTACAGGTCCTGAAAGGATGTAAAATAAAATTATGATTAAAAAAATAATTCCAGCATAAGCCTATTTTCATCCAATTTGCATGCAGGAGCCAAGTCAAACCTGTTCTGCTGCTTTTTGCACATGAAACTCCAAAAAGGTTTCATAACTGGAAACTAGCGTGTTGGTGCCAACACTCAACTCACTCAACATCCAAAAATCATTGATTTTTTTTCCCTCCACAGTGTTTTCAGACTAACTACTCTCAAATATGGCTGACTGAACGATTGAGGTGGTACAAATAGTAAGAAAAATATATGAAGCAGAAACTTTTTTCCCTTTATTTCCTGTCAAATATGTGCTGTTAACCAATAATTCACACGAGGTCAGAGTATGTACAAGTAAAGGCCATGAGAATTAAAACCACTCTAAGCACTGTTTTTGAGATTGTCGTCTACTCTTTCACTGTATGATGTCAAACAGAGTGGACATCCGTAATATGGCCATCTCAGCCAAGAATGCCCATCGTTCACAAACCTTCTGTTTGCAGGGGACAGCCAATCAGAAGAAAACTGGCTTAAAGGCAGAGATAAAGCAGCTTGTCTTTGATAGAGGATGAACTGAGGAGCTGCACCAAAGCCAAAAGACAAATATAGGGGTGTGCAACCGACTAGATTTAAACCTAAATTCTCTTTTTTGGCTTTCAAATAAAGTTTTTTTTCCCCATCAATCCATCCGTCTTCTGTCATTTATCCAATTCAGGGCTGCAGGTGGGTGGCCGAAACCTATCCAAGCTGCCACAGGGTGAGAGGAAGGGTACATCCTGGACAAGTCACCAATCTGTCACAGAGCTAACACAGAGGGAAGAACATGCAAGCTCCACACATAGAAAGACCAGATGGTGGATTTAAACCCAGGACCTTCTTGCTGTGTGGCTAAATCGCTAACCACTGTACCACCGTGCCGGTTTGTTAAAAATATTCCTTAAATCTATGTTCAATTGTGCCAAATAATCAAACGGGATAACTGATTTTTGCCTCAATCGAGCAGTTCTTGATAAATAAGAATTATTTTGAACTGTGAATCATGCAAAGCTCCAAGGACAAAAATGTGGTGCTGCAAATCCTCCTTACACACCCACTTTCATATTTCCTCATTAAATTCCTCGGAATGTCACACAGTGGAAGATAAATATGAATATCAGGCTTGTTTCCAACTGGATCTGTATTGAACAGATAAAGGACAGAAGCTGTGCACCTTGGGAATGTCTTACTTACCTGGTTATTGATGTTTTTGCCCACGAAGAAAGAGGCGACGTGGAGTGGCAAGACGTTCTGCAGGAGGAGCTTGTTGACGTTCTCCATGGTCTCCATCTCATCTCTCTCTGTCTTGAAGCAGCGCTCCAGCAGGAAATCTACACGGCAGCTCAGCTCATCCTGAGAGAGAAGCGAAGAAGCATTGGTTTAAACCCGGATCTGACATGCACGGCATTTCCTTTGTTAAAGAACTTCTTGCACACGGACACACACAAACACACACACTCACCTGTCTGGCCAGTATGATGCATACAATGTAAAAGATGGACAGCCAAATCCCAGACATGATTTGAGGGTCCTTCAGGACTCCGGGCCTGTGGAAAATCCCATGCATGTTATTATTTGTAGAACCGTGCAGGCTTCTAACATGTTTCCATTACATATGTTCAAAGACCAGTGTCTTGTATCACACACAGCCGATGCGGCCGGCGCCCCCAGGCGGGCCTCAGTCTATAGAAAGCCGATGAATAAGTAATGCTGATGTGAAACTCCAGACCAGGATTCACAATCTGGACTCTCAGAGGTAGACAAAGAGTAGGAAATCCAACACTTTGGCTTGGCAAAGCACACTATGGCCCAGTTCCACCTCATCTCCTACACCCTCTCCCTGCACACTTTTACTTCCTGTGGAGGCTCGTCCACATTCAGTGCTGTTCTAAAACAAATAGCTTAAAGCTGAAGTGGATAATTAAGACCCCCCCTATTAAAGATTAGCAGCACACTTCTAAAGTGGAGCGGCTGATTTGTGTCCGATCATTTATAAACCAAAATCCTGGTGATGTGTTTACCTTTTTTTTTTTTCAAAAAGGTCATGCTTCTCAACTGGAAAAGGGTGGAGGACTTAGGCTACGTCCACACTAATGGGTTTTCATTTGAAAACGCATCGTTTTCTCTCAGTTTTGGCCTCCCGTCCACATTGACATCGAGCATTTCGAAAACGCTCACGAAAACACATACATTTGAAAACGGAGCTGTCCCGTCGCAGTGCGGACACTCGAAAATGGAAACTTTCTAAAACGATGACGCATTTTAGTCATGTGATGCCGTCATGTGACCAATTAAACAAAGATAGCGGAGGGCATTATACAGCAGTTGTTTTGATTGCTCTCAATTTTGACAGCCCTAAAAAAGATTAACATCAGTTTGTACATGCTCCGGATAGCTTTTCAAACTCTTTAATTCTCACTCGCTTTTGCGCATGCGCTGTACTGGAACGTAAGCGTTTTAGCCGTTTCAATGTGGACGCACAACTCTGTGAAAATGACTGAAAACGCTAGTGTGGATTTTCAAATCTATCCGGGCGAGTGTGGACGTAGCCCCAGAGTTAGGAGCTCAGGGGCTCAGAGTAGACCCAATACTCCACATAAAAGGAGGCAGTTGAGGTGGTTCAGGTATTTGACTGGGATGCTTCCTACATGAAGTGTTTTGTTTGTAGATTACATCTGTCAGCCAGCTTGAGAACACCAGGGTGTCACACTAGATAAACTGAGACTAGAGGAGGCAGCCTGGGGGTTGAGGGAGGTCTGGGCTTGTCTGCTTAGACTATTCTTATTGTGGAGGGGAGGGTGGTGGTGGTGGTGGGGCTGGGGGGTGTTAGTAAAATACTGTTACACTTTTCTTTCATTTTTGGCTTTTTAAAAAGACACATGAAAACACATGTAGATGTTAGTTGCAGCTTTATTTATCATGAAAAGTTTAACATAAGAGGAAAAGTTCTGTCTTTAAAATCACATTTACAGCTTAAATGTGGTTACCAACATTTAAAAATACTAACCACCACCCCTCATGTCCTTTTATTTGAAAATCGTTCCTTCCCAGTCATCGTGTTCACAGCATTTTCTGAAAACCTGAGATTGACCTTGAGGTTAAGATTCAAACTCATTCAAGATTTATTTATTTTATAATTAAATTTTATCATTTTATTTTATTTATTTGTTTATTTATTTATTTGCATTTCATTATTATTATTATTATTATTATTATTGATCGTTTTACAATTCTTTATTTTTTTAAACATATTTATTTTTATTATTTTTTTCATTTTCATTTAGACACTATGGTATCAACTGATGCAATAGTGCCTTTTGAAATCTATTTATTAAAATCTGCTACAAACATGAGATATTGGAGGACTTGAACCTTGCAAAGTTATTGTAACCATTGCTCTGGGAAATGTGGAGAATGAGGCGAGTGCTTTGCTTGTTTATCAGCGTTGGCTTTTTCCATATGTGGAGAAGTGAAATGTACTCACTTGGAACCATTATAAAACAGTTCGATGAGGCAGGTTGATCTTGACTCGAAAACATAGAGGAAGAGGGCGAGGTAAACCACGACAGCCAGCGTGAGCAGCAGTGTTTTCACAGACATGCACGTCCTGGTGAACACAATCACTCCCAGCATGGCCAGCAGGCAGCAGTACAGGTAATACTGCATGTTTGGACAGAGGGAGGTAGCAGGAGAAATATGTGAGTACAACAGGTTAGGCGTGACTTGGAATACTTCGAGTGAAATGTTCCAATAAGTTCAAGCAGCTATGTAACTCTCTTGGCCAAATATCTTTCAGAAATGTAGGAGCTAAATGTCAAGTATTTTAGCAACGTTCAAGTCTGTGCAGAGACAAAAAAACAAGTCACATAGATCTATAGATAACAATGTTATGAAGAAATCTAACAAACTATCATACTGCCCCAAAGAAATGATAAAGTACATTATTTAACATGTAATAAAGGTGCAGTGAAGCATTTATTTACTCACAGGCAGCGTGTGGAGTTTCAAACTTTCCCACACTGTGGTGTTGGCTATGCTGGTGCAGTTATTTCCAGGAAGGAAGTGCTGCAAGAAATTTAAAGTTAAAACAGTAAATGAGATATAACAGAGTAAAGAGGCCCATTTAGTTAATCTACAAAAGATCAATAATTATTTAGCCATAAACTGTTTTGTTTTGAATGAATTTATAGCTAAACGCTATTCTGTGCCAAAGTCTTGAGTCACCCCTAATTTCTTTTTATTTTGTTAGGAATATAGGAAATAATTGCAGTGATTTACTGAAACAGATGCAAACGTGCTTTGAAATACATTATATAGGGCATATGTTGAGATCTGGGAGAGTTCTGGGGAGGCTGATACTGTTTCTACACTGAACAAAAATATAAACACAACACTTTTGTTTTTGCTCCCATTTTTCATGAGCTGAACTTAAAGATCTGAAACCTTTTCTACAGACACAAAGGACCCATTACTATCAAATACTGTTCACAAATCTGTCTAAATCTGTGTTAGTGAGAACTTCTCGTTTGCCGAGATAATCCGTCCCACCTCACAGGTGTCAAGGTGCTGATTAGACAGCACGAATACTGCACAGGTGTGCCTTAGACTGCCCACAACAACAGGCCACTCTGAAATATGCAGAGAAAAGTAGATTGGTGGATTTTTTCTCTAAGGATCATCTGCTGGTGTCCAGTGTGTCCTTAAAAAAGGTAACACTCATTATAATGAGAACTGTTGGTCAAGAGCACTTTAAAAAAATAAAAATAAATAAAAATGAAACAAAAAGAGAGTTGTTTTTTACTCTGAGACGTTACTGGCAGAACGACCGATGAAGGAACTTACAAGGTTGAGCATGGCCATCAGCAGAGTGATGAGCACACAGATAATGATCACAAACAACCGCAGCACAGCCCTGGTGGCGACGCCGCGGGATAGCCCAGATATCCACTGGACACCCACCGGCATCTTGGAACGCCATTTCTGTGAAACAATAAAAAAAAATGCTATCTTAATAAAGCTATTTGCAGCGATTTTAGTTGCTTTAACTGTGCATAAACAAGTGTCTGCATATTGAGACGTTTGCACTTTTCATCCAAACTGTGAAGCACTATTTAATTAAATTAAACTGAATTTAAATCGCTGCTCTTTTCAGAGTTAAAGTGAGATGATAACGTTGATAACACTCGGTAAAAGTGAAGGGGTACTCTTGTGCAGAAACGGACTGAGGAGATGGACAGAGGCGTGTTAAATGTGTCTCAGCGAGAGTTGGTATAAGATTGGGGTGTGCATGGTTTGGTTTTCATTGTTTTCTTTGCTTTTGTCTTGTATTAAAAATAAAAAATGCAGGACTAAATGTGCAAAAGCTCCTGTGTGTTCCTCTGGAGCCGTCAGTCAACCCTGAACCTGGACCGTTCACACCGCAGGTGCACGTACGCGTGTTTTCTCTTCATTTGAAGAACCACTGACACTGAAACCTGGACTGTCGATAAAAGGCGGATCACCTGTTGATATGTATTAAACACAGCCCGCCTGGGTTTGTTTACCTCCAAGTATCCAGTGAAAGCAATGAACAAGAACACCACCATCACTGCAAAGGTCACACCGTAGGACACCGCCATCACGAAGTTCCTGTGGAAGAGTGAAAATTCATAGTTCACACCACTTTCTCCCCAAATAATAAAAGACGTGTGCGCTTGTGAGACGGCAAGCAGGAAACAGTATTACTCACGTCTTAGAGACCAGCATCTGGACGGTGAAAAGAGCGACGAAAATTAAACCTAAGCAGCTCATTGAGTGGTGCAAACCTTCCACTTCTGAAAAGCGGAACTGAAAACAAACAAACAAAAAAATAGTGTAAATGGCTTAAAAATGCTCAATAGAACCTTAAAGGCGCTTAAAAGTCCAGTAATCTCATCTTTGACCTGAATGAATCTACCTGTTTCTCTAAGTTGATATCGTTGAACAGCAGAGTCAAACAGTTGAGCTTCTTTGCTCTCTTCCTGAGTGAAAGATTGGAAAACAATCAGAGGACGAATCACAGAAGCCAGAAATATTCAACAAATCAAGTTTCTTAAATTAATTTTAATGAAAAGCTACATACACCCCCACGGCGTCCACAGGAGTTAAGAGGGTACGGTTGGAGTCAGGCACTGTTAATGTCAAATGTCCTTAATTAACTGAACATCAGCAGGTGTCAGAGCACCTAATTTGCTGCTCTGGAGCAGTCAGGTGTTTGTTAACACAATGACATGATCTGACAGCAAATTCACCCCCGAGGTCAGACTGTGCTATGTTCAGAGAAACTGCACAAAGCTCAGACTCTACAGGCCTCAGTTGGCATGTTAAATGTTAAAGTTCATGACAGCACAGTTAGAAAAAGATTGAACATGTATGGAAGGCCTCTTCTCTCAAAAATGAACAGGTTAGGTTTACAAAGCGCAGCCAAACACAGACTATCAGCTGTGAAGCACGGTGGTGGAGGGGTCATGATTTGGGCTTGTTTTACAACCACAGGGCAACTTGTGCTCGCTGAGTCGACCGTGAACTCCTCTGTTTGCCAAAGTGTTCTAGAGTCAAATTTGAGGCCATCTATCAGTCACCTAAAGCCTGGCTGAAACTGGTTGATGCAACACAACACTGGTCCCAAGCAAAGTCCAGACCTCAACCTGAAACAAATGCTTGACTGTGCATAAATAAATCCTCACTGCCAAGAACAGTGGACCAAAAAAGTTCTACGAGCGACTGAATCGTGGGGTGTGCTGAGTTTTTCAGAGGACTGTTAAAACCGTTTTAACTCTACAGGAGCACAAAAACAATAAATCTTACCTTTTAATGTCCAGCGTGTCCAGCGATCCCCTAACACTGGTATCAATGACCAAACTGGGAAAGAAAGAGGAACATGTTAGACACATCCAGGGATTAAAGGATGGATGTTATTGTTCTATTTATTTCTATTAAACTTGAATAAACAACTAATGCTTTTTTGCATGACTTCTCTAGTGATCTTTGGTGATCTTTTACTAACCAGTCATCTTGTGAAACCGGGCGTTCCTGAATCAATCACACAAACAAACAAAGATAAACACAATGGAGTTAATAATGAAACGCTGATTAGAGGCCAAGCAAAGGAGGTGACGTGACACGCTGCATTTCTGAGGGAGAAACTAAGCAGCAACAGCACAAATGCACAGATACGTACGGTGGTTGACTTCTTGGGCCGTCTGGCCTCGGGGTTGCTTAGGCCTTCGAAGGGGTTGACGCTCTTCCAGGACTGGAGGTACTGAGACATCCGCAGTGACGCTCGCTGCCTGTTCTCCCCTGGTGTAAGATGGCTGGGCTGAAATTGGGGCAAATATTACAGCTTAACATGATTTGAACTGTGATTCATTTTCCTAACAGCTACAATACACGCAACTATCATCTTCCTAACAGTTTTTAATCTAACAGCTTCCCTTTTTACACGTAACGGTTTACATTGTGGTTGCTGTTGTGAAATTACATATTACAGCAACGTGTTGATTCCTTAAGCTGGGCACAAACACGGCTGAAATTCCTAACATGGAATGAGGCACAACATGTTTGATCTTCTGGCGCGGCACAAGAGCGAGAAAACACTCGAAAGATTCAATCTGGCACCTTCTGCCTTTTAAAGACAACGTGTCACAAGTTTGTTTAGTCGCGGGTCAAGTGAGCGGGAACAGTGATGGTATTTTCACGAGTCCTTTTGAGATGATTTCCCCGCAGTTGTAAAGAAATTCACAAGAAGACAAACACGTGTTTTATTTGAAGTCAGAGGTTGGGATTTCCAAGGTTCGAGGAAATGAAAGGTGTTTCAGCTTGATTGGCTGCAGTATTTTTAACAGGAAAATTTAATGTGGGTATTAATAAGGTTACCAGGGATCAAAAATACTACAAAAATTTGACTGATAAAATAAAAACATAACACACTGTAAACTGAAAACCAAAGTATAAGAAAAAACCAAACAGCTTCTGTGAATATCTGTATTTACCACATAGTTTATAAACTTGGAAAGGAGTAGGATGAAGTTCACATTTGTTTGATATAAATACCTGACCCGTGCCTCATAGATGGGCAGACACCTACCAGTCCGTGCCTCCTGGGAGGACGGTGTGGCTTCTTGGGGTCGATCACCAGGTATGTTTTTCTGCCCTTCAGAAGATGGTCCCGACTCCCCCCGTCCCCATCCTCAACTTCGTACGCTCCGTCCAAATGTTGGAGCGTCTCCTCTGTGATGTGGACCCGCCTATAGATGAACAGTAGAAATAATAAAATACACACAGCTCAGAGTTTCATTATGTTTAAACTGACTTTAAGCGTCTCTCACCCAGGGAGACCTCCGGACTCCATGTGGTTGGCTAAGGTGACGTCATCTGACCACACGTCGTACTGCCACTTCTGCAAGCCAATTACGCCGCAGAGCACGTTGCCCGTGTGAACGCCTACTCGCATGTTGATCTGCACCCCGGTTGCCTCTCGCAGGTTACTACAGGGAGACAAAGGCATGAATCAAATCAGTAAAGTTCAGCCCTGATCATTTCTGGCCTTGTTTCGTCCACAGTGCTAAGAAGATAAGAAAAAGTACCAAAAGACAAATAAAACAATATATATAAGTGTATATATATTATATACATTGCTTCAAAGACCCTTCAATAATACGGAGAAAACGCCAACAATCAGACAGCCCGTATTTGAAAGCACTTGGTGACAGTGGGAAGGAAAAACTCCGGACCTGCTCCAGACTAGGTTTTGTGTTCAGCATCAGTTACCATGGTGATTTAGCTAGGTCAGAAACGAGCAATTTTCCTGACATGGAAAACTCTGACGTCAAGCTCGACACAGCTCGCTGAGCCGTTAATCTCATAGTGCACCACTGTGGACCTCAACAAAGGGCAGAGACGGAAAGACAAGTCAACAGGTGACAACAATGAGTGAGGGGGAAACGGGAGAGGAAGGAATAGAAAGTAAAACCAGATCAGGTCACATGCAAAAGCAAACCTTCAAAGTAAAACAAGGAGCCAGTGAGACAGACAAACCCAGAAACAAAAGAAAGGAAAATAAGAAGAAATCAAAAATCAAAAACATCCAGCACTTCCGTTCCTTTGTGTTTTATCTTTAAAACATCCATTGTGTGTGTTTTATCTTTTTCCTTTTTTTTTTCCTTCCGTTGCGTTTAAAAAAAAAGAAACTTCTGTTCTGTTATTCTCTACTTCCATTTCTATTTTTTTTACACTGTATTTTATTAAACTTCTGTTCTTGGGAACTGCTAATGATGAAAGCAACAAAAATAAGAAACAAAGGGCTGCAAATACTTTGCAGAAGTGGCAATCCCCTGTTTGTGCAGTGAAACACAAGAAAAGATGGTGATGCAGCGGAAGAACATTATAATCTCATGTTAACGTTTCGTTAGTTTAAACAATAACCCACACTGACCGCCCTGTAGAAGCTGCTTCTGTACAAAATGTTGTTTTTAATTTATGCCTTAGAGGGGAAATCAAAAATGAAAGACTATTAAAATAACCCCCAATCATTAATGTCAATCACTAATCTTCCCATCAGACTGACACATGACACTGTAATGTAAATTTATACACCTATTTTTATCCAAATGTGAGCAAAACCGTGCAAACAAAGCCAGATATTTTGACATTTCATGAACATTGTGGGACAAAATCACACAAGACCTCACTGAAATAAACAGCACCAGTGTATTATGGACTCTTTATAGTTGCCACTGTATGCTCCCAGCAGCAGGATAAAGTCTGCTTTCAGTCGTACATTTGAATATGAGCGCAACAAGCACAAAGAGGAACTTAAACAGGGTACATCACATGCAAATTCACAAAACCGACGTGCTTCACTCAGATGGAAAATTATTTTTGGCACGTCAGACGTTTTAAACAAACGTAAAGCACATTTCTTTTTCTTACAGTCGTCTGTATGTGTGGAGAAAAACAAAATCGCCTGAAATACATATGAGTAAAACTTGAAATAACTTGAGATAAACTGACCTGATGGCAGTGCACATGTCCAACCCCATCTTAACACAGTTCTTGGCGTGGGTGGGAATGGGGTCAGGCAGACCAGACACACAATAGTAGCAATCCCCCAGGATCTTAATGCGAAGACACCCATTCCTCTACATATGGAAAGAAAGGGACGAGAAAGTGAGTCCGGGAGGTCAGAGCTGACACAAAGCAAGTCTTTGTGGGGAAATGAAAGGGTTATTTCAGGGTGGGTGAGCTGGTATTTGCACCTTGGCGATGTCGTCGAATCTGCCGAAGAGCTTGTTGAGCACAGCGACCAGCTCTTCGGGTGTGCAGGTGCTCGCCAGCTTCGTGAAGCCCACGATGTCGGCGTACAGGATGCTACATGAACCCACACAGACAAACACACCACTTTACTTTAAGCCTTATTAACTGACACTCATCCATTCATTAAAGGATCTGTTCTATGCCTTAAAGTCCTTCTAATCATCATAATCATTGCACGCCACCCTCACACCTTCCCATTTCTGGCGACTAACGAATAAACTGCCTTCATCGTCACCTCTGAGGTTTCCACAAGTGCACTGCAAGACTGTGTTAGCCTGCTACCAAGCTAAAATCAGGATGTTTTATAAGCATTTAGATAAAACTGCTAAGATACCTTATCAGCTAACTCAAACTCTTTTTACACACATAAGAACAGGTGTGTAAATGTTAAAGGTGTAGCCCTATTGTACAATCTAAATATAGACCTTTCTATGTTTAGATTGTACATTTGGTCATAATTTGGTAAGTCTGAACTAACAGCACCCTGCGGTAATGTTAAAGAACAACGTAAATATCACATATATGACGCCATATCAAAGTTGGTGCCATGTGGTTACAGATGATTATGTTTCTCTAGATCAAAGTGGTTCACAAACACAGCGCTGTGTTTGTGTTGTCTTCAGGAAGGGGCCCGGGCCTTGTTCTCACGTCAGCATTATGTCATTTGATCAGACATCAGACACAAACAGATGACGCTACTACTACATTTGTTTGTGGAGGGGGGGGGTGGTATAAACAGCAGAACCGTGTGCTGGAAACTTTCACTGTGACCTCACCCGTCCACACCTGAATTTGAGACAATTTAATACAGGCGTGCCAAACATAAGGGCCGTGTGCCGGAATTGGGCCGGTAAAGACGCCAATCGAATCTGACCCACTTTTAACTGTATTTTCATCAGTTTTACAGCTTTTCTGTCAGCTAACAAAAACCTTCTGTTTTATAATTACGGGTCAGTCTCATTAATGACCACCCAGAGCTTTTTCTGATATTTGACACATTTACTCCTATTAGATTTCTTACAGCAGCATTGCTTTGTTATGTAAACCTTATTTTTCTTATATTAAGGTATGTCAGCGATTCAAAGAGTAGTTAAACGTCTTCTTAGGAGAGTTTCTGACCCCCTTAAGATCAGTGCTTGCGTCCCACGATGCAAAGTCAGCTTGACATTCCTGATTTCCTACTTTTGAAGTCTTTTCTTGGTACACGTGTGTACAGCCGGCGAGTCCGCCCCACTAACCTGCTTGAAAATGTCTGCTATCTCTTATTCTGATGTCATTCACTGCATATTTTTACATTTTCAGGACTTTGTGTACTTCTTGAGATAGTTAATCCCACCAAACATGAATAATAGAACGATATCACAGTCGACATCACGAAAGGACAATCAGCACTTTCTCCGGCGATGCTCACCTGACGTCTCTGTGCTGCCGTACATACAGGCTGTGAAAGTTGTTTGAAGTTGATTTATTCTCGTCGTCGCTCTTGGGATTCGACAGCCTGCTTATTACCTCCGTCTTCAGCTCCACGGCGATGTACCGTGGCAACACGGACAGCAGGAGCTGCTCCTGTTGCCGGGGAAACAGACAGGACGGGGGTTACGTGTGTGTGTGTGTGTAGAGAAGGTGGGTGAGGAGTTCACAATGGCTGTAAAAGAAAGAGATGGCCATCAAAAGCCTCCTTGAAGCGCTGCCATGTTTACTCGGTGGATCAAGTTTCATCTATTTGTTTACTTGCTGTAAATGGTTCCCATTCAGGCTCGCCTATTATATACGCTGCTCGACTTCAGACAAGTGAATGATTAATCTATTGGAGTAATAGCAAGAAAAGCATACAGTGTCACATAAAGAGGACTTTAATGAGAGCGATTACACATACGAGTCAATTAAATGAGCTGCCCCCAAGAGGAATGGAGGAGAGATTAATTTATCAAATTATCTCATTTGTTTATTTTACTACTTTAGCTGTAGGATGGATTAAAGCACACTCTTGTATCTTTATTTCGGAAATTTGAAGCAGGAGCGAAGAAAATTAACTTTCTGGCTCGTCACGCTGGCAGCGAAAGAGACATCGAAACAAAATTATATTTCATTAAAGGCAATAAAACGCTCCAAGCCAAAATCAGTAAAGGGCGGGGTCAGATACTTTAGTTTTGTGTCATTCATGTAAGCAAATAACTGCAATGTGCTAAACAAAGGTAAGCAGAGCGGACGAATGCTCTGCCCAAATGAAACGACAATGAAACGGGTCTGAAAGGAATTCGTGGGCCTGATGTGAGTCACGTCTGTTTGAGAAGCTGACCTGCTGATATTTCTTTATTTCCTTCTGGGAGCGTATGGCGCTGAACTCCTCTCGCTTCTGATTGGATATCCGGAGGTCTTTCTCAGTCCTGTACAGGTGAAAAACTCCCACGGCGTTCACGCATGCAAACAGCACAGCGTTCGCCACCAGCTGAGAGAAGAAACAGTCAGAGGAGAGGGGGTGTTTATACTTAAAGCCGTCCTCTCATATGCGCTGTTATATGAAAATTAGAGACACAGATCACGAGATATGTTTCACTAACTGAGAACTGCAAACTGCACAGCTGCTTACAAACACATTTAATTTGATTTGATCCATGGATCATGAGCTTGAATGAATGCCGTGGCAATTTTTGGACTTTTAATGATTTCTTTGAGCTGTTCTTTGTCCACGGTGGACAAGGTTGAACATATACTGCTTAAAAGTATACATAGAGGCTCAAATATATACATGCACTCACTTAAACATTTAATATGTTCTACAGTGTCTTCTCACTAACTTCTCGTAAGTGGTCATGACTGACTCCAACTGGTAGTTTCTCTTTGCAGCATAAAAATGATTTGTTTGATAGAACTCATCGAGAAGATCTGAGAAGGAAAGATTGTAGACTTACAAAAGCTCATCAGTTTAAATGATTTTATGTAAGTACAAGTTATCCGATGTGTCACCACTAAGACCTGAAAGAAGACCCACGGATGTTCAGGAATAACCCACGAACCACCAAGGCTCAAGACTAACATGAAGTGGAAACTGCTGGAACACCAGCATCACTGTCCACAGTTTGAAGCCAATATTACATCATGGATTGAGAGGGCGTTGACCAAGGGAGAAGCCTCTGCTTCAATCTCGACAGGAATTTGCAGCTCTCCACATGGACGAGCCAAATGCCATCCAGAGAAAAGTTTTCTTGTCAGATGAGGCTGTTATGAATTGCAAAGCACGTACCCAAATACAGACTCAAAAGCCGAGCTGAATAAACAGACACTGACCTTTGTTTACAGAAGCAGAAAAATCCCAGACCCCCAAAACAAAGTCCTCAAATCCAAATGCGGAAACATGCAGGCAATGTACAGGAAACAGAGGAGGAAAAACAGTAAAACAAACACAGGCAAACAAAGGCTTTAAATAGACACGAGAGTTATCGGGAAAAACCAAACAGCAGGGCAATTACGAACCAGATGAACCTAAACCAGGACAGGAAAGGAAGGAAAACTAAACACAATGTACATGAGGCAAAAGACTAGCAAACAAAACAGAAGGGCCGCTAAGCCACTTACAAACAACTTGACATGAAGTAACCCTAGATACTGAGATTTCCAAACATACATAAAAACTGGTTTTGGATCCGATAGAGTAGGCTAACATTAAACTTCTGGAAAGACCTTCAAAAGTCCCCTCGACCACCTTATTGAGGCCAGGGGCTACTTATCTTCGCTAGCAGGCCTACCACTTATATTACTGCAGAGGTCCATGACCTTCGTAACACACAGTTATTACTGCTTTCTAGGGGATGCCTTCTTTGGGGATCTGCCAGGCCCGGGAGCCGCTGCCAGTCCCCATCCTCACTATGCTTAAAAGCCGGGTCTGTGCCAGGAAACCAACTTATTTAAATGAATTCTAGTGATTCTGCCAAGATAAGTAGTCACACATCTAGCCAGAATTATGCCAGAAGCTTGTTGATGGATATCAAAAGACCCAACATGTCAAGAGACAGTAACCCAATTATTAGTGGGGGGTGTGTCTATATCTGACCCTTGAAAATCCAAAAGAAATCATTAAAAGTCACGCACATGATGAGTGAATATGAACATCTGACCACAACTGCATGTGTTTATGACTTCACTAATAATAACAACAGGTGATTTACATTTTTCCAAAGTAACTGAGCCCTGTTGATACCGCTATATCACTCTATTTGAATTTGAGGTTTGTTTTTTTTCTTTTCTGGCTCATGCAAAAGGAAGCATCTCTCCAAAATTTACATATGAACTTCCAAAGCACACACACCAATTATAATTTCAGCACGACCAAACCCTTTTCATTAATAAGAAATAGGGAAAAACAATTAACGTCACAAGAGGAAGGCTAACATGACCCTCGTGCCGTTAGAAACTAGTTTAAATATATTCAAATATGATATGTGTGTGAACCTGCACAGCCAGATCTGGTGTCTCTGGTCTGGTGACAGGAACGTAGACGCTGATGATGATGACGTGCGAAACACTGGTCCCTATCCCGACCATGAGGGCCCAGGCCAGCGAGAGAGGCAGCACCGTGTACACGCTGAGAGAGAGGAAGAGGAAGAACGCGACCTAAGAAGAAAGAAACATGCAGCAGTTTAGAGCTTATCCCAGCTGTCCTGGGCGTCTTTTCACTTTTAACTTCTCCTTTGTTTCCCAAGGAGTTGCCACCACGGATAGATGTGTACGTTTATTTGGCGCAGATTTTACACCGGAGCCCATCCTGATGTAACCCTCCCATTTATCTGTGCTCAGGACCATTGGGACTCACCTGTTCCCACGCTGTCACTTGTCCGCCCGTGAAGACGAAGACCATCGCAGTGATGTATAGTATCCCCCAGACGAAGAGGGCCAGCGCTCCTCGACAGCGCCTCACCGTGGCCAGCCAGGGCAGGCAGACGAGCAGCATCGTGCTCAGGCAAAGAACAATGCTAACAATGGACAGAGCGCCCACATGTTCGCTTATTGTCTGTGAAGCGACAGAAAAAGTGAAATAGTGCTTTAATGTCACCAACGTCTTAGCTGTTTGAAAGTTTTAAAAAATGCTCTAAAAGAAAACTAAAGTGTCTGCTCCTGCACAAACTCCTGCACAGCATTAACAGTGGCAGGGAAAGGAGCACTTCCTATTAATATTAATGCATTTGGAAGAGCTTACTTTGCTGTTTACTATATCCAAAAAACACCTGCCTGCTTAGCACAAAGGAGCAAAATTAAAATGCTTGTATTCATCAGACGTGAAAGCCGGGCTCAGCTTCAAACAGGTGGTGCCATGTTTTTAATCTGCTTCAGCCACAGGAAGTAAAGGTATTTTAATTTTCACAATGACAGGGAGGATTGGTTATTTTTAAAATGGAAATATTAGTTTTGACTAAGGGTTATGGTCATCTATCCACTTTAAAAGTTGGTATTTATAAATTAAACAGGAGGGAGATTAGCATGCTAGCTTGGTGATGCACATGCAGTGTGCGGCTAGCGTTAGCACTAAATACTGCTGTGCAAACACAAGACTGGACAGTATTATGACTCAAATGTAGGTTTATGTGTTTCAGAGAACATAAAGTGAATTGAAATTCACGAGTACAATGAAAAGAAGTGCTTTCTCCTTTGTCATTATATAGCTTAGCTGGGCTATAAATGAGAAGCAAAATGTGATTATATTTTATTTAACTTCTTAGATGTCTTTTAGACCTCAAAACAGAAAACTTGTTGAGCAGGTAAAGGTGAATAGTGAATGTTTGGGATAAGCTCGAGTGAAAGCCTCTGTTCAAGCCTAAAAAGGCGATTAATCAACTTTCTCCCCCCCACCCAAAATTTAGACATAAAGGGAAGCCTTTGTAAATACCATTAGTGAAAATGTTACCTTGCATATATGTACATTTTATCTTGTATAATATTATTGTTCTTTGGTTATACTGGATCTATTTATTCTTGCTCTGTCCAATCTACTGCTGTAATGATATGAATGTACCTATCTACCTATCATTTATGGGACTAATAAATAGGGGTGGGGGAAAAAATCGATACTGTGTAGTATCGTGATATTTTGTTTGCTAATAATGTATCAATACAGGGACAGCAGAAATCGATATTTTGTTACAAAAAAAGTTTTTGTGGACTGGAACATGCTTCAGAGCATGTTGATCCTTTTTCTGAGCAAGAATCCTGACATTCCTTCACTGTCCAAATGTGTTTAACTTTTTTTATGGCAGCAATAAACATGACAGTTTACTTATTTTAATTTAAGACATGTTTTATTTTAATTAAGTTTAAAACTTTTTTATTTAATGTAAAATTATATTTTGTTTTAATTTACTTTCAAATTCTTCAGTTGCTGAATGGGCTGCATAGTTTTCATAAATTGCATAGTTCAGAATAGCTATAATTGTACCAGATGGTTGCATTGAGTTAAGTTGGAGTGTGAGACTTTGATATTAGATAAAATGAATATTGATAAAGTTTACCTTTATGTACAGAATCTGAATATCGCAAAATATTTTAAAAAATTGCAATAATATCATATCGTGCGTTAAGTATTGTGATAATATCGTATCGAGGAATGTATGGTGATTCCCACCTCTACTAATAAAGGATATCTTAACTTATATGATCTTATCTGAAAATGATAAAATTTTTTTTTAGCTTTTTAGATAATTTGATGTTTTACTTTTATTGTATCGTCTGATACGATAGCAACCGGTTCTTACAGATCACCCTTTTTTAGAGACAGAAAACAGTACTTAAAACAGACTTTTCAAAGGCAGGTAATACTTGTATGTACGGCTTTCATGTACAACAGTGACTTGCAATTGTAAGAAGTCATGTGGTCTAAGTGAAGTGCAACAGGAATGCTGTTGCGTTTTGGTGAAACAGGTTTAATCCTCCATTTTCTTGGTGCCGCTGGCTGTAAGATTTCTCCTTTGCTTACGCTCATGTTGATAATCTCAAAAGTGGCAGTTCTGATCTTTTCTTTTAATTCTTTGGCATCTACGTGACTTGCACTTATCTGACTCTATATGCTGGCTATGTTTTGCTGCTTTAGGTCTCAGTCACAGGCCACCTACTGGCAACCATCTGCGCAACAGAAGTCAGATTCACACACACACACAGTTATAGAGCTCTTTACTGTTTACTGAACTCTAAGAACTTTTAATCTCTCAGCCTATCACACCTCGATGGATGCATTTTGGGGTGAAGTATCTTGCCCAGGGAAACTTGGACTAAAATAGCCATCAATGAGGCTACTCTGCGTTAAGATAAGATAAGATAAGATAAGATAACCTTTATTAGTCCCACACGTGGGAAATTTGTTCTGTTACAGCAGAAAGTGGACAGTGCAAAGTTACATAGCAAAAACTAGAAAAAACTCTGAATACGGTAAGAATAAGATACTGATTATGTTGTCTGATCTACAATTTCAATCAAATTTTGAACTCAAGAAACTACAGATCCACGTTCTTTTATTTTGGAAACAGCAACTGTGTGTGATGTGGACATCTACTTCCCTCTTGCGTCAAAATCAGACATAAAGGGACCAGGAAATGGACCTCTGGTGCTCAGTGGGGTGCATTTCCCAAACTGAAGCATGGCTGGTTAGTGTTCACTTTAATTCTCACCCTTGTGGCGGCGAGGACGATGATAATGACCAAACTGAAGACCAATGTCAGCACCAGTCCAGACACCATTAACGGAGTCTCCTCCACGCACTGCAGACAAGCCCTGTGGGTGGCCTGATAGCAGCAGCACACGCCCTCTATCACAGTCTGCCTGGACAGGTTGCTTCGTCGGTCGTCATCTTCGTTGGCCCACCTGATGTCGATGCTGTCCCCGGATTGGCTGGCCCTGGGGGAAACACTGGGTAATTCTGGCGAGCTTCCACTCAGTGAATTTTTCGTTTTTGCTTTAGTAGTTATGTCAGTTTTAGAATTAATGCTATAGTTGTCATGACTGTTTTTAGGGGTTTGCTCAAGCTGAGAGGTGTTCAAGCTGGATTCAGACAGATTGATGGGAGAGATCCGGCTAGCCTTTTCGAATACATTTCCATCGAGCTCAGACAGCTCTTCATCACAGGAATCAGCGCTTAAACTTGCGCCACCGTAACCGGGAAGGGATTTTGAGCTGCCGTAGTCCGAATCACTGCAGCTGTTCTTTTGCATCGAATCCCTGCTGTCACTTTGTAGCTTATCACGATCTGCACCTGCTCCCCTCACCAAAGAGTTGGCTTTGTTTGGTTCGGGGGCCTGTCCAGTCTTGGCCACTCCCACCTCTACGGAAACCTGGGATGCACTGAGTCCTGACTCGCCTCCGATGACAAGGCTGCCTGTGCTACCATTTCTGCTTTTAGCAGAGCGCTTTAAGTTGTCTGTGAAGTCCTCCAGCTCAATGATGTTGCGCCCGTTGACTTTGCCCTCCCCGTCGTTGGAGACGACAACAATATTTGGCACCAAGGACAGCTGCGAAGCTTCTGCTCCAGGCTTCCCCTCGTCCTGGATGCCTCGGGACTCGTCTGGCATGGTGACCCAGTGTGAGTGCGAGGGCTTTCACAGTCTGCCAACCTGTCACTTTGCTTTTCCCCTTGTGCCCGTCAGCTCCTCTGCATGACAAAAACACACTAGAACAGTGTTTGTTTGTCTTTACTTTCCCTTGTCGGATGCTGTTAACGTCTGAGCAGCAAGGAGAAGAGTCAGAGAGTATTTCAGAGAGAGTCCAGCTCCTCTGTTTTCAGCACTCTGCAAGTCAGGCGATGAGGCTAAAGACGCTCCCTCTGGATGTGTTACGGACCCAAAGATTGTCGATAAGGAATCTTAAACTGCAAGATAACCTCTTTAGATGAGCTCTGATCCATACTGGGGGGAAGAAGGGTCTCCCTGTCAACAAGAAAAAGACAGAAAGACCACACATTCAGCAAAGGTTAAACCAAGCCAAGCCTTCACCTTCAGCTTCCAAAGCCTGATAACACGCGCACTCAGTTTGTACCTGCCCTCGGTTTTAATGCTATTTTAATGACTGACTTCTTCTAGTCCTTTCCCCATTATGCAAAAAAAACTTGTTAGTCTGGCTGCAGGCACTTCCCCAGTAACACACTGTTACCCTGTTCAGGTGTGTACTGGAATGACACGCAGCTGACGCACTCACTGAGCATTGGAAACATTTTTTCAAGCCACCACCTAGATGCAGTGGTTTGCTCTGATCTGCCTCTTCCCCTTTCCTCACTCTATCTGATTAGTGTGCAAAACATCATGACTGCCACTTCCAAGTCCCCATCAATTCACAGATTAAAATATCCTTTTGATCTGTCCAGTCTGCTGCAAAAAAAACATCAGATATCAGATTTAATAGCAGAGTCATGGAGGGATTACCCGGTAATTCATCTGATTCAAACCGCTCACCTTGACCAACCTGCACCCGGCGCAGGAGGTCAGCTTTAAGCCGCACACTTTGAGATTGAATGACAACAGCGTGGTTTCTTTCATTCACTCTCTAACACAGGAGCACTGTGTCTGCTCATGTGGCAGAGACAGCGCAGTTATTGTTCTTACTTTGTGGTCCTTTTCCAATGCCTGCTGGTTTCACTACTCTATTCTGTGTCTGTGAAGCACTTTACAGAAAGAAGAAGGGGCTTTCCAAGAAAATCAATGCAGATACCTGGTCCAGGTTCTCAAAACTGTGTAAAAGACTATTTCATAGTTAAGATTGACAGTTTAATAAAGTGTACAAAACAGGATCTCTTTTTTAACACTTACAGGACACTTAAAGCCATTTTAAACCACCTTTTTTAGGTTATATAACAAAGAAAGGCAATTTGAAAGCATACAAAAAAAATCTCGTTATAAAATTATTTTAAACTTAATTCTGTGTGCTGAATGCCACAAACTCGACCCACTGTCTTGACTTTGGCGACTAAAAATCATTGGTCAAGCCAAAGAAAGTCCCACAATTTAAGGATTTCTCGCACAAGTTCAAGGGCAGCTGGTGAAGTTTAGAAAGAGCCTCTCACAGAGAGATTTTACCTGCACGGAAAACCTGGAAATCAGAGTTTGTAGAGAGCTTTAAAAGCAAATTCAGACAAAAAAGATAAAAGGGGGAAGGTAACAAAGCCACCTCTGTCTCTGTTTCTGATGGATGATGGAAGCATCTGTCAGAGTTTAATAAACTAGTAATTGGCTAAAACGAGAGGGATAAAATATTAAGGAGTGAGAACAGTTTAAAATAGGTCTATCCGTTTGACGTGCGGCTCTTGCTTTTGTTGGGTGGTTATTGTCGCTTTAAAACCGATTTAACTGTAATAAATTAAAGCGGCGACGTGAACTGTGCGTCAAGGCGGAAAAAAGGCGCTTTTGCGCATTAACATCTGCGCTACAGTTACTCGATTTAAACGGCGTCAGTGTGTTAGAAAGACAGGTGAGATTCTTACCTCATTTTTTAATGATGTTAACGTCTCACTCACTGTCACTTACAGCCTTAGATCCCCCCCACACAGTAAACCTCATTTCCCTCTTTACGCGTAACTTCCTCCGTCATCCACGGAGCGCTCACACGCAGGCTTCACTTTCACAGAAGTTCACAAAAATTAATAATAAAATAAAAAAGGTGAAAAATATCCTGTGAATTTAGTCCTTTCTTTTCGAGAACAGACGTCAGAAACTTGCTGTATGTCTGTGCGCACCGAGCGACCGCTGGATTGGTTCTGGCGCGAGGCAGGCAGGCAGGTGAGCGGGGGCGGGGGCGTGTGTGAGCACGCGAGGACGAGCGCTCCGGTCAGGCAGCAGCAGCTATGCAAATATGATGAAGGTAAACAGAGAGGCAGAGACTGTCGAGGAGGACGGGTCAAAGGTCAGGCTGCAGGTGTGTCGTGTTTTCCTCAGCGATCCTGCGTGGAAGCTGAAGATCTGACGCTGTTTCGGGGTTTTAGAGGTGATATTAGCTAATGAGAGAGCTGCAGTGAACCTGGACTGTTTTCAGCAAAGCAAACCTCAGCTCTGGAATTTTGGATTCTTGTTTAAAATAACTGAATTCTGACTCCTGTGTGGATTTCACAGATGCCCCCCCCCCCCAGTTGCTGATTCTAATCTTTAGCTTTTGTGATCTTCCCGATTTCTTTGGGTCCCCCCCCCCCCATATTTATCATGACTTCAAGTTTCAGATCACGAATCAAGTTTTAATATAAGACAAAGATAACAAGTAATTTAAAAAAGCAGTTTTTAAATAACGGTTTCATTTATTAGAGACAAAAGCTACCAAAACTGAACCCACACTTCATGCAGAAACTCAGATGGGATCTTCTCTTTGGTCAGAAAAATGGTTCTTCTATTTCTTTTGTAACTGTAGACTGCAAAACAACTGGAGACATGAGATGAAAACAGTGCAAAAAAGAGTACACTGTGTGGAAAACTGGTGACAAAAAGTGGCCAACAAGAAACGCAAATATATGATGAAAACAGTATAGCTCAGCAGAAACAGCAAAGATGTAGGAAAAGAGAGAAAATGGGAGGTACAAATAGTTCACAAGGAGTAAAAATATGCAACGAAAGGGGAAAACATCACAGCTGTTTCATTGCATAGATGTAAGAGGTCGAAATCACTGCACCAACTTGCAGGTATACATAGAGCCTGTTTGTTGACCCCTCTCAGAGGAATATTTCTGCTATTTGTTGAATCACTTCACACTGACCTCTGAATCATTCAAATTCAAATTCAAATTCAAATTTTAAATTTTATTTGTCACGTACACAGTCATACACAGTACGATATGTAGTGAAATGCTTGGACAACTGCTCGTGACCTAAAGAAAACAAAAAAGGAAAAGGCTATGAATAAGATAGGAAATAAATATGAAAAATTAAAAAGGGTAAATTTAACTAGGAAGGAATAAAATATAAATTAAGGTTAAAAATGAAATAACTGTACAACACAAATTAGAATGAAGGGTAAATTTAACTGGGAAGAATAAGATAAAGATAAATATATAAATTAAAGTTGAAAATAAAATAACTGTACAACAAAATACACAATATAGAACTATATAAGAATGTATGAAGAAATCTAAATATAAATAAATATATACACAATAACAGCAGCTGTACAAGTATTAACCGGAAATGAAGAATATAGTGACCAGTGACCATTCAAGCATAAAACAGGGATGAACCAGTGTTGTGACAACTTAGCAAATAACCAATTTTAAATTGTATCTTTAGGCCAAAGATATAATAGATTGAAAGGCACACACCGCACATATAGTACGTAAGTAATATACATTTAAATCTAGTATCTTTCAAATCAGGTTTATTGGTCAACTAATATTTTTTCTATATTGGCAAACCAGTCATTTTATGACATCAGCAAACACACACATTCGTACCATGGTGCAGCTGCTGGTTTTACAATCCTGCAGAGCGTGCGTGATGAATGCGGGTGCTAAGATCAGGTATGCATGATAACACTAAATCTCAAATTACAAACACACAGCAGTGTGCTAATTGTGTACTGACAGGGACTAGAAAGAGAGAGCAGATTTCTCCTGTATTGGCTTCCTGTTAAATCCAGAATTGAATTCAAAATCCTGCTCCTCACATACAAGGTCTTAAATAATCAGGCCCCATCTTATCTTAATGACCTTGTAGTACCATATCACCCTATTAGAGCGCTTCGCTCTCGCTCTGCAGGCCTACTTGTTGTTCCTAGAGTATTTAAAAGTAGAATGGGAGGCAGAGCCTTTAGTTTTCAGGCTCCTCTTCTGTGGAACCAGCTTCCAGTTTGAATTCGGGAGACAGACACTATCTCTACTTTCAAGATTAGGCTTAAAACTTTCCTTTTTGCTAAAGCATATAGTTAGGGCTGGACCAGGTGACCCTGAATCCTCCCTTAGTTATGCTGCAGTATGCCTAGACTGGTGGCGACTTCCCATGATGCACTGAATGTATCTTCCTCAGTCATCTTTCTCACTCACTATATGTTAATACACCTCTCTGCATCGAATCATTACTTGTTATTAATCTCTGGTGGCAAACCTGACCTGGTTCTGCTGGAGGTTTCTTCCTCTTAAAAGGGATTTTTTTCCTTTCCACTTTCACCAAAGTGCTTCCTCTTAGGGGGTTTTTCTCTGTTTTCTTTCTATTATTGTAGGGTCTTTACCTTACAGTATAAAACTGAACTGACTTGATCTGAATTCTAAGAAACAGAGAAGAAGTTTACTTGATGTGTTTGATTTATTTCAGTGAAACTTTGTTTTTTTGCTGAGCCAGTTTAACGTTTCCATAAAAGCAGTCAGTTTCTCAGGAGTTGCTTAACGCAGTTGGGTGGAACCACATTACACAACTTCTTAAAATAAAACTAAAGATGATTCTTTAAACCAGCAACAGTGAGATTTCATGTTTTTTGAGTGTATGCAATCTACAGTCCATGTCAGCACATTTGAAGCTCTATTATGAAACCTCATGTATAAATTTGTTTGCAGGCTCAACACTTTTGAGAATGGGATCATCATGGCCCTGATGGATATCAGGTTAATGTTATCGGTTTTTATTATGGAGACACTGGTGTGGATGTCTCGTCATGGTGATTACGCTGTCTTTTTTATTTTTATTTAACTTGTTTTTTGTGTTTTGTGACTTATTTTTGGCTTCTGGAATAAATAAAGAATGATTATTTTTCTTTTAAACTTTTTATGTGCTAAAGGTGGCACTGTGGTGCAGCTGTTCTGGCTTTTACATGAGTTTCCTCCATCCAAAGATGTAGCTGAAGCTTAGATTCGGTGTATCCTATGTAGGCTGGACGGATGGCACTTCTGATCAGCTCTATGTAAACACCAATCAGTCTCAAGACGACTCAGAGTCAGAAGTGTTTTGGGGTGAAAATGCTGAATTGACAATGAGGCGATCTGTCACTTGACACAACTGTTAAAGCAGAATCAAGGTTCCACCCTTAAAAAGCACTTTTTAAAAAAATGTTTTGTACCTCTCAGAAGGAGTTTTTAAAAGCAGAATGGGAGGCACAGCCTTCAGCTTTGTGGCAACACCTCCCAGTTTCGATTTTGGGAATTTGCACTGTCTCTACTTTTGAAATTATGCTTGAAACTTTCCTTTTTGATAATGCTTATAGTTGGGGCTGGATCAGGGGATCCTGAATCAACTTTTTAGTCACGTTGCTGTAGGTTCAGATTACAGCTTGATCTTGCATGATGCACTCCCAGCACTACTGCTGGCGACAGATGGCCGTTCCTACCCGAGCCTGGTTTTGCTGAAGGTTTCTTTCTGTTAAAAGAGAGTTTTTCCTCCCCACTGTCACCAAGTGCTTACACATGTAGATTTGTTTTATTCTTTGGCTTTATCTAAATCGGTGTAAGAGGACTGCTGTTGTGATCTGGCGCTATGTAAATAAGATGAACTCAGAGCCAGCCCAAGGTTTCATGGAGCCCCGAGGTGAACTTGATTTGCAGCCCCTGTCTCTAGCGAAACCTATTACCATCCACCATTGTCCATACCTGATCATTTGTGTATTATACAGCTAAATACAGCCATTATCGTGGCTTGCTAGTGTGCTAGAAAGAAATAAAATAAACAGAGTGCATTTTTAAAACAAATGAAGTGTTTTTGAAATGTCCCAAAGGGCAGAACAGTCGCAAAGAATTTAACATAGACCTGAATTTATGATTTAAATAAATGTAAATAAATGAAACAGACACTACGTAACTGACTAGAGAGCTAACAACATCATCAGCATCACCTAAGCGCACCACACCTTGAATGACGTGAATGTGCGTCTGGTGCTTCTGTTGAACCCTTTAAAACCTGAACCAAGTTAAATATCAACTTGACGAGTTTTAATTTGTATCGTATTTACTACATTTTCATTTTTGGTGCATTTTATTGCTGAAACATGTATTGTGAAACTTTAAATTTAGGTTTTTGTTAAGGGGAAAAAACGAAACACTGACGCCAAAATAAAACAGGAAGCATGAACACTGAGACAGAGACCAAAGCACAAACTTTGCAGAGATGAAACGTAAACATGGGGAAGAAACAAAGGAAACAAGAAGGGAAATAACTAAATGGAAACGTAACATATACACGAATCGACTAAATGCAAGGGAACTGACACAGGAGGAAGGGGACATAGAGAAATTTAACTAAACACAATGCACACAAGACAAGGAAGTGACAAAGTAAGACAGGAAGTACAGACTACAGAGACAAACTGACACACAGACAGAAAGGGAAACAAACACGGAGACAAGACTGACTGCATACGGGGGACGCAAGGGAGGACACACGGAGACGAGACTAAGACAGACTGGACATGAAAGGGAACAAAATTAAACATCTAGAAACACGAATAACTAAACTAGGAGAATACAGACGAGACAATAACCACAGTAACTCCAAACTGGATGAAGAACACAGGAAAAAAACCTGAGAACCATGACATGCATCACATGTGATACACATGGAGTTACAGGGTTAACTAATGTCACTGATCTTAGTGAATATTAATGATAAATAGCTATATGTAGTAATTCATGGAGCCACTCTACTTTAAACCCCACTTACTATTGTCCACAAGGACGTCATTACTTTATTGTCTTACTTAGATATGATTTCAAACCATCTGCGTGTCCACCATCATGTGACAGGTGTCCAAAAAGGCAGCGAGTGCTGAAAAGTTCCCCCATAGAGGCTAATTCCCCCCTAACCAATGCCTGTCTTTTGTGCCTGGATACAGCCCAACATACAACACAATGGCAGCCGGTCATGGAGAGAGAGCAGGATTTCAGAACAGGCCAACAGGAAACAAGCTGCTTTCAGGAGACCTTTGCGACGTGTGATTCACTAACCAGCGTCACTCCATCAGTGCTGCTGATTCAAGCAAATGAAAGTTCACACTTATTTTAGTGGAACTGACACAATCTGATGAAATGAAACTGCGCAAGTTAAATCAGGAAACACAGAGGTGGAAAGTTACAGCCGATGATGCTGCTGTATCTCTTTTTTGGGTACCAGGCCTTAGAACAGCAGTGAACCGCTTGACTTTTTATGCATTATGAGTAAAGTTTATCGCAATATTGACAGTTTTTTCTCACGCTGTCTGTACCTGTCAGTCACTGGGATGCAGGGAGATGGGTTAAACTGGTTTTGCAAAGGCTGAGCAGACCTACAGTCTCCACCTTAAGCTCCTGCAGGGGTGACTAAGACGCTGCTGAATAATTTATGACAGGCAAGTTAATTAAGTGACCTTTAGTTTCTCTCTTTATGCCCGAGGGCCTGTGTGAGAACGCTCCCCACGTTGCTCAGTATGATCCTAAAATAGATGTGAGTGTATTTTCTCTATTGTTCCAAACTCAACCAACCAGTTTAAAAAGCATCTATTCTCAGCAACAGGTGGATGACACGTCCAAAAAAAGTAGCAAGTCATAATCTCTACCTCTTGTTGTATACAAACAAAGAGAGCATATGCATTGTTGAGTCTTTTAGTTTTCTTATCTGCAAGAGAGCAACTAAACAAACTAACAATAGCAGAAAAGGAAGCAACAGAAGGGAAAGAAACCAAAAAAGCAATACAATAAACAGGCCAGGATTCTTTGGAAAAACAAAACAAAACAAAAACCAAGATCTTTATCCTTTTGAACTATCCCGGAGAAAACATGTCTGAACTTCATCCCAAAATCGAGCTGCTTCGGGGTAGAAAGTTTGTGAAACCTCGTCCTGTAACTCTGCAGCTCCACGTAGAGCAGAGCAGGTTCTAATGTAGGCTAATTACACTGATAAAAACACAACATCTGTTTAAAGTCACTGCAGAGAGGTATGAACCTGAAACTGCAGCAAGGATCAAAGCCTGGTGTGCACAGACATGATAGCGGCTGAATCAGGTCTCAAAACGTGACAGAGAGCGACCTCTGGTGGAAACTCTTGCAAACTGCTAGTTTATTTCAAATAGAGATTAATGAAGTGATTCACCAGCTTAAAGTAAACCTGAATCTTATGTTTTATGTTTTTAACAGGCGACTGTTGTTGTGATTTGGTGCTATATAAATAAAATTGAATTGAATTTTTATTTTTATCGAAAGGCATGAAAGTTTTTACGTTTAAAGAAGCCCTGACGAGGTGGATGATAACAGAATCAAGTTGGAGTAAACTGAAAGCGACGTGCAGTACTGTGCGAAAATCCCATCACCTCAATATTTCTTTATATTTTGCTGTAAAAATAGCAAAATAAAAATAAATAGGTTTATTGAAAAATGTGCAAACATACTTGGGAATACCGTATATAATAGGGCAAACACAGAGTTTGTACAGTTCTATCAAGTTTGAAAGTCTTCTTCATTCGTCAGTTAAAGAACAAATGATCTGTTTTGTGACAGGCTGCTAGTAACAAAGTAAAGACACAATTTAAACTATTATGTGTAGATTTAGGTAAGCAGTAGGTGTGGACTTGTGTAGCTGCCGTGAAGCAGAGACGCAGGGCTTTTAAGTTTGTTTCCCCACTGCATTTCCTGTATACAGCCCCATGTTCTTCTCATGTCCAAACTGATGCTGACTGAAAAGACACCACATATGCAAATGAGTTATAATGCCCCTTTAAATTTACTCTCACATGCCTTTTAATGTTTCTCTGTCTGGTGCCAAGGCTCCAAAATGATGATTAGGGGAATATATAATGCAAATCTAAACCTTAATGAATGGTTGGTTTGTTCAAACAGGACTGGAACTAATATTATCCATGGCTGTGTTCCTCTCATTTCTGAAACAGAGCCGTCGTTATCAAAATTAATAATTCCCCTCTGGGTTATTCCTGTTGTTTATGGCTGCTGATATAAAAGTCTATAAATCTGATTCATTTGGGAAAGATAAAAAAATACAGCTTTTCCTTATTTGGGTTTTACAACATGTGTTTGTGTACTCAAAAAATATGAACAAATCCAACATGAGACCTATCTTTTACTCTAGATTACAAAAAATACAAAGCATAATGCTTTATTAAAAACAAACTACATTTTGAACTGCTTTAATTCTTCATGGCATAGATTCAACGAGGTGCTGGAAACATTCGTCAGAGACTTTGTTCGACACTGACATGACAGCATCACACAGTTGGACTGAGATCTGGTGACTGTGGAGGTCTTTTGAGGACAGTGAAGCAATTTTCATGCTCAAAAATAAGTTTGAGATTATCTAAACTTTGTGACACGGTGCGTTATTTTACAGGAAGCAGTCATCAGAGAGTACACTGTGGTCATACAGGGATGGACGTGATCAGCAATAACACTCAATTAGGTTGTGTTTTTAAAAAATGATTCCCATACAATTTATTCCTGGGCCTTGGTATGGATATGCTCTCTGTTCCTTTAAGACAGCCTTCTTCTCATTGGCTGGTCCTCACAAATAGGAGGTGTCAGTAGCACATCATGATAGTTATGTGCATATACCTACAAGTTCAATAGCCTTCGGAAGCCTGAGCTCCTTGTTTACAGAGATTACATCCACACTACATGTTCCCTGTTTCACTTAAACTTTTAGCCATGTTCCAAAATTGTAAGTGTAAAAATGATAGAAGGTAAGAAAAAGAAGAAAAAGAAGAGAGTGCTTGTTTTAGGATTTTTCTATTACAATATGATGACATCAGCTTTTATGGCACCAATGGGACATTATAGGGCAAGATATTGAAAAAATAAATCTTCTCTTTCATATGATATATTACTCAATATGGTTTCTTCATATTGGCTTTTTCTACTGGTCGATCTACAGTGGCTTGCAAAAGTATTCGGCCCCCTTGAACTTTCCCACATTTTGTCACATTACAGCCACAAACATGAATCAATTTCATTGGAATTCCACGTGAAAGACAAATACAAAGTAGTGTACACGTGAGAAGTGGAACGAAAATCATACATGATTCTAAACAGTTTTTACAAATAAATAACTGCAAAGTGGGGTGTGCGTAATTATTCAGCCCCCTTTGGTCTGAGTGCAGTCAGTTGCCCATAGACATTGCCTGATGAGTGCTAATGACTAAATAGAGTGCACCTGTGTGTAATCTAATATCAGTACAAATACAGCTGCTCTGTGACGGCCTCAGAGGTTGTCTAGGAGAATATTTGGAGCAACAACACCATGAAGTCCAAAGAAAACACCAGACAGGTCAGGGATAAAGTTATTGACAAATTTAAAGCAGGCTTAGGCTACAAAAAGATTTCCCAAGCCTTGAACATCCCACGGAGCACTGTTCAAGCGATCATTCAGAAATGGAAGGAGTATGGCACAACTGTAAACCTACCAAGACAAGGCCGTCCACCTAAACTCACAGGCCGAACAAGGAGAGCGCTGATCAGAAATGCAGCCAAGAGGCCCATGGTGACTCTCGACGAGCTGCAGAGATCTACAGCTCAGGTGGGGGAATCTGTCCATAGGACAACTACTAGTCGTGCACTGCATAAAGTTGGCCTTTATGGAAGAGTGGCAAGAAGAAAGCCATTGTTAACAGAAAACCATGAGAAGTCCCGTTTGCAGTTTGCCACAGGCCATGTGGGGGACACAGCAAACATGTGGAAGAAGGTGCTCTGGTCAGATGAGACCAAAATGGAACTTTTTGGCCAAAATGCAAAATGCTATGTGTGGCGGAAAACTAACACTGCACATCACTCTGAACACACCATCCCCTCTGTCAAATATGGTGGTGGCAGCATCATGCTCTGGGGGTGCTTCTCTTCAGCAGGGACAGGGAAGCTGGTCAGAGTTGATGGGAAGATGGATGGAGCCAAATACAGGGCAATCTTGGAAGAAAACCTCTTGGAGTCTGCAAAAGACTTGAGACTGGGCGGAGGTTCACCTTCCAGCAGGACAACGACCCTAAACATAAAGCCAGGGCAACAATGGAATGGTTTAAAACAAAACATATCCATGTGTTAGAACGGCCCAGTCAAAGTCCAGATCTAAATCCAATCGAGAACCTGTGGCAAGATCTAAAACTGCAGTTCACAAACGCTGTCCATCTAATCTGACTGAGCTGGAGCTGTTTTGCAAAGAAGAATGGGCAAAGATTTCAGTCTCTAGATGTGCAAAGCTGGTAGAGACATACCCTAAAAGACTTGCAGCAAAAGGTGGTTCTACAAAGTATTGACTCAGTGGGCTGAATAATTACGCACACCCCACTTTTCAGTTATTTATTTGTAAAAAATGTTTGGAATCATGTATGATTTTCGTTCCACTTCTCACGTGTACACCACTTTGTATTGGTCTTTAACGAGGAATTCCAATAAAATTGATTCATGTTTGTGGCTGTAATGTGACAAAATGTGGAAAAGTTCAAGGGGGGCGAATACTTTTGCAAGCCACGTCCCTACCCTCACCTATGGTCACGAGCTGTGGGTAGTGACGGTGGAAATGAGCTTCCTCCGAAGGGTGGCTGGCCTCTCCCTTAGAGATAGGGTGAGAAGCTTGTCCATCCGAAAGGGGCTCAGAGTAGAGCTGCTGTTCTTCGCATTGGAAGGAGCCAGCTGAGGTGGTTCGGGCAACTGACAAATATACCCCCTGGGCGCCTCCTGGGTGAGGTGTTCCGGGCAAGTCCCACCAGGAGGAAGCCCCTGGTCAGACCCAGGAAATGCTGGAGAAATTATATCTCTTGGCTTGCCTACGAATGCCTGGGTGTTCCCCGGACAAGCTGGAGGAGGTGGGTGGGGAGAGGGAGGTCTGGGCCTCTCTGTTTAGGCCACTGCCCCCGCGACCCGGCCCTGGATAAAGAGCACGAAGATGGATGGACGGTTTCTTCATATATTTCTTGAAGGTGAGCTTTGATCTTGGGGACGAACAATGAAGGTTAAGATCAAATGCTTAGCCCTCCTAGGCCTTACATCTCCCAAGGCCTGGATTATTGTTGTGAGGCTTGAAGATGATCGAGTAAGCTGTGGGTAATATACAGCTGTTTTTAGCAATCTACCGTCACACAAAATTTCAAAAATGATATCTCAAAAACCAGACTGCTAAGAAACAGACGGACAGACAAACAAACGCAATTGATTACATACTCCCTCGCTTTAGCTGGAGAACAATACATCCTGATGGACACAGGACAGAAATTGACAGAGGACAATAGAAACACCATTTAAAAAATATTTTAATTAAGAACAAGAATAAAATATATAAATATTAACAATACAAATAAGATTACGGCTATTTACTCACACGGAAGTAGCCCACATTAACAATGACATTTGGATGAAGAATGAATTTTCCATGTTTTGGTTTGCTCTTAATTTCTTCATCCAGACATACCTTAAAGATATAATTATAGACTCATAACCAAAGTTATGCTAAACAAAAGACCTAATTAAAATAAGTTAAAATATATAATTGTGCAGATTTTTGCAAAGTTGGGTTTTTACTTTCTCAGCATGACACACTCTTACACCAGTTACTGTATATCCAAAAATCTATTCTCAGTGCCAACTATGTACCTCTGAGAAATCTTTCAACCTATTTTCTAAGTAAACCGGTGGCTGTAAAATTAAAGGAAAAACAACAGAAAAATACACAAAATATGTAATTTTATATTACCCAAAGCAGACTAACTGTTTATAAAATGGCTCTGTTATGATACCATATGGGATTCACAATCGTTTTCCCAGAGTTAAAACTACCCGGAGAAAGATAGTTAATAGGTGTCATTACGCAATGACTATATTAGTCTTATAAAAATACAAAAAAATAAAAATAAGACTCTGTTGCTGAGCTAGTGTCTCTAAGGCTGGTTTTATGGTCACAAATGTGTCCATCTGCGTACAGCTTTTGGTCAAACAGGGGGGTTTTCCCCCACCCAAGACGCTCTCCCATGCAGTCCTTTGAGATCTAGGCTGCAGGTCGCTGTAAGTGGATGATATTTGCAACTGCAGAATGCTGACTGGTTGACAAGTGGGCTGGAATAGAGAAGGGAGCAATAGAAGAGTTCACCAGGAATCGGAGAACCTCGAAAAATGACTAAAAAAATAAAGCACGAATAGCACAGACAGTGGCTGCAGTAATATTTTCATAGTTTTTAACACTCGGTTTCACTTCAGCTCTCTGTATGTAAAAAATTCGCTCACAGACAAACAAAAGTAGCCTGCACAATGGCGGTAACATACCTTGTACACTGCCTCCATCTGACAACAGCGCTCACTGCAGGTGGACGGGCAGTCCCTGCTACTTCTGCTCAACCATAAAACCAACTCAAACCTAGGAAGCTGTACTAAAGCTAAATGTCAATATTAGCATGCTAACCAATATGTTTATATATATTTACATTAATTTGGTGTGTCAGAACCAAAATGTTAATTTGGTGTTTTTGCATGCTAAAACGCTAACTATGTATGTTAACATTCTAGCTAATATATTCATGCTAATGTGTTAGTTTGGTAATTAGCAAGCTAACTAAGGCGTTAACCATATGTTTGTGTGTCAATTAGGTGATTTAGCATCCTAACTTATGTCTTGACCAAATTTTTGGATGTCAATTTAATGCGTCAGAATGCTAACTAATGTATTAACCATATATTCACATTAGTTTGGTGTGTTAGCATGCCAGTATTTGGCATTAAAGCTACACTGGAATGTCTTCAGTTTTACTGGTGCTTTGACAGAAATCAGACTAACATAAAATACACAATAAACACTGACAGCAATGCATAAATGTAGAAGAATAATACATCTGTATAGTTCTGAAAGAAAAATCAAAACAACAAACACAAATAATGAACTGACAATCACTAAGGGATTTTTCTGGTTCAGTTGACAGAGCAGGTCTAGTTTTAGCTTTATCTATCTATCTATCTATCTATCTATCTATCTATCTATCTATCTATCTATCTATCTTTGTAGTTGCTGTTGTGCTATATCCATACAGACTGTATATGGGAGATGGATGTAACCTCCGAATTTGAAATGTGAAGCCAAAACCAGTGTTGCCAACTCCTCAGTAAGGAAAATCGCTGTCCTAAAAGTTGCTAAATAATGTCATTACCTAATTTGCACAATTGGTCATGCTTATGTAATTGTAACCTATGTTGTAGGAGAGAGAAATATCGTGGAAGAGACATAAAGTGAGTAAAAAACACAATAAATTAATTTAGAATATATTTAGAACTACAAATTAAATTTCTTTTAGCAATTATTGTTTTTTTATGTCACAATTCTAACCCACCTCCTGTGTCTGGGCTGGGTACTGGCAAAAGTGACCTGAAATAGGCACTCTGGCAGAATTACTTTGTGTGTGTGTAGCTTTAAACTTTGTGATTTGCAAAAAGTTGGAGTAAAAGAAGAACTGACTGTGTTACAGTCAGTCACTCATGCGCCATTCATTTGCAGTTTTGGAGGCGTAGGGGGTCAACATCTCCTGCTCTGACAGCAGCTGGGTTGCGACTGCTGCGTGACAACAATCCGTCACCTGTGAGCGCTTTGGCACAGGCGAGGTGCCCATGGCGACATCCGCTGCTTGTTGAGAGAAAGAGTGATACGTGCTTTCACGTCAAAAAGTGGTTCTAAGTCTTCCTAATAACACCACCAAAAGTCGCCAGATTTGTCGCTAGTCGCTTTTTAGAAAAAAAAGATGCTGAGGAGGCCTGAAAACTCACTATATATAGTGACAAAGTCGCTAAGTTGGCAACACTGGCCAAAACTGAGTGTACAATATTCTAATTTTCTCAGCTAAATCCACTTCACCTTCATTGGTTCTGATTAAAAAACAAACAAACCACAAACCAATGGATGATGTCACAGTTGCTAAAATCCATCTTTTACATAGAGTCTATAGTCACACGAGAAAATGAATAACAACTCTGTGAGAAAACTCTATGGTGAAACACTAAAACTGAGAGATTTCTAGTTTGTTGATTGCTGCTCCAAAATCAGATCAGACAGCACGTTGATGTCCGTCTCTGCCGAGTGGCACTGCAGCACCAGCGTCACCATGTTGTCCTGATTAGGGAAAACCTGACAGAGCTGCTCTCTCAGGCTGGCTGTTTCTTCAGGACTCCTCTCGGTCCGGACCCCCTGGCCATGACCTGTAGCACCATACTGCTTCTGCTTCTGTCCCATGTCCCATCCCTTTCCTTGTCCCCTTCCTCTACCCCTGCCGGCTGCTCCCAAAGCGTCCAGTGCGCCCCCTAGTGTTCGGTCACGGAAGTTGATGACCTCTGTTTGGGAGCGTGGCTGTTTGGAGGAACTGAAAGATGAGGCCGAGCCAGCAAAAGAGTGATTTCCTGGATTTGGACTCCTGAAAGATGTTGAGAAGGAAAATGAAGCATCATGTGAAATTATTCTCAAAGGATTGGATAAGATCGGATATCTTGGGTCTGTTACCTATGCTCTGAACGCAGGAAGTCATCCAGGTGAGGCCCTCCTCTTCCAAGAGGGTCATCAGGGACCATGAAGTGATCCCCGACAAAAGTGTACTGAAGAAGACTGGACGAGCAGCAACAGATCACAGAGGAAAAATGTATTTAGTGAAAAACATTGTGTAGGGTTGTGTTGACAGTATTTTCTGTCAACCCAACTTTTTGGATCTTTTAGATAAAAATGGACAAAAACGTCCGGAGACTGATTTTTTATTACATTTGGTAAATGTGAGTGAAACCATTTCAGTGCAAATCAAAATTTCAGTCCCCCTGACTGCGCAGCACTGCCCTACCTCTTTTTAATGATGTCCCTCCATACGGGGGACTCGTCCAAGAGGTCCCTCAGGTTGTCGTTGGTCACGATCACTCCGCCTGTCTTCTGTGCGTGCTGCAGTATCATTCTGCATAAACACAAAGACATGGGTATCAATTTTTGGCTTATCTGAACTGTATCCAGATAGACTGGAGTGTGTACAGCAGGGGTGCCCAATCCCGGTCCTCGAGAGCTACCGTCCTGCAGCTTTTAGATGCATCCTTGTTCCCACACACCTGAATCAAATGAATGGCTTGTTATCAGGCCTTTGCCAAACATGATGGCATGCTGAAGAGATCAAACCATTTGATTCAGCTGTGTTGGAGTAGGGATGCATCTAAAAGCTGCAGGATAGTAGCTCTCGAGGACCGGGATTGGGCACCCCTGGTGTACAGCAACAAAACCACATGAAATGTGATGGGTTGTGTAAACAAAACAATATCTCAGTGTCTTGTACCTGTCATCATACGAGCTGATCCTCTTGCCTTGGACCTCTCTGGATGGTGTGTAGGAGAGCAGGCCCAGCTGCTGCAGCTCTGTCAGATAGTGCTTCTCTGAGAGACAGACACAAACAACTCTTTGTTTACGAAGCAGTCTGCTATGAGGGGAAACACCCACACGCATGCTGAAAGCTCACATGAAGTCTGCATTCACCAAGCATGACTTGTTTTCTCGTTTGAAGTCTTTTGCAGAATCCAGAGTTAGCAGGAGCAAGGAGCAAACACGCACAACAATGGGGTCACAGCCTGACCCCAATGAGATGCTAGCTACACACTCATAGAGCGGAAGTTATAGCCATGAAGTAGAATTTTTGGAATTAAACCTTTTAGTGAAATATTTTCTAAAGCTGCAGTTTCAATCACTCATTTAAATTGAGCTTCATCAACAGTAAAGCTTTGTTTTTATTAACTGAGTTTAACACATTTGCTTAGCAAGCAAAAGTTGCTGGTTCGATTGTGATCGGAGACACGGTGTCTTATGCAACACATTTGTTACCTCTGACAGACTAAACTAAGTTTCTTACTTCAACAAAAAAATTATCAAGAAATGAATCATAAATCAAGATTTTTCTTAGCTGGGGCCCTAAAGTCTACACACGTCACTCTTCCAGTGCTTTATATTTATCTGACTTTAACCTGTCAGCTCCTTTGTGGCAACTATGTGAGAACAGAAGGAAGTATTGGCCAGTAAACTCTGGCAGTAAAAGCAGGAAGGTGTCATGTAAGCTGAGAGCTGCATGCTCTCGGCTTACACAGCTCTCCTACCTACACCAGTGCTCTGAAAAATTTAATACACCCTTCATGCTTCCATAGTCTAGCAGGTTTTTCCCAGCACACAAACACTTGGACACAGTGCTTGGCTTTGCCTGTGTTCTTTATTTTCTTGTTGACTTCCACTTTTCAAAATTGTCTTCTCAAATAATGCCCAGTTTTCGCTCAGTCCTTCTGACTTCTCCAGCTGCCACCCGTGAGGTTCTCTCCCAGCCCGAGGATGCTACTGTGTTAAATGGGACACCGAAAACGCATACTAGTCTCTCCTGGCACTGCCCCCTGAAACCTCTGCTCTACAGCTGAGCCAGATTAGCCAGGCATTCACTTATGATGACAAAAATGTAATGACTTGAATAATAATAATTTATCCACAGAAACTGTAAAAAAAAAAAACCACACAAAAAAAAACAACAACCAATGGCTACATCTCAGACTCTACAGGGCTCAGTTAGCAAATTCGTGACAGCACAGTTAGAAAAAGACTAAATAAGTATGGTTTGTTTTCTAAGGGCGGCCAGAAGAAAGACTCATCTCTCTAAAAAGAACATGACAGCACAGCTTAGATTTAAAAGGCTACATCTGAAAAAACAACAAGATTTCTGGTGTAGATGCTAATATAATACCATAATGCACAGCATGGGGTTGGCTGTAGCCCAGGAGGTAGAGCAGCTCATCTGCTAATATCCTTGGGCATGTTGCCCAAGCTTCTATCTATGGATGCTAACATCCATAGATAGATGCATCCATCAGGGAATGAATGCATGTGAATGTTAGATAGAAAGCACTTGCAGCAAATCTACAACAAAATAGCTGAAAAAGAAAAAAATCAAGGTGCTGTGAAAAAACTCCAGACTTTAACCCGACTGAAATGTTGTGAATAGACCTTAACAGAGCTGCGCACCAACTCATGCCTGAAAACCTCAACGAACTGAAGCAATTTTGTAACGTGGGCCAAAATTCCTCCACAATGATATGAGAGACTGATAAAGTCAACAATTCATTGGGTGTACCTAATTATTCACACAGTCATGTGAAAGACTTTCTTTTTCACATGTCTGTAAGTCAAAACTTAAACCAAGTATATTCCAGTAATAAAAAAACTGCTCACATTTCCTGCTGTGTGCTACGTGTGAGAGAAGAGAACATCATTATGTGATAACGTTATGACACTCTCCTGACACTGACAAGAGTTCAATTTCAGCAATACATTAAGTTTTAAAGCGTTACCTTTGACCCTGGGGTCGCTCTTTTGCCTCCACTGTGGAATTAGGGCGCTGATTTGACGATGGCCTCGGTCCCAGAAGTGCTGTACAGCCAGAGCGATTCCCCGACAGGAGAAGAAATGACCCAGTCCGTGACTGTGGAAAAATGAAGATTGCCATTAAAGTGTTACAAATAATGCTTCATATGATCACAGTTCACTGGACTTTCTTTCTCTTTTATCACTATGTGCGTCTCCAACAAACATTAACATTGAAGTTGAAGTCCAGTGAAGAATAATATGCTGACTTCCAGTTCTTGGAACCTCTGACTTTTGACGATTGTGCTGTCCAATCAAAAGCAACAGATAAAAATACATCTAAGAGGAACTAGGCTACATGTCACTATGCTAATCATGAAACAGTTCCTAATCCCCTGCAGTATCGGACCTTGTGACCTTATCACCCCTTTGTTTGACATCTGTATCTCTGATGATATGTTGCACTTATATTTTCCACCAGAATAACCCTTCAAGTTGGAATTTCCACTCGAAAAGTCAGAGAAGGCCCACCAAACCAGACTTCCCAATCCAGGATAGCAAAACAGTAGTGAAACTGCAAAACTAGCACTCGCTATTACCATTATTGTGTATTTGTGGTTCACCAAATAAGCCATACGAAGAGCATCAGGCTTTACCCATCCAGTTCGAAGAAACCAAAATGTGTTGCTACGTCCCTCTGCAGCCCTAATCTCTTCAGTGTGTTCAGCTGATGGTAATTGGCCACACCTAGTCAGGTGTTGATAAAAGCATATCTGAGGCAGGCTTTCAAAAAGCCTCACCAGCCGTGCCTTGGTGGTACCAGCCATGTTAGCCAACCTGCTATGCATTTTAGGATTAAAACCTCTTCTCACCTACAATCTGGTATTCGTCTCCTCTCTTTTTTGTTGCGGCTTTTGAGCCGGGTCGTAACTGTGTAACACGGTCAAATCGGGACCAATGCAACTCCCAGCTCTGAGGTAAAAATGACTGCAGCATATGCATTTGTTGATGGTGCCTACTCTTACCCATCAAACCCTTTAAAAAACTGTTTAGCACCTACATGCATAGATCTCTGTTCCTTCCCTTCGCTTTGTGTTTCTGTGTAAACGTCATGCTTCGCCAATAGTTCTGGGTCAGTTTATCTTCCTGCTCCCACTCGCTGGGTAGGTAAGCCCATCGCAGACTACAATTATTAATGAACACACTGCCATCACAACTTTATAAATCTTTAAACAGAGTCTACACATCAGCCACAGGTGTTCCTTTACCATCTATTACATGAGAAAATACAATCACCATTCCTGGAAAGTTTACAGAGGCCCACTGCAGCATGGGTATCTTATTAATGCACAATTCCATTGTTATAACATGTTTAAATGTGTAAACATGCACTCAACTAATCATGCACATTCATAAACTGTGGCATAATGTACTACTAAGATGGAATAATAACTATATCTTTCATTTTAAGCTTTTACTTTTAGAGCAAAAGGACACAAAGAGTAGATCCTCATTTCTAAATATGTTTTCAAATTCTCAAGAAGTCCTTCACATTTGGCCTAACAGGACTATCTATATTTCCTGTTCTCATATTCCCTTCTCATAAACACCCCACCAAAATAAATCTTCTACTCTATTGTATACCTTACCGCATTTTCCCAGTACGACCTTTATTTGCTGTAATTCTTACCTCATAGCCACGTTACTCCCATCAATTATGATCGTCCTCAGTGTTGGGTCTCCGGGCTGGTCTGTCAGCTTGAGTTCAAAGGGGATCTGCAGGCTCTCCAAGAATCGCTGCTCTCCTGTCACCACCACTGAAGGAGTAGACACGAAACCCCGTTTGTCCATCGCTCTGGTGGGAGACGAGTCCTTCGTGCCAGGGAATAAAGGCTGAGGAGCTTGAAGGGCTTGCTTAAAGGAGTGCTTTGAGCCATTGTTCTGAGCATGATGATTCTGTTTTGTGGGAGATGGATTAGGCAAGTAGTTGGTGTTGCCTTGTTGCTTATGAGATTGGAAATTGGTGAGCTGAGGATCCATGGATGAGGCATAAGTAGGCATTGGTGGCCCTTTGACCCCAGGTAGGATGATGTGGTGAGGAGTTTGTGACTTTGAAGGCTGGTGTTGCTTTTGCTGTGAGGTGTACAAGGTCACCGGTGACTGCTGGGGTTTATTATTCCAAATATCTCGTCCCTCAATAGGGACACTACTATCAATCCTTGACACCCTTATCTTTTCTCGACCATCGAATTCTCTCTCTTCTGGAGGTGTATAAGGCTGAAGTTCTGGTATTATTTGAAGTTTTGACCCGCCAGTGTCCAAGACCACATCATCCATCTCTCTCGGTCCTTCTCTGAAGGCTCCTGCCTCTTTGACTCCCTCTTTCTGCAGCTGCAGGAGCAGCTGGTGAGTCGATCCATCAGGCAACAAGTTGTACAGTTTGGTTACGTTCTGTTCGGGGTACCCACAGCTGGCTGCCGCTTTCTTCAACACCCCCAGCACAAAGTCTTCCTCTTGCTCTTTATTCATTACGTCTGCACTGACTTTTCCCTGATTGTGTCTTGCATCCCCTGTTGCGTCTTCCCCCTCTCGTCCTTCTTCTGTTTCTCCATCGCTACGTATGGCTCCACCGCCTCCTGCTATTTCTCCCCCATCTTCTCTGTGTTCTGTCTCACAGGGTCGGTTTTTCTCTGTCTGATTCAGGTCGACAGCGTCTTCCCTCTTTGGGTTTGGGAGAACCCGATTCCTCTGCTCTTGGTCACTGCGGTCCTGCTCCTGTTGAACTAAGTCCAGAATCTGCGATGCCTCTTTAGGTCCTGTTCTGGCAAGCACTCGTTTCACAACCTCCTCTGTGTATCCCATGGCGGTAAAGAATTTCAAAAGAAGCCAAAACTCCTTGTTTCCCATCGACAGCTGCAACTCCTGCTCTTTTTCCTTCCCGGATGCTGTTGCTTGGCCCAAGTGCTCTTCTCCTACCTCCTGTGGTGAATGCGCGGGTCTTTCTTCAGCACCCTCTGCCCTCCCTCGGGTGCCTGCAGACATGTAAAAACCCTGGAAGGAGTCTTTATTTGCAAAGTCATTTCCTGTGCCTGCAGCCATCCCTTCAGCCCATCGCTCAGTAGTGGTAGAAGGATCAGGGACTGTTTGCTTTAGGGCACTGGGTATTTTAGACCTATCCTCTGAATCCCCATGTGGCCTTGCCTCTGTATTTACATCAGTCAGTGATGAACTAGGGCTTGATCCAAGTCCCGTTTCTTTCACCAAGTCCAACAGGATTTCCTTTACTGATCCTGGCAGCACAAGAAGATCCAGGATGTGCCTGTCTTCCCACTTCTCCACCAGAGTTTTAAAGGCCCGTCGTGAATCCAGGGACTCACCTGAGCCTCCGTCCCCCATGCGCTTGGACTGTGTGCCCTCATACCTCTCTACCAGGTCTGTAATAAGAGAGTAGGCTCGCACCACCGGCTCCACCAGGCCAGATATGAGCAGGAATCCTGGAGAGACGACCTGATTTGGTAGGAGAAAGACAGAAAGGCATTAATCTGAGTTCTACCAATGACTGAAAAATAATAATATAACAGATCATTTAAACCAAAAAAGACCAAAACAAAAGAATAAAAGAATTCTACTTAAACAGATCAATGTTTAATTTATTTATTTTGCCTTTGCTGTTTCCTTTAATGGATTGTGGACCAACTGTTAATTTTCAGGTCTTGTATCCACTGACCATTATATCATACAATGAATGAAAATTCAATAAAAACTTAATAGAAAGACAAATCATTGTCTGACAGTATCCAATGAGTATTTCAGTATTTGCATTTCAACATAAACCATCACTACTTGAAAGACTGGATGATTCACCTGCGTGCAACCAAAACTATAAGCAGACTCCAAACAGAGTAAATACCATTCTCGCCTACAAATTCTTCATATTCAAATACAGAATCTATTTAAGAAAGACTGAGAAAATAAAAAAAGGAAGCAGGATGGTGACGGCTGTAATGGTAAAGTTAAGTCATGGAATTATGAACCCATGGGAGAGGCCAATGGTAGGTGTCAGGGTGGCAATGTTTTCATTACAGTCTATGGCTTCTCCAGGTGTGGAAATCTGCCAGTACAGTTACATACACTTACAGGGCACTTTGTTAGGTACACTTGTTCAACTGTTCATTAAAGCAGATGTCTAATCAGCCAGTCACATGGCAACAACCCGTTCAAGTTCAAACCAAGCATCAACCAAGCAAGTGATTTTGAATGTGCATGGTGCCAGTGGTTTGAAAAGCCAGATGTCAGAGGAGAATGGCCAGACGACCTCAAGCTCATAGTAAAGCAAAAGTGCACCATATGGACAAAACTACTGGGCCACATCTCCTCCGGTCCTGCATGGACATGGACTTAGCTCAGGTAGTCACCCATAAAACTCACTCCTTAAGCCTTAATTTAAACATTTACACACATTAAAATGGGGACCTCAAAATATTCTTACTGGAGTTTCCTCTTCCTCTTAAGTAAGATTATTAAAATACGTTCCAAGAAATTTACGGGCAACAAATCATACTGAAAAAGAAAGTTGTCAGAATGCAGAGTTGCATTTTTACGTTCTATAAGTCGTCTTAAGAATAGACCAGAAGTTCCCAAAAACTGTTTCACGGTCTTGGTTTTGAAGGCAGTTTTTAACTTGTGGAAGGCGTGTGACACATTTCCATCTGATGGCGTAAAACTGATATTGACTAATAATGGGATTTCTTATTGGAATAACAGGACTGTAATCTCTTGATATCACACTATTAGTCACTTTGTTGCATCATCAGTGAATAATGGCACACTAAGCTTGTTAATGTATTACACCCTCTAAACCTTTTTACTTTAATTTAACGTGTTTTTTTCATTTTAAGTCTCTGAGACCCAGAAATGAACTTCTGTACACTCCCAATGGGTTCTAGATATCATGACTAGAGAAAATCCATAACAAATTGAAACTGGTGAACACAATTCTTGTTTTTAAGTTATTAAAGATTATATATGCTGTGCTTATCCCACCCTGGGAAAAGAACACTTCAAAGAAATCATTAAATGCCCCAAATGACCATGACATTAATACCCATAATTATATGCACATCAGTTGTGTCACATTGGTTGCTATCCGTTAAAAATTGGGCAATGACAAACTGAAAGGCTTTAAAACAGATCAGGTATTGTTTATAAGGAGGATTTCTTTGCTTATTTGGGGCAAAAGTGGAAATAAATACAAAAAAAGAAAAAAAACTGTTGTTATTCTAATATCAATATCAGCTCAGATTTCTACAATTTGTGCATCTTTAATAAAAATCTATTCAGTAATAATGAAGTTATTAAAAGGTTAGAGAACCAATGTAGTAGACAAACAAAGGTGTAACAAATGCCTCTCTATAGTAACTATTACTGTGAAACCGGCCTGTTGTTGAGCTCTTACCACTATATGTGCTGAGGTGCTTTTGATCAGGCTGTCCATGAACAGGCCTTTGGCTCCGCAGAAGACACAGTGAAGCACCCCAGGATACTTAATCTCCTGCTGTTCCTCCTGGTTCACAACTCCTTTCACAAATAACTGAAAAAAATAAACAAAAAAACAAAATAGTGTTGTTAAACTTTAGTAATTATGAAAAAGAAGCTCCATGGGAAGAGCCAGAGTTGAATGCTCTGTCCATGCATCGTGCTGGGAATATTTAAGGTTTTGATTATTTTCTACACTTAGAGAGAAAGGTGGAAGTTCAGAGACACCAAAGGACTGACTGCACGAGAACAGTCAGTCCACTTACTAGCCGGATGTGTCTAGGTGCAAAAGCTGTGGCGAGCATAAATGGCTCTGGCTGTGTGATGATGTCACCGTTGGCGCACAAAGAGACCGATGCGGTGGGTACGAATGACTGAACCCTGACCCCACTGAAGTCCATCCACAGGAGATCCACCTTCCCCTATTTGTGCTAAAGTTTCAAAGTCTGCAACGTCCACGCTCTAATCTAGCTGCGGACGTTAAAGAAAGCAGGAAAGGTAATAAGCAGTTTATTATAGTTTATGTTTATAAAATCATCTCGCTGACAGCAGCTGCAGCAGATCCACTGACTGACTCTATCTCCACCTCCGTTGGTCATTTTTACACCTACTATTCTCGTTTGAACATCCACAGCTGCGGTCTGCACATGAAGGAGAATGTTTTTAGACACAGCTAACACAGGACAGTAAAACAATATAAAAATAAATAAAACACAATACACTGACATATCACTCAGTCAAGCTGATATTTGCGTCTCCCAAAATGGCCTTTAGCAAAGAGGAAGTCCACCTACGTATGGTTTGCATGTCTTCTCAAACTGCCTATATGCCCGACAATGGTGTGATTACAGCTACTACTGTAACACTACAGCGACTGACTTTGCAGTGCATCAGTCTGCTAGTCTTTGTATGAGTGAACGAATCTTTCTGACTGCATGTGTCAACAGGCGCTTGCATATGTGGACTGAAACCTAACGGGTGAAACAACACTTAAAAAACTTTGATGAGTCATTACCTGGGAATGGTCCCTTAACACTCAGTAGACTGTAGACACAAAAACCCCAAATAAATTTACAGCTGGATTAATGACAAAAGTGGGTTAGCCCTGCACGAGGATGCAGAGATATGGTGCACAATGGAGAAAGCGGGGCGGTCGACGATACTGAAAAAATAGTAAAATCTGAATGATTGCACAGGAAACTTGTTTACTTGAGTGTTAAGGAAAATATTCTAAAACACTTCTTCAGTAAAGACTCAGAGAAGAGAAACACACAGAGTTCTTGCTAGCAAGGGCAGCTCCCTACTGAGAGACTCCGGTGAGGAACTGCCCTGGTCTTTATTTTATACTCCATTGAACGTATGTGTGTGTGTGTGTGTTACTGCTGATCAAAGGGTCAAACATCCTTGGTCAGGAAGAGGGTAGCCTCCCCCTCACCCTAGATGGTTCACCCTAGATAACACAGTGAGGAAGTCCTGCAGTTCATCTAAACAAAAGAGCACTTAACTAAAACAAACGTAGCTACGTTAATCCTACCATAACACAATAAGAGAAAGTACGATCTTTCTCGTGCTCCCAGGATGTGGGTGTGCATCCTAGTGTGGAATACACACCAAGCCTTTGCAGCCTGTTAAAGATCACACACAATTAATTATATGCCTCTAAGTATACATGGTTGAATATTTCCTAATACAAATAACTACATGCAGTATTCTACCATATGCAAACTTATATCACTAAAAGATTATACTGACTACTAAATACAATTTTCCATTAACATTGAGTGATTAGGTTAAAAAAAAGCCAAAAACTGGCTTAGGCAGCCCCGGAGATAAAGGCTGTGATTCGGATAAAGAAGAAAAGATTTCCTGTGAAAGTTGATGCAAGAAAGATTAAATACTAAAAGAGAAAGAAAAGGCCTCCTGATCTGACAGATCGTGATGAGAAGCTCAAAGTAACGAACGGGCAAATAATCCTTAAAAGGGATATTGCCGAGAAATGAGAGTAGGGGTGATGAAAGCGCTTCAGTTTCACAGCTCTTAAGTAATTTCCAGCTATCGAACGCAAATATTTGACTACTCAGACGCACACTTTATCTCGTACCTCCCTCCTGCTTGATTAGCAGCAGCGAGGTGTGCTTTTTGAACATTTTGATGTCTCTCTGGCTCTCTTTGCAGTACTTCTAAGTAAGTCACAGCACATACATTAATTCAGTTCAGTTTTATTAATATGGAGCCAAATCACAACAACAGTGGCCTCAAGACTTTATATTGTAATGTAAAGATGATACAATAATAGAAAGAAACACGTAACTAAGGTCACCTGATCCAGCTCTAAATAGAAGGTGTATAATTCATCACAGTGAGTTTGTTGTGGTTATAAAGCAAATATGGGTCATTGTCTCGCCCCTCCCACCGTCACGCCCCTCCCACTCTGGTAACAGAGTGGCGTTTGAGCTATCAGCTGATGATTACTACTTAACTGCTAAAGCTCCCCATAAATGGTATTCTGGCTTGTTTTCTTTCACTGCTGTGGCAACTTTTTAAACTAAAGCTTAAAATCAATGGAGTGACACTGGATAAGGAAAAATTAGCACCACTAATGTGAACTCGAGTCCAGTTTCAGTTACCAGAATTACCGATAAGTGAAACTGGACTTGGCCAGAGGTTACTGCAGAGAGCAACCTCTGGCAAAGTCAACTTCCATCGTGTTTATGAGCCACACTGCCTAATAACTTATCTCTGTTCTGGACTGATAGGGCATTATAAACAAGAGCAGGGCCTCACCTTGGCGGCTTTCACACTGGCGCTCGGCCCTCGCAGCTTCAGCCATATTTGGCCGTTGCTGCCGTGAGGCAAATCGTCCGCCCCGATGCTGAACGCCACACTGAATATCCGCTCCACCGTGCTGTGCAGGGAGGTCAGAGACCCCCGCAGCATCCCGGCGCACGCAAACTCATCCTCCAACTCCGCCTCTCCTCCGCCTGCGTCGCTTCTCTCGTCATCCATCCTTTCTTCTTAAATTGGTGACAGACGGTCGAACATACTGCGAAAAACACATTTCAGTATCCGTCGGGTTAAAAAAGGTTAAAGGAAGAAAACATATAAACTAAGACTGCTGCCAGTCAATATCTTAGTTATTAGAGTGTCTGGTGTTTTGGATAACTACAGCTGGCTTTTTTCTAACATGGGTAAAAAGATGTTTACAGTTTTAGAAAGGTGAACTCACATAGTCCAAAAAAAGCATGAGAGATAACCAGGTCTCACAGTAGATTTTAACTATCTTTAAGCAGCTCCTGCTGAAAACCAGTTACGAATTTTCCCGTCTGAGGGAAGCTTGTCATTTCCTCTATTTCATTCTGCTGGGAATCTTTCCTGACATCAGCGAAAGACAGGAGTTTCAAGTCAGTGCAGCTTTTGGACACCTCAGTCACATGCTGACCTTTTCTCTCTTCCGACCGTAAATGATGTAAAGAAATATCTAAAAATAGTTCAATAGTCCAAAATCTAAACATAATCAGTTTACCATCAAAATAGTTACTGGTTAGTAAATGTTGTCAGCCTATTCCAAGCCTGAAACTGCACATGGAACCTGAGGGTCTTGGCTCACCCAGTTCAGAGTATAGCTTGTGGTTTCAACTGTTAGGCTTCTGAGGTCTAGATCAGCTGGATAACTCTTCTTCTTCCTACTTCAGATGCTCTCTTTAGAGGTTGCCTCCCTCTTTCTGCCTGTTCTCCATCACTATTATCCAAAACGTCCTCTGCGGTCTTCCTCTTTTCCTCCTCTGCTCGTGTCCAAACCATCTCAGCCTTGCCTCCAAACCTGTCAAGCTGAGCTGCCCATGTTTATACTCATTCCTCATTTATCCATAAAAAGAGGACCTATGAAAACCTAACCCTACCTCAACCTGATGCAGGTCACTAGCAACCCGGTCTATCTTCAACCTAAACATAGAGCCCTGCGTCGGGCCTGCATAGAACCTACAAAATAACTGACACAAGCAGGTACCAGCATGTATACCTGTGCGGTTGCAATCACTTAATTTCTAGGGTTTGCCGTTATGACTTGCTTATTGGGTGTAGATTTCAAGCAGACTCAAAAACACAATTCATAAACATGATGCAATAATTCTGAATAAAATGCAAGTGAAATATATAAAATCAACAGTTCATTTATTTTACATGATAAGAAATCAAGGAAAATATCCTCACTATTCAAGTACATGTCATTTGGCCAGATTACAATAAATGTAACAACTACAGTGTACTCAAAATGACATTTACGTGTATATTTTCTGCTCAAGCCTTCTGTTTGCCAGATGTAGCCAATGAGAAGAAAGCTATCCTAAACTGAGGGAAGCTCCAATGGCCTGTTATCAATAAACACGGGTATAACTGATGCAAACACGCTCTAGAAGAGTCTAACAACTAAAATATGAAGCTGGAAACAATGGGAGCCCTGTGATACCGAGGCAGTGTTTGAATGCAGCAGGTCTTGGCTGGAGGGGAACCGTTTCCCCTTTTTTTGTGGAAATACTCATATAGTAACTCACAGTCATCTGCAACAAGTCAAACGGCTAGGGGAACACCCGCTGTAATGCAGGCTTACCCACATTTCAAAGCAGGGGGCACAGAATGACAGCATTACAAATACGTCTCCGCCACCTTTGTACCTGAAATCATCGGAGTTCATGTAAACAAGACTCATATAGTATTACCAGCTCCATACAAAACATCCGCTTTAACGGCCAATCCGCCACTCCAGCTCCCACCCAGCCAAAGATCTAATTTATAGAAATAAACTGTAATCTAGCAGCAGCACCCTGTAAACAATGGCCCGATGATTCGGCTCTATTAGGACCTGCCTGAGTGTTTGGGAAACGCTTTTCTATTAGATCTGAATTCCAGGAAACGATCTCGCTTCTCTTAGCGGAACACACAAAAAATGTTTTCTAAACATATAAAAGCATCAAATAATAACGATAACAGTAACGCGTCGGTGTCGTTTTCTTACGTGAGCTCGATCCGCGCCGTTAAAGTTTCGTTTCCAGGAGAAACAGCGGCGGCAGCTCCCCTTCAGTCTTCCGCAACCGTAAAACAAAAACAACTACGCAAGCGGTCCAAAGTTTACCACATGCTCCTCGACGCTCACTGCTCGGAAGCACAGCTCACAGTCACGTCCCTGCAGCGGCGGCGGCAGCAGGGGACGGGCGGATGAGGAAGCCAGTGAGCGCCGGGCAGGGACATCATACATCATACATCATACCAACCGGTGAAAACCCCCGAGCACAAAACCGAAACTAAACCAGCGAGCGAGGCCCGGGTGGTTACCTCTTACTGGGTCACCTGTAGTAATACCCTGATGATAATAACCCTGCCGAGGCCGTGCGCGGCTGCAAGGGAGAATTACCGGACACAGAAAGAATTGACGGTATGCTCCTTTATTGATTCAAATAAAGGAGGGCTCATAGGTTTTGTCTTTTGTTTATGTGAAGCTGGACAAAAATATACGACTGTGTGATTAAACCACGCATCGGAACATGTGTTTTAAAATACATTTAGGTGTTGACTTTTGTCAGAGTCACAATGGAGATAGAGGGGATTTCCACTGACGTCAGAACGGGTTTTTCTGTCGCTCCTTTTCTAGTTTTTCTAAAAAATTTTCACTTTGCTCACTGACAGGCTTTGTAAAGTGGAAAGCTGGGCTGTTTGGTGACGCATTTCTCTGTCAGTAGCTCAAATTTAAAAAAAAGATATTTGTTTTTAAATTTGCAGGTTTTTAATAAAAGTCTCCGTCCACGGTTCGAGGTGGAAAAAAGGGGGGGTAGTTTGTCTGTCTCGAAGACAGGAAGAGAGCTGCTACCTCCTACACTACATCCGGTGTCAACAAATCCAAAATGAATGACAATGAGCTCATCCCCTTTAAAGCTTTTCTGTGTGGGTAAAGTCTGATTTAGGTCATATTGCTGAGCTGAGGAGCTTCCCTAAAACCAAAGTATACATTTATTATCCTAAAGTCTGGGAAAACTGTGTTTATAAAGGAAGTAAGATCTGCTGAATAGCAGAAAATATGATGAGGTGACAGCTTTACTCATTTTTCTACCATGACATTTATTTAAAAACAAAAACAAGCAAAGAACTTCAACAGCTGTTGTTCATAGACCCTTTTTAACCACTCACATGCCATGTCATTAGGTACGCTTGTTCAACCGCTTGTTACCACAGATGTCTGATCGGCCAATCACTCAGCAGCAGCTAGGTGGAGATAATATTGAGACAAATGGCTGAAGTTCAAACTGAGCATCAGAATGAGGAATGAGGAAGAAAGGGGATTTAGGGTGACAGTGAACATGGCATGGTTGTTGGTGCCAGGCTTGTCTGAGTATTTCACACACCGCTGATCTACTGTATATTTGCACACAACCATCTCTAGTGTTTACAGAGAACCGCCTAAAAAGGGAAAATATCCAGCGAGTGGCAGTTCTGTGTGCAAAAATGCCTTGTTGATGCCGACAGTAACCCAAATAACATCTCGTTACAACCAAGTTTGCAGAAAAGCATCTTTGGATGCACAGCAGTCTGGTAGCAGACTACAGCAGCAGAAGACCGCAGCGGGTGTCGTTCTTGTCAGCTAAAAGCAGGAAACTGAGGCTACAGTTCAAAACTGGAGGAGAGAAGATTGAAAAACATTACCTGCACTGATTAGTCTCAAATTCTCATAGGTTTATGTTTTGCCTTTATTCTGTCACCCCTCTGTTATTTGCTGAGTGACAGCTAACAGCTTACTGTACAGCCTCATACATTTCTCTTGCTCTCATGATTTACCTCACAGAATCACTGTTTCACACGTCTTTGAGTTACCACCAACCATAACCTCCATTGTGTGACATAATGAGCTCTGTATACACTAGAACCCCCATATGATGTGTGTTAAGCAGTTTCTGTGGAAGATACTTGTGCATCAACAATCAACTGCCCTTCCAAGTCATTTTTTCTTCTTTACATCTTGATAAAGAATCAGAAACAACTGAGCATGCTCACTAGATGCTTCCACCCCACAGATGCAACTACATGACTGTATGAAAATCAATGCCTTCCTGCAACACGAAGTGCATGTACACGTGTTGCGTTTATCTCTAGTTTATCTCCTGCATGACACGTCACTGAGGAAGACAAACACTTGTTATCAGTGGTTATATCGTGTCTGTTCAGAGAATAGTGGTTTATGTTGGTAAGCATCATTTTTGTTTTAGACGTGCTGCAACATTTACCACGTGTTGTGTCATTCTTATATAGGTTTGATAGCCAGCCAAACACAGCACAGCAGTGCAAATCCTCCTTGTCAGGCCTGCAGACCTGATTAAAATGTTTCCAAAATCTTGAGTTGTAATTTGAAAATTCTGACTCACGAACTTAAACGTCTGAGAAAAAGCTCAATATTAAGAAAATAACTTGAAGTTTAAAGATTATAACCCATTGGTTTTGCAGAAAATTCTAGATTTTTATTTCTGTCCACCTATGACACCTCATGTTGCCCTCCTCAGGTGAGACATCCCCCTTCATGTCCCCAATAAATCAAATCAAATCAAAATCAAATCACTTTTATTGTCACATCACATGTGCAGGTACATTGGTACAGCACATGTGAGTGAAATTCTTGTGTGCGAGCTTCACAAGCAACAGAGTTGTGCAAAATACAATAATGTAAACAAGCAAAATACAAGAATGGCTACATCTGAAACTAATAAATATATGTACAATATATAATAGTATGTGCATTTCTGGATGTGTATACTAAATATTTTTCTACGTGTGTGTGTGTGTATGTGTATACACATGTTTTACAAATTAAATAGAGTAAACAATAAATAAAATATATAAAAATATACAGAGTTGAATATGTGCAAAACAGTGGCGTTACTGTACAGTATGGAGTGCATAATGTTAAAGTTCCAGTAGTGAAGCTGAGGTGTCTATGACGTGTTCAGCAGTCTGATGGCCTGATGGAAAAAGCTGTCTCTCAGTCTGCTGGTACGGGACCGGATGCTGCAGAACCTCCTTCCTGATGGAAGTAGTCTGAACAGTTTATGGCTGGGGTGACTGGAGTCCTTGATGATCCTCCCTGCTTTCCTCAGGCACCGCTTCCTGTAGATGTCTTGGAGGGAGGGAAGCTCACCTCCAATTATCCGTTCAGAGCACCGCACTACTCTCTGGAGAGCTTTGCAGTTGTAGGCGGTGCTGTTGCCATACCAGGTGGTGATGCATCCAGTGAGGATGCTCTCAATGGCACAGTGATAGAAGGTCCTGAGGATGCGGGGGCTCATGCCGAATCTTTTCAATCTCCTGAGAAAGAAGAGGCGCTGCTGCGCCTTCTTCACTGTTTTGTTTGTGTGTACTGACCACGTAAGATCCTCAGCCAGATGTACACCAAGGAAGCGGAAGCTGCTCACTCTCTCCACAGCAGCGCCGTTGATGGTGATGGGGGTGTGTACTTCTCTGCACCTCCGGAAGTCCACTATCAACTCCTTTGTCTTTGCGACGTTGAGGGTGAGATGGTTGTCTTGACACCAGTGGGTCAGGGTGCTGACCTCCTCCCTGTAAGCTGTCTCATCACCATTGGTGATAAGACCCAATAAACATTTGCAGCTGTGCAAACAGAGAGGTGCTCTTTCTGCACACCTGCATGCTCAGTACCTGGCTAACACAAAAAGCCTTGAAAAAATGAAAGGTGACAAACAAGGTGATGGTTTTTGATAGTGAGGAACATTCAGTGGATTCTTTTTCACTGAGGCAGTCTTTGTTTTTCAAGAGCAAAGCCTGTTTGAACACTTTTATGTGCAGCTAGTTTCTTGAAGGGCTGGCTGTACCCAGCGTGATCGTACACTTTATGAAGGTCAGTTTGAAAAAGCAACCCAAAGATGATCACAGTAGCTGAACTAACAGTTAGAACTTTAACCTGAATAGTCTGCTTGTTTTTTTCTGCTAGATCAGGTTTGTCAGACATAACCCCCGTGGGCCAGAACTGGCTGGACGAAGACTCCAATCCTCCAGTCCAGTCATGCTACACCAAAGCAATTAGCTAATAGATAAACAATTAAAGGACAGAAAAAGGCACTGTTTTTTTTACAATCTGCTATAGAAATTTCAGTCTTTTTTGGCAATGGGTCTAAACATAAATCATGTCACTATAGATTAATTTTGCTTTATGTCCCTGTATGTCATTGTGATTCAGCATGGCCTTCATTCAACCTGAGTTTGACGTTCCTGCTCTACAGGACAAGAATGCTCAGCACACACGCCCTGATTCTTTAGCATGTGATTGCAGAGCAAATTATCAGTCTTGCTTTCAGGCTTGCATCGAATGACAACATGTCAGGTGTGTGTTCAGACACACCTGTAATAAAAAAGCAAGACACAGGAATGTCTGAACTGGGGCGGTGTTGTCATTATTTTAATCATCTGGAAACAAAGCCTGTTGATGCGAACCTATAAACTGTTGTCATTACATAATGACGTGTTTGGCTTTTAATGCCAGTGTTTTTAATTGATCATGTTACAAAGTTAGGGCTAGTTAACCTGCATCTATAATGTTTAACCAACCTTTAATGAAATTACCCTAAGAAAAAAAAAAAAGATCAACACAGGACGCTATCTTTTCTTACCTGTTTTATTTTTAAATGTATTTTATCTGTATTTATTGGTGGGTATTTATTCATTTTAATTTCAGGATTATCTTTACTTCCTGGTCTTTATTTGTCTCATTTGTGTTTTAGCCCTGATTCATCCACATAAAGAAGCTCAGGCCAAGACAAAAGCGTGTGATGCCTGTTTTGTCAGTCCTCCATACTTGCGGTGTTGTGATTTTGTAAAACCCTCCCATTTACTATAACTCAGCTGACATTACTGACACACTGAGTTGAGCACCATCTGCTGGCCAAATTAAAAAAAAATCTTACAGAATGATTATTACTCTCACAGCAACAAAAAAGTCTTTTGTAACTTTTCACCTGATTATTTCTCCTCTTCCCTTTTTTTGGTGATAAATAACACTTAAAGATTTAAATCTGTGAAATAAAACTAGGGTAAAAAAAAAATAAAAAAGGAGCAGGACAGAAGCAGAAGTTAAAAAAAAAGACATTTATTGGTTGGAGCTGAACTTTCGCTTCTGCTTCCACCAGGTCCAGCCTCTAGTAGCGAGTAGAAAGTCACTGAATAAGCACAAGGGTTTTCACACTTACTCGGTATGATTGAATGATGACAGAGAGGAGCGAATAACTAAGGGTGAGTAATTCCCCATGTTTTGAAAAATCCACTAGATTCTCTTACTAGTGTTTATGTGAGTGTCTTGCAATGAGTTCGTAATGGTTTCAAACTTTAATGTAGTGTCAGTCTGGTTCAAAGAAGACACAACATTAGGCATCCTTTAAATTAGTATAAATCGCAGTTTAGGGGAACAACCGAAGCTACTAAAGTCTCTAATACTTCACAGTGTTCACTAAAACAAAGTCTACAGAGGTAGCTTTCACAGCAGGGCTGTTGTGTTTCTGCATTGTTGACACGTTTCTTTTATTTTGCCGACTTTCTGGAATTTTTGTAGCGTGTCAAGGCCCCTGAAAAACAAAGAGTGTGGTTTCCTGTGTATATGTTGAGGTGTGTGTTGAAAAGCTAGTTCTCTGAATTTTACCTTTTAAAATGGACATTACCAGAGGCACTTTAGTTCCTCTTAACATACGGTTCAACTTCCTCAATGACTGAAGCAATAAAGAAAATCAGTATTTATGATGCTGCTGGCAGCAAATTGAACAGATGATCACATAACAAGGTAACACCTGACAGAAGTAAACATTTTTCAAAGGGGAACACATTCAAACTCCATGACGTGAAAGTCTTTAGCTAACACTTCTGCTCTTTGGGTACCAATTTTGGCATTTCAAGCCAAATAAACCCAGAAAAGTATTTATTTTACCTACTTCTTATTTGTATATGGGTAGGCATGTTGAATGAAGCAGTGCCACACTGAATGCCATTCACACACACGTTCACACACTGGTGGAGGCAAGCTACAGTTGTATAATAACAAAATAAATTTCCCTGCTGTCTTCATTTATATAATATTCTAGTGAAATATGGCACTGCACAGCTCTCCCACTCACGCGGAGATTGGAGACTCTGATCTGGATGACTGGGAAGTAAAAGGCTCTGGAGGTTTCGGACAAGTCTACAAGGCCAGACATCAAATGTGGTGCTGCGATGTGGCCGTTAAACTGCTCCACGATGACGATGGGTAAGTGGTTACCCAAACTGTTTTTAGATAATAACAAGAGTTGGATTTTACTGACGGGGGAATCCGACACACACAGGACCAGTTCATCCTTGCTGCGTGAAGTCAGAATGATGTGTAAAGGAAGCAGCCCATACGTCATTCCAGTCCTTGGGGTCTTTAAAGGTCATAGTCCCTCTTTTGGACCAGTAAAGCTTGGGCTGGTCATGGAGTTCATGGAGAGAGGATCACTTGCCAACCTGCAGGTAAACAACATACCTGATCCACTTAGATGAAGGCCAAAAGGCTTGACGAATTATAGTGTCTCAAAATTTATTGGATAGATTGGCCTAAAATTTCCTAAACAAGCCCTTCTAAAATGCTGTACTGTTTTTTTCAACATGTAAACTACCTCTCCTTGGGTCAGGGAAATGTCATGTTTTAAGTTAAGGGCTTGTTTGGTTGAGCTTAGATATAAATTGTTTTTTTCAGTGTACAAGAATCATTGCCATCATGGTAACAAGTCATGTGCTTAAAGCTAGGAACCACTCATAAGAAGAAATCAATGTTAGTTAATAGTAAATAAATCTTGGTTTGATATTGTTTAGGTTCAGCTGAACAATACAACTCCCAATAATGATTATGGCAGTGTGGGTTATTTCATTACAAAAAGTCCATTACTGTCTTTTATCCATATGGACAGGATAGTAGACAAGGGGACTTTGTAGCTAACCCTAGCACTCGCTAATTATGCATACTGTAACTTAAAGTCTTAAAAGTAGAGCATTATAACATGGAAGTCTATTGGGATTCACCTTTAGGGAAATCCACACATATTTGTGACTCAGTTTACGGTCAGTAGTTCAGACTTTATCAGTATGTCTGGTTACAAAATAATTAGCTTTACCTTAGCTGATGCTAACATGCTAAATTATCATGTCAGTTGCAATCATATAGACATTGTGTCTTTAAGCTCAACCTCAAAGAGCCTTTAGGGTGGCTCTAGACTAATATTGATTGTTCTCTTTCTTGAAATTGTTATAAGGATTAAAGGTTAGGCCGGTTTTCATGTGTAACATCTTTAAACAACAAAGCAGCTGAACTGGAAGAGTCCAGTTACAAATACCTGGGTTTAAATTGAGAAATTATGTATGAGTAGGAGATTATACTGAGCTAGATGAGAAAAATGTAAGACAAGAGATTGTCAAAGTGTAAAGCCAAAATGATCTGCCCTTACTCTAACAGAGAACTTTACAAGGACCCCCGCCCTGGCCACTGGCCTTCAGACTGACCCACCAGGTGGCCCTAGGTATAAACTTCCTCCACAATCTCTCTCCTGCTCTGCTGCACCTGGACCTAAAGCCGAGCAACGTGCTGCTGGACTCCTTTCTGAATGCCAAGGTGATTGTTTAGACTTTAAAATGGTGCTCTGCTGATTTAGAAGTAATTATTTTCTATAAATTTTGGAAGGAAAAATACAAACAGCTGCGTTTTCTTCTTCACATTGAAAACTCAAACCTTTGAATCACCAGCAGAGGTCTTATATTAGGGTGACCATATTTTGATTTCCAAAAAAGGGGACACTTGGCCCAGTCATAAAGAAATTTAATAATACTATTTGCTTAAAGAAAATTGTATTTTCTCTAATGCTTTCCATCTGACTTTGAGCCCCACTCTTTAGCCTAACCACAATGACATCATGGTGTTTACCACAAAAGGCTTTGCACAACTGTAAACAGACTTTAATGCGTAAAACTGGTGGAGTTTCCTCTTGGAAGAGTCCCAAACCTCATCCAACTGTATTTACTGTGACTGAATCAGAGACGTTATGAGAAACAGGACTTCCAAAGTATCTTGAGTGAAGATGTTGGCAGGATTGTTCGCGATGGAGAGCATCCACCCAGACAACTGAATACTTGTCAATCACAAGCCGTTAGCCAACAATTCTTTATTTGATAAATCTCCTTTGGTACCAACCAAGTTGACCTTGTGTTCATCTGTTGATGATTAAATTTAGGTCCTTTTCAAGCTTTGAAGAGACAAAGCATGAAATGGACACGTTTATTACATGTTTGAATGTTTTATTGGTGACTCTACAAATACAATAATGATAGCCAGAGTCTAGACTACCTCTTACCCTGTGACAGCGGCAATAGGTCCAACTTTCTCAACGAAGCTAAATTTTGATGATTTTGGTGAATAGATGGGTTTATTTTTTAATATGTTAGCAGATATTAGATTGATTTGAATAAAGGGTTTTAAATCCATTTCTTACTATTGTTAGCTTAATATTGAGACCACTTGACTACTTTATTATGAAGCACACCTGTAATAATTGGGTTATTAAAAGGTTTTTGGTGAATAAAAATGGTTTAAAATTAGCTTACATATGATTTTATTACTACTATTATTTTTTCTAATTAATAATATCCTCTAAAACTCTTAATACATCTAAAGATATTTAAAAACATTTGTTCTGTGATGTGTTTATAAAATTAAAATGTAAGATTTTCAGAAAGTTGGCCAATATAATTAATTTTGGGGGGTTTTTACAAAGTAGTTTTACTTCAGCATTTCACATGGATTTTTTGCTTTGTCATTTCAGGGGTTACTCAAGTGCAACTTACATACTCCACAAGTCATGAATGTAATTTTAAATAATTATCCACGACTGTTTTCATGGATAACATCAAAGACCGGAAAGATTGCAGTAAAATGAGATAGATAACAGTTTGAGCAGTTTCTTTTAAGGTGTCTTTAATAAAGCAGTAATATTTTTAATACAATGCACTGTAGGTTTGTGTAAAATACAGTATTTTTGTCCAAACAAACTGCCTGATTGTCTTCTCCTTCCCTCTGTTTCCGTCTAGCTTACAGATTTCGGCCTTGCCAAGTTTTCCCAAAGTGTCACACGGAAATCTAAGAAGTACAGCGACGAAGAAGAAGGGGGAACTATCAGCTACATGCCCCCAGAGGCATTTAGCATCTCATACAACCCAACTCGGGCATCTGATATCTACAGGTAAAAGAGTCAATTTTTCCTTTGATATTTAGGAATTAGTACCAATGCCAAATTTCACCTTCACACTCATCTTAAAACATTAGATGGTGAACTTTGCATTCTAATCCACAGCCATTAACCACAGGCTCATTGCTGGTGGGTAAATAAAAATACGAGTGGTAACACACGAGGTTAACAGGTTCCAGGGAACTTGGCTGAGGAATAATGTATCGTAATTGTAATCATGTGACTTCCTCATTTGACGAACTGCAGCCAGTTGCTTAACTCCTCCCTCTGTAATCTGGTCGTGTTGTTGTTACTGATGTCATGGAGCAGACTGACAAACTGATAGCCAAACTCGACAATGACTGCAGATATACATTATTATAATTGCTGTGTTTGATTTTCTCCATCTCTCTTTCAGCTATGGTATACTGTTGTGGTCCATTGTCACAGGAAAAGAACCATATCCACGTAGGTAGCTTCCATAATCTTCCCCCTCCTTGGCTCAAAAACAGCTTCTATCCTTATTTGACTCTGAGCTTCACATGATTGAATGCATATTGACAGAGCCCCCTTTATAGCCAGTGTTTTTGATTCTAACTGGCAGCAAACTGAAGCCACATAGTGGAAATTCACCATGTGTAACCAGAAGATAGAATAACTAAACTAAAGACTCCACTGACTGTTTTTAGGCAATGAACCAACAGTCAAACAGAAAGTTTGACGGTCTGTGATCAGCATAGAGTCTTAGGCTACGTTCACAATGCAGGCGAAAGCGCATCAAATCGACTTTTTTGACCCTATGCGACACATATCCGATCATGGTATGACAGTTTGAACAGAACAAATCTGATATTTTCAAATCCGACCTGGGTCACTTTCGTATGTGGTACTGAATCCGATACATATCTGATGTTTTAGAAAGCGACTGCTGTTTGAATGGTCATCATCATCAAACAGACAAAAAAAATCGGATTTGATCAAAAAATAGGAATTGAGCATTAAGACTTGCAGTGTGAACGTAGCATAACAGATGGCAGTTACTCCCAGTCTAAAAAGTGAAGCCCAGTTGGCCATCATAGAACCACTGGTTGCTAGGGAAAAATGTGTATTTTGCAAAATTGGTGGATCCTGAATGTTTCTGTTAGTGAGTGAAATCAGTTGCAAAGAAAGTTCAGCTGTGATTGCCTTGATTGCTGGCAGATTGCAATAATTTCCTTTAGTTTTTCATGTTAAATTTTTTGTTCAGGAATTTTTAGTAAAACTTGTGTCTCAGCTCTGTATCACAACATCATAACAAGTATGTCTGTGCAGGTTCTCAGTCATCCAGATCATCATAGTCTAAAACATGCAGCTTTTACTTTGTAAGCAAACCTTCTCCAATCTCGCTTTGTGTCGCACTTCAGTTACAGCTCTGAGAGCAGCGGGACAGTGTTTGTAGATAAATCTGTCGCTTCCATTCAAACTATGCAGCAATATTCTTCTTCTTAAGTGATTTGTAGGATGGCATTGGCAGTCGTGGTCCTCCAAGATACCCTCTCTCACATAGAGTGCAGCATCTCATTTGGTGTTTTCGTCACCAAATGTCACCTTAATCTCACACCTCTAAGTGGCTCACTGTTAACAGTACATGGTTAGCAATCACATGTCTGCAAAACTGAAGTGAAGTCATGCTTTTTGCCACTCAATAAGCTTAAGTGCTAACACTTATGTTATAGCATAAGTGTTATGCTACCCTGGAAGAGGGCAGAGAGTGTCCCATAATAGTAAGGTAAATTTAGCAAACCAAAAAACACTTTACTTTTAGTCCTTTGTTCATATGAAGCTATTTGTTAGAGAAAATTTAAACACATCACTTCAAAATAATCATCAGTGCAGAAACGTAAAATGTTGATGCTCTCCTGACGCACACATCCCTCTGATGCAGATGCATTGTCCAGCATAGTTCGTCTCCGCATCCCGCAGGGAGACCGTCCATCGCTGGACGAGATCCGTTGTTTGGCTGCAGGGCGTGCCGGGTTAGCAAGACTAATGGAGCTCATGCAGAAATGCTGGGAGGCTAAACCTGCTCAAAGACCCACTTCTCATGGTAAGAAAACTGGGTGGGATGGTTGTCTTAGAGCCTGAGGTGGGTCTCTACTGACTCTGCAAAGGCTTAAATCTGAAGGTCCTTTTGTCATCAGGGTCCCTCAGATTTTTAATGATGTGCCTGAGGAGATGAGGCTTGCAGAATCAGTGAAACAGTTTTATAAACTTCCTTTTATGTCATGCGGTCTTTCTGTTCACCCTTTTTATTGCTTTTTAAATTTCTTATGTGTATTATCTGTTTTTATGCTATTTTATACTTAATGCAGTAAAGTAGTTTTTGAACCACAGAGGTTGAACATTAGCATTATTCTTAAAGCATCTAGCATAGCTGGAGACTCTTGTTATTGATTAGAACAGGACTAAGCAAAGAAATGGAGATTTTATTTCTATAACACATTTTAAACCAAAGTGCTTTACATGCACACAAAACCCAGCTTCCTTAAGAAGCTCAAATTTGGGTAAATTTGATTATAAATTTGTGAATTCAGTTCATTATTTGGCTAATAAATAACAGCATAACTTTTAGTTTTAAACGGGTGGACTAATAAATTTGTTAAGGACAGTATTTACTTTATATTTCACATTTTTAATTGCTGAAGAAATCTTTCAAACCAGGTTATCTAAACTCTAAAGAAAACCAGAGCAGCTTGGCTGGCCCTAATGTTTTGTCTTCACACCCTCTGCAGTGTGCACAATTGTGACAGAAGAGCTGTATAAGATGCACAAACGTGCAATTATTGACGCCGTTCATGGAGTGCTGAAGAAACTGGTGAGGGACAAACCTCTTGTTTTCATAGACATAAGTAATTTTGTTACTATGTGAAACTTTGACATGACGCAGCATATTTTTTTGTTTTTTCTTAACCTCCTAGGACCTGGCGTCCACATATGTGGACATCACATTTTGGGTTATTTAGACCAAAATACTCAATTTTGCTCTAGAAGGGCCTGATATCCACTGACGAGGACGTTATACTGCTACTGTTCTATCAACATTTTAAACAAATATCCTCATATGTGGCTCTGATTTTTCATAAAAACAAAAATAAGGTTAAAAAAAAATCTGGTAATTCTTTGTTTTTACATTCATTGGGCCCCAATATGCCCAAATATCAAAGAGAAATTAAAAATGCATGCCGTGGAAGAGTTCGGGTCTTAGGAGGTTAATTTACGTCACGGACTGATTTTTTGTTTCTTTTCCTCTTTCCAGGACCAAACGGAAACAGAGGAAATGACTGAGCAGTTTGAGAGGTTTTCTATTGCTCAGTCTGCAGGTCTGTTTTACCATAATCAGCGTATATTAGATTCTGTGATATTGTTTTGTATGTTTCGCACCATGTTTAACACCACACATTTAAAGCGTACTTGTGAATACATTACAACTTGGTTATTTAATAGGTGTCACAGCAAGAAGAGCAATACGCCCTGGTTCAGATATTTATACCAATATCTGAAGCCAATAAGCATATTTTTGATTGAGTGCATTAAAGAAAAAGTCTACAATATTTGAAAATGCACTCATTACATTTTTTCTTGTCTGTTGCTATGTCAGATTAGAGACTCAAGTCAATGCAAAGATAAGCTAATTTCTCACTTAGTGTCTAAAACATGATTTTTTCTAAAGTTTCCACTTAAAGTTTCTACGGAGCCCCACAGGGGACATGGGAGAAAAAAAATTAAGACGGACTTTTGCGAGATCTCGCAAAACTAACTCGGGATCTCGCAAAAGTTTTGCGAGATCTTGCAAAACAAACTCGGGATCTCGCAAAACCTTTGCGAGATCTCGCAAAAGTTGAATTCCAACAATGGCGGCAGCTACTTAGTTGTAATATTATTCTTTCTGGGTCACAAAATAAACTTTTAAGATGTTTTGAGGCGTGAATGTAGTTGTGTAAACGTCAGATATCTGCTTGGTTTACAAGACATCACATATTTGCAAAAGTGCTCCGACGTTTTCGGAGATCTGACACCCACCATCTCGAAGCTAACGGGAGGTCGAGACGTACTACAGCTGGGAGGAACACCGCTTTCCCGGCACATCGTGCCTCGACCTCCCGGTCGGCTTCGAGCTGGCGGCTAAAACTTTTGCGAGAGCTCGCAAATTTTGCGAGATCCCGAGTTTATTTTGCGAGATCTTGCAAAACATTTGCGAGATCCCGACTTAGTTTTGCGAGATCTCGCAAAACTAAGTCGGGATCTCGCAAAACTTTTGCGAGATCTTGCAAAAGTCCGTCTTAATTTTTTTTCTTCCATGTCCCCTGCGGGGCTCCGTAAGTTTCTGTGTGAAACAGAGCAAAAAAACAAAACAAAAAACCAACAGATTTGTCAAAACCAAACTTCGCTACAGCTTTCATGTTCTTCTAATTGTCATCAACATGTAGCAGTGTGAACTCTATTTGTCTTTCCGGCTAGAAAATGAACTGATGCTACAGAACTACAAAAGAAAACTACAATAAAAGCTTGTTTTATCTATATAATAACAATAATAACAATAGCAGTATATTTTTTGCAGTGAGCACCATAGTGAAACCTGCAAACATTTGTGAAGATGTCCCTACAGGGCGCCCGCCCATTCAGGTGAGCAGAGAGAGCCACGTTTGCTTCAGTTCAACGCTGACAAATTATATATAGTTGTCAGAAAGGATTAGCTCCAAACACCATGTAGGTTTGAAATTATAAACCAACCATCAGTGTTGTAGTCAGAATGAGCTGAGTGGCAAAAAACAACATTCAAATACTCAAAATGTGCTCTATGCCATTTCTTTCCCTTTTGTCATGAATTGGCCAATACAGTATTGTTTCAACACTGCGCTTCTTCAGTCACGGGGAAATACTGTGTGCATCACTTCCTACTGCACTAGGGGAATTTTCAAAGAGGAATCCTGAACACAGCAAATGTAAAATAAGCACGACAACCTAAGCATTACATGTACAAGTCATGGAAACCCATGCATGGGGCTCCTTGTGCACAGGTTTTGTGCTGACGGTAATGCCAGAGGAGGTTTGCAACTTTTAGACTCAGTGACCCCGCTCTGTAACGCTACGTGGTCTGAGGTACTCTGGTTCTTAAACACAGGGGATTGTTGACTAACTGGGAGGCAAGAAACTTCATAACCTGACTTGTTGCAACGATGGCGTCCTGTTAACAGCACCACACTGTAATTCAGTGAGGTCTTCAGAATGATCCACTCTTTCACATATGTTTGTAAAGGCAGACTTTATGGCCAGAGGCAGGACTTTATATACCTGCGCACATGAGACTGAAAGCACCTGAATTCAAAGATTAAGAGGTGAAGACCGATACTGTTGTCCACTATATTTAATTTTAAAATTAAGGACATGTGTGTTCTGTCCTGTCTTCCTCCCTTCACCCACAACCGGTCGCAGCAGATGGCCGCATGGTCCATGCACCTGGTTCTGCCCGAGGTTTCTTCCTGTTAAAAGGGAGTTTTTCCTTTCCACTGTCACCATGTGCTTGGTTGTAAGGAGTTGTCTGATGGCTGGGTTTTTCTTTGGATTATTTTAGGGTTTTTTCCTTACAACAGGGGTGTCGAACTCCAGGCCTTGAGGGCCGGTGTCCTGCAGGTTTTAGATCTCACCCAGGGTCAACACACCTGAATCAAATTATTAGTTCATTACCAGGCCTCTGGAGAACTTCAAGACATGTCGAGGAGGTAATTTAGCCATTTAAATCAGCTGTGATGGATCAAGGACACATCTAAAACCTGCCGGACAGCGGCCCTTGAGGCCTGGAGTTCCCACACCCCCTGGTTTAAGAAGCCATCAACCTGGAAAAATCCCTTAGTGGCTATGGTTGCTCCCCTCCCCATAACAGACTGATAGACTTTCACTTCAGGTTACATTTTTATTAGAATCATAAAGCATACTTTTCTTGAAGGACTAACTAATGATTAATATCTAGAACTGCTGGTCTAGTGGTTTTTTACATTAAGGTTCACATTGGGCCATCACTGAACAAAAAAAAAAAAATCAAAAATACCCCTTCAACATATTGTAATTCAAGTGGTCTGAATGGTAACTAGACTTCTGCAATACATTGTGGTTTAAATTTCATAATAGAAAATAGTCCATATAGGAAGTAAGACCAAGTGGTGCAATCATCTAAGTAGAGGACTTTCATATGGGGGGGATGGAAATGGACTCTTACGTTAAGCCAAAATGTAATGCTGACTATGAATCACATACATGTAATCATAGTTGTGTAATGAGAGGGGTGTAGATGTAGATCTGTCTACCACACATTTAATTATATTGTTTCACTTAAAAAAAACAAGAAAAAACTAAAGTTTAAAACATTACAGTAAGTGTAGATGCTTTCCAAGATGTGGATTTTATAGATTTACTCATAAAAGAAATACGTTAATCTTGTTTGTACATTTTTAGCATATCTTGTGAAAGAACGACAATCGTGAGAGACTTTTAGTGGAAAGCATGTGTGTTTTTAGTACCATTATTAGTATCAGTGTTACTTATCTTGAGCCCTAATCCAAGGGAAGTTACACTGCGGTAAAGCTCATCAGCCACTGTCGTCACAGTTTTACACACTGTCACTACACCAAAGCCACAGGAAGCATCTAAATAATTTTCACTACACTCGGATCCCATTGAGACCCTGTAAGAACTGTGAGAAAATGAGGCCGGTAAAGATTGTTTATCCTCACTTTATTCCACATTCTTCATCTTTGCTGTAACTTGCAACAGAGCAATTCTTTTATTTCCTTTTCTTACAGGAAGTGGCTGGCAGTTGGCCTGCAAATCAAAGAGACAACACTAGAGTCAAAGGTAAGAAGGAAGTTGTTGCTGAAGCAGAACAGAAACGGTTGACTGAAGGGGGAACCGTTTGTTGTAGTCAAATAAAGTGCCTGTTGTGGCTTCATGTCTGAAGATAAATGTGTTGCCTTCCAGAATCACCTTCACATCGAACTGCCAATGTGTCTCAGGTGGACCAACCCCACTCAGCAGGCTATAAAATGAAACCATCCTCTGTTCAGCCCATTCAGTCGCAGCCCCCGTCAGCTCCATCGAGGAAGCCGCAAAATAGATCATCGAAAAACATTTGCCCACCTTTTAAGCAAAACCATTTCTCTCAGTACCAGGTGTGTGTGTTCGTTGTTTTTCACCGACTTAAAGACTTTTTCCACAATGAGCAGGTCTAATGTTTTTCAATTAAAAGAGCTTGAATATACTAATTAACTTCATAAGTTAACCTAATTCAAAACTTACCAGTTCACCAGCAGAGACGGGCAGTAACATGTTAAAAGAAGTATGTTACTGTAATCCAATTACTTTTTTCAAGTAACAAGTAAAGGGATTATTATTGCAAAAAAAGTAATTGAGTTACTGTTACTTTCCCATAAGCACGCTGTGTTAGTGCGTTACTAAAAATTCAATTGTATATGATGGATTATGCAGAAAAAAAGAATTGGACTGAAAGGACCATTGCTTTGTTACATATTCAAGTTTTGTATCATGTTTTTAAAAAGTAATGAAGTTACTAATTACTTGCAGAAACTAAGTAATTTGTAAAGTAACTGGATGACTTTCTTGGAGAATTAATCTGTAATTAGTAACTAATTACTATTTTCAAGTAACTTGACCAGCACTGGTCACCAGTGACCTGGCAAGGGTTATGTTCATGTCTACCCTTTTTTCCTATATGGTACACCCAGTCTGGAATCTCAGATGGCCAAATGCATGTATAATATGTGATTTAATGAATGTGTGTGAATGTTAGATAGTAAGGAAAAAAGCGGTTGTATGGATGGCTGTGAATGAGGCATGTTGTATAAAGCGCTTTGGGTCCTTCAGTACAGTAGAAAAACAATATATGAGAACTGGTCCACTTTCCATAACTATTTTATGAAGATCTGCTTGTTTAGCATGCAGCTACATAACCCAAATGTTTCTTGCATGTTGTGCCTCATAAATGTTAAAATGTGTCAAAATAAAAGCAATTCTAGTAAAAATATATGTAGGCAGTAGTTAAAAACCCAAAAAGAGCAAACTTCTCCAAAGCTCTGCTGACTCAGTAACTACAGAGCTCCAAACATCATCTGGCACTAATATCAGCACGAACATATACAACAGGAGCTTCATAGCATGTGTTTCCATGTCTGAGCAGGTCCTGTAGGTGGTATGTGAAGGTGTCCCATTACTTTTGTCCACAGAGGGCCAAAATCTTCAGTTAGATTTGAGCTTCAGTCATCAATTCTTGTGCTAAGAAATGTTTTGATTAAAAAAAAAGATTAAAAGGTTTACTGCATGATACACAATTTTTAGCCACGAGATGAAACATGGTACGCTCCATTCCAGCTTCATGTTCAAATTTTTACTTTAACTTTGTATCATTTACAGTTCACAGCGGTGTCTGTGGCTCAGGAGGTAGAGCAGGTCGTCTACCAATCGGACGGTTGGTGTTTTGATCTCAGGCTTCTGTTGGTTGCATGTAGAAGTATGTTTGAGCAAAATACTGACCCCCGATGTATCCACTGAACAATGAATGTATGAATATTAGGTTAAAAACACTTAGAACGTAGGAAAAAAGTGCGTGTGTGTAAATGACTGAATCAGGTTTGTAGTAAGAAAGTGCTTTGAGGGTTCAGTGGGGTTACTGTATTAGGGACATCGGCTCTCAGTGACATCATAGAGGTCCAAAAGTAGAAAAACTGAAAAACAAAAAGAGCTGTCTGAAGCTAAGAAAACCAAATGAAATGTTTCCAAAATAGTTCTTAGCAAAGACAAAAAAAGACTGAATTTTAAGTGCTGGAAAATGAATGTAAACATTTTTGTTCAATCTTACAGCGGCTCAAACTAACATGATTTTCTTTTATTCTGAACCGCTTTAAACAAATATTCTTCTTCTTTTCTCTGCAGCGTCAGTCCTCCAGCCCTGGTAATTTCTGCTATCCTGCCACACCTAGAATCAACATGCACTTCTGCAACGTAGTTGGATTACAACTTGGTGACAACAACACCATGCACATCTGCGCCACAGATCCTTTAGAGCGGAAGAGGCACCCAACAGCACCATCTGCCGTTAACGTCCCTCTGCCACACTTGGGAGGCTGGGGGAACAAGGCTGGAGGAGTTGGCTGAGTGTGTTGTCTAATCTTCCCTCTTTCTTTTTAACTTCTCAAATTTGAGATCATATTTAAGGGGTTTTTTTTGCATGTTTTTTTTTTTTTTAATCTGTTGTAGTGGATTTTTATATCTGGACAGGTTTCTGAAAAAGCTTTTTGTTTTCTATTATTTTCTGTATTTATTCTGTTTATTTTGTTTGAAATGCTGAAACCAGTGAAAAAAACATCACACCTTTCTTTTGCACTGTCAGCAGTAGAATTATGGGCCAAGTCTGGTCATATGGTTGATGCTTTTTCACCTACTGTGGTCAACAAATATCCAAAGACACAGTGCCAGGAAATCATCTTAAGCCAGAAATTGCCTTAACGGCAGACTGACTGTTAATCACAACAAGTCAATATGTGTTATAAAACCAAACGTAGGATTTGCATTAATGCACAGGTCTTCGACTCCAGGCCTCAAGGGCCGGTGTCCTGCAGGTTTTAGATGTGTCCTTGATCCAACACAGCTGATTTAATTGGCTAAATTACCTCCTCATCATGTCTTGAAGTTCTCCAGAGGCCTGGTAATAAACTAATCATTTGATTCAGGTGTGTTGACCCAGGGTGAGATCTGAAACCTGCAGGACACCAGCCCTTGAGGCCTGGAGTTTGACACCCCTGCAATAATCCATGGATACGGGTGGGACTTCTTTGGCTTGTCAAGGAGGTTAAAATTAAACACATGCCTTTCAGCATATACTGTTTGTATTACTGTATTTTTCGGACCATAAGGTGCACCGGATTACAAGGCACACTGTTGATGAATGGGTCTGTTTTCATACTAAGGTGCACCGGAATATAAGGCGCATTAGGCAAAACAAAATCAGATCAAACTTTACTCAACTCATTCTTCTTGTTTCCCCCACTTCCGTACCATTGATTCATTAATGTTGAATTCTGTTGCAGCTGCTCTATTCCCGTGTTTTTGCAGCATAATAATGACTAACTTCGTGTTGTGGATGTATTATGTCAGCTGTTCTCGTGACTGAAATTTGGTCCATTGACAGCATCAGGAACCCTCACATTAACTTTTATCGAGTGGAAAAAAGTTAGCGTTCACCCTCCAGCTTCATTGTGTTTATGCTATGCTAACATAGCTGCGTCGCTCGTAGCGCATCATTATATAGCTAGCCAAACTTCAGCAACCCTACAAACATCACTGCTGTTTAGTATACGGTATGTGCAAAAACCTGGTTTGTACTGTATTTGTATGTTTGCTTACACATGCTGTTTTGTTGGCGCATTAAGTGCAGCCGAGATGTTAAAAAATAAAGGAGCTGCATTAAAATTGGCCCATTATGGACTGTCCAACCTCCATATTTTAAGAGGGCAGCTTTGCAGCGTTCACAGTTGAAAATAATCTTTATTTATCTTAAACTGTGCCTTGGTGGAGACCGCCCATTTTAGCAAATCTCCCCTTAGCAAGGTTTGAATAGCAGGTGGGTCACATTGGGGATATCCACTCTCTTGTTAAATCAAAGAGTGATTTTTAAGTTGAAACTTTTCTCTCACAGTGATAAACTGCATGTACAGTGTCCTCATTATTTAATTTTTTCTATACACATGCTTTTCCTTCATTACATGATAATCAGTTAGATTAAAGTGTCACCTTAACTTAAATTTCAATCAAGAATTTGTTTTTGTTTCTTGCCCAAGAAACACATTTTTCATTGCGCAGAAGCATGATGTAGCTTCAATGAAGTGCTGGAACAATGCTGTGTGAAATATTTATTTGGTACGGTTGTGTTGTATGTGTACAATGTTCTCATATTAGGATGGTTTTTATCTGAACTTTACCACTTTTTGAAATCATCCTAATGTGTATCTGATTTATTTTAAATGATGGGTAGGTGATGTCCAGAAACTGGACTTTTTAAGAAACAGGACGCAAAAAACATTTCTTTTTTGCCTTCTATATGTTGTAATTTCAGATTTTTATCTCAAAACTTACAGTTAAATGTCTCAAATTTTCTACGTATTCAAAAGTTTGAATTTTGAGATAATAACTTGAAATGTTAAACCTTATGTTCAGCCTTAATTTTTTTTCCTGTGAATTTTGTGAAAGAAAAAGGAAAAAATCTGATGTTGCTTTAAAGAAAAATCTGACAATTTAATAAAAAGTTCATTTATACTAAGAAGTTATTGGTGTTGTATTTCCTTTACATTTTTTATGTTTTGTTATCTGCTCTTTTCTTATTTCAGACACCAACATAAGCAAGTTCTTGAATGATGCAGGTAAGGTAATTTTTAAGCTATCAGTCAGAAAGTTGTATAAGTATTTCATTTTTATATTGCTTTGAGTAATGTCTCTGCAGAGGATTTTTAGGTCCACCTTGAGAAAAATGAAAGTATTCCTCCAAAAGTTGATTCTGTTAAACCTGAGATGTTGAACATACTGAACAGAGACCAGAACTGCTACAGGGTCCAGTACAGTCATGTGGATGGCTTTGCAAAATGTGAAAGTTACAAAAGAAGGCACAGATTCGGGAGTTTTCACTATATTTTCATCTGAACTGCTAACTTAATCTTATCTATAAAAAAACATCTCCAACACCTTGTGTTAACTTTAACATTTATTATAGAATAAAATCAAGGCAATAAGCAGCTGGTTCTTTCTATGTGATTTTATATAAGCTGCACTGATAACAGTAGCTTTTCTTTACAATGTGGAAAACAGAAGCCCCAAAATTGCATTTATTTTTCTTAAGACACATCAGGTATGTCATTAGAATAATTTATTAAGCATTTTAAACAGTTAAAGAATCCACTAAGACTTTAATATGTGTTTATTTTAGGTTATTATTTATTTTGTTTTACCATGCTTAACAAATTCATTAGACCACTTGTCATAAAACAAGAACAGTGAAAACCTGTTTAAAACACATATTATTTTGTTATTTATCCAGCAAGGGAAAAAAAAATTATGTTTATACCCAAATTTGAGCGAACACAGCGGGCTTACATATGAGAGGAGTCAGAAATGAATCAACCACTAAAACTAACGTTTCTCTTAATAAACATGAGTAAATAACTATAATTCTAATCAAAAAAATAAGAATCTGCTTCACTATTTTTTTACAGCTTTTATTTGGTTGGTAAAATAGTGCATTGGAAAATTTATAGATGACAACAATAATTGTATGTCATGGTCCTGGTCTGTGACTTTTGATTCTTGTATATTTTATATTCTGAGGTTAGGATTCTGTCCCTATATTTTGGTTATTATAGTTGTAATCCCTCCGTTTATTCTGGTATCTTAAGTCTTAGTTTTGTATTTCTGTTATCATTTCTGTTACCATGTTACCATGCCTCCCCTGTCTGTAGGGGGCACTGCTGTTTTTTTTGTTCAGTGATTCAGCCCAATCACTGATGTATAGCCATGTCTTTTGTAATCTACATCAGTAATTGTACTTTAGCTGTGGTGGTGTTTTTATGAATGTTCCCTGTCACATTTTCTGTGTTTGTCTTTAACTTTGAAGAGTTTATCTCGCTTTTGGAACCAAAGTCTTCACTTCATGTTGTTTTTGTACTCCAGACACGACTCTCTAAAGTGCTAACACAGGCCTCTGCTGTGCACCGGGACGTTGACACTAATAGGTTGTGAAGGTCCAGTGTGAACTCAGCAGGCTCCTGGCAATGGTTTCATTTTCTACTGCCAGCCCTCCATCTGTCACCGGATCCACCGCTGAGAGGTGCACTGTCGCTGTGCGCACTGTGCGTCAGAGGGAGCGACGAATACAGACAGAAATTCATGTATAATTTATGACTTTTACAAAAAAAGCTGCAGTTTTCATGACTGAACACCTTTTCTATGTGAGAAAAGTACCTGCATTTTTTATGGGCATAGTAAAACTCTCAATAGTACAATATCTCTTACCTTCAGGACAGCTCTTGGGACAAACAGCAGGGAGGCCTGCTATTTTCAGAACAACCTTCTGTTTGTACAGAGCGATTTATAGAGCATATGTAAAGTGTGATAGAGGGTGTTTGGGGGCCACAATTGTGTCAGCATTTAACTAAGGACATATGTGGTAAGCAAAATGCAGCCTTTGTGAAGAAAAGGGAAACAGTATGTTCATTAAATAAACGGAAGAACGGTTAACAAGCTTGTATGGGCCTCTGTTTATTTGAATAATAATTATGGATAATTATGGATATTATAACTGGAAAGCTAAACGAGTTGATGTAGTCTACCTGTAACTTCTAAATAAAAAAGTAAGCTTATCAGTTTCACAGCTTCCTTTGAGTCACATCAGTATTTTTTTTCTGTAACTCAAGCTAGCTGTAGCTAGCTGCTCTAAGGCCTCACCTGTGCTAATTCGAGTCACTGAGCTGGACATCTCAATGTCTACTTTTGGAGTATTTTTTTATGGAAATATCTGACTCATAGCTTGGTATGCATCACTTTCACTTCTGGTATTATATAGAATACATATTATTATATGGCTATATAGCACTAATTAGCATATGCCTGAGTGAAAGCTACAATCTCTATGGTCCTTGATTCAAAAACTTGTTTTAGCAGTAAGAACTTAAAGATCTGTACAATTGGCCATTATATTTTTCATCCATTCTGTTGCAGATTTGTGCTTTCAATTGTTTTTAGATGAGCCAGTTTGAGGCTAGCTTTAGCTGTCAGACAGATAGCCTCACATTTGACTTGAGGGTAATTTGGTATACAGAGGAGTTCATGGCCGTGTGAGTGACTGCACGGTGCCCTGGTTGAATAAAAGAATGAAGTCAGTGTTAGCCAATGAGTGTGCTGTTTCTCAGTCAAATATGCGTATTGCTCACATCCCATTTCAAAACACAAAGAACATTGAAAAGCTTCAGACTGGATTTTCACAAAACATCTAATCTTTGTATGTCTGCTAGCTAGCAAGCTTGCATACTGCTAACTTTGCCCAAATATGTCAATCCTCTTTATTATAGCAGTCTGTATACTTAAGACAACAATGAAGTGCTACACTGAACATTTTAATGAAAGTGAAGTATCTTGGATCATATTCTCCTTCGTACCTTTCTGAGATAAAGCATTTTAACTGGCAAGCTAGCACTGAAAATATTAATTTGTTAGTGCTAATAGATTGATGCAGTCAGTAGACACAATTATTTTCTTTATTGGCCATTTCTTATTTCATGCATTAAAAGGAAAACTGCAAGCAACCACAGACTAATGACAGAAAAACACACAATAAGCCATAAAAATGCAATGGAAATGGAAAATACATCCAAGATTATTTGGTGCAAGGTGAATTCACCAATTCATCGATACACATCAAGATGCGTCAGTGCAGTTCAATGTATCAGTTAATTCCTCTTCCTTCGTGTTGATGGCTGTGAAAGTAACAAAGAACTCTTTATGTAACACCCGCCCTCCCCTCCACACCTGTGACTATGGTCAGAACACCAGCTCTCATAATCCTACCTCAGTCAACCCTACAACGGGAACACCAGAAACCCAGAGAAGGTGGAGTACTTCCACCCTCCCATTAGGTTCCCCCGCTCCAGTTTGAGGTAAGCCTTGTCCCCCCTCTCCATAATCACCAGACCCGCATTGGTGGCAGCTTCCCTGGTCACATCCTGGTCGCCTGCGAAGGCTGAGATCACAGGCCAGCCATTGAGAACCAAACTCACCTGGGAAAGCAGGATGTAAGATTTGTACGGAAAGTTTGGTTAGAAGACAGTGTTTGGTTACAGTACATACAGTATCCTGTATGTACTGTATCCTAAAACCTCCACATCAGTGCTGGTACAGGAGTAGAAGAAGTAAAAACTGAATGAAATCACATTCAGAAACTCTTCCTCTGTATAATCTGTGAATTATTCTCTCTGCACTGATATCATTAAAATAGCAGTAAGAAGTAAAACTGCACAAAGTTCAATGTGATGTGTACAACTGCGACTTCATTTTTGTCGTACAGCGCAATCGCGAAAGTGAGGATAGCGTCCATAAATGGACGATTAGAAGTAAAGCTACACAGGGAAACAACCAGCTCCACTGAAATAACACTGAGATGACTGTAAATTCATTCACAGATATTAAGTCAGGGGACTGAGGCTGTTTGTGGTGAAAGATATTATTTTTAGTTATAGTTGTACTTTAACCTCCTAGGACCTGGCATCCAGATATGTGGACATCACATTTTGGGTTATTTAGATCAAAATACTCAATTTTGCTCTACAAGGGCCTGATATCCACTTAAGAGGACATTATACTGCTACTGTTCTATCAAAATTTTAAACAAATATCCTCATATGCGGCTCTCATTTTTCTTAGAAACAAAAATCAGGTAAAAAGAAAAATCTGGTAATTCTTTGTTTTTCCATTCATCGGGTCCCAATCAGCCCAAATATCAAAGAGAAATTAAAAATGCATGCAGTGGAAGAGTTCAGGTCTTAGGAGATTAAAGGAACACAACCTTTAGTGGCCTTGTGAATGAGTGCATGTAAAACAGAATCAGGTATGTTTGGACGCTGATGCAGTTTTGATGATTGTGTCTATACATCAGTAGAATCTGGTACTGTGTGGACATCACAGAAGAACCAGACTTTAGCACCTCTCTGTCTGTTGTTAATTCACAAACCTTAGAACAGCAATAAGTCTAACTTTTCTTTGAGAAACAAACAGATCCGTTCAGTGTTACGTGACGCTTTTACATTTTTGTTCTTACTTGTATCGTCTGCCGGTTGTAAACTTTGACAACATGAAAGCTGAAACTGTAGACTCCTTTTCTGGGTGCCACAAAGATGCTTGTTGCTGGATCGAAATGGCTGCCAACGTTCACTGTGATCTAAGAAGGAAAAGAGAGAAGCAAAGAGTTTCACAAATTCAACCAACCAACTAGCCACAAATGTGTAATCCATAATCTTTCACTGAGCCTCCACTGTGGTTTATTATTCTTATTTTTCTGACCTAAATTTTTCTAATGTTTCTCTTTTACAAGAAAGTTGGTCTGCTCGTCCTCGCAGGAGAACAAGAAAAGGAGGGAGAGAACTGGCAGTGAGTCACTCCGTCGTAATAATGCTTTTCTGTGAAGGCCTTTTTCTGTTTGTACAGTGTGATCAGTAACTGGGGACTTTGATGGCAATAAATCAAGTTTAGTAACAGCAGAAGAGGCTGTATCTATAAATGGCGATGGCAGTCTGTTCTGGTTATTATAAAACTGGCTGGTTGGTCAGTTCACCACATTGGTTTCTCAGTAAACTGTCTATGCATGAGATTTTCTCACAGACATCAATGCTCCTCTTTTATCGACTGTTTCTTGTAGTCTTATTTGAGAGTCCTGAAAGTCATGCAAACTGTAACTTGCAAAATTTGCCTGCTGACCTGCTATTTCTATGTATATGGATAGAGGTCTTTAGTGTAGTGGTTTACCTAACAAGCTGGAGACAAAATTAAAACGACAAGGTTGAGATGGTTTGGACTTGTGCAGAGGAGGGATAGGGGACAAAGGGAATGAATATGGGGAAAGGGAAGCCCACAGAGGAGGTTCGTGGGTGTAGTGAAGGAGGACACGCAGAGGGTTGGTGTGACAGAGGAGGATGGTAAGGATGGAGTGAGATGGAGACAGAGGAGGAGACAGATGATCCACTGTAGTGATCCCTAAACGGAGCAGCAAAAAGAAGAATGGCCTGCATTTGTATAGCGCCTTTCTAGTCCCTAAGGACCCCAAAGCACTTCACGCTACATTCAGTCATTCACCCATTCACACACAGATGGCAAGCCACACTGTAGCCACAGCTGCCCTGGGGCGCACTGACAGAGGCGAGGCTGCCGGACACTGGCTCCACCGGGCCCTCTGACCACCACCAGTAGGCAAACGTGGGGTTAGTATCTTGCCCAAGGATATTTGGCATGCAGTCAGGAGGGAGCCTGGGATCAAACCACCAACCTTCTGATTAGTGGCTGACTTGCTCTGCCACCTGAGCTACAGCCACCCCAGAAGGAGGTTTACATCTAACAAGCCAGAAATCTCAGTTTGATCCTGGGTGGAGACACAAATCTCTTTGTGGTTACATCAGGAAGTGCATCTGGTGTAAAAATCTGCCAAATCAAACATGCAGAGCTATCTGCTGTGGTGGCTCCTTGCAAATAATGGAGCTGACGTAGATTCTACACAGAGGTTTTTAGTTTTTAGTTGGGACCTATTGTCCCAGGTTTGCAGTTTATTTATATTTTTACTTTTTTATTCCACTATGAAAATTCACCTGTGCACAAAGGGACATAAGCTCAGAGGCTGAATGACCTACACATACATTTATTTATTTATTTATTTAAATTGATTAATTTAGGGGGTTTAGAAATACACTTTATCTTTTACTTATTTAAAAGCTTCCTCAGTTTTAAGTTGGAAATTTTGAAACAAAGATAATCTGGTCTGGTATACAAATGTGTCGTCAGTGGTTTCCATCTTTCCGTGTCCAAACAAATGCATGTTTCCTTTGTGCTGTTTCCTTGTGTGATGCTTATTTAATATTTGCATTAATTTCTGTATCATTCCTTTTTGGTTGTTTCCTGTCTTACTTTGAAAGTTTGTTTTCTTTCCTCTCCTGTGTTAGTTTTGTTTACTGTCCTTCCTTGTCCTGTTGGCCATTCCCTAATCAGCTCTCAGTCTTTGTCACAGTGTCTATGCTTCCCCGCATGTTTCTCTGTGTTGACTGGACTTCTGTTTGACATTTTGGATATTTTTTTAAAAATAAAATACTAGCTTTCTGCCTGCAGTGTCCAGGATTTGGATCCTCTCCAGATTCAATACAAAATGAGGTCTATGTCCTTTGAAACATAAGTTTCTGTTGACCGTTTTTAGAGTGCAGCAGAAGGTGAAGCGTCATTTTTGGTTGAACTCGTGAAATTCAACCAAAACCTTAACTTGCACCACACCTTTCCAAAAACAAGCCTTAAAACCCACCTGGTCAAAGTAGATGGTCATGGTTCGGTTGCTCATCTCTGAGGGTTCGTGGTTGGTGTTACGAATGGCCGAAAATGCCACCCGCCCAGTTCCTGACCTCACTGACATGCCCAGGGCATTACCTGACGGCTCCGCCGATGGGGTGGAGTCGCACACCACCAGACACTTTCCCTCCAACACGATCGGCTCCGTGTCATTCTGGCAGCTGACCTCGGAGGGCCCCCGGTGGACGAGCAGCAGCAGTCCAACGACAAAGACGGAGTGGGCATCAAGGTAGAGTGCAGGGGTAAATGACAGACAAGACATCTTTTTTTTCTTCGCGTTTCTACTGCAGAATGGTCACCACAGCTCTTTAGCGAGACTCTTCTTGGCGCGCACCTCACTTTACCAGCAGGGTCATAATTTCACCTGGAAAGAAAACATCAGCCAGGGCTTTGTCTCATCTCTTTGGAGATTAAACGATTCAGGGACTCCTCAGCTGGCTTACTACGACTGACAGGAAGTCCATAAATGCGCGGAATAAGTGGTGGCGTCCGGTCCCTCACACCAGGGCAGGAGTGGCCATCAGCCAAGTGTGCTGAGTCAGAAGTCCAGACTGGATTGAAGCTTCAGGCCTGCGAGTCAGTGACACAGTTATTCACATGAAAACATTGCACGAATCTCAATATGACTGGACGACCTGATCATCTTTAGTTTGCAAATAAACTTACTGGTGAACAATGGCAACAGCTGTTAAAAAACCTGAACCTTGGTGACTCCTGCCCCTAGTTTGCTTCAACAACCCATACTGTTGGAGAATCCACCATTTTTACATATGTTTAGCCCTTTAAAACAAGTTCATGCATCAAAATATTAAGTATACAAAACCACTATGCTTGTTCTTGTTCTGCGTTTTAATAACAGAACATGACGACTGAAAACAGGCTGAAAACACAGCACGGTGCTGCTGGAGAAAAGTTGTGTGCCTCAGCACAGTTAAAATCTATCAAACCCGCACTGCTGTAAATGTAATAAAAAACCCATCCCGGTGCTCTGCCACATCACTGCTTAATTAAACGGTGAGAATATTAATAGAAAACCGCTTTATATTGAAGCAGAAAATAAATAGAAGTGATGAGGTAATGCTTTGGCCAGGAAGAGGCCCGCGTGAGCGACGCCAGCTGGACTCAGGAGGGGGTACAGCGGACTATCACAATCCCACCGCCGAGAGGCCATCTGTGGGTAAACACTCCCACTCATTCACCTCGTGCACCTTTCCAATTTAATCCCTGTCTCTCTCTTTGCACTTGCATTCCTTTACACAAACACGCTTACTATTAAAAAAGCCACTGTTTTAAGAAGCAAACACAAGAATTCTGACAGTACTTTGATAAATTATAAAAGAACCTTTTAGCATTTCCTTGTGTGACATTAGAGATGTTGCTCCGAAAAATCCTCAAAAGCATGGACAATAAGTGCAATGATAAAAAGTACAATCGCTCTAACGAGAGTGACCCTCAAAGAAAGAATCTGCAGATGCTCCATCACCCACCTTTCACGTCGTCAGCGTTGCTCCTGCAGCAACATACAGAAGCCAGCTTGGCTCAGTAAAGTTAGAGCTTCGTTTCACACTCACCTTCAGCTTTATCTCTCCTCCTCTCCCCCTCTCTCTCTCTCATTCTCTCTCTCTCACTACATCTCTGTTCCAGGGGACCCCTGCGTTCGAGCAGACGTTTAATCACATCACGAGCGTTGCCATCCTTCTGTTTTCACTGTTCCTCGAACCCACCCCCACTCTACCTTTTTCTCCCTCCTTCTCATCTAACCTCAGATATTACAGAAAATGCGCTGGGACTTAAAGGATTCATCACGAACTCACGCGTATCCCTGCTATAATTAAAAAATGTTTTTTTTTAATTAGTAAATGACTATTAATGGGTGATAGCGGGTACAAATAGCTTTTTTCCCCATTCATCAATTTAGACAGGTATATCGCCATGGTAACTTATGCTGTGAACAGGGTATGTTTCGGTATGTTTCGGTATGTTTCGGATTAGAGATCAAGAGGTATGAAATCACCGCCTACTGATGGACCAGTGCTCCAGAAAATCACCATCCCTGAAGATTCCTCAGACTTCTGAGTGGGTGTAAATTTTTAACAGCATCTAAAGTGTTGATGTCTTCCCGATGAGCATCAGTAATAAACATTCATAGACACATCTTTATTCCCAACTTTACTGGTTTTATTTCCTTTATTGTTCCATAAATATCCTAAAACAGAGCAGGTACTTGCAGTATTTTTATGTAGTTGTGGATCTAATTCACTCAGAGAGTTACATTTATTCTTTACTCTCAGATCATTAAAGACACTCAAGCCTGCAGCTGAGAATAAAAAGTAAAACTTGCTCGACATTAATTTAATTACATACTTTACTGTAATCCATCAGACTGTGCTTTGTCCAAATGAGAGAGCTCTGTTAGAGAGATACGTTAATTTACACAGTTTGTATTTTTCCCTTTTTTTCCTGCCTTTCAAAAAGCTAAAATGTGTTAGCATAGTGGCGCTCTTCCAGTCTTTCTCACCAAAGTGTTTAAAGCGCTCACACATTCATTCTGTCTTTAATACTAAACTACTGCGCAGAGCTTTTCCTCGCACACACACCCACGCTGCAGCTTTGTCTTTCAGTCCGCATTGTGTGTTTAACCTCTACACCACCATTTGTGATTGGTCACATACTGACACCTGCTCAGTGGAAACACTGAGTTAACTTATCATGTTGATAACCAGCTTTGTGTGTCCGCTTATCCTGATTGTCAATGTTAGGTTCAGCACACTCGGGGTATTTTCCATTATCTGGATCTGCTCACTGTGACTCAGAACAGGGCCCAGGCCTAGTAAAATGAGCAGAGCAACAATTATAGGAGGGAGGAACAAAACCATAAAGATGCCGAGTACTTACGTCTGCTCACATCCATCCAGCAGAACTGTGCTCTGACGTCAGACTCAGAATCGCTTAAATATTTATAATACTCTGTTACTGTTTGATGTAAATTTTTTTACTGAACACACACCACATCTGTTTAATCCTTTTTCTGTTAACAGGGTCTAAATAAACTTTTAACTAACTGTTATATGACCTGTGCACATTTTTTTGTTTGCATGATGGGTCTGATGGTGGATGATCTCTGTCATATGGTTCAGTGTTTCTAAGGAGGTAATAAAGGAAGCACTAAAGCATGTTTTTAAGTAGTTACAGGAGCTCTTATGAGGCCTTCTGGATCATGCACTCATAGGGCCCTCTGTTGATGTGATCTGTGTGTGTACTGAGGTGCCGGGATTTATGTTTTACTGTGTGCAAGTGCAGGAAAATAAGTTGTTCAGTTTGTTGTCTGGGCACTGATATAGGATATGTTTCAGGGTGAGCTTTAGGTACTTTCAGCACAAATGTGATGAAATGCAAGAGTTTTTAAAGTCAGAACGTCTCAGTATGCCTTAGAAGAAACCAAAAATTAAAATGTATATTCTGACAAACCTGTCTGATGACAGAACATCTGAACAACAACGTCTGAAAAATACAAAAAACAAATACTAATTCAAGGCCTTAATGTTCAAACATTAAAGCTGGATTTCTCCTCTATGTGAAGCCTGATGTGTGTGTCATAATACATAATGAATATAATGGTGAGGTGCAGCTTATTTAGACCTCACATTAAAATATACAACAAATCAGCTTCCTTCAAAATAACAGGACCCAAAAACGCATATTTGAGTTTTGTTTGTTTTTCTTTTTTTTTCCCAAAAAAACTAGAATTTATTTTCAGTTTCAACTTTTGCATCTCAAGTACAGTAAATACTAGTCTAGTAGTATTTTGTGAAGATTTGAATAATAAAAGTTAAAAACCCACTTTGCACACACTTCATGACAGAGAGAGCAAAACTTACTCCCATCTTACAGGCTGTACAGGTTTTTGCATGCTAGGGTTTGCACACTCAAACAGAAGTAACTTGCTATGTTAGCCAGTGGCAGGGTTGCTTAATAACATTGTGCACACTGTTCACATCACCTGTGGAACAAAGACGCCTGCGTGAGACTCAAACTACAGTGTTAGTGCCTCTTCCAGCTGGACTGCCTGCTAACTCAGACATGTGACATGTGGTTTCTGTAGGAACAACCATTTTAATCATCTAGGGGAAGCACAGGAATGAGATCTAAAACATTAGTTAGCGTCACATCATACGGTTAAATCGATGGCTGTGTCCTGTTCTTCCCTGACACCTCCCTCGAGAGGACAGATAACCAGCGGGGCCATGTTTCTCCCGTTGTTTTGAACACAGGGGTTGAAATACGGGTAGAGAGGCTCACTGAAGCTGCACCCGCCGTAAGTATAAATGTGAGTCTTTGCCTCTGCGTCATAGAAGGACACCGACCTTTCCTCATAGTCCAGGAATATGCTGACTTTCTTGGGGATTTCGTGAAGGTTGAGGGTGACTGAGGGTCCGGCGCAAGCGCTCAGACTGCCACCTTTTCGCCGGCAGATGGCCCAGTAACCGTTTTCAGGACGAACTGTGATGGCACCTTTTCTGTTGATGGACTCCTGGGCCACACCGAGATCCCAGTCTGTTTTATCCCCAACCTGAAACACGGTGTACAAAGAATTAGATGGAAAAAGCAAGAGGAAGAGAAAATAATAACCACTATGAGTAAACAATTCATAGCTTTTTTTCTCTGTTGTAGGTAAAACGTACATTACTTTCTTTATATTTTGCTAAGAAAATGAGACATTGGTGAAGGGATTTATTAAATTGTGCAATCATACATGTAAATACAGTATTTAATGCAAAAACAGAGTTTGTATGTTGGCTGCCTTCAGGTAATCCCACAAAGTAGAGGTCTGGGCTCTAGGGAGGCCAATCCATGACTCACTGTTTCACTGTGTGTTTTTCTATCCATGTAAGCTTTTACTGCACTGGCAGTGTATCCAAGGTTTATTCTCATGATAAGAAATGAAGCTATTGGCAGTCTTACACCTCCAAGATGGCATTGCAAATCTGAGGGTTCAATTTTGACAAGATTTGAAACACCGCTGGCTGAAATGCAGCCACAGCCATGACAGTAATGACCAATAATTTGAAATCTGGATTTGTCACTCCATCAGACCTGTTTGTACTGGTTTTCAGTCCAGTTCTTCTCTAATCTGGCATACCTTAGCCTTTCCTTGACAGCCACCCTTCAACTGACACCATCTCCGATGAGTCTTCAGTGAACTGTTGATGGATCAACTGAAGGGCTAGAAGCATCTCTGGTATTATTTGGATTTTTTTCTATTTCTTAAGGACATGACTTCCAGATCCTGATCCCACCTGAACTACCCAGTAGCGTCTTCCAGATGTGAAGCTTTGTTTCCCCAAAATGCAGACGCAGGAGTCAAACCGCTGGGGACTGTCTGGGAGCAGAGTCTTCTTCTTCTGGCTGGCGAGGCTCACCTGAGGATCAACAATGGGCTCATCATCGCTGCCAAAGAAACTTTCATTCTGAATCTCCTTCTCCACTTGAGCATAAAAAGCTGACAAAATCAGCATGTCCATCTAAGTGTGTTTACTGTTATCGTGATAAAGTCAGTGATTATAGGGTGATACCTTCTTTTTATCTGGGGACAGAACCAGCCAGCCTGAAGCTGTCTCGGGATCCAGGGTCACATTGACTGCAGATACAAGAAGAAAACAGCAGGTCAGGTACTGATGAAGCTCAAAAAAATTTATAGGAAAAAATGTCTAACTATATATTTGTGATCATACCTGCATATGCACTCATCTTGTCCACTTCTGCATGACAAAGAAGTTAAAGAATTAGATAATATATTTATTTTTACAATGATTTGTTGTCCATGTTGCTGTAGGGTTACTCACCCTCTGCTGAGAGTTTGTTTGCAACTTCCTGGCACATGTCCCCCAGCATAGAAACGGCTCTCCTGACCATCCCCAGGGAGTTATCAGAGTGCACTGCCACCTCTGACCAATCTCTGGTGGCCGGGAGCCTGCTCAGAGACGGGAAACTCTAAAAGCAGAAGGGAGCTTTTTGTGAGCACCAGCTTTAAGATGCGGATGCAGCAGAGAGACGGTAAAATGCAGCAGATAAATCTGACCTGTAGGAGGTGGAGCGAGCTCCGCGTGAGCTCCAGGTGCTGCAGCTCGCTGCTCCTCGTCTGCAGTTCGTGGATTTCCTTCTCCAGCTCTTCGAGCAGCTCCTCAGCTTTCCTCTCGGCTTCCAGCTGCCTCTCCTCGAGATCCTTGGCGAGCTCGGCCTGCTGCCTCTCGATGGCGGTTATCAGCATGCTGCAGATCTGAGAACTGCTCTGGATCTCTCTCTCTGTGGCCCTCTATTGATTAAAATGATCAACTAGATAAATAAATAAACTGATAAATGAACTGTTTGGTTGCAAGCCTGACTTTTTGAACCAATCAACGACCTACTTTGCTTAGATCCACTGGACTTTTGATGTCTTCCATTTTTTTCAGCCTGTCCTGGATCATCTGTTGGATGTCGGACTTTGTCTCCCTCAGATTCATCTGGAGAAGATCAAACAATGTAAAAATGACACAGTGAGAAGAAGAACGCACAAAAATCTGTGAGCTCAGGAAACCCCCCCTCCCTCCCAAAAAACGCAGGGCAAAGGAAGAAGCTTTTCCCTCACCTTCACCCTCCTGCTCTCCTTCTCCATGGGGACAATCTTGTGGTGCTTGTGGTCGCCCTCTGTGCATTTCGAGCACACAGGTGTGTGATCCTGCTTGCAGAACATCGTCAGGGGCTTGTTGTGCTTTCTGCACAGGTGGCTGGTGTTGAAGATTGCTGGATCTGTGAGGCGGTGTCTCTGCAGCGCTGGATCTCTCTGGTGAGGCACGAGGTGAATCTCACAGTAAGACGCCTGACACACCAGACACGACTTCACCGACGGCGCCTTGTTCCCGTGGCAGACGTCACAGGGCACGTCTTCACGGTCTGATAGCTGGTGTGCCGGGGGCTTGACGTCCTCCCCATGCATCAGTGTGGGTGACAAAGACCTTTTGAAGATAATGTTAAATATCATTGAATATATTCAAATATATCTGCCATCTGGAAGAGAACACAAAACGGAACAAGACAATAAATTCAAATTAAGGGACTCTGGTGTGCCAGAAACACAATGCATAGCCAGCTGGACATGGTGTAAACATGCACTGTATGTGACATTGCACTTCATGGTCAATATATGTGGCATTTAAGGTAGAGTAAGGCTCTATAATCAAGTTAGGTTGGATATTAGCCAAATTAAGATATGTCGGTTTCCTTGTGAAAGTTTTTAATAGAGCTAACTTCTTGGCTAATGCTAACTAAATGGGCAGACAACGTGATTGGTCAGTTGAGCCTGGATCTGCTTCCTACTCCACAGCCATGAAACCACACACAATTAAAGCAGTTTTAAGAAATTAATTCTAATTCAGCATCGTGAATGCAGGGACTGGTGTACACACATTTACTGTATGTCTCTCATTTTGTATATTATTATCGCTATTTATTTATTTTTAACACCGTACATTACCGCCCTCACTTTTGTTGCACTTGTACATTGGCAATAAAGATACTGGGATTGGGACACAAAGAGTATGGAAGTAAAACAGACCTTTTAAAGAATTCAATCATGTCGGAAAAAGCTCGGTTGATCCTCAGCTCCGGTCGCTCTTTGAACGTCTCTTTGCACAGCGGACATTCCGACTTGTCCTTCGTGTCCCAGTAGCCTTCGATGCAATCCAGGCAGAAGTTGTGTCCACACGGGATTGAGACGGGATCCGTGTAGGTGTCCAGGCAGATGCAGCACCGGAACTGATTCTCCAATGGTACCGAGGCCATGTTTGTCACTGGAAAATACCACAAAAAGAGTCAGTCCTGTCTGTCCTGTTTGCAGATGGTAGCTGGAGGCATAGTTCAAAAGTATATTTAACATCTTGACAGATCCTGGCAGCCTTTTTCTTTTTTTGTGTTGTGGTTGATTTGTTTTGAATCACATGTCAAATATGTGAGATCACATGTCTGCTCAAGATAATAGACTCTGGATTGTTTTTGTCTGCTTTAAATAGAAAACTTGAAGTCTGAAAATGCTGCTTTATCCATCCTTTCATTAAATTTAAAACATCCATTTTTGTTTTTGAGTCAAAAAGCAATGAAAGCTCGCAGTAACAGAGCAATAAAAAGTCCCAACACAGACTGCAAACTACAGATGAACCTCATTTAATGGTGTTAACTGAGCTGTGATCATGTAACGTCTGGTTCTGCTTCTACCAGCCAAAAAAGCTGCAGAATGGATTTTAAGATCATCATTGAAGACGTCTAGAGGGGACCTAAATCTGACTATTTGTTTCCAACAAATATTCCAACATGTTGCACCAGCAAAAAATCAAGACAAAGTGCACTTTTACAAATACTCAGTGTGAATACTGCAATAAAAGTGTGTCATGTTACAGAGGCTGACACCACTTACACTTAACAGACTAGTTTGTTTCCACTTTTAGCGCAATATGTCGCTTTGAATCATACTTTGCAAATCGGCTCTTTTTCAGGACAGGTTCAGTTGTTTTAAGCTCCCTGTGCTGATTGTTCGACTTCTTACTGCTCATTATTCCAACACACCACAGAGGGATCACCCACCCAGCACAAGTATTTTCTATATTTACCAATGAGTATAAAATACTGAAACTCAGACAGATTGCTGTAGATTCCTGTTTCCCACACCAGAAAACTGACCTTAAAAACCTAAATGCGACTGATTAAGTAGCTCATTTTTGTTGTGTTGTTTTAAAACATGTTTCTAACCATTCATGCCATTTACTATAACTCAGTAACTACATTTTTGAGTAAAAGTAATCTGATACATTTAAAGAAAAGCCTCAACTTGGTATACATTGTTTCCTCTCACAGTTTACAGTTTCATCTTCCAGTTTCTGCAGTGTAATAATAATAACATTGTACCTGTTTGGGTGGACATGCTGGCAGCCCCGATCCTCACAGATGCAGCTCGTACTGTGTAGTTCACATTCAGCCTACAGACACTTAAATACTCCTCACAGGTGCTCTTTGTTTGTGCTGAGATTATTTACACGAGCTCCTCCCTGAGTTCATTCTCGCAGGTTTTGCAGTCAGTCTGGTGTTTCTGGTTCTTCAGCTTCAGCTGCTGACTCCACTGTAGGTAATCCATAGCAAGAAATAAGGCGCAGTGATTGAGCAAACAGAGGTTAAAGCAGGGACTATCACATGTTTATATCGATTAAACATAATGATATAGAATAAAACAAAAAGTACTGTCACAGTAACTACTTACAGTAAAATCTCAGTAAATACAATTTAATAATATTGTTCAGAATAGTTTTCTCTTCTTTTCTGTGTAATTCATAGAAGGTTAACAAACTTAAATGCTTTTTAGTTTTAACTAACTTGCATTTTTGTCACATGACACAAGTTCGCCTTTGCACCCGCAGCTCGTTTAACCTCGGATCTTGAAAATCGATGCAGAGGAGGAGCCGTCTATGAGCATGCACATCACAGATTTGTTGCTTTGTCAGGTCGCAAGTGGCAACTTCAGCTTATCTGCTCCGAGTTGCAGAAAGATTTTCAGAGAGCCAAACCGGTTTTGTAGAGCTCCATCTTATCTTTGAGAGAAGAATAAACAGAACACCCCGGCTCAGTCACACATTGGAGGGAACGTTGGTCCTTCTCTGTGTGCCATCATACAATGTGTCTGTCAGTTCCAGCAGACTCAGTTGCAGATTAATGATGCGTATTGTGCATTAATCTGAAGTTAATCATTAATATTAGTAATTATTATTTAGTGTGCACACTAACTTCATGATGTTGCAAGTGCCATTTATCAAGTGTCCTGCACAAAGTTTTATCAGCGCTTAGGGAAAAAAAAGGAAATATTTCCCAATATTGGCTTTTTCAGAGGTGTGTTCTCTCTGTTCTTAGTTTAGTTTCAATTCACATGAAATTGAAACTTCTAGCTACTCTGGTACACACCAAAGCTATCTGTGCAACATGATGAGATTTCTTACACTGAATAACATCGAATTCGAATTAATATCAAAATCTTGTAGAACTCTCTGTGTCCTTTTGTCACTTTAGCACTAAATCTTTTCTCTTGTTCTGGTTAACACTCGCTCCATCGTCAGCTCAGAGGACAAAATCTAAGATCAACCAGAAAAACAAAATCCTTCAAAATCAAAACCTAAAACTCAGGCCAGCCGTAGGAAAGACACAGTACGTGTTCATTTGCATTCATTTATCAATCATTCAAGTCACTTATGCACATGTACACAGCTGTGCTCAAATAAATGAGTCACGTCCACACAATGAGTCCAGCTGAACGTCTTGTGTGTAAAGCGGAGTGTTTAAAGGTATGTTATGAATAAACGGTCAGATTAATTATTAATGTGTCTTTGTTGTATTATTACATAAGCAACGTTTCACTGTTTGCATCTTGATGAAGTACACAGAGCTCAGTATTACACATAATAATGTTCTTATATAATATAATCTTATATAAGTGATGCCACTGTTACCCCTGTTCACATATCTTATTTAGGAACAGCAAAACCAGTGTGTTTGGATCCTTAAACATCTTAGTAACAGGAAGGAAGTGGGACAAGGAGCATTTTTTGAATTACTAAATTGCCACTGAACAGAACAGGAAGCTCATTTGTTAAAATGTGATGCTAAGGTGCTCTGACCAAGCTCTGCACGTTACTACGTTTTGGAAGTGATGTATGACCACAGCAGGCTGCACAGTGTCCGGAGAGGAACGGCTGCTCCCAATTTTCAGGAGTCCATTCAATACTTGTTGACACAAATCACCGGTGCAGCCTCATGTTGGTTCAGTGTGAAGTAGCAGTAGTTCAGCTGATGAAGAAAACTCTGAACACAAGTAAGCGCAAAGTGAAGTACTTCAACATTGCTCTACACGTACTTTTTCCTTGTTACTGTTTCAGTCAACAAACCACAAGATCTCATCAAAAGGCACGAACATAAAACAGCCCACAGCGTTGTGCTAACCTGACTCACATCTGAAGAATGTTTAATGTTCCCGGCGCTGCCAAAACCTCCACATACCAGCTGGATCAGGTGATACCTGGTCGTGGTTACAGATCAGGAAACATCCCTACCTCACAACATGAAGCAGACATTATCACCAGGTTGAAATGGGGGCCTTTTCTTAATTTAGATCCAGCTTTTATATTGTTTAGATCAGGTGTGTCATTTGTTGTTAGCTCACCTGAATAAGAGAAACAAACTTGTAAAGAGAGAGCAGGTTTTGCCTCTCAGACCTCTTATACTTACACACCTGCTCTACTGCTAACACAAGGATCTAATTGGCCAATCAGATGGAAGTAACTGAGGGCATTTAGGCATGTAGGCATATAGACATGGTCAAGGTGACCTGAGAGAACTCCTGATTGAGGGCCTTCGGTGTGAGCCTTGAGTCTTAATACAGATTTATTATCTGAAACAAACACAAGACCTTAGCTAAATGTTCTCAGCATGTAACATGTGGTTAATGTTGTGAACAAGATTATATTTAATCCAAGCAACAATCTTTATCTTGTCTTAACTAAGAAAAAAATATCAATATTTTGCATTTTTACACAGGATACAGACTCTGGCCTTCAGTCTGAAAGTCTGGTAGTTTAACCATTAACACACATCATGTTTCGTTAACCAATAATAAGCTTTGTACACTTACAGACCACTTTATTAGAAACACATGTGCACCTGCTCACTGATGCAGTCATGTGGCAGCACCGAGAGTCCTAAACTCCTGCCGACAGACGTGAAGAGCTGCACTTAATGTTCACATCCAAGATCAGAAAGGTGAAAACACAAGATCGCCGACTGAAACTTCATCATTAGTGACAGAACTGGCTCAACATTTAACATCAGCAGTACAAATCCATAACCCAGACATTTTGATCAGCTTAATGTCAGTGAACGAGGGGTTGAATATCAGTCAGTTTGTTATCAGTCAATTTGAAGTGGCTTTTATCAGTTTTCTCTCCCCTAGATATTGGTAATATTGGTCGACTCCTTCACCTATTAGCAGACTCGGGAGACTGCTGTCACCTCCTTTGATTATGCAAACAAGACGACTGAAACTCCTCCTCTCTAAAAACAGCAACTAAATGTAGTATGAGGGGGTCAGAGGGGCGGCGTAAGTTTTGGGTTTACACACAGGCTGATTCAGTTGGTTTAAACAACAAACTGAGGTTTGTAAATTACACAGGTATGAGTTAGAACACAGTTGCTCACAACCAAATGTAAAAAGTCCAGATTTTATTAGGTTGTCAAGCATCAACTAGGCATAACAGCCGTGTGGTGGCCTGACATTAACTTTTAGTGTACAAACTGGAGATGCCACAAAGTCTAAAACTGGTTCCATGATCAGGACAATGAGTTCACTGTGAGAGTGTCTGTGTTCACCTGAGAAGTGGGATGTGGTAGTACGGGTCATTGACAGGATGGATGAATGTGAATGCTCTAAATGTTTTTGCTTCTTTCCTGTTGAAAGAAGGAGCTGAAAGCCAAGATTGCAGAGGGTAAAGAGTCCTACAGACGGAGGCTGGAAAACAAACTGCAGGAAAACAACACTAGGGAGGTGTGGAATGGAATGCGGGCTATCACTGGCCTGAGACAAAAGAGAGGTGTTGGGATGGATGGGGACGTGGAAAGTGCTAACAACCTTAATCTGCACTTCAATAGGTTTGACTGCCCTGCGTCTCCTGTTTCCACACCCAGCTCTTCTCCCCTCTCCTGCCCCCTCAGACTGTCTCACCCTGTCCCTCTCAGCAGATGACATCAAAAAAAAATTGGGCAGACTCCACTCTAGCAAAGCTGCTGGCCCTGATGGTGTCAGTCCCAGGGCCCTCAGGTGCTGTGCTTCCCAGCTGTCTGGAGTTCTACAACGGATCTTCAACATGAGCCTGGAAATGCGGAGAGTCCCATCACTCTGGAAGACATCCTGCGTGGTTCCTGTCCCTAAAAAGATCAACCCGCCGACCCTCAGTGACTACAGGCCAGTGGCTCTGACCTCACATGTCATGAAGACGCTGGAGAGACTCATCCTGAAACATCTGCGTCTGCTGGTGGAGCCTTGGCTGGACCCCCTGCAGTTTGCTTATCAACCTCGTATCGGTGTGGAGGAGGCCATCATCTACCTGCTGGACCAGGCTTATTCTCATCTGGACATTGTTGGGAGCGCTGTGAGGGTCATGCTCTTTGACTTCTCCAGTGCTTTTAACACAATCAGACCATCACTGCTGGGGAATAAGCTCATGGAAATGCAGGTGGACGCCCCACTGGTTGGTTGGATTACGGACTATTTAACAAGTCGACCACAGCATGTCTGACTAAAGAACTGCCGCTCAGATAACATCCTGAGCAGCACGGGAGCGCCGCAGGGGACGGTCCTATCACCCTTCCTCTTCACTCTCTACACATCTGACTTCAGGTACAAGTCTCAGTCATGTCATCTGCAGAAATTCTCAGATGACTCTACCATTGTGGGCTTTATCAGGGATGGACAAGAGGAGGAGTACAGGAGTGTGGTAGACAGCTTTGTCGAGTGGTGTGAGCTAAACCACCTACAACTTAACATCACAAAGACAAAGGAACTGATTATGGACTTTAGGAAGCAGGCTCCTCCTCCTACCCCTGTCACCATCAGAGGGGCTGATGTGGAAAAAAATCATCTTTTTTAAGCTTACTTCCTGCTGTTTATTTGGGAAGATAGAGAGCTTTCGATTAAGTGATTTTTTTTATCATTTTTTTTTTCTTTACTTGTCAACAAGGATAAATCTATGTGTACCTCTTCTATAGATAAATATGTCTGCTAGTGTAAGACTACTGTGCTGGGATGTAAGCGATTTAATAGACCTGGGAAATATTTATATAAGTGGTGTATATGCCGCTGCTTTAAATATCACTGTAAACTGTAAATTTAGTGTAAAGTGTTGTTATGGAGATCTGAGTGGCACTGGTGGGGAGTAGATTTCTGTCCCAGGCAGGGCTGGAGAGGCCACAGGGAGCACTAGTTTATTTCTTGGTGACCTGAGGTTTGTTTCGACCTGCCGAGAAAATTCAGTCAGCAAATAGTTTACAGATCGCCCAGAATCCATCCAGTCCAACACATGAGCTGAAACACAAAATAAGGAGTAATCATCTGCACAAACAGAGCAGCCTGGGATGATGTCCTGGCCTGTGTCAATCAGGCGCCTGGAAAAAAAGGAGGACATGACGATTCTCACTCTCGCAGTGGAAAAATCAGAAATTTATGAACATATTTGAGCCGTAGCCAAAATCTTGGAAAAAAACCTGTGACTGGTTCTTGTGATACAACCTGATAAAAGATGAGGAAATCAGCAAAACCGGCATCATTGTTCCTCTGGGAAAGATTTGAATGTCTGTAACAAGTCTTGTGCTGAAGCATCACAGAGACGGTGGCATTCAAATCAAAGCATGGCTAAAAAGGGAGAGCTGTCTATATACTGCATATTTGTGCTTTGTCCCTCCACAGCATTATTATACAACAGTTTTCTTTTCACAGATGCCAGTCTGGACTTTTATGCCAGACAGTCAGGATGCGATCTGTGCATCCCAGTTCAGGGTCTCATGAGGATACTGCCTTGTCTACTTCAAAAGCCCCTTCAGTGCTTTTGTCCACATTTATCACAGCTGCTGCTTAATTGTGCACTCCTCAGTGTCTGTTATACTGGAGACTGTTGTTAGTGTGGCAGTCAGGTGATGGTCAGCTGTAACCGAAACCAAAACACACATCAGGTTTAGTCAAAGCTGCAATAAATTAAAAAATAAAAATAAAATAAAAATCTTTAACCCTTTGCTGTCACAGATGTGCAACATCCTGTTTGGGATCGGTGAACAATATTTTTATTTTGACAGGAGCTCGATTGTCTCCAAATGCTTTCCGCCTTGAAGCAGTGACAGCAAAGTGGACAGTGTTCATGCCTCAGTCTGTTCCCCACCCACACACTCAGAGATGTACAGGCAGAGCAGAGCCAGTGTTTCCGGGACTTTTATCCTTCACGTGGGTTTATCTGTTAAATCACGCCACCTGCCGAATGTTTCAGTCATCAGCCGCTTTTAGTGGAGACAACAGAAAGCTACAATCACTGCTTCATTCTGCGCTTACGGTCAATAAGTTCTATGTGAATTTTAGGGCTACAGCGACACCTAGTGGTCAATAAAAATGTTACTGTGGGTCAGTGTCTGCTCCCATGTGTGCTCCACTCAACGACAAACTGCTGTTCATTTCATTCAGTCACAGTTCAGACTACAGATGTTTTTTAGGTCCACACTTAAAGAAAATATAAACTGGCAGAAAAACGATCCATATTTGAACTGACAGAATGTCACCGTACCTAACTGTGCTGTTCAGAAACTATTAGTGTACAGAAAATGAGAAAAGGAGTATTTTTTGGTACCAAAACCCTATCTTATCTGCATATTTTCTCATTCTAAGTAAGCTGCATTGTAAATAAACTCTTTAACTTTTGTTCAGGACTCCTGCATTTGAGCCCCTTTTCATTCATCTGACTACAAATTCAGATATGCTTAGTATAATGCCCAACGGCAGAAGGTTGTGACTTTCTGTACAACATGTTTAAGCACAAGACAAAGAAGTGCAATTGTCACTTAATACAACACACAGGGTATAGCACAACATTTGTGAAAAAGCAAAGAGCAAAATGCAAGTGTAACCTATAATGCAAGTGTTACTGTAAAATGTAAATATAAGTTATATTTTACACTTCGCTTACATTTACACTGTAAAATGTTAGTGTAACTGTAAAATTTAACTGTAACTTGCATTTTATATTTTGTTTACTTTTACACTGTAAAATGTGTAAATGTAAGTGAAGTGTAAAATATAAGTGTAATGTAAAAGCACCTGTGCACAAATGTAAGTTGCACTAAGTGTAAGAAATATTAAGCAGTGTGAGATTCTGTGAAAAGGAAATGATATATTTTTTTCTCCCACTGCAGTTGCTGTTGCTACAAGTCAGTTATGAATTTTGAATGTATGACCTTTGAGCCGTGCTACTCAAGCAGGATAAAGCACACTTTTTATTGTAGTTATTGGGATACAAATACACAAATATAATTAAGTAGCAGAAGTAGGATTTAAGAAAGTATTTCTATTGGTAAATAACAGGAAAGAAACCCTTGTTCAAATAAACTCATTAAAGTGCTGCTTCTTTAACGATAAACCTACAAGCAAACACTGTACATCATCTATAAACATAATACATGAAGACATTTTAAAAAGATCTTCCAGCACCTCCAGCACTGAAAGCAGCTTCAGTGCAGCTTCAGTGCTCTGCCCCACATAAGATACTCTAAAGTTCAATACAGTGCTGACACAGAATGAGTCTGACTCACCATCCATGATGCAAAGAAACGCAGCGTGCAGACAACGTGGTTTGATGTCAGCTTTTGTGTCGGTCTTTGATGATTTGTTGCTTATGGAGGTATGTCCCTGTGCTCTGTCTGTCACCAGTGGTTTGACTACCCAACGAGAGGTTGTTGAGTCCTTTTTCTTTTTGTTTTAATTGTTTTTTTTCTTAGTTTGATCCTGTTTACATTCTAGTATCTGAAACCTTTATTGTTGCTAATGCTGTAGTTAGGATTTAGTTTGTGGAGTTACTTGTTTTTTGTTTCCAGAGTATTACTTTTGTACCATGAACAGTGTGTCATGACTTTCTGCTTGTTATCTTTTGTTTTCTGTGCTCCATTTTCTAATTGTAACTTTAGAATTTGTCTAAACTCTGCGTTGGGATAAAAAGTTAAAAGAACACAGCAGACTCTCAGGGATTCAGTTCACATTTATTTCAGCTTAAATACATCACAATAATCCAAATTTTTACAATAATGACAAGAAATTATATATACTCAATGTCTTACATGCACATGATATACTGATGTTAATATACTATTGTGGTACTATGATCTACGTGCTACCAACTAAAACAGACATGCACCTCTGAACTCATAAGACCATGTGACGTGTCCCTGATCTTAAACCAAAGATCCAAACAAAGTTGGATTCATAAAGTTCTTTTAAATCAGGCCTTGAGCTATAATATAAGTTATACCATATTAATAAATTACCAAAGAATGAGTAGTGTAAAAATGTAGGCAGGATTCATGCAGTGCTATCCACCGTAGTGATCGTGTATAGGTGCATCTTATAGTTCCTAAACCATCACTAATGTGTCGTTGTCAGATAACTGTGGACTTATCAGTGGAAGTTTTATCCTCATTTACATACATTTGTCCTACCTTAGCAGACATAAGTGGATGGTTCAGATGAACCCTCGCTTGGGTCTTTAGCTCTTTTTAAAAACCTCTTTATAGATATCATCAGGAAGATTGAGAGACATTAGCAAACCTTGTGGTTAACTTATAGCTTTTGACTGGAATAAATAAATAAATATATCCAAACACCTTGCAGGAGCTAAGCTTGGGCTTGCAGTCTGTACCAGGACAATATTAAGGGTGTTCGCTTTACACTTGGGAGAAGAATATTTTCTCCTGTTCTTGGTCTTTCGTTTGCATTTACAGATTACAACTTATCCAGACAATGAATGTGGATGCTCTCGAGGTTTTAAAAAGGATCCTCCGAGTCTCTCGCTCAACGTGCTGAAGTGTCTACAGTGATCCCAGCCTCGATCGGGCAGATGACCAGCTGGGCCGTGTTCTTCCCGTTGTCATGTATGCAGGGGTTAAAGTACGGATACAGCGGCTCAGTGAAAGTGAGCCCGCTGTAAGTATAAATGTGAGTCTTTGCCTCTGTGTTGTAGAAGGACACCGAGCCTTCTTCATAGTCCAGGAATATACCGACTTTCTGAGGAATTTCTTTAAGGTGAAGAGTGACGGCGGGCCCAGCGCAGGCGCACAGGCTACCACCGTTACGTCGGCATATCGCCCAGTAACCGTTATCAGGGCGAACTGTGATGGCGCCCTTCCTGTTGATGGACTCCTGGGCCACCCCAAGATCCCAGTCTGTTTTATCCCCAACCTGAAACACAAAGAAGGACAAAAATGATGCTAAACTGCGGAGCAGAGCTTCATTTCTTTAGGTTGCTTTTTAAATGATAATAAACTTTTTCTGACAGTAAACACAGCAGATATAAAATCAGAAGTGAACATCATGTAGCCACCAGGGGGCGTAAAGAGTTTTATTTTCCTGCTTGTTTAGATCATATACATTATACAGTCCTAGTCACAGGTTGTGTCGTTGTGTTCATGTGTAATTTTCTTTGGTGTATTTCAATCCAAATCTTACTCTAAATAAAGCTGTTGTGTTCCACTTTGGATAATATTCACACTGATCACGACTATAAGCTGTTTAGCAGTTATTTATTTTATCCTTTTATCCTACCTGAACCACCCAGTAACGTTTCCCAGATGTGAAGCTTTGTTTTCCCAGCACGGCGACGCAGGAGTCGAACCTGCGGGGGTCGTCAGGTAGCGGGGTCCTCCACTGCTGGTAGCTCATGCTCACCTGTGGATTGCCACGATCACATTCATACAACAACTACTGATGCCGTAATTGTCGTTATTTTGCATCTTCCTGACTTCTGATCCACTAGTTTCCGTCATTTTAGTTCCTGCATAATATTTGTCGTCCATTAGCTGTTGTCTGTAATTCACAGACTCTAATTTCACAGACAAGAAATGCAATTTCTCAATAATAGGTGTTTTAATAAGTGTTTTCCCAATAATATTACAGGGCTAAACTGAACTGGTGTGTATAACTAACTAAGCAAATGACTTTACACTTAATTATACAAACAGCTGCACATGTATCAACACTTTGTTGGATCATTTTTTACGACAGGACAAGACTTTGTTTAACTCTGAGCTCTTGTTAAGGTGTTACAGTCAGGAATCATGCAGCTGATAATTACAGCTCACCTTTTTATTATCCGGGGACAGGACCACCCAGCCAGCAGCAGTAGCAGGATCCAGAGTTACATCCACTGGAGACAGAAACAGAAAAAAACACATAAAAAGATTTGCTATTTCAGATTTATTCAAATTTTTCAGGATTAAAGAAATAATATGAAAAAATAACCCTGTTGTTTTGAAGCATATTGTTACTGAAGTCACCTTTTTTGGCAACAGAGTATCTGTATTCTGAGTCATTTAAATGTATAAAGATTATTTGAATCAGTGTGAAGAGCCACTTTCTTTCTACTGACATCAGTAAGAGTCTTTATTAGATATGGTGGTGACAAATTTTCAGTCTTGTGTAATCCATATAACGTAATCACAATATAAATATCATATCCATACACATACCTGCATATTTATTCATCTTGTTTACCTCTGCAAAAGATCAGAAAAGAAACTGTGTCATTTTAGTGTCATTAAACATTAACGTAGAACAATTAAAATATTCACTAATATTTTAGCGAATGTTACGAGATTTATTTTTGGACCCTAAGTGTATCACTAAAGTTAGTTATGTGCAGACTTATAGTGTAAAATATGATATAAATATATATGCAATGCAAAAAGTGGCAGGATTATAATAAAACCAAAGGAACCAGTGATGCAAAGAAAGTCTTGTGTTCTAAAATCAGAGACTATAATGTCATGTCATCATAAGGATTACAGACCCTCTGCACACAGCTTCCTCTCCAGTTCTTGGCAGATGTCGACCAGTTTGGAGAAATTTCTCCTCACAGTCCGTGCGTAGCTCTCCGATTGGACTCTGACGTCAGCCCAGTGCTTGACGGACATCGGAGCGTCCAGATGTAAAAAGTCCTAAAACAGCATCAGTGACAGAAATGAGCACAAATAAATGATTTCACTAACAAGCAGACAGGCCGGTTTGTATTCATATCATATTACAATCGCTTTAGATGCTTTAAACTTGCTTGGCTGTGCAGAAATATTAAACATAAATACTGATTCTGACCTGCTGGAGCTGAACTGGGTTCTCAGTGTGCTCCAGGAGGTGCAGCTCACTGCATCTCTTCTGCAGCTCATTGATCTCCTGGCTGATCTCCTTGAGAAGCTCCTCTGCTCTCTTCTCAGCCACCTCCTGCTTCCGTTCGATCTCCTCGATGAGCAAAGCCTGGTTTCTCTCAATGGCAATTACCATCATTGTGGCAGCCTGAACGCTGGCCTGTATCTCTCTTTCTTTATTTCTCTGCAGAGATGAAAAGAGTTGAATTAATATGTGAAATATGTTAAAATGCACCACCTTTGTACTTTGCTACCCCTTCTTCAATGAAATGCAAAACAAATTAAACTTAGGCAAAAACTGCTTATATACGATGATTCTTATTAATATGCCCATAATTTAACACATTTCCCCCAAAAAGAAGACAAAGAAGATGATCTCAGTGAGACCAGCCTGCAGTCCTCTGATAACAGTTGATCTATTGTCCCAACCCACCTCCAGCCCTGCTTTTCCATGTCTCTTTATGTATAATGAAGGTTTATTATATCAATAAAAACAACTAATAAAAGATCACAAGAGCTCTTAAAACAGAGCCACGCTGCCATATATGAATTACTAAAGATGGAAAAATACTTTGACTGAAGTAATCCTGACTTTAGAAGATATGCAAGGATTTTAGCTTTTGAGTTTCTATAGTTACTCTGCCCTGTAATCAGAGTCTTTTGTGCACAAGGTTACTTACACTCTGCATGGATATTATAGCAGGATAAACTGCAAATAAAAGCCAAAAGTGGATTCCAGGCTTGAAAAGTGAAGCTAATGCATTTTTTAAAATGACCAGCAGGGGGAGTCTTCTCTGTCTTTTAAATACAGTCTACATGAAGCAGAACAACACTGCTGTTTTTCTTCTGATGTGAGCTTCTACAAACAAATTGGTTGAAGTTTTGTTTCTTAGAGAGCAAACAGGCCGAGAAATGTTCATGTCTGTAAATGATCAAAAAGCAATGCTCACTTTGCTCAGCTCCATTGACTGTTTGATCTCCTCGGTCTTTCTGATTCGGGTCTGGATCATGTGTTGATACTGTTCTTGGGTCTTCTTTATCCGAGTCTGCAGAGGCTGAAGTTGAAAACATGTATTTTACATCTTGGATTATCTGGAGTTCCTTACAAGATAATCCATGAGCGTCGTTACATTTAACCACTTTTTCTCCCACCTTGATCTTGATCTCCTTCTCTCCTCCAGACCTATTTGGCGGTAGTGAAATGATGGGTCTCTTTGCTTTGAATCCTGGCATTTCCTTTAACAAGCTTTAAGATGATGATATACATCTGATTAATTTCAACCAAATGTGCTAAAACGTTGAAATAAAGCACTATAGTATAGTTACAGTCAACCAACCTTTGAAATCTTTCAGTGATTTCTTTTAAGGTCCTATTCACCCTGAGTTCGGGGCGACTTCCGAAGGATTCTTTGCACAGCGGACAATCCGACTTTTGTGCCACATCCCAATAACGTTTGATGCACTCCAGGCAGAAATTGTGCCCACACGGGATAGAGACAGGATTTTTGAAGCTGTACAAACAGATGCTGCACTGAAATTGCTCTTCAGACAATGTGGAGGCCATGTTTCTGACAGAGAAATAACATTTTGTTACCCACACATGTTGAAATTCTTCTGTACTCTATGGGATTTAAACTCTTTAGGTCAGATTGTAAAGATGCAGGTTTATAAATCTAAGTTTAAAAAAATCTAAATGGCAAACCAAGAAGACTAAAGGATATTTTTAAACATAAGATCAAAGTAAAGCGTCCAGTGTGCCCTTTTCACTTATATTTCACAGAAAAGGGTATAACACATGAAAGCTCATCATGCTGTAGCGCAGAGAAAAGTGGACAGATTTATTTCAGATGCTTCGAAGACAACAACTATGTTTAAGTTCAATCTGCAGACTGCAAATATACAAGGGTTCACAAACAGAGTCTGAAGGTCCTAGTGGCAACATATTGTTACATTTTTATGAATCTAATGGATTTACCAGTAAAGAGATCAAAAAATGGGCTGTGAAAGAGGCAATAGAAGGAGAAAATCTCAGACTTTTCATTGACTGAATTATTGACTACAATAATTTTCTTTGTAGTCAAATTTAAAATCAAAGAAATGCTCATTATTATTAGATTTACTAAATTAAAAGAAAGAAATTTTGAGACAATGGGTAAAATTCAAATGAAAGCAATATAAAGAGAAATTGTTTCTGAACCTTTTCGTACAATTTCATCACTATATTAACTATTTTACTTACTTACTTTAATTTTTTCCCAATAAATCAGCCCTCAGCTCTTTATTAATGCATTTTATTTAGCCACTGCTCTCCCCTTACTGAGTTCTCTCTGACACTCAAACTCCAGTCAACGTGTTAAAAATGTAAAAGTAGTAGGAGTTGTTGCTCTAATTTAAAGATTGAAACCTGAGATTACATCCAGAATACACACACCTACATTTTACACATCATCTCTGAGATATCCACTTTTACTATTTCTGTGCCTCTAATTAAAAATATTGCCGTCAATATTTGGATCAAAAGTCAGTCTATCTTGAAGAAAAGGCAGCTGATGTCTTGTTTCATGTATTTTTATTCTCTATGCTATCTGCTTGGTATAAATAATCACTTACTTGTTTAGGTCATGCAGGCAGACGGTCCTTGAAAGATGTGAAGAATGAATATCCACAAAAACACGCTTGTCTTTCTATAAAATAAAACATGGTACAAAGTTCCTCCCACAGTGGAGTTTCCCAACGAGTTATACCGGTTATTCTTGTTCTGCCTGTTAGCTTTTCCTGGTATTTACTCTACATTTTAATTGCTGTTCACTGTTGCAAATGTTTTTGTATGCAGTTATCAATTTAACTACAGATTTAATCCAAGCAATTAATAAATACAGGCTGGGAATGACAACAACGTGCACTTTGGTGCAGAAATAATCTACCTTCCTACACAGATGCCGGTTAAAATGTACAAATAGAACTAGAACAATGGAAATACAAATAGAATAAATAAATAAATGGAGACAAAAATTGAAGTGTTAAATAGATTTATGTGCAAAAGAGCTATGAGCTTAATATGCTGGTTTAATATGTAAGATGACCTTATGTGCAAAAATTATTATGTTATCTTATATTATCTTGGGAAGAGGGATGATTGTTGTGGTCTTGAAGCATGTGGGGACGGTACTCTGGCTGAGGGAGAGGTTGAAGACGGGAGTGAGAACATCAGCCAACAACTAGCACATGCTTTAAGGACCCGTCCTGTCTGGTCCTGCTGCCTCAATACATTGAGGTCATCTAGCAGACTGCCTGCAGAGCTGATGGTGCTGATGTACCCGGTCACATATTCAGCATAGTCCTGTATATTGACAGAGCAGATCTCCTTGGTGGCTGCAGTTTGAAACACATCCCAGTCTGTTTGGGCAAAACAGTCCTGTAGGATGCTGTCAGACTCTGGGGTCCACAGTTTAACAGGTGTGATGATGACAGGGTTCGATTGTTTCAGTTTCTGTCTGTAAGCCGGGTACATGAACAGAGAGATGTAGTCAGACTGTCCAAAGTGGGGCTGTGGTGCAGCCCTGTATGCACCGTGTATGTTGCTGTAGACGTGATCCAGGGTGTTAAGTAATGTTGCTGCGAGATGCCACAAATCGTAAAATCTTTCATTGTTAAGTTTGTAGTCATTTTAAATCTGTAAACAGAGTAATTCATTCGAGGAAGCTCTGTGTCACAGAGGCCTTGATGAACACACCCATGGTTGTTGGGATGAATCATTCCCAGGTCAGAGCTGGATTTTTCTAATCCATCCTATGTGACACAAAGCCAGCTAAAAATATGCAGCAATGCTTTTCAGGTCATTTACAGTAATTGCATTAGGTAGTGGCATATCGGTATAAACACACCCAAATAAAGACAATAAACACCATCAGCAGCCAGCACACAGACTGGCTCCCTGATACCAGCACCTGTTAAAGCTTCAATTATTCCTAGCTTATGTAGAAGAAGAAATGAGGTGCTACAGCTCCTGCTTCTGTTAGAAATATCACTGTTCCTACTCTGCTCTGTTTTGTTTCAATGGGTCACACTCATACTGTGTCATGACTCATTCAGGTTCCCGCTGGACGCGTCCTGTTTAACCTTTCAGCTGAATGCCACACCAAACTCACGTGTTTCACACTTCCAGTACAATAAGTATTAATTCTATTGTTCTTGCTTGTTCTCTGCACGAGCGTTGCCAATATGCACGTGTGTAAACCTGGCACGCTGTCACAGCATTGCACTTTGAACTAGGAAGTCATTTTTACAATGACAATTTTGGTTTCCAGTAATTTTCTAAAACAGTTACCCCAAAAGAGATGACAGGTGAAACTGCTAGTGTAAAACTTCCTGGTATTTTTTGTTATTCAGCTCTTCACGTGCTATCTATAAATATACTGAACAGTGCTGTGGGTATAAAGACTGGTAAAGAGGACCAGCTCTGTCTTGGCCAGTCCCCTAGACTCCAAAGAGGAAGATGTTAGCCAAGCAAAGGTTTATTATGGACAACACTGCAAACCCCCTGCATGATACTGCAGAGGCCCTGAGCAGCTCCTTCAGCAACAGACTCTTCCTGGCACTGTGTAGGAGACAGGTTCTTTATTCCTGCCTGTCTGGTTAGGCTCCTCCTACGCTCACCAGACAAAACATGACAGACATGCTTACCAAATCCTTGATGAGAAGGAAGAATGAGGCTTTGGGAATTTAGGCCACGTAGTGAAAAGATTGACAAACTAGCTCATGTGGACGTCAAAGTTCACTTCCAGTTGGATGACACAGTTTTATTTGTTTGAGCTATTAGCATTAATTTTTCAGTTTTTAGTGAAGTTTTATTTGACTTGCTTCCCTTACAACTACCAGAAAAAAATCACAGTTTGGTGTTAAAGTACTTCCTGGTACTCTGAAAGGCCTAAAGTGAAACTCCACACGTGTTCCCCTGATCCCCAACACAGCTGTCAGGAACAATGACAGAATGATAAATCATCTTGTAAACGTTTTCTCACGTGGCTGTTACGCCCATGTTTTTAGCCTGGCTAACTGTTCCTGTTGTGCTGCTCACAAATATGCAAGCCTTATTTACGTGTAACACACTTAAATATAAAGTCTGGAATTCTCGGGATTCAACACACTAACAAACTATTTCTTTGTTGATTTTCAAAGCAGACTAACCTGACATAACAAACAATATGCTATCTCCATTCTGGAAGTAAGGAGCACAACCTGCCTGTTTTGTTAAGAAAGCTATTATGATAACTTCAAATATCCCAGTCTCAACTAGTTTGGGTCAAGTTAATGGTTGATATGACTTCAAACACTGAGGCGTCCTCCCTAACTGATGTGAAAAGCACCTGATAAAATACAGAACAGATTTTTGAGTTAAATTAAAAAAGTCTTTGTAAAAGTGATGCCTGTGAAACCAATTCAAACCTACTTCCTGTCAACATTATGCCAGTGTGATTGTGTAAAAGGAAGCAACGATTCAATATTAATAACTATAAATGACTAAAAAAGGAAACCCAGAATGGACAAAAAAAAATGCAAGTAGATAAAAAGGGATTTTAAATGATTAAAGCAACTGACATGGAAAAAGAGACACAACAAAGTACTTTCATTATTATTATACATATTGGTTACGCTCATCAAAGAAAAAACACAAGAAAAACAAAAGCAAACACTCTTCCATCACTTTGGACGCCAGTATTTGTCCCAAAATGAACAATGTTGGACTCTGTGGATAAAAGGCAGTAGACAGAATTTAGAAAACAAGAAAGAGCTAAAACATTGTATTTTCTTCTTTCTAATCAAAACCATAAATTAGATCAGCGGACTCAAATGTTACTGAACCTCTTTATATAGCACATTTACAACAACAACCGTTGACCAAGGTGCTGTACAATTAAGACAATTAAAAGAAATAAAAACATATGACAAGAGTTAAGAAAAAGAATCATAAAATTAGAAGATTTGAGTGAGAAATAAGATAAATAAAAGTAATACAAACTCATTCTGATTTAAAAGCCAAGGAATAAAAGATACAGCAAATGAACAACAATCAACTACGTATTCTTACTAGGTGACGTCAACATTTTTTAATGAGTGAATGACTCATTTAAAAATGAGTGAATGAGTCACAGCTCATTGTTTGGTGACTTAACAAAAATAAAAACACATTCCTCTGAAGATGGTCAGGTACAAGTACTGAAAGTGAAGAAGCATGAATGAAGAAACAGCCAAGAAACAACCAAAAACAACAACATTTATTTTTCACTTCCCGTTTTACACTTTCAAGTAAAAGATCCATGCAGGATCATTCCCCTTCCTGCTGACATGTAAGAACTGAAGTCTCTCTCACAGGTTGAGACAGTGGTTCCCTAACTTTTTTTGCTAACCCCCCTTTGTTTTAAAAGAAAAATGTTCACGCCCCCCCCCCCCCCCCACCACCACCACCGAAACACCCCCGCACAAACACATCCTCCAACCACACACACCCATATTTTGTTTTCAAACTCCATTGCCGTTTATTTCACACCTCAAACATTTAGTAAACAATTAAGCAAATAGACGTAAACTGCAATAAATTACAGGTAGTAAAAAAATAAATTACTAACTCTTTTACGATACGTCAGGGGTCGGCAACCCTGGGCACGCGTGCCACAGCTGGCACGCAAAGGGTTAACTGATGGCACGACCATAGCTGGAGAAGTTCAGTAACATTTGAGTCCGGCCCACCATCGATGGTGATTTTCCGTTGTTATGGGTAATGAGTTTTTTTTTCTTTTAGTAACGGTATAAACAATGAAAGCTGGTGGATTGGCCAGATGCTGGCAGATGTGTAAAGATAAGTCAGTTGTTTGGTGGTGGCTATGGCGGAGCTTCCACAGAGGTCAGCAGGTGGATGAAGGAAAGAGAAGGGAAGGAGGAGAGACCCGAGGCGGCCGCCGGTGTTCCAGATTAACTGGCATCGCAGATTATTTGGCGTTGGTCGAACAGATGTGTGGTAGACTTGCTTTTCTGGAGCAGCTACTGACAAAACAGCAAATAAACATCAAATGTGTCATCTGTGACATTTGTGAGGTTACCGCAACCACACTCTGTCAGTCCTGTTGCTGTTGAACAACCAAATGTTTAAAAATGTCGCGAGTTTACCTGGTGATATCCTCATGCAGGAGGCGATCGCGAAAAAAGGTTTCTGCGGAAGGTGGTACCACACTGTGTGTGTGGATGTCCCCTGTACAGAAGGCAAATATAAATGTTGTGCATGCTAAAATAAACAGAAACAAATGATCCCTGTTGTCATTGCTTAATGATTGGTTTTAGTCTTGACAATTAACGTTGCTGGCATTGCATCTTTCAATATGTTTGTGGGTGGATTTGAATGCACCAGGGTAAGTGCATCCACTCAGACTCTACTCAATGTGGTCATAGAAACAGGTGCATATGTGTCACAAGTTAATTTAGTAGTAGGCAGGCTTTGGCACTTGGCCACAGGTGGCAGTAGTGGACTGACCTCCATTTGAGACTGCTCCAGCTGCTATGTGATAGTCAGTAGATCTGCTACAAATTGCAGATCATATGCAAATTTTGGAAATTACATTACAATATTCCTAACATAGCTTTAAAACCAAGAAATTCTAACTCTCCCCCGCACTCAAAAACAGATGACACACCAACTGACACACCTGATGTCACGGGCTGCGATGGCAGACAGGACGGAGGGCCGGAACCAACCCCCAAATGACCAAATAGTTCATCTCAAAAGTCCCAGAGGCTCAACCGCGACTCCAGCGGAGGCACAAAACAGTTCAATAACCCCCCAAAACTGTGGCGTGAGAAAACCAGTTCAGGCGGCCAGTAACTATAACACAAGAGTTCAGGTGGCCTACCTCGGGTCCCGTGACAGCAACGGAATACTTCAGGCACCCTGCCACGGGTCCGGTGGCGGCAGCGTCGCAACAGCTCCGGCGGGCGGCCACGGGTCCGGTGGCAGCAATGTGACAGCTCCGGTGGCCGACCGCGGGCCCGGTGGCGACGGCATTGCAGCTCCGGCGGCCGGCCACGGGTCCGGTGGCGGCAGTGTGACAGCTCCGGCGGCCGGCCACGGGTCCGGTGGCGGCGCTGCTCCTCCGGCGGCCTGCCACGGGTCCGGTGACAACGTCGCTGCTCCTCCGGCGGACTGCCACGGGTCCGGTGGCAACGTCGCTGCTCCTCCGGCGGACTGCCACGGGTCCGGTGGCAACGTCGCTGCTCCGGTGAGCAACAGCGAGGTGTGGCACACGGTCTATGACGCGCTGGTCGCTGACGTTGACGCACTGGACGTGGATTGCGTGGAGGGCACGCTAGACGTGGAGGTCCCTCCGGCTCGCCGACCTCCTCCGCTGGTGGCTCGCCAAGCACCGGCTCCCGCTTGCTGAGCACCGGCTCCCGCTCGCTGAGCACCGGCTCCCGCTCGCTGAGCACCGGCTCCCGCTCGCTGAGCTCCTGCTCGGGCAGCGCGAGTTCCTCCGGCTCGCTGAGCTCCGGCTCCCGTTCGCTGAGCTCCTGCTCGGGCAGCGCGAGTTCCTCCGGCTCGCTGAGCTCCTGCTCGGGCAGCGCGAGTTCCTCCGGCTCGCTGAGCTCCGGCTCCTGCTCGCTTATCTCCAGCTCTGGCTCGCTGAGCTCCGGCTCCGGCTCGCTGAGCTCCAGCTCGGGCAGCGCGAGCTCCTCCGGCTCGCTGAGCTCCGGCTCCCGCTCGCTGAGCTCCTGCTCGGGCAGCGCGAGTTCCTCCGGCTCGCTGAGCTCCGGCTCCTGCTCGCTTATCTCCAGCTCCGGCTCGCTCAGCTCCGGATCCTGCTCGCTGAGCTCCTGCTCCGGCAGCGCGAGCTCCTCCTGCGGCTCCCTGTGCGGTCAGTCCAGAGTCAGCTGGTTCCTCCGAAACCACAGAAGTGAGGTGAGCTTCGGTTTGACGGAGATGACGCCGGCGCCGTCTTCCTTGCAGTGGTGGGTCCAATAGGTGAGCAACAAGTGGCGGTGGGAAAACTCTCCACCCATTAGGAAAAAACCAGGCAGCCTCGGCTGGCAGCGAGAGCTCCTCCTCGGCTGGCAGTGAGAGCTCCTCCTCGGCTGGCAGCGAGAGCTCCCCCGGCTCGGGCTGGGCAGGTCCGGGTGGCGACGTAGCAGGCGGTGAAAAAGATGGCAGCATGGTGGCTGCAGGCAGATGAAACGATGGTGGTGCTACAGCTGCAGATGGTGAAGCAGCGAGTGGTGTGGAGACCTCTGACCGAGGTGATCCTACCTGTGCTGTCAGTTGGTCCACTGCAGACACAAACACAGATGGTGAGGGAAATGGAAAATTGTCCGTACTACTCACCACAGCCGGCTCTTGAGAAGTCCGTGGGTTAGGCTGCGGTGAGGAACGCCGGCGGCGCGAACGTCGTTTCCGTGTAGACGTCGGGGCCGGCGTCTCAGGCTGTGACTCCACCAGCTGGCCGGGCCGGTGAGCAGCCTGAGGAGGAGAGTGGAGGTGGAGGGTGGAAAGCAGGAAGTCCATGACGATTGGATTGAGCGTATCCAGTACCCACGGGAAGCAAGACACCGTCTCTTTCAGCCGCTTCTCCACGGCGTGATGAAATCTTTCCTCGTGCCCCTCGTGCCGACAGGGACCCCGCCATATTAGTCAGAGGTCCCTTTACTACAGTTCGGAGTCGCGGACCTTCAGTAATAGTAATAAATCACACAGCAATAGTACATTCACGTTGTTGTAAAAAGCACGATAATATATTAAGTAATCCAAAGTATTCAGAATACGTTACTCTCATTGAGTAACGTAACGGAATACGTTACAGAATACATTTTGGGGCATGTATTCTGTATTCTGTAACGGAATACATTTTAAAAGTAACCTTCCCAACACTGCAGGTAAGTAATCATTTTTGGTCATCTGGTGAAGTTGTGGTAAAATGCTGGTATTAGCCTATCCGTCGTAGCAAGCTAGCCTGAAGCTAATATTTGCTAAATTTAGGGACACCCGTGTCTCTTTAGGAGTTGGAGGCCAGTGTTTTAGGAGTGGCACAAGATCTCATCAACAGGCAGTGTTGGGGAGTAACGTAATACATGTACCGGCGTTACATATTTAAAATACAAAATATGAGTAAATGTATCCGTTACAGTTACCGTTTAATAGGTGATATTCAGAATACAGTTACTTTGTTGAAATAAATGGATTACATGGTGGTATTTTCCTGTTTCATATGTTAGGCTATGGTCTCTCTATTTTTGGTAATTCCACGCCGGTGGGAACCCAAACAAAACACACAATAAGAGGCTCTAATGCCTGTCTCTCTATCTCGCGGCTCATGTCACCCCTACTTACGGCCCGTGAGTGAAGAAATATTTTTAAAAATTATTAGGCTCTTACACTCAAACAGATATACATGTGTTTGCTATACTATATATCAATGAGAGAAGATATGACCTCTCTCATGTCCCTAGGAGGTGTGTGATGTATGCCAGAACACTCTGTAGAGGAGTGAACACACTCCCCTCTTCACGCTACACAGAGTTGTTACAGACCCTCTAGGATGAGACATTCTTTCAATATGCAATCAACTATATATTTCTAAATGATTATTAATTTCTAAGAATATATGAATATGTATTTCTAAGCATAAATGACAACCCAACAATGTAAACTTTACAGTCGCTGTTTTTCTTTTTGTTTTAATTGTATTTTTTCTTAGTTTGATCCTGCTTACATTCTAGTATCTGAAACATTTATTGTTGCTAATGCTGTAGTTAAGATTTTGTTTGTGGAGTTACTTGTTTTTTGTTTCCAGAGTATTACTTTTGTACTATGAACAGTGTGTCATGACTTTGTGCTTATTATCTTTTGGGCCATTTCCTGTTTTCCTTTTGTAGTTGGTCATCGGTCTTGCTTTGAGTTCTCCTTCACTAATGTGGTTATCTTGATTTTCTACATTTGGATGCCGTTTTTCCGACTCTAACTGCTTCCATAATGCAGCCATCTATCTGTTGAATTACTCTGTGCCTTTGAGTTTGTCTTTTCTTTTTCTCTTGATTTTGGCTTTTGCCATTCAAGATTTTAGGTTCTTTATTGTCACTGTAAAAAAAATAAAAATACAATGAAATGCAGTTGCAGTCAAGAATTGGAGTCAAGAAGGCAGCGGGTCCAGATGGCATCAGCTCAAGGGTCGTTAGGTCCTGCGCAGACCAACTGTGTGGGGTGATGGAGCCCATCTTCAACCTGAGCCTGAGGCTGGGGACAGTCCCACAGACTTCCACAGGCACAAATATCCTCCACTACAACCATTGAAGATCCAAGGTATGGACATTGAAGCTGTGGACAGCTACAAGTACCTTGGTGTTCATCTGAACAATAAACTGAACTGGACTCACAATTCAGATGCTCTCTACAGGAAAGGGCAGAGCAGGCTGTACCTGCTGTGGAGACTCAGGTCTTTTGGAGTGAAGGACCTGCTGCTGAAGACCTTCTATGACTCTGTGGTGGCCTCAGCCATGTTTTACGGTGTGGTCTGCTGGGACGGCAGCATCTCTACCGGGGACAGGAAGAGACTGAACAGGCTGAGCCGCAGGGCCAGCTCTGTTCTAGGATGCCCTCTGGACCCAGTGGAGGTGGTGAGTGAGAGGAGAATGGTGGCTAAGCTGTCATCCCTGTTGGACAACATCTTCCACCCCATGGAGGAGACTGACAGCACTGAGCAGCTCCTTCAGGGTCAGGCTGCGGCACCCACGGTGTGGGACGGAGAGACTCCGCAGGTCTTTCCTTCTATCTGCTGTCAGACTCCACAACAAAGACTTCAACCGATCAAACACACATCTACACATGTGCAATAACACTAAGTGCAATATTCTTTTCTGGCATCGTTGTATTATACTCAGTTGTATATAGCATTTGTATTCTATTTTATTCTATTGTATAAAGTATTTTATTTTATTCTATTGTGTACAGTTGTGTACAGTATCTTATTCTTATTCTATTCCAGTGTTTTTCTAATTTTTGCTGTGTAACTTTGCACTGTTCACTTTCTGCTGTAACAAAACAAATTTCCCATGTGTGGGACTAATAAAGGTTGTCTAATCTTAAAAAAAAGGGGGGGGGGGGGAATATTTTGATAGTGTTTTTTGCACTTCGCACAATAGATATGTTTTCTGTGCTCCATTTTCTAATTCTAACTTTAGAATTTGTCTAAACTCTGCGTTGGGATAAAAAGTTAAAAGAACACAGCAGACTCTCAGGGATTCACATTTATTTCAGCTTAAATACATCACAATAATCCAAATTTTTACAATAATGACAAGAAATTATATACTCAATGTCTTAAATGCACATGATATACTATGCTGTCCTCGCCCTGAGTCTCTTAGTTTCACCAGCTAGACAGCGAGATAACGATGCTCCAATAACCAGACTTATTTTCCTTTGTGCGCTGATTTATTGAAGAATGGCCTCTGACCATTGCCTTCTCTTTGACCATCGTAAAACTGAAAGTACAAAATACCGTATTAGCTAACTAACATTGTAAACTAGCTTCTTACACTCTTACTGCAAGCTAACAAGATAAAACTTTCAAATGTACAAATTATCATACCATTTTTACACAAAACAAAAGATAATAATTATTTTATCGACACTCATACTTACAGACATATCTTGTCCAAGGCAACAACATTTTAAGGTCCGTATCAGCTTAGAACGATAACATTACGGTATCACTTTCCGCCATCTTTTATTTCTTCTTCACGTTCTCATTTTTTCCTTTCCCAAAGTAACCGAACCCAAAGCAGCCACTAGAGGGAGCTCTAGGCTAGTTTACAACTATAATATCCCATTTAAGTTATAAAAGGCAGAACACTCCCCGCCTGGTACAATATAATTGTGCCACTAGAACAAACTTTTCTAATAAACATTTTGAACAGTTTAGGGCTATTTCAAACACTTATTTATCACTTGATAAAAGCAAAACCATATCAGTGATGGGTCTCAAAAACACTTTTTCATTTCCATCTTTCACAGTCTTTACTTCTGCTTTTCGAACCTTATTGTCCTTGCTCTCAAATGTTCTTACAACTTTTCCCATGGACCAGTCATTTCTGTGTGCGAGAGCATCTTTCAATAACACAACATCACCAACTTTTATGTTTGTTTTATCATCAGTCCATTTTCTCCTTTGCTGTAGTGTTGAAAGATATTCACTTTTCCACTGTTTCCAAAAAGAGTCTGCCAAACACTGTACTTGCTTCCATTGCTTTGAGTAGAGGTCTGGCGGTCCAAAGCTTCCTGTTGGTGCAGATAATGCATTGACCTTTTGTGTAAGGAGCATTGCTGGAGTGAGAAGGTTTGGTTTGTCTGGATCTGTTGAGACTGGTACAAGTGGTCTTGCATTCATTATTGCCATTACTTCTGCCATGAATGTACTTAACACTTCATGCGTTAGTTGGACATGTACGGCTTTCAACAAAATACCATCTAGGATGCGCCTTGCTACTCCAATAAGTCTCTCCCACGATCCACCCATGTGTGATGAGTGTGGGGGATTAAACAGCCATGTGCATCCTTTCTCTTGCAGGTATGAGTTTAGTTCTGTGTCCTCGTGATCAATTTGCAACTCATTGCATGCTCCAACAAAATTTGTACCTCTATCAGATCTGAGTATTTGAGCAGGTCCACGGATGCAGAAAAATCTCCTTAGCGCATTGATGAAGCTGGATGTTGACATTGTTTCAATGAGCTCAATGTGCACAGCTCTCGTGGACATGCAGGTGAAAAGCACAGCCTAGCGTTTACTGTCTGCACTCCCTCCTCTGGTGCGACGTGTGGTGACCGTCCAGGGTCCAAAGACATCCAGTCCTACACTAGTGAACGGTGGCATTGGTGTCAGCCTGTCCACAGGTAAATCTGCCATCTTTTGGGTCTGAAGTCGTCCTCGAAGCTTTCGACAAAGAACACACTTGTAAATAACAGAAGAGACGAGCCGTTTACTGCCAATAACCCAAAATCCAGCACCTCTGAGCACTCCTTCTGTTAGGTGACGCCCCTGATGCACTACCTTCTCATGATAGTATCTAATAAGAAGGATGGCTATATGATGAGCATTTGGGATAATGAGTGGATGTTTCTCATCTTTTGTTAGGTTAGCAGGTGCCAATCGACTTCCTAGTCTGAGGAGCCCATCTTCATCAATAACTGGATTTAACCTTTGAAGACAGCTTTGTTTTGGAAGTGGCAGATTTTCTTTTATGCATCTGTACTCTTATTTGAATGTTTCACTTTATACTGTGTGAATGATGAACTTTGCTGCTTTAGACACTTCATCTGTGGTGTTAGTTTCACTGAAACACTTCCAGCCTTTACCTTCTGTGTTTGTTTTCTTGAATGATACTGCCACACGCTTTAGTGATGCAATAGTGCGACACAATCTCATCCAATGAGAGAATCTTTCAAAACGGCATGGCTCTAGCTGTGTTACTGAGGCTTTGGTAACAAAACTTGTTATATCAGGTCTGATCTCTGCATCTGTGTCAGGATCGATCAGTGTGAAACGATCACAGTGAGACTTCTCCATGTCGTGTTGTGTCAAAAAGGAAGGACCACTAAACCAGTTTGTAGAAGCCAATGCAGAAGCTGCAATTGGTCTAGTGGCTGTGTCTGCTGGATTGTCACTAGTGGCTATGTAAAACCACTGTGCTGGATGTGTAGTCTTTCTGATTCTAATCACTCGGTTAGCCACGTAAGTGTAGAACCTCTTTGTGTTGTTGTGTATGTAACCAAGAACAATTTTACTGTCTGTGAAAAATCTGACAGTGTCTACTTCAATGTCAATCTCATCTCTAATGAGTTCGTACATCTCTACAGCTAACACTGCTGCACATAACTCCAATCTAGGAACAGTGTGGGCGGGTCTTGGGGCTACTTTGGACTTGCCCATGATGAAACCTGTGTGCCACTGACCTTCACCATCAATAGCTCTCAGATATGCCACTGCTCCTATGGCCATGGTGGAGGCATCTGAAAATATGCACAGTTCTTTTTTCACAGCAATGGCCTGGGAGAACGAGAGGTAGCACCTCGGTATCTGAAGCCGCTCAAGATCCTTCAATGAGCTTCTCCATCTGCTCCATTCATCTTCTCTTTCTGCAGGAAGTGATTCATCCCAGTCCTTTTGCTTTGAGGTCAATTCACGGAGAAGAGCTTTTCCCTGCATTGTGATGGGTGACACGAAACCCAGCGGGTCATACAGACTGTTAACAGTGGCCAAGACACCTCTCCTGGTGAACGGCTTTTGTTCGGTGGTGACGTGAAAGGTAAAACAGTCCTTTTTAAGATTCCACAGTACCCCCAAGCTCCTTTGCAGGGGTATGTCGTCCAACTCTAAATCCAAGTCTTTTAGATCCTTGGCTCTCTCGGCAGCAGGAAACGCTTCCACTACTTTGTGGTCATTAGAGGCTATTTTATGTAGCCTTAAGTTTGACTGTGCCAGCATCTTTTGAGCGCTTGTGAGTGTCTCAACAGCTTCTTCCACTGTTGCTGTGGATGCGAGACCATCATCAACGTAAAAATGTCTCATTACAAACTGCTTTGCATCATGTCCGTGCTTTTCTTCTCCCTCGACTGCAGCACGCCTCATACAATAAATAGCCACAGCTGGGGAAGGGCTATTCCCAAAAACATGAACCCTCATTCTATAGTCACAAATACCTTGGTCGGGATCATTGTCTTCATACCAAAGGAATCTCAGATAATCCCTATGATCCTCTCTCACTTCAAAACAATAAAACATTTGTTGCACATCAGCTGAAAATGCTACAGGCTCTTTCCTAAAACGCATAAGGACACCTAGTAGTGTGTTATTTAGGTCAGGTCCACTTAATAAGACTTTGTTAAGGGACTGTCCTTCAAATTCTGCACTTGAGTCAAAGACTACTCTCAGCTGATTAGGTTTTTGTGGGTGGTACACACCGAAGGATGGCAAGTACCAGTGTTCTTTGTTTGAGTCCAAAGGTGGAGCGACTTCTGCATGATCATTGTCCAGCATGTTTTGAATGAATTCGATATATTGTCTTTTCATTTCAGGGTTCCGGTCCAATGTCTTTCTGAGAGATTGGAGGTGCTTGAATGCTTGCTCTCTGTTACTCGGAAGCTCTGGTCTTGGAGAGCGGAATGGCAAAGGCGCCACCCAGCTGTTACATTCATTTTGATACACCTCCTTCTCCATGATGTCAATGAAGTCTTTGTCCTCTACTGACAGTGCTGGTTTGTCATCATCTTTTGTCCTGTCAAAAACAGTTTCTCCCAGTTGATTGGTGTTTGTGTTTCCCCTGTCCTTTTTGGGGTTAGGTGTGGTGTTTAACTGGTGTTTGATTTGAAACGTGTTAGGACATGGGCAGAGGTAAGAAGCACGGCCATTCTGAAGAATATGTGTTTTGAGAACACTCACACTAGGGGGCTTATGCGTCTTCCCCATGCAGGCTTCTCCAACTATAACCCAGCCTAAATCCAAACGCTGTGCATAAGGTGTATTGTGTGGCCCATTGATTCTCTCTCTGACTTTGTGTACCTGTATAATGTCTCTTCCCAAAAGCAACAGAATAGGTACTTGTTCTTCTACAGGAGGTACTTTTTCAGCTATCTTCTGTAAGTGTGAGAACTTCATGGCCACTTGTGGAGAGGGAATCTCTCTCCTGTCGTCTGGAATCATGTCACATTCAATCAGGTTTGGGAGTGGGAGCTTTACTTTACCATCCATTGACTCAATCATGAAGTTTACTGCTGTTCTGCCGGCATTATCTGACAGTCCTGAGCATGTTCTGAGCTTGTAAGTCTCGGAGCGTGTCTTAATATTAAAGAGCTCAAAAAACTGCGACTTAGCTAGTGACTTGTTACTTTGTTCATCAAGCACTGCATACATCTTTCTAGCCTGTTCTTTTTCGCCTTCTGGATAGACTAACACAGGACTTATTTTTGAGCATGAATGTGGGCTATCTTCATCACCACAGACTTCTGTGCATTTGGAAACAACTGAGGCATTTGCATTATCCTGTGTCTCCCCGCCATCATCTTTATCAGCTCCAGAGCTCTCAGCTGGAGCAGGGGGTGGACCTGGATGTAGCACTGCTAAATGCCTGTCGCTACCACAGTCCATGCATTTTATTTGAGCCCTGCAGTCCCTTGCTAAATGTTGAGTAGAGCCACAGCATTTAAAACAGATTCTGTTCTCTTTTAAAAATGACTTGCGCTCATCTATGGGCTTTGCTCTAAAACTCTTGCACCTTTTAAGAGGGTGAGGCTTCTTATGGATTGGGCATACCTTGTCAGGGCTTTCTATAGGCTTGCTGTAACTATTTTGAGGTGAACTAGTGTCTGTAGGAATGTCCGTTTTGTGTACACTAATCACTTGCCTGTTACTGCCTCTGAAGCTTTTCTCCTTCTTGAAGCTTGTGTCGGCAGGAGGTGTGATGACAAAGCTTGGGTCGTTTCTTATTTTGGCTTGTTGTCTTACAAACTTTGAAAAGACACTGAAAGGGGGGAAAACAACTTTATGTTCTTCTTTGTACTTTGCTCCTGTTGCAATCCATTTTTCCTGCAGTCCATATGGTAACTTTTCCACAATGGGGTTGACTCCGCGAGCTGTGTCCAAATATGAGAGGCCTGGTAGATATCCTCCATCTTTTGCACATTCTATTTCCTGCAGAACGTCACCCAGCTCTCTTAACTTTGTGTTGTCTCTGTTGTTTAGTTTGGGAAACTGTTCAATCTTTTTTAACAGTGCATTTTCTACCACTTCTGGAGATCCATAACATTCCTCGAGTCTTTGCCACACAAGGTTGAGAGCTGCAGCTGGATTAAAGACATGGACTGATCGGATTCTTTTGGCCTGGTGACCAGACTCAACTCCAAGCCATTTGACCATTAAATCTAGCTCCTCTTGAGCTGTAACGTGCAAGTCTTTAATAGCACTTTGAAATGATGCCTTCCACGCCCAGTAGTTTTCTGGGTGGTCATCAAACTGCAAAAGTCCAGTACTTAACATTTCCCTCCGTGTCAGGTACCTTGTAATATCCTGGACACCCTGTGTCTCTGTTGATGTTTGAAGAGTGTTGTACGGATAAGGTTTGGGGGAATCCAGTCTCTCTCTCTGTTGTGTTTGGAGTTCCACTTTAACATTAGCCTTTTGAGCACTGTGTGAGCAGTCATTGTCTATATCTGCATTCATAGCCATTTCGCATTGTTCACGTGCAGCTTTGTGGCAGGCAAGTGGATCTACTTTTAATTTGAATCCTTCAAGGCAAATATCTGAGTGTTTTTGTACATACTCTGCTGTGCGTTGTTTTGGACTGGCGGGTGGTCCCACCAATGGATAGCGCAGTTCACTTTTTGAGAGTCCCTCCTCCTCTTCTTCATAAACTGCAACCTCTGCTTCTGCAACTGCAACAGCCTTTTGACAGCTCAAAACATGTAAATTAGCCTCAAGTTCAGTTTTTTGTTTCATTATAGCTGCTTCTCTTTCTGAATACGCCAGCTGTGCACGTGCAGCCTCTGCTTTTGCTCGTGCTTTAAGTGCTGCAGAACTTGTGGATGAACGCTTGGACGTACGCGAGCGTCTAGACTCCGCCTGTGTGTCTGCGTTGCTTGCATTATCCTTGTTCTCCATATCCTCTGCGTTGTGCACTTGTTTTGTTTCTCTTTGGTCTGGTGTTTCTTCCTCTTCTGGAAGATCCAGTTGATATTGCTTTCCTGACCGTAGACTCATAACTGATGTGCTGAAAATAGCTCCTCGTGGTTGTGCCCGCTGCGCTAATGTCTTTTTACTATGCTGTCCTCGCCCTGAGTCTCTTAGTTTCACCAGCTAGACAGCGAGATAACGATGCTCCAATAACCAGACTTATTTTCCTTTTTGCGCTGATTTATTGAAGAATGGCCTCTGACCATTGCCTTCTCTTTGACCATCGTAAAACTGAAAGTACAAAATACCGTATTAGCTAACTAACATTGTAAACTAGCTTCTTACACTCTTACTGCAAGCTAACAAGATAAAACTTTCAAATGTACAAATTATCATACCATTTTTACACAAAACAAACGATAATAATTATTTTATCGACACTCATACTTACAGACATATCTTGTCCAAGGCAACAACATTTTAAGGTCCGTATCAGCTTAGAACGATAACATTACGGTATCACTTTCCGCCATCTTTTATTTCTTCTTCACGTTCTCATTTTTTCCTTAAAGTAACCGAACCCAAAGCAGCCACTAGAGGGAGCTCTAGGCTAGTTTACAACTATAATATCCCATTTAAGTTATAAAAGGCAGAACATATACTGATGTTAATATACTATTGTGGTACTATGATCTACGTGCTACCAACTAAAACAGACATGCACCTCTGAACTCATAAGACCATGTGACGTGTCCCTGATCTTAAACCAAAGATCCAAACAAAGTTGGATTCATAAAGTTCTTTTAAATCAGGCCTTGAGCTAGAATATAAGTTATACCATATTAATAAATTACCAAAGAATGAGTAGTGTAAAAATGTAGGCAGGATTCATGCAGTGCTATCCACCGTAGTGATCGTGTATAGGTTCATCTTATAGTTCCTAAACCATCACTAATGTGTCGTTGTCAGATAACTGTGGACTTATCAGTGTAAGTTTTATCCTCATTTACATACATTTGTCCTACTTTAGCAGACACAAGTGGATGGTTCAGATGAACCCTCGCTTGGGTCTTTAGCTCTTTTTAAAAACCTCTTTATAGATATCATCAGGAAGATTAAGAGACATTAGCAAACCTCGTGGTTAACTTATAGCTTTTGACTGGAATAAATAAATAAATATATCCAAACACCTTGCAGGAGCTAAGCTTGGGCTTGCAGTCTGTACCAGGACAATATTCAGGGTGTTCGCTTTACACTTGGGAGAAGAATATTTTCTCCTGTTCTTGGTCTTTTGTTTGCATTTACAGATTACAACTTATCCAGACAATGAATGTGGATGCTCTCGAGGTTTTAAAAAGGATCCTCCGAGTCTCTCGCTCAACGTGCTGAAGTGTCTACAGTGATCCCAGCCTCGATCGGGCAGATAACCAGCTGGGCCATGTTCTTCCCGTTGTCATGTATGCAGGGGTTAAAGTACGGATACAGCGGCTCAGTGAAAGTGAGCCCGCTGTAAGTATAAATGTGAGTCTTTGCCTCTGTGTTGTAGAAGGACACCGAGCCTTCTTCATAGTCCAGGAATATACCGACTTTCTGAGGAATTTCTTTAAGGTGAAGAGTGACGGCGGGCCCAGCGCAGGCATACAGGCTTCCACCGTTGCGTCGGCATATCGCCCAGTAACCGTTATCAGGGCGAACTGTGATGGCGCCCTTCCTGTTGATGGACTCCCGGGCCACCCCAAGATCCCAGTCTGTTTTATCCCCAACCTGAAACACAAAGAAGGACAAAAATGATGCTGAACTGCAGAGTAGAGCTTCATTTCTTTAGGTTGCTTTTTAAATGATAATAAATTTTTACTGACAGTAAACACAGCAGATATAAAATCAGAAGTGAACATCATGTAGCCACCAGGGGGCGTAAAGAGTTTTATTTTCCTGCTTATTTAGATCATATACATTATACAGTCCTAGTCACAGGTTGTGTCGTTGTGTTCATGTGTAATTTTCTTTGGTGTATTTTAATCCAAATCTTACTCTAAATAAAGCTGTTGTGTTCCACTTTGGATAATATTCACACTGATCACGACTATAAGCTGTTTAGCAGTTATTTATTTTATCCTTTTATCCTACCTGAACCACCCAGTAACGTTTCCCAGATGTGAAGCTTTGTTTTCCCAGCATGGCGACGCAGGAGTCGAACCTGCGGGGGTCGTCAGGTAGCGGGGTCCTCCCCTTCTGGTAGCTCATGCTCACCTGTGGATTGCCACGATCACATTCATACAACAACTACTGATGCCGTACTTGTCATTATTTTGCATCTGCCTGACTTCTGATCCATTAGTTTCCGTCATTTTAGTTCCTGCATAATATTTGTCGTCCATTAGCTGTTGTCTGTAATTCACAGACTCTAATTTCACAGACAAGAAATGCAATTTCTCAATAATAGGTGTTTTAATAAGTGTTTTCCCAATAATATTACAGGGCTAAACTGAACTGGTGTGTATAACTAACTAAGCAAATGACTTTACACTTAATTATACAAACAGCTGCACATGTATCAACACTTTGTTGGATCATTTTTTACAGCAGGACAAGACTTTGTTTAACTCTGAGCTCTTGTTAAGGTGTTACAGTCAGGAATCATGCAGCTGATAATTACAGCTCACCTTTTTATTATCCGGGGACAGGACCACCCAGCCAGCAGCAGTAGCAGGATCCAGAGTTACATCCACTGGAGACAGAAACAGAAGAAAAACACATAAAAAGATTTGCTATTTCAGATTTACTCACATTTTTCAGGATTAAAGAAATAATATGAAAAAATAACCCTGTTGTTTTGAAGCATATTGTTACTGAAGTCACCTTTTTTGGCAACAGAGTATCTGTATTCTGAGTCATGTACATGTATAAAGATTATTTGAATCAGTGTGAAGAGCCACTTTCTTTCTACTGACATCAGTAAGAATCTTTACTATGCTGGTGACAAATTTTCAGTCTTGTGTAATCCATATAACGTAATCACAATATAAATATCATATCCATACACATACCTGCATATTTATTCATCTTGTTTACCTCTGCAAGAGATCAGAAAAGAAACTGTGTCATTTTAGTGTCATTAAACATTAACGTAGAACAATTAAAATATTCACTAATATTTTAGCAAATGTTACGAGATTTATTTTTGGACCCTAAGTGTATCACTAAAGTTAGTTATGTGCAGACTTATAGTGTAAAATATGATATAAATATATATGCAATGCAAAAAGTGGCAGGATTATGATAAAACCAAAGGAACCGGTGATGCAAAGAAAGTCTTGTGTTCTAAAATCAGAGACTATAATGTCATGTCATCATAAGGATTACAGACCCTCTGCACACAGCTTCCTCTCCAGTTCCTGGCAGATGTCGACCAGTTTGGAGAAATTTCTCCTCACAGTCTGTGCGTAGCTCTCCGATTGGACTCTGACGTCAGCCCAGTGCTTGACGGACATCGGAGCGTCCAGATGTAAAAAGTTCTAAAACAGCATCAGTGACAGAAATGAGCACAAATAAATGATTTCACTAACAAGCAGACAGGCCGGTTTGTATTCATATCATATTACAATCGCTTTAGATGCTTTAAACTTGCTTGGCTGAACAGAAATATTAAACATAAATACTGATTCTGACCTGCTGGAGCTGAACTGGGTTCTCAATGTGCTCCAGGAGGTGCAGCTCACTGCGTCTCTTCTGCAGCTCATTGATCTCCTGGCTGATCTCCTTGAGAAGCTCCTCTGCTCTCTTCTCAGCCACCTCCTGCTTCCGTTCGATCTCCTCGATGAGCAAAGCCTGGTTTCTCTCAATGGCAATTACCATCATTGTGGCAGCCTGAACGCTGGCCTGTATCTCTCTTTCTTTATTTCTCTGCAGATATGAAAAGAGTTTAATTAATATGTGAAATATGTTAAAATGCACCACCTTTGTACTTTGCTACCCCTTCTTCAATGAAATGCAAAACAAATTAAACTTAGGGTAAAGCTGCTTATGTACGATGATTCTTATTAATATGCCCATAATTTAACACATTTCCCCCAAAAAGAAGACATAACTTCAAAAAGAAAGTGACCTCAGAGAGACCAGCCTGCAGTCCTCTGATAACAGTTGATCTATTGTCCCAACCCACCTCCAGCCCTGCTTTTCCATGTCTCTTTATGTATAATGAAGGTTTATTATATCAATAAAAACAACTAATAAAAGATCACAAGAGCTCTTAAAACAGAGCCACGCTGCCATATATGAATTACTAAAGATGGAAAAATACTTTGACTGAAGTAATCCTGACTTTAGAAGATATGCAAGGACTTTAGCTTTTGAGTTTCTATAGTTACTCTGCCCTGTAATCAGAGTCTTTTGTGCACAAGGTTACTTACACTCTGCATGGATATTATAGCAGAATAAACTGCAAATAAAAGCCAAAAGTGGATTCCAGGCTTGAAAAGTGAGGCTGATGCATTTTTTAATGACCAGCAGGGGGAGTCTCCTCTGTCTTTTAAATACAGTCTACATGAAGCAGAACAACACTGCTGTTTTTCTTCTGGTGTGAGCTTCTACAAACAAATTGGTTGAAGTTTTGTTTCTTAGAGAGCAAACAGGCCGAGAAATGTTCATGTCTGTAAATGATTAAAAAGCAATGCTCACTTTGCTCAGCTCCATTGACTGTTTGATCTCCTCGGTCTTTCTGATTCGGGTCTGGATCATGTGTTGATACTGCTCTTGGGTCTCTTGGGATCTGAAAAGAGCGGGGAATTTTAGGGGTTATTTTGCTGGCAAGGTCAAACTGGCTAAAAATGTCCCTTCTGAGATCATCACAAATGTTTCCAGGAAATAGATGACCATAAAAGGTCTTGTAGCAGAAGCAACAACTGTCAAGCAACAACTGCAGAAGTAACAACGGCACAGTTCAAACAGGGAGTCCCCAGGATGTGAGGTATCTTTTATAATGGTTTGAGCTTTTTTAAGACAGCGGGTATTGTTTAGATCTTCCAGTGTGGGGAGAGGGCAGCCAGTGTTAATGACCCCTTGGAGTGCTTTCCTCTGAGCCACTTTGCAGCTAGTGTACCAGATGCATATTGCAAATGTACTGTTTATAAGGTTGGGGAAACCTGCAGTCAGCTGAGACTGAAGAAGTCACTTGGAGGAGTGACGAAACGTTTCTCCCACAAAACGCTACGTCCAGATGAACAGAATCAACTTTTGGAGATACCAGAGTTACATCTTTATAAAAGCATTGCTGCTTATCATTAGACATATCATAAAGAGACGTTATAAACATTATAAACAAACAAAGTCAAAGATTTCATAAAAATCAGAGAAAAGCTATTAAAATAATCAGCAGAACATCAACACAACATTCATCAAATTCTAATTCAAATCTAAAGAAGTGTTTATTACAGTGTCATTACAATCTGGCATTTATGTAGTTAACATCTGTATCTGCCCAATGGTCACATGACAAAGGGAAATTTTATATATGGTGGAATCTGGAGTCTGTGTTTGCACAACACAGAACACTTTCTTGTTAAGCGTCAAACTTGAAGAGGAAACATGCAGCGACTCTTTATACTCACGCTCAGCCTGATACCATGGATCCCAGGTATTCACTGTGACTGTGTGCATTTGATTAGAGAAGTCAGACAAAAAAGATTTTCAAGCTGTTTTCAGATTAGGTAGAGGATCATCAGGGGGTCCTTTGTCCCTCTTTGGGGGGTTACTCCCACTGGGTTTAAATCTGGGACTCTCCACTATTTGACCCTTAGAACTGAAAAAGCTTCTCGGATGAGAGGTGAAACATCTTCAGGCAACTTAAATAAGTCCAGACGCTTTTCTTTCCAAGCTCTTTAGACTAAAGCAGGAAACTGTGCTTTGTAACAAAGGAAACTGAAGCGGATTAATATGGTGCAAGTGTTGCCAAAGGCCACACCTTTTATTTATAGATAACAGGTGTCCGATGTGAGCAACTGCTCTGTTAAAGTTGTGTCATGACTAAACGTTTCATTTCAAATTGGTGTTTAACATTTAATGATTTCCACTTCTTGTCAGCTGTTCTCTGCTGGGTGACCACTCAGAAGGAGTTTATTGGCCCGGAGGGTGGATCCCTCACTGTCCAATGTCAATATGGTTCTCACTATGCTGACCATGTCAAATACTGGTGTCATGGGGGGACGAGAATTTTCTGCGAGATCTTGGCCCGAACTCACGAGACCTCCTCGGCCAATCCAAGTGAAGACAAAGTGAGCATTTTTGACGACCCGGCCCGGTTGATGTTCACAGTGACCATAAACGACCTGAAAGAGACGGACTCTGGGTGGTACTCGTGTGGTGTGGAATTAGCATCAAGCGCTGATGACGTGGCTTACACTGAAGTGAAAGTGTTTCATGGTGAGTAATGGAGAAATTTTGAGATGATAAACATTTATTAGCCCACAGTTTTAAAGAAGTTTGTTGCATTTTCATGATCTCTGCAGGTGTGTCAGTTGTGAACAGCATGGTGAGTGGGGAAGAAGGAAGTAGTCTCACGGTTCAATGCCTTTACACTCAGAGATTCAGGTATTTGGTTTTCCTTTGGAGGATTTTATCCACATTTTATCCTTTAAAACCCTTAGAACTGTCCTTAAAGAAGCACTGACCACACTTCAGTAAATGTGGGAATTTGTCCATAAACTTTCATTGGTATCAAACGCTGGTGGACAGTGAGCATTCACTGACTCTCCTGTGACTGCCTGTCAACAGACTAAGTGAGAAGAAGTGGTGTCGGAGCGGAGACCCGAGCTCCTGTCTGTCGACAGGTTCTGAAAGGAGTTACGAAGATACTTCAGTGACCATCAGCGATGACAGAACTGGGGCTTTCACTGTAACCTTAAAGAAGCTGCAGATGAGAGATGCTGACTGGTATTTATGTTCTGCAGGGCAGCAGCAAGTAGCCGTACAGGTTCAGGTCAGACCACACGGCTCTACTAGTAAGTTGATAAAGAGCCTTTCATATTTTAGACATAAAAAACATAACAAATTACACTTTTGAGCTTTGCTGTCTAACTGACTCGAAACTGTGATAATTAAACTTCATTATGGATTTTCTGTGTGCTGATATCATCAAGGATGATTTTTTTTTTTCATCATAGGGAGTCTAGAGTTATTCAACATCCTTATGTTGATCCTATATTTTTATTGCTATTCAGCCAACATTTAAAAGATTTATGATGCAAAAATCACATGTAACACAGTTGGGTGTAAAAGAAATAAAAAGAGCAACACAGCTGACAGCATGCATTAAGAGGAAAAGAGAAGCCTGTATTCAGATAAAAACATTGCTATTTTCTCTCTCTGTTTCTATAAATATTAAGTGCTTCTCTCAAAATCAGTATGTGGTGCATTAATTAGACTAAGTCTAAATCATGATAGAATGTGTTATCAAGGAAAACAGGGTGACAGGTGAAACAATTGACAATTCTTTAGTTTTAGGCCCTCGCTAACATGTCACCTCTAAATGCAGCCTAGTGTTAATTTGAATAGCAAAACTCGACATTTAGCTAAATGGCCAGGAAAAAATAAATGATGGAAACGGTTGATTTTTAAAAAATTAATTAAAAACAACTATGATATTTATCATTGCCTGAAATGAATGTTTGGCTGATAAAGCTCGTTGACATGAAATTGACCTGTAACTGTAGAACGAACCAAAAATTGCTAAAATGCTAAACAGACATAGTCTGAGATTGTGTCATTATTGTGTATCATCGGTTGCAAATGATTTTAACAAACATAATGCCATTTTGTGTTATAGACAACATTATTTTAAGTGAAAGAAAACAAACTAAGACCCTTCCCATGTTTCACAGTCCTTACATGCTAATACAGGTTAGAGTAATAGCAACATTTCCAAGACAAATAAATGATTGCAGCTTATCATTTGCATAACCTATTAGCATTTTAAATCATGCATTGTAGTTTTTTTGTGATTGCTTGGCATTTTCTCCATGTTACCTTGTAGCTGCTGAAATGGGAAGAAGCAGCTTTAAAGATCAATATGTGTTTGTGACAGATGGCAGAGGCTCTCCAGTCTCTACTTGTTCAGGGTATCGATTATTAAAAGTCACCTATGAATAATATTGATGTTAGGATGCTGGAAACTCTCTTTACCTATCACAGCATATTTACAGAGTTGTTACAGTATTTTTTTTTTAGCGCTACAATATCTTTACCTTCAAAAACAGAGCCTGTGACATCCCCACCTACTCCAAGTCAGCCCTGGAACCGTTACCGGTAAAAGTCAGCACTTCTTTATTTTCACTTTAATGGATGTCGAAGGTGGATTGTCTGCTCAGTCTGCTTTGTGCCTGCTTCCTAGTTACATGTTGGAGTCTATAGTGGGGTGTTCGTCTCTCCTGCTTCTAGTGGGCTTGGCTGTATTGGCAAGAAAGATACTGCGCAGTAAGGCAACTAATATTCCTTTGAATTTTAAATTGTTATTAAGTGTGTGTGTGTGTGTGTGTGTGTGTGTGTGTGTGTGTGTGTGTGTGTGTGTGTGTGCATGCATCAGCCACAAATTCTATATATAAATAAAGATTTATACGATATAACAAAATGCATTAAATATATCTGACTACTAATTCGCATTTATATTTTGGGCATTCTTTCTAGAGAAGGCTTCTTCACGCTTTAAGCAGACGGAAGAGATATTCCCTGTAAGCCCCCATTATCATGGTCATCTCTGATCTATTACACTCCTTAAGAAACACAATTATCAGGGATATTTTTTAATGATTAGATCACTCATTCTCCTTTCTGTCAATTACAGGATAATCCAAAGGGCATGAGAGACCTGCAACGAAGCAAGTAACACATTAAGTGTTTGACAACAAGGGTACAATGAACCTACTTGCTTACTAAGATCATTTTGTGAATTGTTAATTGTTACTCTTTGTAAATTAATGTAATTTTTCTATTAATTTGCCACATAGAACATATGGTCTTTGGTCCAGTTTTTTTACCAAACCAAACCACGTCTGAACAAAGCTATATGTTCTGCTTCCTGCAATATAAATTTGGCACATTATAGACTTGGCTTATATAGACTCAGTATTTTAGACTCAATAAAATAAATCAAAATACACGTGTATAATTATATGGGACTTTTTATTTATGTACCAGACTCTATATATTTTTGCAACCTGTGACCTTTTTGCTCATTATAGGGGTCTTATGACAAAGTAGCATTTAGGTGGAAATCTATGCGTAAAACTTTCCTTTTTAGTTACACTTCAATAGACCTAGAGTGTTTGGGGCTTCCCATGATGTACTGATGGTTTCTTCTTCACTACACTTTTTTCACTCTCTCTGTGCTTACATGCCACTTTGCATTTAATCATCATTATTAATCTCTGGCTCTCCTTCACTGTGTATTTAATTTGTCCTGTCTTGCTCAACAAAGCGGTCAGTGCAGATGTCTTCCCCTCCCTGAGCCTGATTCTGACAGGTTAAAAGGAAAAGGGAGTTTTTCCTTCCCACTGTTGCAAAGTTCTTGTTCAGGGTTAGCTCATTGTAGTTATATATAACAGTCGTTTCAGGGTTGTGCTGACCTAGCCCTAATAACAGGAGGGGGTAAAGGCAGGATAGATGGTAAGTGGCCTGTATTTGTATAGCGCTTTACTAGTCCCTAAGGACCCCAAAGAGCTTTACACATCCAGTCATCCACACATTCACACACAGGTGACAGTAAGCTACATTGTAGCCACAGCCACCCTGGGGCGCACTGACAGAGGCGAGGCTGCCGGACACTGGCGCCACCAGGCCCTCTGACCACCACCAGTAGGCAACGGGTGAAGGACACAACGACCGAGACTGTTGGAGCCGGGGCTCGAACTGGCAACCTTCCGATTATAAGGCGAACTCCCAACTCTTGAGCCACGATCGATAGGTGGTGCAGCTAATGACTGAACTGAGGAGTGAACTAATGGGTGGACAGTAGACTGTGCAGGAGAGAGAACTACAGTCTGGGAAGTAACTGACACAAAGTTACCAGGGTAAACGGAGTCACTAGAAATTAATTTGGGCTTAGAAGGGGCAAAACAAATAGTCCTTAATAGTGCGTGCATTAGAATGCAAAGCAGTCTCAGAAGAAACAGTCTTTACACCACTTGGCTCTGGAGCGACAAAAGTTGCACAGTCTTTAGAGCCCAGAGAGGTGTAATTATTCTCAAAATGAACACTCATTTTATTATCATGAACCAGAGGAACACAAGCTCTGGGGTTCATAAAGCTGGCGTTAGCAGCCTTGGGGAAAACAGTCTGTTTATCCCTTGACACAAAAGGCGGCAGAATGGAGTCTTTGTCACTCACCCCCGCTGGACGTTCCTGAGGGAAGTTAGACAAACCAGTTATCACAAAAATTGCATTGCAGGAGTAGATGCACGGTTGCATTATCTTAGAGGGTGCAGAGAGCAACCTTTAACAAGTGTCTGACATTGTCATAAATATAGACAGAGAAGCAGAACTAGGTAGAAAGCTTGCTGTGTTTTAAAATAGTTAATTTGTAGATTGCCCACACACATAGGAAATGAAGGCTTAAATTAAGGAAGAGACAGAGTTAGGGTGCATGATCATAAAAGGAGCTGTTTTGATCAAAACTGTGCATGAGGGGCGCAGGGGACACAGAGGGCTGAAGAACAGGAAAGTCAGATGCTGAAAACAAAAGTTATAAATGTAACAGACTGAGGGAGCGCCCCTCAGATCTGCAGGAGGCTGTACATATCTCCCTTCTGGAAGGTTTTGTTGAATAAAGCATACATTTTGAATACACTGAGTTTGCGTCTTCTTTATCCAGCCTGAGAGCAAAAGAATTGGGTCTCAGCATCCGCTGACCCCGTAAGAGTCTAGTACAATTCAGAATCAGAATGTCTTTATTGTCATTGTCACAGGTACAGTGAAATTAAAAATGGTCCCCGATCAGTGCATCATCCCTAACAATATCAAAATATCAATAAAACAATAACATTCAATAAAATTGATAAATAACAATAAAAGTGATAATAGGAATAGTATTAGCAAACATTCACATACATTCCCACAAGAGTGGCGTAATGGACATCTTTTTTTGCAGTATTCAGACGTGTTATTGCAGTTGGATAAAACTGTGTTTGAGTCTATTAGTCCTTACACCGATTGCTCTGTGTAAGGGGATCTGAAAAGAGCGGGGAATTTTAGGGGTTATTTTGCTGGCAAGGTCAAACTGGCTAAAAATGTCCCTTCTGAGATCATCACAAATGTTTCCAGGAAATAGATGACCATAAAAGGTCTTGTAGCAGAAGCAACAACTGTCAAGCAACAACTGCAGAAGTAACAACGGCACAGTTCAAACAGGGAGTCCCCAGGATGTGAGGTATCTTTTATAATGGTTTGAGCTTTTTTAAGACAGCGGGTATTGTTTAGATCTTCCAGTGTGGGGAGAGGGCAGCCAGTGTTAATGACCCCTTGGAGTGCTTTCCTCTGAGCCACTGTGCAGCTAGTGTACCAGATGCATATTGCAAATGTACTGTTTATAAGATTGAGGAAACCTGCAGTCAGCTGAGACTGAAGAAGTCACTTGGAGGAGTGACGAAACGTTTCTCCCACAAAATGCTACGTCCAGATGAACAGAATCAACTTTTGGAGACACCAGAGTTACATCTTTATAAAAGCATTGCTGCTTATCATTAGACATATCATAAAGAGACATTATAAACATTATAAACAAACAAAGTCAAAGATTTCATAAAAATCAGAGAAAAGCTGTTAAAATAATCAGCAGAACATCAACACAACATTCATCAAATTCTAATTCAAATCTAAAGAAGTGTTCCTTACAGTGTCATTACAATCTGGCATTTATGTAGTTAACGTCTGAAGCATCTGAATCTGCCCAGTGGTCACATGACAAAGGGAATTTTATATATGGTGGAATCTGGAGTCTGTGTTTGCACAACACAGAACACTTTCTTGTTAAGCGTCAAACTTGAAGAGGGAACATGCAGCGACTCTTTATACTCACGCTCAGCCTGATACCATGGATCCCAGGTATTCAATGTGACTGTGTGCATTTGATTAGAGAAGTCAGACAAAAAAGATTTTCAAGCTGTTTTCAGATTAGGTAGAGGATCATCAGGGGGTCCTTTGTCCCTCTTTGGGGGGTTACTCCCACTGGGTTTAAATCTGGGACTCTCCACTATTTGACCCTTAGAACTGAAAAAGCTTCTCGGATGAGAGGTGAAACATCTTCAGGCAACTTAAATAAGTCCAGACGCTTTTCTTTCCAAGCTCCTTAGACTAAAGCAGGAAACTGTGCTTTGTAACAAAGGAAACTGAAGCGGATTAATATGGTGCAAGTGTTGCCAAAGGCCACACCTTTTATTTATAGATAACAGGTGTCCGATGTGAGCAACTGCTCTGTTAAAGTTGTGTCATGACTAAACGTTTCATTTCAAATTGGTGTTTAACATTTAATGATTTCCACTTTTTGTCAGCTGTTCTCTGCTGGGTGACCACTCAAAAGGAGTTTATTGGCCCGGAGGGTGGATCCCTCACTGTCCAATGTCAATATGGTTCTCACTATGCTGACCATGTCAAATACTGGTGTCATGGGGGGACGAGAATTTTCTGCGAGATCCTGGCCCGAACTGACGAGACCTCCTCGGCCAATCCAAGTGAAGACAAAGTGAGCATTTTTGACGACCCGGCCCGGTTGATGTTCACAGTGACCATAAACGACCTGAAAGAGACGGACTCTGGGTGGTACTCGTGTGGTGTGGAATTAGCATCAAGCGCTGATGACGTGGCTTACACTGAAGTGAAAGTGTTTCATGGTGAGTAATGGAGAAATTTTGAGATGATAAACATTTATTAGCCCACAGTTTTAAAGAAGTTTGTTGCATTTTCATGATCTCTGCAGGTGTGTCAGTTGTGAACAGCATGGTGAGTGGGGAAGAAGGAAGTAGTCTCACGGTTCAATGCCTTTACACTCAGAGATTCAGGTATTTGGTTTTCCTTTGGAGGATTTTATCCACATTTTATCCTTTAAAACCCTTAGAACTGTCCTTAAAGAAGCACTGATCACACTTCAGTAAATGTGGGAATTTGTCCATAAAATTTCATTGGTATCAAACGCTGGTGGACAGTGAGCATTCACTGACTCTCTTGTGACTGCCTGTCAACAGACTAAGTGAGAAGAAGTGGTGTCGGAGCGGAGACCCGAGCTCCTGTCTGTCGACAGGTTCTGAAAGGAGTTACGAAGATACTTCAGTGACCATCAGCGATGACAGAACTGAGGCTTTCACTGTAACCTTAAAGAAGCTGCAGATGAGAGATGCTGACTGGTATTTATGTTCTGCAGGGCAGCAGCAAGTAGCCGTACAGGTTCAGGTCAGACCACACGGCTCTACTAGTAAGTTGATAAAGAGCCTTTTATATTTTAGACATAAAAAACATAACAAATTATACGTTTGAGCTTTGCTGTCTAACTGACTCGAAACTGTGATAATTAAACTTCATTATGGATTTTCTGTGTGCTGATATCATCAAGGACGATTTTTTTTTCATCACAGGGAGTCTAGAGTTAGTCAACATCCTTATGTTGAATAACTCTCGACTTCCCTCTCTAGAAATGCACCCCGTATATTTTTTATTACTATTCAGCCAACATTTAAAAGATTTATGATGCAAAAATCACATGTAACACAGTTGGGTGTAAAAGAAATAAAAAGAGCAACACAGCTGACGGCATGCATTAAGAGGAAAAGAGAAGCCTGTATTCAGATAAAAACATTGCTATTTTCTCTCTCTGTTTCTATAAATATTAAGTGCTTCTCTCAAAATCAGTATGTGGTGCATTAATTAGACTAAGTCTAAATCATGATAGAATGTGTTATCAAGGAAAACTGGGTGACAGGTGAAACAATTGACAATTCTTTAGTTTTAGGCCCTCGCTAACATGTCACCTCTAAATGCAGCCTAGTGTTAATTTGAATAGCAAAACTCGACATTTAGCTAAATGGCCAGGAAAAAATAAATGATGGAAACGGTTGATTTTTAAAAAATTAATTAAAAACAACTATGATATTTATCATTGCCTGAAATGAATGTTTGGCTGATAAAGCTCGTTGACATGAAATTGACCTGTAACTGTAGAACGAACCAAAAATTGCTAAAATGCTAAACAGACATAGTCTGAGATTGTGTCATTATTGTGTATCATCGGTTGCAAATGATTTTAACAAACATAATGCCATTTTGTGTTATAGACAACATTATTTTAAGTGAAAGAAAACAAACTAAGACCCTTCCCATGTTTCACAGTCCTTACATGCTAATACAGGTTAGAGTAATAGCAACATTTCCAAGACAAATAAATGATTGCAGCTTATCATTTGCATAACCTATTAGCATTTTAAATCATGCATTGTAGTTTTTTTGTGATTGCTTGGCATTTTCTCCATGTTACCTTGTAGCTGCTGAAATGGGAAGAAGCAGCTTTAAAGATCAATATGTGTTTGTGACAGATGGCAGAGGCTCTCCAGTCTCTACTTGTTCAGGGTATCGATTATTAAAAGTCACCTATGAATAATATTGATGTTAGGATGCTGGAAACTCTCTTTACCTATCACAGCATATTTACAGAGTTGTTACAGTATTTTTTTTTTAGCGCTACAATATCTTTACCTTCAAAAACAGAGCCTGTGACATCCCCACCTACTCCAAGTCAGCCCTGGAACCGTTACCGGTAAAAGTCAGCACTTCTTTATTTTCACTTTAATGGATGTCGAAGGTGGATTGTCTGCTCAGTCTGCTTTGTGCCTGCTTCCTAGTTACATGTTGGAGTCTATAGTGGGGTGTTCGTCTCTCCTGCTTCTAGTGGGCTTGGCTGTATTGGCAAGAAAGATACTGCGCAGTAAGGCAACTAATATTCCTTTGAATTTTAAATTGTTATTAAGTGTGTGTGTGTGTGTGTGTGTGTGTGTGTGTGTGTGTGTGTGTGTGTGTGTGTGTGTGTGTATGCGTGTGTGTGTGTGTGTGTGTGTGTGTGTGTGTGTGTGTGTGTGTGTGCGCATGCATCAGCCACAAATTCTATATATAAATAAAGATTTATACGATATAACAAAATGCATTAAATATATCTGACTACTAATTCGCATTTATATTTTGGGCATTCTTTCTAGAGAAGGCTTCTTCACGCTTTAAGCAGACGGAAGAGATATTCCCTGTAAGCCCCCATTATCATGGTCATCTCTGATCTATTACACTCCTTAAGAAACACAATTATCAGGGATATTTTTTAATGATTAGATCACTCATTCTCCTTTCTGTCAATTACAGGATAATCCAAAGGGCATGAGAGACCTGCAACGAAGCAAGTAACACATTAAGTGTTTGACAACAAGGGTACAATGAACCTACTTGCTTACTAAGATCATTTTGTGAATTGTTAATTGTTACTCTTTGTAAATTAATGTAATTTTTCTATTAATTTGCCACATAGAACATATGGTCTTTGGTCCAGTTTTTTTACCAAACCAAACCACGTCTGAACAAAGCTATATGTTCTGCTTCCTGCAATATAAATTTGGCACATTATAGACTTGGCTTATATAGACTCAGTATTTTAGACTCAATAAAATAAATCAAAATACACGTGTATAATTATATGGGACTTTTTATTTATGTACCAGACTCTATATATTTTTGCAACCTGTGACCTTTTTGCTCATTATAGGGGTCTTATGACAAAGTAGCATTTAGGTGGAAATCTATGCGTAAAACTTTCCTTTTTAGTTACACTTCAATAGACCTAGAGTGTTTGGGGCTTCCCATGATGTACTGATGGTTTCTTCTTCACTACACTTTTTTCACTCTCTCTGTGCTTACATGCCACTTTGCATTTAATCATCATTATTAATCTCTGGCTCTCCTTCACTGTGTATTTAATTTGTCCTGTCTTGCTCAACAAAGCGGTCAGTGCAGATGTCTTCCCCTCCCTGAGCCTGATTCTGACAGGTTAAAAGGAAAAGGGAGTTTTTCCTTCCCACTGTTGCAAAGTTCTTGTTCAGGGTTAGCTCATTGTAGTTATATATAACAGTCGTTTCAGGGTTGTGCTGACCTAGCCCTAATAACAGGAGGGGGTAAAGGCAGGATAGATGGTAAGTGGCCTGTATTTGTATAGCGCTTTACTAGTCCCTAAGGACCCCAAAGAGCTTTACACATCCAGTCATCCACACATTCACACACAGGTGACAGTAAGCTACATTGTAGCCACAGCCACCCTGGGGCGCACTGACAGAGGCGAGGCTGCCGGACACTGGCGCCACCAGGCCCTCTGACCACCACCAGTAGGCAACGGGTGAAGGACACAACGACCGAGACTGTTGGAGCCGGGGCTCGAACTGGCAACCTTCCGATTATAAGGCGAACTCCCAACTCTTGAGCCACGATCGATAGGTGGTGCAGCTAATGACTGAACTGAGGAGTGAACTAATGGGTGGACAGTAGACTGTGCAGGAGAGAGAACTACAGTCTGGGAAGTAACTGACACAAAGTTACCAGGGTAAACGGAGTCACTAGAAATTAATTTGGGCTTAGAAGGGGCAAAACAAATAGTCCTTAATAGTGCGTGCATTAGAATGCAAAGCAGTCTCAGAAGAAACAGTCTTTACACCACTTGGCTCTGGAGCGACAAAAGTTGCACAGTCTTTAGAGCCCAGAGAGGTGTAATTATTCTCAAAATGAACACTCATTTTATTATCATGAACCAGAGGAACACAAGCTCTGGGGTTCATAAAGCTGGCGTTAGCAGCCTTGGGGAAAACAGTCTGTTTATCCCTTGACACAAAAGGCGGCAGAATGGAGTCTTTGTCACTCACCCCCGCTGGACGTTCCTGAGGGAAGTTAGACAAACCAGTTATCACAAAAATTGCATTGCAGGAGTAGATGCACGGTTGCATTATCTTAGAGGGTGCAGAGAGCAACCTTTAACAAGTGTCTGACATTGTCATAAATATAGACAGAGAAGCAGAACTAGGTAGAAAGCTTGCTGTGTTTTAAAATAGTTAATTTGTAGATTGCCCACACACATAGGAAATGAAGGCTTAAATTAAGGAAGAGACAGAGTTAGGGTGCATGATCATAAAAGGAGCTGTTTTGATCAAAACTGTGCATGAGGGGCGCAGGGGACACAGAGGGCTGAAGAACAGGAAAGTCAGATGCTGAAAACAAAAGTTATAAATGTAACAGACTGAGGGAGCGCCCCTCAGATCTGCAGGAGGCTGTACATATCTCCCTTCTGGAAGGTTTTGTTGAATAAAGCATACATTTTGAATACACTGAGTTTGCGTCTTCTTTATCCAGCCTGAGAGCAAAAGAATTGGGTCTCAGCATCCGCTGACCCCGTAAGAGTCTAGTACAATTCAGAATCAGAATGTCTTTATTGTCATTGTCACAGGTACAGTGAAATTAAAAATGGTCCCCGATCAGTGCATCATCCCTAACAATATCAAAATATCAATAAAACAATAACATTCAATAAAATTGATAAATAACAATAAAAGTGATAATAGGAATAGTATTAGCAAACATTCACATACATTCCCACAAGAGTGGCGTAATGGACATCTTTTTTTGCAGTATTCAGACGTGTTATTGCAGTTGGATAAAACTGTGTTTGAGTCTATTAGTCCTTACACCGATTGCTCTGTGTAAGGGGATCTGAAAAGAGCGGGGAATTTTAGGGGTTATTTTGCTGGCAAGGTCAAACTGGCTAAAAATGTCCCTTCTGAGATCATCACAAATGTTTCCAGGAAATAGATGACCATAAAAGGTCTTGTAGCAGAAGCAACAACTGTCAAGCAACAACTGCAGAAGTAACAACGGCACAGTTCAAACAGGGAGTCCCCAGGATGTGAGGTATCTTTTATAATGGTTTGAGCTTTTTTAAGACAGCGGGTATTGTTTAGATCTTCCAGTGTGGGGAGAGGGCAGCCAGTGTTAATGACCCCTTGGAGTGCTTTCCTCTGAGCCACTGTGCAGCTAGTGTACCAGATGCATATTGCAAATGTACTGTTTATAAGATTGAGGAAACCTGCAGTCAGCTGAGACTGAAGAAGTCACTTGGAGGAGTGACGAAACGTTTCTCCCACAAAATGCTACGTCCAGATGAACAGAATCAACTTTTGGAGATACCAGAGTTACATCTTTATAAAAGCATTGCTGCTTATCATTAGACATATCATAAAGAGACATTATAAACATTATAAACAAACAAAGTCAAAGATTTCATAAAAATCAGAGAAAAGCTGTTAAAATAATCAGCAGAACATCAACACAACATTCATCAAATTCTAATTCAAATCTAAAGAAGTGTTCCTTACAGTGTCATTACAATCTGGCATTTATGTAGTTAACATCTGTATCTGCCCAATGGTCACATGACAAAGGGAAATTTTATATATGGGGAATGTGGAGTCTGTGTTTGCACAACACAGAACACTTTCTTGTTAAGCGTCAAACTTGAAGAGGGAACATGCAGCGACTCTTTATACTCACGCTCAGCCTGATACCATGGATCCCAGGTATTCACTGTGACTGTGTGCATTTGATTAGAGAAGTCAGACAAAAAAGATTTTCAAGCTGTTTTCAGATTAGGTAGAGGATCATCAGGGGGTCCTTTGTCCCTCTTTGGGGGGTTACTCCCACTGGGTTTAAATCTGGGACTCTCCACTATTTGACCCTTAGAACTGAAAAAGCTTCTCGGATGAGAGGTGAAACATCTTCAGGCAACTTAAATAAGTCCAGACGCTTTTCTTTCCAAGCTCCTTAGACTAAAGCAGGAAACTGTGCTTTGTAACAAAGGAAACTGAAGCGGATTAATATGGTGCAAGTGTTGCCAAAGGCCACACCTTTTATTTATAGATAACAGGTGTCCGATGTGAGCAACTGCTCTGTTAAAGTTGTGTCATGACTAAACGTTTCATTTCAAATTGGTGTTTAACATTTAATGATTTCCACTTCTTGTCAGCTGTTCTCTGCTGGGTGACCACTCAAAAGGAGTTTATTGGCCCGGAGGGTGGATCCCTCACTGTCCAATGTCGATATGGTTCTCACTATGCTGACCATGTCAAATACTGGTGTCATGGGGGGACGAGAATTTTCTGCGAGATCCTGGCCCGAACTGACGAGACCTCCTCGGCCAATCCAAGTGAAGACAAAGTGAGCATTTTTGACGACCCGGCCCGGTTGATGTTCACAGTGACCATAAACGACCTGAAAGAGACGGACTCTGGGTGGTACTCGTGTGGTGTGGAATTAGCATCAAGCGCTGATGACGTGGCTTACACTGAAGTGAAAGTGTTTCATGGTGAGTAATGGAGAAATTTTGAGATGATAAACATTTATTAGCCCACAGTTTTAAAGAAGTTTGTTGCATTTTCATGATCTCTGCAGGTGTGTCAGTTGTGAACAGCATGGTGAGTGGGGAAGAAGGAAGTAGTCTCACGGTTCAATGCCTTTACACTCAGAGATTCAGGTATTTGGTTTTCCTTTGGAGGATTTTATCCACATTTTATCCTTTAAAACCCTTAGAACTGTCCTTAAAGAAGCACTGATCACACTTCAGTAAATGTGGGAATTTGTCCATAAACTTTCATTGGTATCAAACGCTGGTGGACAGTGAGCATTCACTGACTCTCCTGTGACTGCCTGTCAACAGACTAAGTGAGAAGAAGTGGTGTCGGAGCGGAGACCCGAGCTCCTGTCTGTCGACAGGTTCTGAAAGGAGTTACGAAGATACTTCAGTGACCATCAGCGATGACAGAACTGAGGCTTTCACTGTAACCTTAAAGAAGCTGCAGATGAGAGATGCTGACTGGTATTTATGTTCTGCAGGGCAGCAGCAAGTAGCCGTACAGGTTCAGGTCAGACCACACGGCTCTACTAGTAAGTTGATAAAGAGCCTTTTATATTTTAGACATAAAAAACATAACAAATTACACTTTTGAGCTTTGCTGTCTAACTGACTCGAAACTGTGATAATTAAACTTCATTATGGATTTTCTGTGTGCTGATATCATCAAGGACGATTTTTTTTTCATCACAGGGAGTCTAGAGTTAGTCAACATCCTTATGTTGAATAACTCTCGACTTCCCTCTCTAGAAATGCACCCCGTATATTTTTTATTACTATTCAGCCAACATTTAAAAGATTTATGATGCAAAAATCACATGTAACACAGTTGGCTGTAAAAGAAATAAAAAGAGCAACACAGCTGACGGCATGCATTAAGAGGAAAAGAGAAGCCTGTATTCAGATAAAAACATTGCTATTTTCTCTCTCTGTTTCTATAAATATTAAGTGCTTCTCTCAAAATCAGTATGTGGTGCATTAATTAGACTAAGTCTAAATCATGATAGAATGTGTTATCAAGGAAAACTGGGTGACAGGTGAAACAATTGACAATTCTTTAGTTTTAGGCCCTCGCTAACATGTCACCTCTAAATGCAGCCTAGTGTTAATTTGAATAGCAAAACTCGACATTTAGCTAAATGGCCAGGAAAAAATAAATGATGGAAACGGTTGATTTTTAAAAAATTAATTAAAAACAACTATGATATTTATCATTGCCTGAAATGAATGTTTGGCTGATAAAGCTCGTTGACATGAAATTGACCTGTAACTGTAGAACGAACCAAAAATTGCTAAAATGCTAAACAGACATAGTCTGAGATTGTGTCATTATTGTGTATCATCGGTTGCAAATGATTTTAACAAACATAATGCCATTTTGTGTTATAGACAACATTATTTTAAGTGAAAGAAAACAAACTAAGACCCTTCCCATGTTTCACAGTCCTTACATGCTAATACAGGTTAGAGTAATAGCAACATTTCCAAGACAAATAAATGATTGCAGCTTATCATTTGCATAACCTATTAGCATTTTAAATCATGCATTGTAGTTTTTTTGTGATTGCTTGGCATTTTCTCCATGTTACCTTGTAGCTGCTGAAATGGGAAGAAGCAGCTTTAAAGATCAATATGTGTTTGTGACAGATGGCAGAGGCTCTCCAGTCTCTACTTGTTCAGGGTATCGATTATTAAAAGTCACCTATGAATAATATTGATGTTAGGATGCTGGAAACTCTCTTTACCTATCACAGCATATTTACAGAGTTGTTACAGTATTTTTTTTTTAGCGCTACAATATCTTTACCTTCAAAAACAGAGCCTGTGACATCCCCACCTACTCCAAGTCAGCCCTGGAACCGTTACCGGTAAAAGTCAGCACTTCTTTATTTTCACTTTAATGGATGTCGAAGGTGGATTGTCTGCTCAGTCTGCTTTGTGCCTGCTTCCTAGTTACATGTTGGAGTCTATAGTGGGGTGTTCGTCTCTCCTGCTTCTAGTGGGCTTGGCTGTATTGGCAAGAAAGATACTGCGCAGTAAGGCAACTAATATTCCTTTGAATTTTAAATTGTTATTAAGTGTGTGTGTGTGTGTGTGTGTGTGTGTGTGTGTGTGTGTGTGTGTGTGTGTGTGTGTGTATGCGTGTGTGTGTGTGTGTGTGTGTGTGTGTGTGTGTGTGTGTGTGTGTGCATGCATCAGCCACAAATTCTATATATAAATAAAGATTTATACGATATAACAAAATGCATTAAATATATCTGACTACTAATTCGCATTTATATTTTGGGCATTCTTTCTAGAGAAGGCTTCTTCACGCTTTAAGCAGACGGAAGAGATATTCCCTGTAAGCCCCCATTATCATGGCCATCTCTGATCTATTACACTCCTTAAGAAACACAATTATCAGGGATATTTTTTAATGATTAGATCACTCATTCTCCTTTCTGTCAATTACAGGATAATCCAAAGGGCATGAGAGACCTGCAACGAAGCAAGTAACACATTAAGTGTTTGACAACAAGGGTACAATGAACCTACTTGCTTACTAAGATCATTTTGTGAATTGTTAATTGTTACTCTTTGTAAATTAATGTAATTTTTCTATTAATTTGCCACATAGAACATATGGTCTTTGGTCCAGTTTTTTTACCAAACCAAACCACGTCTGAACAAAGCTATATGTTCTGCTTCCTGCAATATAAATTTGGCACATTATAGACTTGGCTTATATAGACTCAGTATTTTAGACTCAATAAAATAAATCAAAATACACGTGTATAATTATATGGGACTTTTTATTTATGTACCAGACTCTATATATTTTTGCAACCTGTGACCTTTTTGCTCATTATAGGGGTCTTATGACAAAGTAGCATTTAGGTGGAAATCTATGCGTAAAACTTTCCTTTTTAGTTACACTTCAATAGACCTAGAGTGTTTGGGGCTTCCCATGATGTACTGATGGTTTCTTCTTCACTACACTTTTTTCACTCTCTCTGTGCTTACATGCCACTTTGCATTTAATCATCATTATTAATCTCTGGCTCTCCTTCACTGTGTATTTAATTTGTCCTGTCTTGCTCAACAAAGCGGTCAGTGCAGATGTCTTCCCCTCCCTGAGCCTGATTCTGACAGGTTTCTACCTGTTAAAAGGAAAAGGGAGTTTTTCCTTCCCACTGTTGCAAAGTTCTTGTTCAGGGTTAGCTCATTGTAGTTATATATAACACCTCGAGGCGAGTGTTGTGATTTGGAGCTAGATAACTAAAATTAAACTGAATTGAATCTGCCAACCAAAGTTGCAGCTGAAGAGAAGGAACACTCACTTGGGGTTTAAGTGTTTGTGTTTCACAGATGGTGTATATGGACACTGTAGTTTAAGTTGGGCTCTGCTTTAGTTTCTACTACTGCTGAGAGACATAATGCAACTGAGTAGGGAGTTTTGGTACTGTATTTGCTCAAAAGGGCCAAAAGTGCAAAAATGATGTCAAGTACTGTCAAGAGCATGACAGCGCTGCAGGTGGTGATATAATCTTGTCTGTATTAAAAGGCGGGCCAATCAGAATCCTAGGAGGAACTATCACCAACACTGTGCACATTCTGACATCGAAGAAGGTAATAGAGACCCACGCCTTTGATGTCTGGAAGCCGTTTTCCTTGTCCACATGTGAACACATAAAGTAACTTTCTAAAACCTTCACCCTGTAAGCAGTTTTCCAAAGTGCTGTTTTCAGTTATCTAAAAAGCTGTTTACATGTGGATGAAACACACAAAAAAGCTACATTTTCTTATGTAAGTGTAGACAGACCCACACAGAGCTCTCTTTAATTGTCTTTAATGCATCCACGAGTGCAGCAGTTCCAAGAGGAAGCAACTGTTACATGTCAATGAAACTACTACCAATTAAGAACAAAACTGACTAGTTCAACATTGTAAGACTTTTTTTTTGTTATCATAAGGCAACATAATTATTGCAGTCAATTAAAATAACATGTTAACACTGATGGTTCCCAAGAAATCATAAAGCCTGCATATATAATGTACATATGAAGTGGTAATGTTTTCAGCTCCAAACTGCTGCTTGTTGCTACAAAGACCAAACAGAAAGAATATCCAATGTAAACAGTAAATCTTGTCTGCCCAAAAAGCTCATGAGACCCAGAGGGGGAAAATGATTTCAGTTTTTGCTACTATTAGTGGAACCAGACTGCACTGTTTCATATGTAATATCGTCATAATAATATGGCTAATTAACACATTTAGACATGGATATAGTCTGACTGAAAATTTGTGAAGGAAAATGTACATGACGTTAGCGTAGTTGTGAAAATAGGATGTCGGCGAATTAACTCTGAAAGGAACAGCTCTGCATTTTATGCTTGAAGTGTCTGTTCTCATACTGAACCACAAACCGGGCTTTAGAATTGTAAATTGAACAAGCTAATGAGCCCATGATTCAACTAGACCTTGAAAATATTATATTAATATTTAGCTCACCTTCATTTGAGGGGTAAAAAATATCAAAATTCAAAGAGTCAAGATTCATTCACTGTGCCATACCAGCACCTATGTTCAGGCATGGCAGGTGATACTTTTGTTTATGAACTGCAGCCTTTTAACAGGAAGAAACATGCTGTGGAAGATAGTCAGAGATTAATAACAAGTATGATTCAATGCAGAGATGTCTATAGTAAGTGACCGATGGTGATGTGTCCTGTGTGTCGAAGCTTTGAAGCGTGAGTCGAGTAATCTCGGGGGAGTTTTTGTGAGGCTTGCTTTGATTACATATACAGTGATGTTCGAGGCCTCGTGGGCAGTCCGTACCATGTGACTGATTTAGGAACTGGCTCGCTGGTTTGCGCCAGATTAGACATAAAATGGGCAGCAAAAAACAGCTGATTCCCCATCACTTTGTGTTGTGGAATTGGATTACGTACGTGCTACATAGATACTTGAGCAATTCTACTTGATGGAACGAGCAAGGAAGAGAAGATTTTCTCCTGTCTGGCAACATTTTCATCTCATCTCTCCTAATAAAGTATGCGCACAGTAATAAATATCACGAATGATAAGTACCATAATATAAATGAACAACACCACAGATTCCTATAATCTGATTTCTGTCTTTTAGTTTATTAAAGAGTGAAGCGTCACACACTAGTTTGTGTCATGATTACACAGTTACACAATCATACCAAAACTCTGTCCTGATAGTTTCCACTTTCTCTTTCGTATCAGACATACTGAGACAATATTCATGATAAATAACCATGAAAACAATTTATTTGTTCAGTTTAGAGGTTTACACATCACATCATTATAATCACAGAGCCTGTTTCACTTGAATCGTCCACTTGATGGCGCAGTAGAGCAAATGAATCATCACAGTGCTTCAAACCATGAGTCGACCAGTTGGATGGAAAGCTTCAGTTCACCACAAGGCTTCATCTCACCATCACTAGGTACAGCCTATGCTCAGTGATGTATGCAGCGCTTTAAAGGGCAGCGATGCCAAGCTTTTAAATCACCTTGTGTTGAACTCGGAGCTGAAGCTGGAGTGATAGCGTGTTCATTTGTTTATTTTCTTTCTTCAAACTGCAGATCTGACTGAGTCATTTGAACCATTTATGAAGAATCTTGATAGGCAAAAAGCGATCAAAGCAGAGGTATGAGGTCATAGATTGTGGTGCAGAGCTGCGTTCAGCCATGCAAACACATGCAAAGTTTTATGCCTGATGCAAACAGTTTGCTGACATCTGGGTACTCTTTCCTTTTGTATAAATGCATATTAAAATAAATAAATAAATTAGACAATATTCAAAAAACTTGATGGAGAACAGGCACAGTATTTCACTCCCTGCATGGACGCTTTGCTAAACCTTTAAAAAGCTATAATTGAGCAATGTTTTCATAGCTATGGTTTTGCTTAAAATGTTCGTATTGAAATGGACTCATTAGTTGTTGTTCAGCAATAATGAGCAATGGATTTGTTTTGTGTACCAAAGCAGTTTTGCTATTGTAACTGCAAACTGGACTGCTGAGCCAGTAGATTAAAAATTTGTCAGTTTCGGATTTGAATCCCAAATTTGAAGCCAACACCTGAAAAAAGTCTTCCACACATTTATTATCGCAGCAAGCTGACACTGTGTGTGTTTAAAGCTACAAAGCAGAGATGTCGACCCCACAAGATGCAGTCAGCAGCCTTAGCTCTGTTAGACCAGTAGGTGTGCAGGAGCCCTGTTTTATATGATAGATTTACATGTGTTGTGTTTGAACCTCTGGTTATTTACTTGTTTTGTTTGTTGTTGCATTCTCAATCATAATAATTCTCTGTAATAATAAATATTTTCTGTGACCTTTTGAATGAAAGGAGGAAAGCACAATAAATGTGACCTTTGAGAGGAAATCTATCTGTATTTGACATTTATAAGTGTGCTTTCTTACTTAAAGTGTAACGAGCTTTATATTCAATATTTTATTCTTATTTTTGTATCTTTAAGGTCTTGAGCATCAAGTGGTGTTACTTCTCTCCCACTTAATTTTCACATGTCATATGAAGTGATAAACCTTCCACTGAAATGCTTTGCCTAACAAAAGAGAGAGCGAGATAAAAAGGAGCCGTGACTCCCTCAAGGCTTTGCAAATTATGATATTAAAATTTTTTTATCAACTTCAAACATATTCCATAACAGGACAGACACCAGGAGGACCAAACATCTAGTCCAACTCTTATACATTTATGGTAATGCGGATGACTTCTGGAAAAAGAGCATTTTTAATGGTTTTAATATGGGTGTAGTATGACTGCTGTAGGCTACACAACTCATGATATGTAGTCAGGAAATGTTTTCTGTCAGCAGTTGTTGATGTGAGCACGCCTGCAGGCACGTAAATGACAGCAGCACAAGGTTCTGCGTGTGCTTTGCATGCAGGTAAATAGTCACATTGAGACAGAAGGCATCAATTATGTCTTTTTTCTTGTTGAATGTGAAACCGTATATACATGGGTGTAATTTGAGTCTAGTGTGGACACAACTTTTTTCTGATTTCGGATGCACAGTTAATGCTGATCCCCACCAAACTTTTCAAATCTACTCAGTTCAATTGCATTAAGTTTTGTTTATATCGCTCCAAATCACAACAACAGTCACCTCAAGGTGCTTATTATTATATTGTACATTGTACTGTAAGGTAAAGGCCCTACAATAGTACAGAGAAAAACCAGACAATCAGACAACCCCGCCTTTGAGCACTTGGCAACAGTGGGAAGGAAAAACTTGTAACAGGAAGAAACTTCCTGCAGAACCAGACTGCATTCCCTGTTTCTCTCAAATGTGCTGCAATCTCAGCCTAGATTTATTTATAATTAGCAATTATAAACCTATTCCTGTGTGGAAAATCTCATTAAATACAGTGGAATATTTGAAATTTTTTTTACAAACAACTAAATAAGCAATTTTCAACTTATTGACTTTATAAGTGCCAGTTAGGGTTCAGATTGAATCATAGCGCAGAAACAGGTCAGTGACCTAAAGATCAACGGTGACAGAAAGTCTCATTCTTAGGTGATCTCATTGCTGCTTTTGACACCGTGCATCGTGACATTTTAATTCAAAAGCTTCATGACTCAGTTGGTTTAACAGGTCAGGTTCTTGACTAGCTCTCATCGTATCTAAAGAGCAAAGGTTTTTATGTTGCAATTAGCAGTTTTAGATCTGCAAAAATAAAAAATCAATCAGGAGTTCCTCAAGGGTCAGTCCTTGGTCCATTACTCTTTAACTTTTACATGGTCCCACTTGGCACTGTCATAACGAATCAAAACATATCGTAGCGTTCTAATGCAGATGACACACAGCTGTACTTATCACTTTTCCTTCAGCTTATTGGAAATTCAGCAGCCAGACACCTTAGAGTTATGCAGAAATTTGACCGTATTAGCCAAGGATTAAAATCACTTCACAGTACATTATACCTTTAAAATTCTTCTACTAGTTAACAATGCTGTCAATACTTTGCAGCTGTACCCTGTACTTTTAAAATATTTCATATGGGATATGTACTCATCACTTCTTATCATCTGCATGAAACAATTTAAAATAGTAAAGCGCAATATGTAGGATACATATAGAGTTAAAATTGAAATGGAGAAGAAGAAGAAACTTTATGAAACTGTACCACTCAGTAAATTTGTTCTAAAGTCGGAGCTCAACACCTCCATTGTTTTGAAAAGACTCCATCACACGCCAGTCACATGATCACTAATCTGAAAATGAGCTCAAACCAACCAGTTTGGCTCCAGTTTTTATCTAAGAGCCCCAGTGGGTGTGAAACAGCTACTGTAACTCCATTCAGAGATGATATCAGCCAGCCTTGCCTGTACCCATCTGTTCTTCCTCGTGGCTTTTATTCAAGTTTGATTATGAAAGCTGAACATGTCCTTTTAACCAGTGCAAAGCTCTGCAGCATTCCTCAGAGTATTCTGCTGTCTAAGGCCTTCGTGAGGAGAAAACATTGAACCATTGGACTTAAACACCACACCCATGAGGTAAACACACTCCTTGCTAGTATGAAACCTATTATTACACACTCCTGTGCACACAAAGTATGTGCTAAATGTGCACATTCATGTGGTATGTAACTAATGCTGGGCTGTGCTGAGAATGCTGCCGTTTTAAGATTAGGAAGTAAAGAGAAACCGGAGCAGGGCTCAGGAGTGGGAGGGATGAATAACAGTTGTGACGTTACATTTTCCTGTTTAACAGCTAGTCCTGTTATCTATTCATGCCAATTTATGCAGCAGGAGTCACCTGATCTGCTGTCAGTAAGAACACAGGAGTGGTTGGATAACTTCCATTACAGAAGAAAAGCTGTAAGTATGAGCAGAAAGTTTTTTATTTAATTCTTAAACTGTGAAACAGATCAGGTCAAGCAGCATCAATTAATTCAAAAGAGGAACAGCACATGTGCACCCCTTATTGGACAGTTGTTTAGATAGCCGGCCTGCTGCACAAAGCTAAATCCTGAGTATTCAAAGAGTACAGTCATAACACATGTAAAATGTTGCTAGTTGTTTGCATTTGAAATGTAACAAGCTTCACTTGTGTGCTTAAGACTATCCTCTAAAAAAGAAACAGCCACCTGTTTGTGCACTTGTTAACTGAATGCATTTAATTGGTGCCTTTACATGAGCTGCTTCCTCTTTAGTTTTGTAGCTTTCAGCGTAGTTAAAATCCACTCACTGCCCGATCAGCTTGTTCCAAGTATGGAATAAATCTTTATGATGACTGAAGTTTGTAATGATTGACTCAGTTAGATCTGTATATGGCCTAAAAGCCTTCACTGTGTGTGCGCTGCAATGTGTTCTTAAGGGAGTTTGGAGTAAAATGCCTGTTCTTGGCTGGGGAGATTCATATAAATCCCTTTGTGTAGTGACTGCATTGCAGTTGTCAAACTTAGCTCACTATAAAGATTTTAAAAAGGTGTAAAAAGTTGGCTGTGTCTCGCTGTGGCTTCACGTTACTTGGATAAGAAACCACCACTGCTGTTTTTACACCTTGGTTTATGGAGTAGATTAAACAAATAATATGAAAAGTTTACATTAGTGAGCTGGCTGGCTGATTCTGGTACTTCTGGAGAGAAGCAGTAATTATGCAAAGCTAAGGGCAATAAACTTTCATTTGTTAACCACAAATTTGGCTAAACTGATTCTGTAACAAAGGGCGTAAAGTTCAGTTTTTACTAATCGTAGTTATTTGGTAATAACTGCCGGGTTGGGTTTTCTTCAGGAGCTGCTTTCCTCATATTCTTCTGTGGTAGGAGTTCTTCCAACACCACTATGTTTGTGAGCATTTAACCCTTTAACATCTAAGTCAGCGGTCCCCAACCCCCGGGCCTCGGACCGGTACCGGTCCGTGAGTCGTTTGGTACCGGCCCCGAGAGATTTGAGGCTCAGGTGTGAAATGTATGGTTTTCAGCGTTATTTTGTTATTGTTTTTATCGTTAACTCGGTTTTCCTGGGTCTTTTCACGTGTGTTACGAAAAAATCTTCTTTTTTTCGGTACCGGTACTAGTTTTATTTTGTTGTATTTATCCGCGACACCTTAAAGGCCGGTCCGTGAAAATATTGTCGGGCATAAACCGGTCCGTGGCGCAAAAAAGGTTGGAGACCGCTGATCTAAGTCATTATGATACTCCCAACCCTTAAACCCGTCTACTAGCCTACGTCAGGACCCCAACCCTAATTGTTTAACACACTAGAAGAACTTGAGTGCAACAATACCTATAACTCAAGGCCCAGTAGTGACATATGATGGCCTGTGCATTGCTTTTATTCCCCTCTTTGCCAAATCAATATCAGATCAGATTGGGGAAGCCCAAAAAAACACACAGCCCTTGCCCCTCACCACCTGCTATTAACGTCTAACCCCAACTCTGAACTGGGACAATCAGAAAATGGACTTTTTATTAAATTGTTCTCTTCAGTTTTGTCCATTAGGCAACAAATGTGAACCAAGAGAGGGAACAAAGGGTGAAATTAGGGTCAACAAGGGTTAGAAATAATTCAATTCAATTCCATTTTATTTATATAGCGCCAAATCACAACAAAAGTCGCCTCAAATAGGGACTCACACCTCAGAAGGTTAAGACAGAAACATAAACTGTATATAAATGATGGACATGATCTTTCTGATCTAAAAATCAAAGCCAATTTCTACTAGAAAAGTCACCCTTGGTTTCTCAGACTGTCATCACACTTCTCACATTCACTATGGAAACACCAAGATGATGATAGAGGCAAAAAAGCACTAAGAGTAAAGCTTCAAGGCGGGACCAACCAATGAGATGGTGACAAGTTGGCAACGTTCATGAAGAAACTGAAACAACGTGGACTAAAAACCCAAAACAAACAAACCAAAAAAACCCTGAACACTTGTCAGAGCTGACTTGTCGGAGTTACTGCTCATAAATGACAGCAGTTAACTTGTGTAACTTAATACCATATTTCAGTTGATACATTTTATCTTAAATAAATAATTAATTAAAAACGTATTAATTTTAACCATTAATATCAAATGTACCTATTTCATTGCAGAATTTCCAAATATCTGGATTCACCTTAAATGACTTTGCATAATATTTTTACAGTCTTGCCTTTAAAATAAATGGTAAATGGCCTGTATTTGTATAGCGCTTTACTAGTCCCTAAGGACCCCAAAGTGCACACATTCACACACTGATGATGGCAAGCTACATTGTAGCCACAGCCACCCAGGGGCGCACTGACAGAGGTGAGGCTGCCGGACACTGGCGCCACCGGGCCCTCTAACCACCACCAGTAGGCAACGGGTGAAGTGTCTTGCCCAAGGACACAATGACCGAGACTGTCCAAGCCAGGGCTTGAACCAGCAACCTTCCGATTACAAGACGAACTCCCAACTCTTGAGCCACAATTGCCCCAAATAAAATCAAAACAAATTGCAAAAGTCTTTAATATTTCTTGGGTTAAATTGCTGCTTTCATGCTTTGTGAAACTAGTCTCACACTTATGAGTTCAGAAGTGCTTTTTGTAGCAAGTCACTATAATTATACCTCTGGTCTCTAAGTAAGATATTTTGATTGGTGGAAGAGTAGACTATTATTATATCACAGTAATAACATGTGGAAAGAATGGGTGTGTTAGTTTGGGAAACAATGACTCATTCATTAAGCACACTGAAGAGTGCAGGGTGTATGCAGCCTGAATTTCAAGAAGTGCATGCTTGAACATATTTACACAATTACACAATTACACACGCACACACGCACACAAGCAGAAGTCACAAGAGTGCTAAACGTTTGTTAATAAAGTCCTTTTGTTGCCTCAAGGTTGCTAAAATAATTTTTTTCTGGTAGTGTTTTCGGATATGAACAATACGTTTTATCGAGCTCTCCTCTCATCACGACATTCAGACATTTGCATTTACTCCCTCTGCCTGCAGCTTATCATTTGACTTCCTCATTTACAGTTCTGCAGGTCATGGCCTCCAACATGCTACCAGAAAAACAGTTCTACTGTCCCGTCTGTGAGCAGGTGTTCACAGACCCGGTGACGACTCCCTGCGGACACAACTTCTGCCAAGCCTGCATTCAGAGCAAGTGGGAAGGCACTGACGTCTGCCAGTGCCCCGCGTGTGACAGGTCGTTCCCTTCAAGGCCTGAAATAAGCATAAATATAGCTTTCAAAGAGCTCGCAGACACATTCAAACAGATGATAGTCTGCTCATCGGCCGCGCCGCTGTCTTCAGCCCAGCCTGGTGAGGTGGTGTGTGATGTCTGTGCCGCCACGTCCCTGCAGGTGAAAGCACTGAAATCCTGCCTGGTGTGCCTGACATCGTACTGTGAATCCCACCTGGAGCCTCACAAGAGGGTGGTCACCCTGAAGCTGCACAAGCTCATGGAGCCGGTGAAGAACCTGCAGGACAGGATGTGTAAGAAGCACGAGCGGCTGCTGGAGATGTTCTGCAGGGATGAGCAGAAGTGTGTGTGCCAGTTCTGCACTGAGACTGAGCACAGAGATCATAAGGTTGTTTCTGTAGAGGACGAGAGCACGGAGAGGAAGGTGTGTGGTGAACTTTCTAAACTGTCAGAACAATTTTTTTATGTATACTTATAAATCTATGGTTCCTCTTACACACACTTAAACACGAATCGAGGAAAAGAATAATGATTCAACTTCCTGTAGTCATGCCAATCAGCAATGCCTTTTCATTTATTTTGTGCCTGATTAGGTCCTTATTAAGAAGAGTGAGGCTGACTTTCAGGAGATGATCCAGGAGCGACTGAAGAAAGGGGAGGAGATCAAAAACTGTTTGAAGCTCAGCACGGTGAGCCACGACGCAAATATTTCTGTCATGTGGTTTGTTGGATTCTCTCTTACTGATTTCTTGTTTTGGTTAAAGTAAAAAAATGTGTTTAGAAAGTCTGACATGAGTTTGGTAAAAGCTTAGAGAGACTTTTACACAAACACCAGTTCTTTAGGAGGCTAGGCGTATAAATAGTTCAGTTAGTTTCATGAAATTAGACCAAGAAGATGTATAATCCATAGACCGTATATAGGACAGATTCACATTCTTAAATGTGGAGCGAGTGAGGAACCTGCTTCATTTTGAACAGCCACCAGGGGCAGCCCTTGCCGTTGCAAGGTGGTGGATTTAAAGTGTGCAAAAATGAAGATGCAAAACCACAGAGAACAACACGGAGAAGAACACAGACAAGCAAATGCATCATGTTGCACAAATGCAAAACTCAAATGAGAGAATAACATATATAGAGGAAACGGGGCACGTGGGAGAAGGGAGAGAGGACAAAAGGTACTCTGTGGAAGAAAACCAGAGAATAATTACACATGACTAAATGCAGAGTGGCGTATAAACACATAGGGAGTGAAAACGGTGAGTGAAGAAGAAACACTTCTTGCATCATGGAAAGTGTGCAGCAGCCTGCACATATTGCAGCATAACTAAGAGAGGATTTAGGTCAGCGGTTTCCAAATCCAAGCCTCAAGGGCCGGTGTCCTGCAGGTTTTAGATGTGTCCTTTATCCAACACAGCTGATTTAAATGGCTAAATTCCTCCTAAACATGTCTTGAAGCTCTCCAGAGGCCTGGTAATGAACTAGTCATTTGATTCAGGTGTGTTGACCCAGGGTGAGATCTAAAACCTGCAGGACACCGGCCCTCGAGGCCTGGAGTTCAGCACCCCTGGTTTAGGGTATGATTTAAGAAAAGCATGAACTAGTTTTTCAGCATCGCTCTGAGACAAGATGTTTGTCATTTTAGAGATATTGTGGAAATGCTACAAAGCAGTCTTACATATGTGTTTAATATGTGCATTGAAGGACATATGCTCAAAAACAACTCCAAGGTTGTGCCATCCAGATTAAGAATCTGGTTAGACAACATGAAAACACAAGATTTTTAGGTCCGAGTTCAATAACCTCAGTTTTATCTCAATTTGGAAGCAACAAATTGGAGGTCAGCCAGGTCTTAATGTCCGTAAAATATTCCTTCAGCTTAACTAATTGTTGGATAGATAAAGCTCAGTAACATCTACACATCTATAGCAGTGAAAATGTATGCAATGCCTTGGAATAATACTGCTTAATCAGAATCAGAACAATTTATTGATCCCCAGGGGAAATTGTTGATTAAATACAGAGTGGTGTATAAACACTTAGGGAGTGAAAAAGGTGAGTGAAGTAGAAACACTCAGTGCATCATGGAAAGTCTGCAGCAGCCTACACATATTGCAGCGTAACTAAGCGTTAGGGTTTAGAGAAGCATGTATAATGTAGACAATAGTCACAGTATGAAACCCTCTGGAACTGTTCTGCCCGTTTCTGTGTTGGTCCTTTATTTGAAGACGTAACGCCAGGATACATAATTAATCATAATAGAGACAACCTTGGCTAAATGGCCCATGACATCAGATTGCATTTAGGTCTATGCAAATATAGCCTTCAGCTTACCCCCCTTTCTCTGTGACCTCAGTAGGCACGTTCTGGATGAGACTATGGGCTTAGTCTCTAGGTTCAGGTCCTATTGAAGAACACATGAACAAAATTATGGTTATTCAGAAGGGTAAGGACAACAAATTATCTAGGATATCTGAAGACTTATGATTGACTAGTTTTTTCCCCACATCTTTTATACTATCTATGGCACAGACACGTAATGGGATTGATTTACTGACTTAAGTCCATGTGGTTTCTTGAGACATTCCTGTGTAGTCTTTGGAGTGTGATGGGCTACATAGTGCAGCAGGACAGACCAGAGCTGTCCCAGAGAGCAGTTTTTAGAGGGGCTGCTTGTATTAAAGGAACATGCATATGAAAATTCAAGGACCCAAAGGTCGTTGTAATACAACAAGACAGTCAGTGGTTTCAATGTCATGGTGGAGCTGTCCAGGAAAAGCAGGGAAGGATTTCAGAAACAGACCATCGAAAAGACCAAGATGATCACACAGCAGCAAACGTAACACATAACTTAATCTTTTCTTTTTCATTCAGGTAAGTGGAGAGATGGAGGTGAAGGAGAGCGATCGTCTCTTTACGTCTCTGATTCATACCATCAAGGAGAGACAGACCGAAGTGAATGCAGAGATAAAGGAGAAGCAGAAGGCAGTGGAGAGGAGGGCGGAGGAGCTCATCAGTGAGCTGCAGCAGGAAATCACTGAGCTGCAGAGGAGAAACACGGAGATGGAGGAGCTGAAGAACACTGAGGATCACCTGCACCTCCTGCAGGTTAACATTAAACTAGGACTTTGAGTTAGACTGATGACGGTTGAAACTTTTTTGGCTTTGGCATCACTTAATTACATTAAAAAAAAAATCTCATCTTTATATGTAGGAAATATTGAATGTGTGTTAAGGGCATTCATTTAGTTTTTGTCATTTTGTTATCTAAAAATACCACATTTTAAATGCCAGCATTAAACTTTCTATGCTCTATTTCTCTCTTATAAAGCATTTGCCCTCTATTACATCACCTCCACCCACAAAAGAGTGGATGGAGATCAACATACCACCTGAGCTCTGTGTGGGGACTGTGCGGAGAGCGTTGTCTAAAGTTGAACGGACCCTCATGAATGAAATGGAAAACTTGAAGAAAAAAGGTGACACAAGCTTAGCAGGAAAAACAGCCTTTTATTTTTGAGATGGAGCTCTTCTTAAAAATGTCAGAACTCATCATCTTACTTTTCTTATGACAGAGATGAAGAGGATGCAGAAATATGCAGGTATGCACACATTTCAATGCATAAATGAATAACACTGCATTGCTTTCTGTCTTATTCTGTCATATTTACGCAAATGCATGTTTTGCGTGCTTATGTATAGGAATGCTTGTAAAGATACTTTTAGTCATATGCTTAGAGACGCTTTCTTAACTTTCTTAACTTTTGTATCTATTCTTCTATTCTATTCAAATTATGGGTGCAGGATGACTGGTGCATTTCTCAGCTGATTTTGGCGAACAAACCTTAATTATATGCAAGCCAATCATGTCTGATTTGCATACCAACCATTAGAAGTTGTATAAGCTAAAGTTATTTTCATTTTACCTTGTAGTTGACGTGGTTTTAGATCCGGACACTGCCCATCCAAACATCGTCTTAACAGCTGACGGGAAGCAAGCGGGTCGTGGTGAGCTTCTTCACGTTGTTCCAGACAACCCCCAACGCTTCGACCCTGTCATCTGTGTTTTGGCCAAGCAAGGCTACATCTCGGGGAGGTTCTACTTCCAGGTGAACTACTTAATTATAAAATCCTAGTAATCCTAGAAATGCAAAACACGTTTTTGATCTCTCTCATTCTCATATTTGGTTTTTAATCAGGTTTCAGTCGGTCAAAAGACCTTCTGGGATCTGGGCGTGGTCAAAGGGTCTGTCAACAGGAAGGGCATGATCACCTCCAAGCCAGAGAACGGCTACTGGACAGTGCGCTTGAGGAACGGCGATGAGTATCGAGCTTTAGACTCCCCTTCGGTCCGTCTTCCTCTCAAGGAGAAACCGGAGATTGTGGGGGTCTTTACGGATTACGACGAGGGAACCGTGTCGTTCTTCGACGTGGAGGCCAGATCTCACATCTACACCTTTAATGGGTGCCTTTTCTCTGAGAAAGTTTACCCCTTCTTCAGCCCGGGCGTTTGCGACGAAGGAAAAAACAAAGGGCCATTGATTATCACAGCTGTCAATCATGAGTCATAGACTGGAAGAGCCTATACCTGCTTTTTAAAGATGCAAGGGATGTTTTATCTTTACTAAACTCGAATATTAATATTAAAGCTTTTTTGGTATTTGGGTTCTATGTAACATGTTTCATGGCTTGAAGTATTGATGTGAATGGTGACAGTGGTGCTTAAATGAAGAGCCTTTCTCTAATATATTTGCTGTTGTTCTAAAAGGTTGTTTTTTTGGACAAAAAAGTTGCACTACCAGCAAGAAATGCTTCTTTTTTGTATATATTGTCTTTTTAACCAATCATCGTCCATGACGTGAAAGAAACCACAATAAAACACAATCTCCTGTTTCAGATGCAATTTTTAATTTCTTCTAGCTATTTGGGATTAATTGGCCTCGACTAAGCTTCATCTTTGCATCTTTGAACAGAAAGTGTTTGGGTTCTTTTTAGTTTGATGAGTGTAGTTTAGAACACAATGTTTTAAGAAACATACAACATTTTAATGCGCAGATTGGAGTATAAGGTGCAGGAATGCCAGATGAGATGACGATGCAGGGACTCGGGAGGTTAAGTAAGAACTATAAGTCATCCTAAATATAAAATGAATGACTATAGAAATCAATTTAAACTTCATCTGACTTACACTCAGAAACATGCAACACTAACCCTGTAAAGTCAAATGTATTAGATTTGGCCCATTTTAAGACATCAGTATGATTTTTGAACCCTAACCCTCTTTATTTAAGTTTTCAAGATAAACAAACTGTAGACAAAAATGCCAAATGTAGTACAAATCAAAACTCCTATATATAATTTGATATTTAATTTATTCATTTTTAAATTTGATGAACACTTCAGCTGCAAAACATTAGAATTTGCTGGCAATTATTTCATGTTTCAGGCTTTACAGGGTTAAAATAAAATAAAGAATTGAGGCAAAAAATGTGAAAAAGCACAAAAACATCTTTAATGTTAAATGAGCGACAAACTTAATGCACTTAAATGCTTGACAAAAATGTCTTATTGTATATCCTGCCCTTTTCATAATGCAGCAGAGATCCAGAGCACTGCTGCCACACCTGAATTTGTATACAAATTGTATTTTAGTTACACAATGTACTTAACGTTATAATGTTTAATGGTGCTCACTAATTCAGTACAGTGATGGAGAGACATACGCCTTTGAGTCTGACCCTACTTCACTTGTTTACTGGTGCTTATTTATTATGGTTGTTGTTAGTTAATTTAAAAAAAAGAGAGAGAAATTGCCAGAATAAGGCTGTGACTATGTTTTGATCAGTTTTTTGTGGTGATTTGTTTTTTAAATAAATATTTGAATCAGTCCCAGCAGGACTACGTGTGTTTCCATGTGCTTTGCATTCACAGAGGCCTTCTGACTAAGGATAAATGCTGCAGGAGGGATTATTCGTCCTCTATGAGAGAGCAAGGACTTCTGAGTTGTGTCCTCCTGCTTCTGATATGAAAAAATGCTTATAGGAAAATCTATGATAAGTTATTGTCTCTGCAGCTTAATCAGCTTTTATGCTTGGCACATGTTGAACAAATGCAAAGCACAATATTCAAACTTTCTTATCTTGTACAGGTGTTACGGCAAAGTTACTGCTTACGAAAGCATTCAGTATTTCGAGTCATCTTTCTTCCTCGACATGAATCCAGTCTTAAGGAAAATATAAAAGATTATCAAGAACACTTAATGAGATAGAGTCTTGTCAGTTTAAGCAGCAAATCTCTCAGTGGAGATGATGAAAACTGTGGAATTAGTTCGTTTATGAATTCTTACTGTTAAATATAATCCTCAGTTGAGTTTATGTTTGAGACGTGTCCGAGTTTGCTGGAGGTCACAGACATGCAAAACTCTTTTTCTTGAACATAAGTAGATTTTTGCATCCACCTGCAAGGACACAAGATCCGGAAATCCAGGCAGACACCTGCTTTGAATTTGCAGATTCAAGAGAAGGCTGCATCCAGCTTTTCTCATCAGAGCTGTCTCCTTCACAGGTAGGAGTTATTGGGGGCTTAGATTATTGTGTATCCTTGGCCTGACATTTGAATGTAATCCATCTTTTTGTGTTTTTATGAGTATACATTAATCTCTCTGAAAGCAGAGACCATGGAGAAGAAGATGTTTTGCATCTTTCTATTCTCTGGTGAGTACATTTTCTCTCTTGCCTTTAAAGTTAATTGATCTACATCAATACTGAAGTGTTGAAGGACGGATGTAGAAGGCATAAAAGCTGTGATACAAATGTTTTTTTTTAATCTTTGGCATTACACACAGGTCTGTGCCATTTCACCTTCTCTTACCAACGTCCTCTGTACCACTTTATCAACAACCCTAAAGACTGGCTCACTGCCCAGCAGTACTGTAGAGACATGTACACTGATTTGGCAACCATAACTGATGAGCAGGACTTGGAGGATTTAGCAGGTCTGGTGGGGTCTGGTGGTCCCTTTGTGTACTTAGGTTTGTACAGAGATTGGGGCTGGTCAGTGTCTGAAAATGATGACTACAAAGAAGGAGAACCTGCATACTGGAACTGGGCAAGTGGTGAGCCCAGTGTTCAGTCCTGTGCAAGCATGTCAGCAACAGGGGGATGGTATGCTACACCGTGCAACTCCATGTTAAGCTTCTTCTGCTACACTGGTAAGATTTTTAACACTTTTCTTTGCTGTTTACCTTTTGTGTGAGCCACAGTCCATACCACAGTTCCCCCCCTGCTTTGAAACTAGAGTCACTCTTTTAAAACTTAAAGTGAGAAAATTATAAAGAACCAAATCAGAAATGATGACACCAAGCAAGCACATTAGAAGCAATTACAAGCAAAATGCTTATGAATTATGGTACAGCAACTTTTTGCACTTTGTTTTATAATATTCTGGAAACCTTTGATCTAACATTGTGCACCCCGGGATCATAATCATTATGTAATTCGAGATATTAAAATTATTCTGCTGACTAACTGAGCATTTTTCCCCAAACATCTGTTTTTTTCTGTAGCACTTGCCACTGCCGTTTCTGAAAGGTTTGTCCTGATCACCAACACCATGGACTGGCTCTCTGCTCAGAGCTACTGCAGGGCTACGTACACAGATCTGGCCCGAGTGCAGAACCAGCAGGAAAATGACCTGCTGCAAGCCTTGGTGACAAACCAGCAGGTGTGGATCGGCTTGACAAGGATGTCCTGGAGGTGGTCTGATGGAAGCGAACCCTCGTTCATACCCTGGGGACTCTCTGTGATAACGTCAGCTCAACTCAGCGATTGTGGTGTGCTTCAGGTCAGCAGCAATCCTCTTGGGATGGTCCAAAGGAGCTATGCTGAAAAACAGCCCTTTATTTGCTACACCGGTAATCATTTCTTTCTTCTGTCATAAACCACAAACCATGATTTGTATGATAGCCTTTTAAAAATTCCCTGAGGTCAAAATCATTATTAGTGATGACTAACCCTGTACTATCAAAATAAGTAATTTTGATCACTTTTTAAATTTGTTTTCCTAAATCGAAGAAAATGTTATCCATTAACGTATATATTGGGTTTATTTATAATCATTATTTATAATCATTTTCAAAGAGTGTGTGTAAACATTGTGGGATCAGCAGTGCAATGTAGTGGCAGAAATTTGGAAGGACCAGTTCCTGTTATTAAAAAATAAAAGGTGTTTGGGAGCTTAATTTTAAATTGACCCCCCAAAAAATTCACTCTTATTGTACACGTAAAAAGATTTCTGGTGATTAGAGCAAGAAAACTAAAGGCAGATATAACTGGAAAGCACTGCTGAGGTTTTACACTTATATTACAGTGTAGTTTATCAAAATGTAGAGAACAAGAAATTACAAAAAGTTTCATTTAAAAATTACTGCATAATTGTATAATTACAACTTTTAGCATTTGAAATGATGATGAACTAAAATTAAAGAGGAATTTATAATCTTACCAGCTCCGCGGAAAAAGACATTGGTGCAAATGGAGCTCAGTGCTGATGTGGACATGACAGACCCGGGTGTGAGGGAGTCTGTCTTGAAATGGGTAAGTTGTGTAGAGTCATAAAATGCCAAGTAAAGTTTTTAGTAATGAGAACAATTGCCAGATGTTTTTGAGGTGGACTGAATATCAACTCTGTAGGTCACTGTAACATCAACATACATTTTAAATGGACACAACTTTATTAGACTCTTTTGTACAAAATTTAAAGGCGACCATCTATTCTCACTGGACAGTTTATCACATACAGTGTAGTAGTACTCAGTTGGACTCATTTTTGCCTTCAAGGAGTTTTTATTTTTCATGGCTTCAATTCAACAAGTTGCTGTAAACATTCCTCAGACATTTGACTCCATATTGTCGTAACAGCATCACACAGTTGCTTCAAATTTGTTGCACATCCATAATGTAAATCTCCTGTTCCACCACATCCAAAAGGTGCCCTAATACATTGAGATCTCGTCACTATAGAGGCCATACAGTGAACTGTGGATACAGTAGATAGGCATGGTCAGGAACAACATTTAGGGATGATGTGGTATTTAAATTATGCTTCCTAGTACTAAGATGCCCAGGGTGTTCCCAGAAAGTGTCAGATTCTGACTTTCTGAATGTCGCATCAGAATCTGAGAAATATCAAACACTTTTCTAATCTTCTTTTGGCCTAATTTGGTGAGCCTGCGTGAACTGTAGCCTCGGATTCTTGTTCTTAGCTAACAGATGGGGCACCCAGTGTTGTCTTCTGCTGCTTTAATCTATTAGAGATGCTCTTCTGCATAACTTGATGTAACAAGGCAGTCTTTTCATTCTTCTCTGACCCCTGACATCAAGGTATTTTCAACCAGAGAACTTCAGCTCACTGGATATTTTCTCGTTTTCAGAGCATTCCCTGTAAAGCTTAGCTATGGATTGTTGGAAAATCCCAGCAGATCAGCAGCTCCTGAAATACTAAGACCAGACTGTCTGTCACCACCAACAATGCCATGCTCAGTGTCACTTAAACCCCCTTTCTTCCTCATTCTCATACTCGGTTTGAACTACATGCCTGAATGCGCTGAGTTCCAGCCATGTAACTGGATTATTAGATTTGCTAATGAGTGTTTAAATTCCGATATAACCATTACATTTTTGTTTCTCTTACACAGGTTAAAAATAACCTGGGCGGTACATCTGATGACCTAAACGTGAGCTGGTGGAAACCTCCAGAAAAGAAATACCTCTTAAAGCATCAGAAATGTCCCCCATAGTTACCACTGTTTGTTTCTGCAAAAAAGAGGCTCAATATCATATATTACTTTTATCATTTGCAAAAGTGAAACCAAACATGATTGATTTGTTCTTTATTTCTTAGGTTATATTTGTATATTTCCTTTTTCTGTTGGAGAGCATAAATAAACACGAAGGAATGCAAACTTTCAGGGTTATTTAAGGTGATGAACGACTAAAGAAGACGAGTTGTGTTTGTCTCATCAGAGAGAAATATCAGATCTGAAAATTAGCATCTACTTTGAATCGAGCTCAAGTAAACTGGATTTCCATGTAGTTTGCATACATCGAAGCAGGCCTTAGAGGACTTTTTCTAAATTGGTCATGAGGTGAAGTTAGAATAAAGTACAAGCCATTCTATAGGGAATATTTAGAACTGACTTCTGGGCTAATGCCATGCTTAAGCTAACTACGAGATTATGCTACTCAGGCCCATTTTGGTGTAAATCTGCATGTTAATTGGGGATCTTTCAAATGATCTTTATTAATAAAAAGAACACATCTGTGTAACAGTAGTTGAGGACTAGCTTTCCAGTTTTAATATTTTGTTAATTCATTATTGTATTTAAATTATATGAAGATCGTTCTCTTGTGTTAAGACTGTGGTACATACAATAATTATTTGGTGTGATTCGACTTTAGCTTGGACAGATTTCCATTTATTTATTTATTACTGATCCTGCTGTGTGTGCAGGTTGAGTGGCTGCTCGCTTCCACTACACTTCTTCCTCTCAGCGACATCAGTTTCCAGTAATTTGAGGAAAAGTACAAAAATTCCCAGATTTCTGTGGAAATGTTCCTTCTTTAATGAAACAATAATAATAAAGAGTGAATTCTGTTGGAGATATTTAATGATTTGATTTTACCAAGCATTTAAGTGATCTTTCATCACAACAATTCAAGGACTTTTTAAATCAAATTTCTTAATTGATGATTTCTCCAGGCTATTCTTACAGGTTTTAATGATGCACGGGAGTATTTTTAATCCAGTTTTAGTAGTTTCAACAATCTCCTTGGTTGTTTTCATTGCTTCTTGTAGGCCCTGCTGCAGAGTTACATGCAATTACAATTATTTTCTACTGACAAACACTGAAAGGATTGCTTTTATAGCGTCATTTTGGCACCACCTGGTGGTACAATAACATATAATTGAGACTATTCCTTCTTTTTTTAACTGTTTTATTGAAGCATTGAAACATAATCTGAAAACATAATCTGAAATTTAAAACAAAAACAAAAAACCCTGAGTGAAATATTTATCATGAAGTTCATTTCATGATGACAGTGAAGCTCTGAAATCTGTTGTTTCTTTGGGATGCTTTTAATTTGAAATGTCTGATAAATAATTGATTCTCTCTGTGTGTACGGCTGAAATGTGAACCCAAGTATAATAAAATTAATTGCTTTCAACTGAGCTGTGATCCTATAATTTTATAACTAAATCAATGCCAATAAAAAGTCAGAGAGAGGTAGCCATTGTAGGAATATGGAGTTGCTCCTTGCCGGTTCCCAGGTCTACTCTGGCCTGATGCTGTAGCACGTGCCAGAACCCCATCATTAAATAGTCGGCCTGTCAGCGTGTTCTTCAGTGGCAACCCCAGGTGACTATTCATTGCATAGACAAAACTCATTAGCCTTATTTGGTAGCTTATCTATTATAAACTTTTTAGAGTTCTTAGTATGTTTGCAAACTCAATATTCTGTCGAACTACATCAGGGGTCGGCAACCTTTCTGATGAGTGCCATCTAAAATTTCCTCAGAAGTCAATGTGCCATATGATTGCATTAGCAATAAATTTAATAACACTCTATATTAACAGTTACACACTATATAGAACAACTATATAGAATTTGTCAGGGTCCTGGGTTGGTGACCCAGTGTTTTTGGTTTTTGTACTTTTACTTTTGACATTGTTATGTATTATGACTGTTGTGTTTTGGTTTCCCAGGGTTTACTTTATGCTCTCTCTGTTTGGTGTCACCCCTGCCTGTGTATCCCCTCTTGTGTAGTCAGGTCTCTGTGTTTAATCTAAGTCTCTGAGTCGGTGTATTTGCGTGTCTGTGTGTTTCCTGTTTTACTTTGAAGGTCCCTATTTGATGTCAGTGTGTTCTCTTTACGTTTTCCCTGCCTCGTCAGCTTTGATGTCTCCCAGGTGTGTTCCCCTCCTGTTTCCCATCCCCTGATTCTTGGTGTGTGTATTTATAGTGTGTGTTACCTCGTCCTCGTTGCTGGTTTATCTGTGTATCTTCCTCCGTCTTCCTGTGCATTCTCCCCGCGTTGTTCTCCCTGCAAGGTACCCTCACTCATGTGCAGGTTTTGTTGTTTAAGTTTTAGTTTTCCCAGTTTAGAGTGTTTTCAATTCTGTTTCTCGCCGCCCTTTTCGTTGTTTATTACCTCACCGTCAATAAAGCTTCCTCACCTCAGTGGTGCCGCGTCTTGGGTCCTTTAACAACATCACACGGTTTGCCTCGCGAACCGTGACAGAATTATATTTGTTTGCAGATGTTGGCAGCTATCAGCGAATAGTTATCAGCTATTTTGAAACAAAAAAAGAAACTTTTATCCATAAAACTAACTCCATAACAGCAAATGAACTGTACAACAGAAAATGCAAATGCTATTTATGGTCTCATCACAACAATAATAAGAAAAATAAACTGGGCCAATATTGCATGTTTGTTAATACAGAGATACACATCTTAATGTGTACGTAAAAAAGGATCCTGGTGTTATTTGTCTCTCAGAAACAGTTCATAACTTCAACCCATTCATGTTAACTAAAAGGTAAACCTGTTTCTCCATCACCTGTTCAGCTCTGATGATCCAGTAAGGACATCTCCTGGTTTCATCTTCATGTTTCCCTCTCACCAGATAACCAAACCGACATAATGACCAGCAGCTTTTACAGCTGTGGCTCCAGCAAACATCAGCTGATACTAGAAATTAATATTAAATAAATTCTAACAACAGCTGATCAAGCTTAAACGTGCTGCTGTTGTTTAGCGCGACATCCGCTGGTTTCCTCTTTCTGGCACAAAGTGGGCGATAAATAAACAAGAGAGAAAAGCCGATCAGCTGATCATTGATCAGTTTCATGGTTGAAGTAGCAACAGGAGAAGGAGGGGGAGAGAATGAGAGAAGAAGAGGCAGCTGCAGCGTAAAGACGCAGAATAACTCCAGCTGTGTGTCTTTTTCATTGTAGCTGAAGTCCGGGACAAACTGTGTTCCTTTTCAGCTCAATATGAAATGCGTAATATTTTCTCTGAATGCAGGACGATTCTGTTTTTTACGGGACGGTTGGCAACTCTACTAACTAAAGTTCACTATCAGTAACATCATAGCACCCACCCAGCTGTATAGAAAATCCGTCATGCTAGCTAGCACGCAGTACGAGTTATTGTAACTGATGGTAAAAAGTTAGCACAAAATAAACTCCACCTAAACTTGGTTTATATCTGACCCAGATAGACTGCAGGTCATAACTTCTTACCTGAAGTTCAGTTCACCTGACACTCGGACTGGCGGCCACTTCGGGTCTCTCCTCGTCCTGCCTCCGATTTCCCTCATCCACCTGCTGGCCTCTGTGGCAGCTCTGCCATAACCACCACCAAACAACTGAGTTATCTTTACACATTGGCCAGCATCTGGCCAATCCACCACCTTTCATTGTTTACACCGTCACAAAAAAACAACAACAACAGCAACAAAAACAACAAGAAAACAACAAAACATCGGCCCATAAAAATGAAAAATCACCATCGGGCCACCGGGCAAATGGCCCGTACGCCCGATGGCCAGTCCAGTTATGGTTGTGCCATCAGTTAACCCTTCGCCTGCCAGCTGTGGCACGCGTGCCCAGGGTTGCCGACCCCTCAACTATGATACCCTGGAGTAACAGACTACGTCAGGACTCCGGTAGGAGCAGGGGGGGAGGGCTCTGTATTTACATGCATGAAAGCTGGTGCAACAACGGGACAATTATAAACAGTCACTGCTCCCCGAACCTCGAGTACATGTCAGTAAGATGCCGGCCTTTTTTTCTACCGAGAGAGCTAGCAGTAGTGATCATCACGGCTGTGTACATTCCACCCAATGCCAACGTAAACACGGCGCTCTCTATCCTGCTGAACACCATTAACGAACAGCAGCGGGCCCACCCGGACGGTGTTCACATAATTGCAGGTGACTTTAATAAGGCCAACATAAAGACTGTGCTCCCAAAGTTCTATCAGCATGTCAAATGTCCCACCAGAGGAGAAAACACTCTAGATCATGTTTACTCCAACATCAAGCATGCATATAGAGCCATACCCCTCCCCCACCTCGGTCAGTCCGACCATCTCTCCCTCCTGCTCTCCCCAGCCTACACCCCCCTCAGGTGCAGTGCCAGGCCCACCACAAAGACTGTTACAACCTGGCCGGAAAATGCTCTCTCCAAACTACAGGACTGCTTCACAGAGACCGACTGGGACATATTTGAACACCAGGACCTAGAAACTTTCACAGGATCAGTACTGGACTACATGAAGTTCTGTACTGCAAATGTGACTGTGGACAAAAGCATTCGGGTTTTCCCAAACCAAAAACCCTGGATGACCAGCGAGGTCCGCTTACTCCTCAAAGCCTGCGATGCCGCCTTCAGGTCAGGTGACAGAGCTCTGTACAGGGCTGCTCGAGCTGACCTGAAAAGGGGGATTAAAAAAGCCAAGTCAGACCACAAAAGAAACATCGAGTCCCACCTGTCCAGCAACAACACACAGGAGGTGTGGCAGGGAATACAAGACATCATCAACCACAGAGGCAGCACTGCGAAAACAGAAAACCCGAGTGGGCAGCTGGCAGAAGAAATAAACAGCTTCTTCGCCCGCTTTGAAACACCACAACAGCAGCACTCATCTGCCTCAGCCCTGCTCCCATCCTCATCCTCACCCTCACCTGGTTCCTGCACCGCTCCACTCACTGTAACGGAGCACGATGTCAGACGTGTGCTCCTAGCAGTGAACCACATGAAGGCGGCCGGTCCAGAGTGTACCTGGCAAGGTACTAAGAGCATGCGCACACCACCTCACCCTCATCTTCACCAGACTCTTCAACCTCTCACTGGATCAGGCAGCCATCCCTTCCTGTCTAAAATCAGCCACAATCATCCCAGTGCTGAAGAAGTCTCCCATCTCCAGCCTGAATGATTACCGCCCTGTGGCCCTCACACCGGTAATCATGAAATGCTTTGAGAGACTAGTCCTTCAACACATCAAGGATTACCTCCCCCCAGAATTCGACCCCCACCAGTTTGCATACCGTGCAAACAGATCCTCAGAAGACGCCATCGCCACAGCCCTCCACACTGTGCTGAGTCACCTAGAGCAGCGGCAAAGCTACGTCCGAATGCTCTTCGCGGACTACAGCTCAGCCTTTAATACAATCATCCTGGACATCCTCATCACCAAACTGGTCACTCTTGGCCTCCCTCCTCTCACATGTGCCTGGATAAAGGACTTCCTCACAAACTGGCCCCAGACTGTAAGACTTGGCCCTCATCTCTCCTCCACTCGCACACTGAGCACTGGCTCCCCACAGGGCTGTGTGCTGAGCCCCCTCCTGTATTCTCTTTGCACCCACGACTGCAGTTCGACCCACAACAACACTCTCATCATCAAGTTTGCTGATGACACCACGGTAGTCGGACTCATCTCAAAGGGAGACGAGGCAGACTACAGAGAGGAAGTCCTGAAGCTGGCAGCATGGTGTTCAGAAAACAACCTGGCACTGAACACTAAGAAAACCAAAGAGCTCATTGTTGACTTCAGGAGACACAGCACTGACTTGGCCCCCATTTACATCAACGGGGAGTGTGTGGAGAGGGTCCACACCTTCCGGTTCCTTGGTGTCCTCATCTCTGCTGACATCTCCTGGACAGACAATATCTCAGCGGTCGTCAAGAAGGCCCAACAGCGGCTGCACTTCCTGAGAGTCCTCAGGAAGTACAAGCTGAACTCCAACCTGCTGCTGACCTTCTACCGCTCGTCCATTGAGAGCCTGCTAACCTACTGCATCACGGTATGGTACGGCAGCTGCACCAAGGTGGATAGAGTGAGGCTTCAGAGTGTGGTCAAGACAGCACAAAAGATCATCGGCTGCCCTCTCCCCTCCCTGATGGACATTTATTCCTCCCGCTGCCTCAGCAGAGCAGCAAACATTATCAAGGACAGCTCCCACCCTGGCTTCAACATGTTCAGCCTGCTTCAGAAGCGCTACAGGTGCATCAGCACAAAAACCCACAGACTCAAAAACAGTTTCTTACCCAAAGCAATAACCACCCTGAACTCACACATGCACCGATAACACAGCCCCCCCCCAATTTTTTTCTTCCCACTTCCTCTATGGACCACCACTGTGCAATACCAATTCTATGTGCAATAACTCAACTGTTATATACACAACACTAGTTATTACATATTACTTTTTTTTCAAAAAACGGCTTGCATATTTGTACATTTTATATACATATATATGTATATATCCTTTTCCCTATGTTAATACTGTCCATATGTATATAGCGCTGCAGAACTGTACCCCCCCCAGCATGTTTACACTGAGTAGGAGATGCTCTCTATCTCATTGTACAACTGTATAGTGACAATAAAGGTATTCTATTCTATTCTATTCTATTCTATTCTAGTTAATGAGTCTGACATAAGGCTGGAAGAGTCAGCTCACTGCAGTTCAATTCAGTTGGATTTAGTTTTATTTATTTTGCACTGAGCACTTGGCAACTCCAAGCACTTGGAACACTATGCAACAAAAAAATGTACACTAAAATGTACCATGACAGACAGAGGCCAGGGCAAAAACTTCCATACTCATTCTACTGGTGAGAATAATGTAAAGACTGTATTTTTACCGATATATTATAAAACCTCCAGAAGATTTTTTTGTTATTTTTTTCATGTCCCACAACCCTCAGTCAACCTTGTTATAGTGGGGGCTCTGATTGAGGAAACATTAACACGCTCAGATTGTAGGGTCAGAATTTGGAGTAAACAACATGAAACCATGGATCCATGGTATGCATATTAAACTGGGTGATGGGTATACCAGTCAAACCACTCAAATAAGACAGAAGTTTTACAAAACAAGGCATCAAGAAATATAAGCTATAACCTAGGGAGCTGATTTACCACCATAATTAATAGGGGAGTCTGGAAGAGAAACACAACACTGCTAATCCTTAAATACACAGTCTTGATAATAGAGTCCAGGTGTGCATAGTAAGCCTGAGAAAATGCCACATTACTAATGGGCAGTTCCACAGGATTCATCCACATATCCATCTGAAAGCTAAAAGTGAAACACACCAGCATGCCCCAGTCCTAACAGGGTCTTTATGGTTTGATTTAAGGTGAGCCCAACATCCGATAAGCTGGGTCTGGATTGACGTGATGCTCATGCACAGCTGAAATTTATCACGATAACATCTGGGGAACAATCTGTGATGATGGCTGGGACATAAATGATGCTGAGGTGGTTTGCAGACAGTTAAACTGTGGGTCGGCACTGGAAGTTCCTCAATCAGCTCACTTTGGTCCAGGAACTGGACAGATCTGGCTTGATAATGTGACCTGTTCAGGAAATGAAAGTTCTCTAACTGAGTGTCAGCACAGGGGATTTGGATCACACAGCTGTGGACATGGTCAGGATGCTGGTGTCATCCAGAGAAAACGTAAAATGAGCATTTCAGTAATACCGGACACTGCAAAGCTGAGTGCAGGATTTATAAAATTAAGATTTGGATAAAGTGATACCCATTTTAATTTTTAGTCATTTTCCATGGTGGAGGGCAAAAGGTTTCAAACTTGTCCAAGCTTTAAAGCTCATGTGTTCTCCTTATTAGTAGTAAATGCAGAAAATAAGACTTTTTTTAAATGAAAACACTGAATAAAAACCTCTTCTTTGAAAAAGACTAAATTTGAAATGCAAATTTGATTGAATATTACATAATATACAAACTATATACAAAGTGTCTTTGAATGGCAGAGTTGCATGTAGCACAAAGACATGGGTTAGTTACTGAATCAGTCTCACAGGCCCTTAATGTGCGCTTAAAGTTTAAGCTTCAAGCTGTGGCAACAGAAAAATCCCATCTGAGAATTTGCTACCATATTAGGAATGGCAAAATCGTCGTAGGCACCGATTGGTTTTCTATCGCCCATTTGCTGGGAGTAAGGGCGCCCTCCGTTTGCGAGGTGCGCCTGCTGTTTGCGACACAGGGAGGAGAGGACGGGGCAGCGGGGGATTCTCTGGCTGGCTGGAGCAGCATCTAATAACCAGCTCGCAAAATAAAACAAAATTAAAACAAACCAACAAACATGAAAACACCAGACATTATAATACAGACGTATTTGCACCAATGTTTTTTCAAAAAGTGAGTGCGAGAACCCTCGGTGCGCCTGCTTGCTGCTGAAGTCAAAGTAAACTTTATTGTCATCTCCGCTACATACAGTCCAGTATAGAGAGAGACGAGACGACGTGGCTCCAGTTACAGCAGTGCAAGTAAACAAACAATAAATATAAGAAGAGTAAGAAAATAAATATACACTTTAGGACTAGTAAATTTATAATTTACAGTTTGATGATTTAAAGTCTCACACACAACCCGTCGAAAGGGGAGGGGGGCTTGCTTCTTCCAAGTAGAGCACATTTCATTCATAATGTTGTAAATCCAAGCCCATTATGTATTCATGATTTGAATCCTGGGTTGTGCGAAATCCCTGAAATAAACCCTAGACAAATCGAATCTGTGAACTAAGGTGTAGGTCTATTAGGTTATGTTGTGGTAATCCTCGGGTTGGGGGATGGGTGTTCATACTGGAGTGCAAAATTAAAACCAATGGAAGATGAACAAAAAAAGTTCAAAGCCATAAGGTGCTCAGTTTAGAAAAAAGATAAAAGAAGAGGAGGAGAAGTGAGCAAAAGATACAGGTAAGAAGATGTGTCGTTGGGTAATAGCAGGTCATCCTGAAACAATCAGAATCAAAATACTTTATTAATCCCTAAGGAAATAATGTGGGTTACAGTTGCTCCAAGAAGAAATGGTAAAAATAGTAACAGTAACAGACTAAACTCCAAACAATACATTATGTTACAGATTTTACACATTTAAGAAATAGCACTAATTTATATAGATCACTCAATTATAAATATCAAGGATTAACAGAGGTGATTATAAATAAACATCAAGAAAATTAGTGAGAATATTCCAGAGTAGAAAAGAGCGTGTGTTCAGCACAATATTAATTAGTCATTGTCAATTCTTTATTTGTCCTGTTCTCATTGTATGCCGAATTATGATGGCTGTTTGGTAGCCGTTTGCATACTATGCATACTCTCTCTCTCTCTCTTCACGTATGTGTGTTTCTCTGGTGAAATTAAGTATGGTTCCAACAAGTTTTATGTTAATGTACAATCCATAATATGTTTTATGTGTGTGTGGGTGGGTGGGTTGGGGGTTGGGTGGCGGGGGGGCGCCAGAGGGAGTGTTCGCCCAGGGTGCCAAACAGGCTAGGACCGCCACTGTCTACAACAGACCTCTGGTAGACAGGCAATCAGTCAAAAACACAATCCCCTCTTTTTAAACCCTTTCCATGCGTAGTATTAGTTCACTTGGCTACACATAGTTCTTTTATGCACCTGCACTGAATCTTGTTCATAGTGCTCATAGCCATACTCTCCCTAGTTTCCATAGTTAAGTCATACTGTTCTCCAGTTTAGGTTCTGGTTAAGTTTAGCCTCCGTCCCAGCTATTTTTGTCATGTCATTATATCTGCCATAATAAAGCCTCGTGTTTCGTTTGAGATTCTGTTCCGTCTCCTCATCTGTGTCTGCACCTGGGTCCACCTAACTCTCTCACACAAGGTCTGCCCTGCGGACCATGACACATAGATGATATAAGATCAGATCCAAACTATAAAAGTCACACATTGGCAACATCCACAGCTTATCAAAAAAAGAGGGAAAACTTTAAAAGCAAATAAAAAAATAAATTAATGATGCATGAAGATTTATTTTATGTTAAAATGAGGAGCTTGGAGCTGCTACTGTGGATTTTTTTTAAAATTACAAACTAAATGTTTAGATTTAGATTTGAAGTCACAGTTTTATTTTGCTTTCTCTCAAATATATATTATTAATGAAATCATAAAGACACAGAAGTAACTGACAACACATGGGTCAAGCACATCATCCAAGGGAGATTACTAGAAATATTTTGCTTTTTTTTTTTTTTAATTTAACCTTAATTTATAAGTAAGTAATCCCACAGTGACCTGTTTGATGCTATCCGGTCTTTAAGTCTGACGGCACTAGCCGTGTCTGGGCCTAAACTCCGCTGCAGGTCCATATATCAAACGATCACTATGGCATTACTGAGAGTTGAAAAACTGTCTAAAGTCTTTCATCTTTAATAAAATGATCAGCGTTCTGCTCTACCAGGTGTAACAATTGAGTTTAACATCCAGGCATCCAGGAAAACGGAATTTATGACATTTAACAGAGTTAGAAGTTAGCAGGAAATTAGCTCAATAATCTCCATCTAAATACAATATAGCATGTCCTGACTGCGGGGTTTTGGAAACAAATTAAAACGTACAGCTCTGTTATCACTTCCAACATAAATGAAGACAGAAAACTAAACAGCAGTGACGTTTGTAGGGTTACTGAAGTTGGGCTAGCTGGTATATAATGATGTGCTACTTGACCGCTAGCGACACAGCTATGTTAGCATAATATAAACAAGCTAACTTTTTTCCCACTCGATAAAAGTTAACGTGAGTGTTCTCGGTGGTCAGGAACAAATGTAATCGCATGGCAAGATGCTGTAAAAGGACCAAACTTCAGCCAGGAGAACAACTGAGATAATCCATCCACAATACGAGGCTAGTCATTCATATACTGCTGCATGGGCTGGGCTGTAGCTACATCCTAAGGTTTTAAAAACTGAGCTTAAATGTTGTTGTTGTTTTCTCTTTCAAGTGTAAGGCCACTCTTAGATTTAATAAAAGAAAGTCAAATAACTATGGTAGCATAGTGGTTAGCACAGTTTTGTTCTGCTTTGTTTTATTATGTTTTGGTGTTTTCACTGTCCTAAGGCATTCTATACCTACGCGGCTTCTCATGTTTTTACATTCTGTGTTAAACCTATAATATAATGACATATAGGTCTCCTCTCTCCAGGAACTCACTCTGCAGGTGGGGGAGATATAGCAGGGGTGGAGGAAGATTGTCTATTGTCTTGTGTAGTCTGGAAGATGAGTGGATGGTGGGGTGGGTGCAGTTTTCTCTGTGGTGGGGTCGGGTGGGCTGTCCCGGGCTCTGTGGGGCCAGGTGGCACTGCTGAACTGGGCCCTGGTCCGGATGGGCCGGGGCCCCTTTGCCCTGGTGGGTTGCAGAGTATGGGGGTGCCTACTGGGGTCAGCGGGGGAGCTTGCCCCTCCCTTCCTTCCCTCCCCATTTCCAGCTGCCTCCCTCTTCCTGCTCCACCACAATCACCCACACACGCAGGGCCTTGGGGTAAAGGTGTGTCACCAGGGTGGAGGGGAGGCATCCCCCCCTCTGTCCCCTTCTGACTGCCTGCGCCTCAATTTTATCTCACAACTTAGACATTCACATTACTCACACTCTCATTACACATACATATAGGACGTTGGGGGTGGGCACGCTACACGGCATCCAGAACACCATCACCCCTGTACAACCTCACCCCTTGCGTCGTTGCCCACCTCTCAATTTTAAATACACGTATACATTCATAAGACCCTTATGAAAAGGACACCGAGGGAACAGTTTACCCTGCCCGGGATAGGGTTACCGGGGCCCCGCCCTGGAGCCAGGCCCGGGGAGGGTGCCCGAGGGCGAGCGTCTGGTGGCAGGTCTTAGTCCGGCCACAGCCCGAAGAGGAGACATGGGCCCATCCTCCCGCAGGCCCACCACCCGCAGGAGGCGCCATAGGGGTCGGGTGCATTGTGTGCCGGGTGGCGGCCAGGAGCGGAGGCCCTGGCGGACTGACCCCCGGCTGCCAAGACTGGCAATAGGGACATGGAATGTCACCTCTCTGGTGGGGAAGGAGCCTGAGTTAGTGCGTGAGGTTGAGAGGTACCGGCTAGATATAGTCGGGCTCACCTCTACACATGGCTTGGGCTCTGGAACCAGTCTCCTGGAGAGGGGCTGGACTCTGTCTCAGTCTGGAGTTGCCCCTGATGAGAGGCGGCGGGCTGGGGTGGGTATCCTAATATCCCCTCGGCTTGCTGCCGGTACGTTGGGGTTTTTGTCATCTGCGCTTATGCGCCGGGTGGCAGTTCAGAGTACCCAGCCTTCTTAGAGTCCCTGGGGGGGGGGGGGGGGTGCTGGAGGGTGCTCCACCTGGAGACTCTGTTGTCCTGCTGGGAGACTTCAATGCTCACGTGGGTAACGACAGCGAGACCTGGAGGGGCGTGATTGGGAGGAACGGCCTCCCTGATCTGAACCCGAGCGGTGCTCTGTTATTGGACTTCTGTGCTAACCACAGTTTGGCCATAACGAACACCCTGTTCGAACATAAGAGTGTCCATAAGTGCATGTGGCACCAGGACGCTCTAGGCCGTAGGTCGATGATCGATTTTGTAATCGTATCAGCAGACCTGCGACCATATGTTCTGGACACTCGGGTAAAGAGAGGGGCTGAGCTGTCAACTGATCACCACCTGGTGGTGAGTTGGATCAGGTGGCGGGGGAGGACGCTGGACAGACCTGGTGCACCTAAACGCGTAGTGAGGGTGTGCTGGGAACGTCTAGCAGAGGCCCCAGTCCGCGAGATCTTCAACGCACACCTCCGGCAGAGCTTCGACAGCATTCCGAGGGAGACTGGGGACATTGAGTCCGAATGGACCATGTTCAGAGTCTCCATTGCCGAAGCTGCTGCATTGAGCTGCGGCCGCAAGGTGGTGGGTGCCTGCCGTGGTGGTAATCCCCGAACCAAATGGTGGACACCAGAGGTGAAGGGAGCCACCAGGCTGAAGAAGGAGTCCTATCGGGCTTGGTTAGCCTGTGGGACTCCGGAGGCAGCCGACAGGTATCGACAGGCCAAGCGGAATGCGGCTCGGGCAGTGGCTGAAGCAAAAACTCGGGTGTGGAAGGAGTTCGGAGAGGCCATGGAAAAAGACTTTCGGGCTGCCTCGAAGAGATTCTGGCAAACCGTCAGACGTCTCAGGAGGGGAAAGCGGTGCTCTACCTGCACTGTGTATAGTGCTGGCGGAGCGCTGCTGACGTCGACTGAGAAAATTGTCAGGCGGTGGAAGGAATACTTCGAGGACCTCCTTAATCCCACTGACACGTCTTCCGAGGAGGAAGCAGAGTCTGGGGATGAGGGGAATGACCCGCCAATTTCCGGGGGCGAGGTCACTGAGGCAGTTAAACAACTCCTTGGTGGCAGAGCCCCTGGTGTTGATGAGGTCCGCCCCGAGTTCCTGAAGGCTCTGGACGTTGTAGGGCTGTCCTGGTTGACACGCCTCTGCAATGTTGCGTGGAGATCAGGGGCAGTACCTGTGGACTGGCAGACCGGGGTGGTGGTCCCCATCTTTAAGAAAGGGGACCGGAGGGTGTGTTCCAACTACAGGGGGATCACACTCCTCAGCCTCCCTGGGAAAGTCTATGCCAGGGTGCTGGAAAGGAGAGTTCGTCCGTTAGTCGAACCTCGGATACAGGAGGAACAATGCGGTTTTCGTCCTGGTCGCGGAACACTGGACCGGCTCTTTATCCTCTCCAGGATACTTGAGGGTGCATGGGAGTTTGCCTAACCAGTCTACATGTGTTTTGTGGACTTGGAGAAGGCATTCGACCGTGTCCCTCGGGGTGTCCTGTGGGAGGTGTTGCGGGAATATGGGGTGTCTGGCCCATTGCTACGGGCCATTCGATCCCTATACAACCGTTGCAAGAGCTTGGTTCGCATTGCCGGCAATAAGTCGGACTTGTTCCTGGTGGGTGATGGGCTTCGCCAGGGCTGCCCTTTGTCTCCGGTTCTGTTCATAATTTTTATGGACAGGATTTCTAGGCGCAGCCAAGTGGCGGAGGGCTTTCGCTTTGGTGGCCTCAGAATCTCATCTCTGATTTTTGCAGATGATGTGGTTCTGTTGGCTTCATCGGGTGAAGGCCTCCAGCTCGCACTGGAACGGTTCGCAGCCGAGTGTGAAGCAGCGGGAATGAGGATCAGCACCTCCAAATCTGAGGCCATGGTTCTCAGCCGGAAAAGGGTGGAGTGCCCACTCCGGGTCGGGGATGAGTTCCTGCCCCAAGTGGAGGAGTTCAAGTATCTCGGGGTCTTGTTCGCGAGTGATGGGAGAAGGGAGCCGGAGATCGACAGACGGATTGGGGCTGCAGCTGCAGTAATGCGGACGCTGCACCGGTCCGTCGTGGTGAAGAGGGAGCTGAGTATAAAAGCGAAGCTCTCAATTTACCGGTCGATCTACGTCCCTACCCTCACCTATGGCCACGAGCTGTGGGTAGTGACCGAAAGAACGAGATCGCGGATACAAGCGGCAGAAATGAGCTTCCTCCGAAGGGTGGCTGGCCTCTCCCTTAGAGATAGGGTGAGAAGTTCGGCCATCCGGGAGGGGCTCAGAGTAGAGCAGCTGCTGCTCCACATCGAAAGGAGCCAGCTGAGGTGGTTCGGGCATCTGACAAGGATGCCCCCTGGGCGCCTCCTGGGTGAGGTGTTCCAGGCATGTCCCACCGGGAGGAGGCCCCGGGGCAGACCCAGGACACGCTGGAGAGATTATATCTCTCGGCTGGCCTGGGAACGCCTTGGTATTCCCCCGGACAAGCTGGAGGAGGTGGCTGGGGAGAGGGAGGTCTGGGCCTCTTTGCTTAGGCTGCTGCCCCCGCGACCCGGCCCCGGACAAAGCGGATGAAGATGGAAAGATGGATGGATGGTATACATTGAGGGCTATCAGGAGGAGCTATGCACTGACCTGCTGCTCTCTGGCAGGTGGCTCCATGCCCTCCTGGGTTTTAAATGCACCTTAGAACACACATGCATCAACACTACATATGACCGGGCAGAGGGAGGTTTGGAGTCTTCACACACCCCCATTCTCTGTTGCCTGTTGGGGCGGGGGGCCGGGAGGAGGAGTTGGCCGTCCGACTGGGGTCTTAAATGTGGGGCCTCCCTGCTGCTGCGGAGTCAGGGCGGTCTGCTTCTCTCCACCGCAGGGAAAAGGGTAACACCACCTGGGTCTGGGTGCAGTTCCCCCCTCCAGGGGCAAGGGTACCTAGACCCGGTTCGTAGAGTACGCTTGGGGAGTGTGATCATGTGTACAGCGTCTCTTTATGTCTGTCTCCACGTTGGTTGAGTGTGGAGTAAGTGCATATGAGAGCATGAGGGTGTGAATGGATGTTTGTATATGTGTGTGCCTGTATGTCTGTGTCTATATGTCAAGTTGGGTATCAGACGCCACCTCTCTGGGGACATCTCAGGCCCTCCAAGGTTTGGAGGCCTATCTCCCCCCACCACTCCTCCTGCCAGTGGCAGACACCCTCAGACATCGGTGCGTTGGTGGTTCTTTGTGTCTGGGGATGGGCGTCCAGGTACACACCGGCTCACTCCTGGTGGCTGCTTGTCTGGGCCTGGAGCCTGGGGCTCACTCGGGCCCCTTTGGGGGTGGGGTGCCCCCGGCCTCTCGGCCTGGGGCTCGGTTGCTCTGGCACAGCTGGCTGCCGGCGGAGCTCACAGGCGCGTCACTGCAACTCCCCCTGGCTTCTGCTCCGTGGCTGCTGAGTGACCCCTCATCTGGGACTCTCCTCAGCTCTTACTGGGACAGTGGCGCGGCTGCCCCTCTGTTGGTCTTCCTTGGTCTCTTGTGCCCTGGGGGCCTCTGGATGCCTGGAGCCTGAATCTCCTCCATACCTGCTTCATGCCCAGGAGGACGGGGCTGTGGCCCCCCCCACACCCTCTAGCAGATCATTACATGAAGGAACCTTTTAAGTACAAGCGCGCTCATGCTCACAGGTGTACACACGGGTGCTCACCAGAGGTGGGTCGAGTATCCAAAAATTGTACTCAAGTAAGAGTAGCATTACTTTAAAATATTATTACTCAAGTAAAAGTGAAAAGTAGTCGTCAAAAAAGTTACTCGAGTAAGAGTAAAAAAGTACTTGGTGAAAAGACTACTCAAGTAGCGAGTAACTGTTTGAAATGTCCGATTTATTCTATAAATAAATGTTATCAGACAAACAAAAATAAATAAATATACAAATTTTACCATTTTCAAAAGGAATATATGTAAAAACATCAACAAAATAAGTCACAATTCTGATTTCCAGATTTCAGTTTTCACAACATAAAGCTTTTTTCACCAATACCTACGGTAAATAATATAAACATATAAACAGTGCAAACAATTTCCAGTGACAAGATATGCTGTAAACTTTATATTCATTTTTGCTCCAAATGGCACAGCAGCCTCAGAGAAAACAGAACGAGGCAGCTTCAACATATGTTCATACAAGGCAGCTCAGTTTACCATAAGTTGTATGGGTGTGCATCTATTTCTGCATATTTAGCAAAAATGTGCCATTTCTTCACTCAGTGAGGTGATGGTTAAGCTTCAGCAGCAGTTTGCTCTCAAGGTTCTTGCTGTGAAGCTCTAACTGTTTAGCAGTGAACAGGAGTCCTGCATGACTGAGAAGTCCTTCACAAGCTCCAGATGCAGGAAGAGCTGTATTGACTTTGATCGACAGCTTCTTGATGTGAGGAACGCCATGCAATAGATCATGCAATAGTTAGGCTGCTGTTTGCGCTGGCATCATCCAGCTCTGAGTCCAGGTGATGTCTGATGAAGTTGAGACCTGTGGAAAGATGCATGGTTTCCAAAAGAATTAGGTCTGGTCATTATAGTGCTGTATACACTGCTAAGCTGCGGATGTTTGGCAAGAAGATTTGATCACACTGGAGAGGTTTTGAACTCTTGTTGAAAAACAAAATCTTGTCATTCATATTCCGCACAAACAGTTTGCAATAAATTCCATATTAAGTTTAAAACAAGAATGCGTGCAAGGCTAAGCAGTGCTAGCCAATAGATCCTCCTGTTTGGCTGTTACTCTGGGAAAAGACGAGAAAGACGGTGATGGAAGCCGTGACTGGAGCTGCGATGTAGCCTATATAATATTTATATTGTACGAAAGTGATAATTCTGTATATTGTAATAACGTGATATTATATTGTTCAAACGTGAAAGGTACATTGTGGCGGAGGCGTGGCCCCGGGCGCAGCTGCAGGGGAGGAGTGGAGCAGAAGGCTCAACAGGGCGGCGCTGCGAGGCCGTAAGAACAGCTGATGGTGTTTATGTACTGATGATGGTCTCCCTCCGCTGTGTTTATAGTGAGACGGGGAGGAGCGGCGGAAAGAAGATCAGCTGGGCTCGTGAGCTGTCAGGCTGTGCGACCGATTCAGCTGTCAAAACAAAAACACGTCAATAAATGTGGAAATTGGCAGTACATACTTGTGCGTGCGTGTATTTGTGCCTGGTGTATTCCACATACATGATAGTATATTGTTAGAACAATAAACTTTTCACTTTTCTATTTTTCTTTTGCCTGGGTGGCAGCTCTGCGCTTTCGTATCCGAGGCTTTTCAATGTGGCCTCACAAAATTATCACGACTACAACAACCATGAAAAGAGTTGGATGGACATTGCTGCTCAATCACAGCTGCCTGGTCAATGTTTTTCATTGGTAATTTAGCAAAGTTGACGGTGGTGGTGTGTGTGCCTGTGTGAGTGAGTGAGGGACAGATTTTGTATGATAAGCTTCATGTTATGGACGCACAGTTTGAGCACTCAGGTCGCATCAGAGCATCAGGCCATATAGTGTGAGACCCTGCATCGTGACCTATGAACTTTAACCCCTGAGATTCAATTGTGCAGTTTGAGCAGGAGCTGAATAACGTGACTGAAAAAAATCACTGTTCTTCTGTACTGCTTTTAAGCGAAACATTCTTTGTATGTGAGGAAAATGCTGTTCATCCTCTTCAGCTCTAGCGTAGACTCTGCCATGTTTTTAATATTTCTTCTTTCCGTGTGTCCGCTACTTTGAAACGCTTGGGCCGCTCTGCCCGCCACAGTTTCAAACTGGTCATGTGACTGCATGGCCACATCTGATTGGTAAAAAAGTTACCGGAAACTCCACTGGCGGCATGTTATCTAACGTGTTAAACTAATTTTTTTTTAAAAAAAGTAACGAGTCGAATTTTGGAAATGTAGCGGAGTAAAAGTACCGTTTCTTCTTCATAAATGTAAATGTCAAGTAAAAGTAAAAAGTATCGTGCAAAAAAGGTACTTTAAAAGTACATTTATTTCAAAAACTTACTCAAGTAAATGTAACGGAGTAAATGTAACTCGTTACTACCCACCTCTGGTGCTCACACACACAAACTACACCCTTTTTGGCTGCTACCTCAAAGCACACTGTGCGCTGTCGATCTTACGTGCTGCACAATAATGTTTAATATTTAATACTTACTGTTATATTCACATATATGATCGTGATGTTGTTTATTCTATTGCTCTCTTTTTCTTCTGCTTGTTTTCTTTTTTCTTTCTCAACAGGTGATCCAGGTGATTGATATATGTATTTTTTGTCTGTTTGTTTTGTTGGTTTTGGGTTTTTTTGCCCTTTATCACTGTTCCTCTTCCCCACTGTTTTTCTTTCCCTCTTTCTTTCTCTCTTTTCTTTTCCCCAGTCAGGTCTGTCCCGTGTTTAGCAAGTGAAAATAAAATAAAATAAACAATAAAAGCAAAGGTAACTCAAATATACCAATACGGCAAGGCTGCGATGGTCCATTTGGTAAAGTAAATCCGTTGGGCATCTTTCTTTGCCTTTAGACAATAATTCTGATGGCAAAAGAACCAAACGGGACAGGAGAAAAAAAAATGACATATAGCATATCAATAATTTTTCCATTGCCATTCTGTGACCCCCGAGGAAACTTTTGTAGAATGGTGAGTGATCATTTCGCTTTATTTTTTACTGTCTGTTTAAGTTTGTGGTCATAGTGTCCCAGACCTCTTAAAGATACAAATTTGCAATAGGTTCATTTGAGTTTTCGGTGGAAAGTCACACATGATTTCTTGGTCAACAGTACAACACTGAGTAATTTGCATTTGACAGGTCAATCGGGATGTTGATGTTGTAAACATACGAAGAGGAAGGAAAATATGCAAACTGGCAGCAGATGTAGTCCAGGAGGACAGAGTTAAAGGACGCAGCACCTCGACATTTTATGACTCTCAGGACTGCTGAGACTGCTGTCTGTCTGAATGCTATTACTGGGACTTTCATAGTGTCATGGTCCCGGGTTTGTGACCCAGCATTTTGTTGTGGTTTCTTTACTTTGCATTTTTGTTTTTTAGCCATGAGTTTAGTTTTTTCAGGTTTATCAGTATTTCTAGTTTGTTTCGTGTCTGCATCTTGTCCTCCAGTGGAAGTCAGTATTGTCTCCTCCTTCACCACAACGGCATTGAGTGACAAGGCTCTGGTTTGGGAACTTTAAAGATCTAGGGCAGGGGTGCCCAATCCCGGTCCTCGAGAGCTACCGTCCTGCAGCTTTTAGATGCATCCTTGTTCCCACACACCTGAATCAAATGAATGGCTTGTTATCAGGCCTTTGCCAAACATGATGGCATGCTGAAGAGATCAAACCATTTGATTCAGCTGTGTTGGAGCAGGGATGCATCTAAAAGCTGCAGGATAGTAGCTCCCGAGGATCGGGATTGGGCAGCCCTGATCTAGGGACTACAAGAGGTCTGTCCAAAATAGGTCTCCAACCTGGCTGACTGTGATCTACTAATTGTGATCACCAAAGCATGACAAGGAGAAAAGAAAAGAGATGAAAACATTGATTGTTTAACTGAGAAATGTTTGAATGTTTGAGGATTTGATGCCCAGTCTGAATTTTGTCCAACAGTTTACATTTAAAATGTTTGTAGAAATAAAAATTAAATAAGAATCATCCTTGGGCAGGATACTGAACTTTAAATTGTGAATATTTGCAAACACATTAATGTATAGACAAAAGTGTAACATGAATGTGTGTGATTTGATGAATGAGACTGGAGGAGGGAGCACTTTGTGTCAGTCGATGTAAGTAAAAAAGGTGTTAAGTAAGTACCAGTCAGTTTACTTTTTGTTGGACTTCTGTAGTTTTGAATTTCTTCTAGGATACATCCATCCATCCATCCATTCGCATCCGCTTATCCTTTACAGGGTCACGGGGGGCGCTGGCGCCTATCCCAGCTGTCATAGGGCGAGAGGCGGGGTACACCCTGGACAGGTCGCCAGTCTGTCGCAGGGCTAACACACAGAGACACCATTTGCACTCACATTCATTCGCACATTCACACCTAGAGGCAATTTGGATTAACCAATTAACCTATCCCCACTAAGATACTGATACCTCTAGCATTTATTTTCAAACTGTAGTTTTTTTCCTCTCTTTTTATGTTTACATAGATTTTAAAAAGAGGTGATAGTGTTTTATTTGTTTTGTTTTCCTGCCAGGAAAAAACATGCAAATTCATCTACGCCTCTGAAAGTGTACAAATGGTCTGGTATGCCCTTGCTGCCTCCACATTATTGTTATGGTGCTAGTGCTGGATAAAAATCAACAAACTTTCCACACTCATATGTGACTTCATGACATGAAGTGCTAACAGAGGTTTTTTGTTTGTCTCGTGAATGACAGTTTGAATGATTTAAATTCAGGGCCACACAGGTTTTAGCTGTACACAGGATGCAAGTCTTCAAAGAAAGAAGGGGGATTTCCCCTTTTTCTGATTTTATGTGACTCCTGAAAAATTATTTTTATTCTCCCTGTTAGCAATGAAAAGAAAAAAAATCTTCCCCAATTCTGCACTGAAAACCCCCCCACCATGTTGGATTTACTTAATTCAGCTATGATGCACACACGCTTTGCTTTGGCAGCAGCTTAAACATTTGAGTTAAATTAACACTTTGTCAGGGGCTGGGTCTGAGACCCACTGTTGTGTTTTTTGTGATTTCATTTTGGTTTATCACTGCTAGTGTTCTGGTTTCTGTTTTGTATTTCTAGCTTTCTCAGTTCTCTAGTATTACCCTTTTATTTTGGATTTACATGACTGAATTTATTTTGGATTGGCTCTAACACACACAGGGTCAAAAGTATGTATGCAGCCTCAGATATATACATGCAAATACTGTATACGCATACACCCCAAGAAATATTTTGCTGGCTGCACCTCAACCAGAGTTTTTTTCTATCCATCAACGAGGTTTTGCCATAATTCTGGCTGAATATTTTACTACTCTTCTTGGCAGAAATTCTGCTTCCTTTAAAAGTTCATTTAAATTGCGCAGTCCATAAATTTTCAACAAGGTTAATCTTGAGACGTTGGCAAGGTCATTCCAGAAACCTAATGTTTCTGATTCAGATGATTGTCCTGCTGGAACAACCAATTGCGTACAGTTTTCTACCGTCTAGCTATTGGTTTGAAGTTGAAGAATTGGAGGTAGTCCTCCTTCATTACATCAACATTGTGCAATCTACCCATACTACTTGTTTGAACTGATGGTCTTGGAATTGTCAGTAGGTTAGAATTGGCTACAACAGACATTTCGCTGAGTTCCACTGTTCAGAGTATCATACCGAGCGTGTCATGGTCCTGGGTCGTTGACCCAGCGTTTTGTGATTATTTTCCTCTGTTCTAGTTATTCTGTGTCCTCCCCCTTTGTGTCCGGTTCGGGTTCTAGTTTTCCTGTTTTGTTCTGAAGGTCTCTGTCTGTCTGTCATTGTGTTCAGCTTGTCTCCTCCACTCATCATGTATTGGGTTCAGCTGTTCTTCCCTCCTGTGTGTGATTACCCGATTACCTTGTGTGTGTGTGTGTGTGTGTGTGTGTGTGTGTGTGTGTGTGTGTGTGTGTGTGTGTGTGTATATTTAGTGGGTGTTGGTCTGTGTTCGTTGTTGGCTCGTCTGCGTTCATCTGTGTTTCTTGGTATCCTGTTCCTTAGTCTGCGTCTCTCTGCTCCGTTATGATTTCAGGTTTGCTCTTTAGTTTTTCCCAGTTTAGGTTTCCATTAGTAATTTCTCATGCTTCGTTGCCTGTTTCTGCCACTGCCACTTTGTAAATAAACGGCACTCTCATCACCAGTCGCTTGCCTGCATTTTGGGTCCTTTTCCTCCTACACCACACGGCTCACCCCGCCCAGCCGTGACAGAGCGACTGCTGTCAAACAATCTTTTTTATGCTGCGAAGAGAAACTACTAGATATCATGACCTCTAACAAGAAATTAAAAGGCTTTGTCATCTTCTAAACATTGTATAGAACCTTGCTCTTGCTACACTACGTAGGTTAGTGTATGTATATATTTGAGTCTGTAGGGATACTTTAGACCAGGGATGTTAAATTTATTTTACAATGAGGCCCACATACAGCCCACTTTAAACTTAAGTGGCCACATGAATGAAACTCCCTTTCTGTCAGTGTAAAAAACATTTAACTACACATCAATCCCTGAAATATCTTATATCTAAAATGCGGTTTCAACAACATATCACAGCATTCCTACATGATAAATACACAAAAATGCAGATGTGTTCTGGCAGCTCACTGTGCAGACTGTCCCAGATTTATAAAACAAAGTTTTTCTTTTTTTTTTTCTGCTTATTTTTATTAAATTCACACATCTGATTACTGGCTAAAGAAAGTGTTTGTGGAAAATTCAGTCTCAGGAATTTGGTCATGTATATGCTGTTCTGTTATTTTGTATTTGTGTGTATATGCTATATATTTTATATTACACTGTATATTTATACAGGAAAACTTTGCTGTCTTGTTTTTGTTGCTCATGTTAGTTCTGTAGTCAGTGAGAGGAAAGCTGAGTTAGGACACATGAGCCTGTGGGTGGGGTGGAGCAAATTTCAGTATTTAATAGCTGAAGTCAAATTAAAACAGGTATACTTAACTATGGCTCTCCAACAGTTTGTCTACTGTGTCTCTGTGATGACAATTCTCTTATGTAAAGGTGAGAAAGTCTGATTTTTATTTGGAGTACACATTTTCTTGTTACCAAGCTCTTACAAACTACTGTAAATTATTTTTAAAACTCTATCTGGAAACTGTGAAATGACTGGAGGTCAAGTAGAAGTACAGATACTTGTGTTAAAAATGTACTTAGAGTAGAAAGTAGAAAGTAGCTCATTGGAAGACAATTCTACTCATTGTTTGAGGCACAGGTAACTGAACCTTCTGCTATATTAATATAATAGAAAAAATATGAGTACATTAGAACATACATGTTATTCAAATCTAAATTAAAATTCTAATGAATGCACTCAGCTTGAATCGGACACAAGCAGTCAAAGAGGATAAAATAAATAAATAACTATTTTCTGTTGCATACATGTTAGAGAGTCACTTTGCCTCCACACCTGGACAACGTGTAAAACAGGGGTTAAAGTGAGATTCAGCAAGCAGGGAACACTAAGATCTGTTAGGAAAAATACTAACAACTCCCTTTTTAGAGCTCAACTAGGCTTTCTTAGCACGCAAGCTGTGATCAGCTCACCTGCTGCTCTTTGTTGATTTATAGAACTGAATTTAAAAAATGTGGCATTTTCACAGTGATTGTGGCTGGTTTCCATTTCCTACGCTAGCAGTATGTTGTCTTTAAACTAGACTGTATAAAGTTATTATAATGATTGAATTCACTGAATGACTATAAGGGTCTTCAAATTTAAAGTAATCTCTGCTTCACTTGATGTGATCCAACACTGACCACTAAAGCCACAGTTCAACACAGAGTTGGGAATTCCCCATATTAATGCAAACTAACCTGTTTTTCCTGGAAAGAAGTACCCAGAATTTTCATACAACATTTGAAAAGCACAAAATTTGTATATTTAGTTTGTTGTATGTTTCATAAAATTAAAATATGTAATTCATCAAACACATCATATACAGATCCAATACTTGATTAAAACTTATGACTTTATATACGATCTTTAAATAGTTCTTTACTAACTGTCACTGTAACTGAGCTACATGCTAGGTGAAGATAGAGTTACATTTGATTTCTTAATGTGATCAAAAGGAAATCAGTGAGTAGACTGTTGTGACCCACACTGCATTACTTGAAACTGATTAGTATACGGTTATTTGCTAATGTTCAGGGTTTTTTACTTGCTATTTAATTAGCAAGCCAGTAAAAATGATTTGTAATTCTTTACATTCAGATTTTTGACATAGTCAGCATCACTACAACCTGGACTGAATTTGTCCATTTTGTTTAGCCATTTTGTAAGTTTGAAGAAAAAATCTTATACATGGGACTAGGCCCTGATTGAATTTCCTTTCTCTAACACACATGTTGAGAAATGTGAATCATAATGTGCAATAAACTCATTTGACCTGTTTATCTCTATGATCCACTTTCAGGTGGTCATTCACAGACACCCGGTAAGCATCCAAGAACAACTTTGCAAATGCTTCAAGTTCAAACAATTGACACGTGTATGTTACTTAACAAGCTAGCAAAAGAAGTACCATGGACCATTTTCTACTCTATTGCTAACAACATCAACAACAAAACTGTATATTACAACAATATCCAACTATAGAGCACCAAAGAGGAAGATCAAGCAACAGTCTGAGGACATTTGAAAACCTACAAAGCAGCCAAAGTAGCTACTATGTTGTAGGAACTTATAGGATTACACATTAACATGTTAAGCATTTTGTAAGACGTTTTGACCTCTAAGATTATTTTTACTACATGATTTCACAGCAAAATTAAGAAAACATTAAACATACTGTATGTTTTATTCACAATGTGTGTTCTCTGTATTTTGTTTTTAGGTGTGTCCATCAGGTTAGCTGGGTCTGGAGCAACACAGTGTTCTGGCAGAGTTGAAATTTATTACAATAACATCTGGGGAACAGTCTACGGTAATGGCTGGGACTTAAACGAGGCTGAGGTTGTTTGCAGACAGTTAAACTGTGGAACAGCAATACAGGCTCCTCTATCATCTTACTATAGTCCAGAAGCTAAACAAATTTGGCTTTATAATGTGGCCTGTTCGGGAAGTGAAAATTCTTTAACTCAGTGTCATTACTCTGGATGGGGAATGCGCAATAATTATCATTATTATTATTATAATTATTATTATTATGATGCTGGTGTCATCTGTTCAGGTAAGAAAATATTTTAAATACTGAACACAGCATATGTCGCTCTATGTCATAAATGATTTATATTTTGTCAGGAAAGTATTAAAATATTTTTCATTTCAGATCTGATCAGATTAACTGGATCTGGATCGACTCGATGTTCTGGTAGAGTTGAAGTTTACCACAATAACAGCTGGGGAACAGTCTGTGATAATGGCTGGGACTTAAATGATGCTGCAGTGGTTTGCAGACAGATAAACTGTGGGTCGGCACTAGAGGCTCCTCAATCAGCTCACTTTGGTGAAGGAACTGGACAGATTTGGCTTGATGATGTGGGCTGTTCAGGAAATGAAAGTTCTCTAATTGAATGTAACGGCAGTGGATTTGGGACATACAGTTGTGGAAATCACCATGATGCTGATGTCATCTGTTCAGGTAAGAAAGCTTTTAAGTACCAATGACATTTCAGGTCAGTCTGCTATTGTGTGTCATACATGAAATATTTTGTTTATGTCTTTTGCATCATAGATCGGATCAGATTAGCCGGGTCTGGATCGACTCGATGCTCTGGAAGAGTTGAAATTTATTACAATAACATCTGGGGAACAGTCTGTGATGATTACTGGGACTTAAAAGACGCTCAGGTTGTTTGCAGACAGATAAACTGTGGGACGGCACTAGAGGCTCCTCGATCAGCTCTCTTTGGTGCAGGAACTGGACAGATTTGGCTTGATAATGTGGGCTGTTCAGGAAATGAAAATTCTCTAATTGAATGTAAATACAACCAATTTGGAACAAATAACTGTGGGCATCAACAAGACGCTGGTGTCATCTGTTCAGGTGAGGCACATTTTGAATACTGAACACATTGCACGTCAGTCTGTTCTTATTTGTTATACTTTGTTGTTTTTATTGCAAATAACATTAAAATATTGTCCATATCTTTTGTCTCATAGGTCCAATCAGATTAGTTGGATCTGGATCGACTCGATGCTCTGGAAGAGTTGAAGTTTATCACAATAACAGCTGGGGAACAGTCTGTGATGATGGCTGGGACTTAAATGATGCTGAGGTGGTTTGCAGACAGTTAAACTGTGGACCGGCACTAGAAGCTCCTCATTCAGCTTACTATGGTGCAGGAACTGGACAGATTTGGCTTGATCATGTGACCTGTTCAGGAGGTGAAAGTTCTCTTACTGAGTGTCAACACAGTGGATTTGGAACAAACAACTGTGGACATGGTCAGGATGCTGGTGTCATCTGTTCAGGTGAGAAAATGTTTAGGTACCAAAGACACATGAATCATTCAGAAATTGTCTGTCATCAGTGAAACCATTTTCTTTCAAGGTCAAGAACATATTATCAAGTTCTTCACATCTTTTAACTAATAGATCTGATCAGATTAGCTGGCTCTGGATCGACTCGATGTTCTGGCAGAGTTGAAGTTTATCACAATAACAGCTTTGGAACAGTCTGTGATGATGGCTGGGACTTAAATGATGCTGAGATCGTTTGTAGACAGTTAAACTGTGGGACCGCAAGGGGGGCTCCTCGATCAGCTCACTTTGGTGCAGGAACTGGACAGATTTGGCTTGATCGTGTGACCTGCTCAGGAAGTGAAGGCTCATTAACTCAGTGTCAACATGGTGGTTTTGGAACAAACAACTGTGTACATAATCAAGATGCTGGTGTCGTCTGTTCTGGTGAGAAAGATTTTTGATTCTGAAAGCATTTCAACCAAATCTTTTCTTGGGTGCAATATACTATCGGTCAAAGTTTTAGAACACCCCAATTTCTCCAGTTCTTTTTAATAATGATTTTATTTATGCAGTGTAATGTGTCATTGAACTCTGAAATTAAAGCATAGTAAAAATAAGTAATTAAAATTAAAATTAAACCATGGACTAAATTTACAGACCAAAATGTATTCTAACCCTCTACTGCATAGCGTTGCCCTGAGGCAACAAACCACATTTTCATGCCTTATGGTGGCCCTTCAAAAAAAAACAAAAAAACTTTTTTTTTTCAAACAATGCTACCAGGCACATCTCTTTCAAATAAAATGATGAGTTGAAGGTGGTGTGACTTTGATTTGGGGGGGGGGCAGGGCCCCTTTCTGCAAGCTGCACTACATCAGAGACATCTCCATCAGGAGGCAAGATAAAGATCACTATTTTACATGTTTATAGTGAAGTAAATGTATATTAAAAAATACTTGTATGTGCATGAATATACACTCAACAAAAATATAAACGCAACACCTTTGTTACTGCTCCCATTCCCCATGGGATGGACGTAGAGACCTAAAATTCATTCCTAAAATTCATTCCAGATACACAATATGGGAGCAGTAACAAAGGTGTTGCGTTTATATTTTTGTTGAGTGTATATAGTGTAAAACTGTTCATTTTCATTCGTTGCCTCAAGGCAACACTGCGCAGTTAGCCCAATTTTTTTCAGGCAATATAATGCATTTGGATATGTGTGTAGAGATGTGTTTGTGTGCTTTTATATGATCATAGTCAATGTTTTTTACTTTACAATCTACTCATAATTACAGGACATGGATGTAAAAACTTTTTATGCAAGGAAACCAAGGGAATGTGCACTTTCTGTCCTCAGAAAGTGAGGACAGTGAGCTTTCAGGGAGTGACAGTGAAGTTGACGAGTGGATCCCTGAATGAGGTTTGAGGGACACTTAGGAGCTCAGGGGTCCGGGGTCAGTTGGTAAAGTAACTGTGTCTGTGTGTGTGTTAGTGCCCACATAGCAAGCAGGTCTGGCCAGGATCTGGTATCAAGCCGGCACTCTGAGTAATCTGGGAGAGTAGAAAAGCGCTACATAAAAATCAGTCCATTCACTGTCTGAACAGAGTTTCGGCATGTTACTTTTGCACTGTTTTGCATGTTCTGGCACATGTTGTTATTGCATGGCTTGATTAAGGTACACATTATGCTGACATCTGGGGCTAGAGCTGGAACCGTTCTGGGCCAGCACAGGGCCAGCAGTGTGTCTACAACTCGCCCGTGGCTGCACACCACCTACAGATGGCCCACATACCACAATGAATAACGGCCCTTTGGTGGCCCAGATCAGGTTTGCCAAAGGTAATCCACACATGGGCCAGCACAGGACGACCAGGGTGTCTGAAACTGGCCTTGTGCTGGCCCATGTGTGGGCCACCTCTGGCAAACCAGGTCTGGGCCACCAAAGGGCCATCATTCTTTGCGGTATGTGGGCCATGTGTAAGCACATTGTGTGGGCAAGGTAAATCATTCAATTTTAGGGTGAAGGCTAGAGTCAGGGTTAGGGTAAGGTTCAGGCAGGGACTTGTGATGGGTAGAGTCAGGATAAGTCGCCAGGAAATTAATGTAAGTTAATGTAATGTCCCCAAAAGTGATGGAAACACAACGTGTCTGTGTGTGTGCGTGCGCGCGCACGTGCATGGGGTTAGGGTCAAATGTTGGATGTATTTTGGTGTTTTATTGTTTTGTGAAATGTTTACATTGTTTGTTTGTTGTTTATTTATTTGTTCATCCTTGTTGTACTAATACAGCTTATTATAGAATTACTTGGCATTTTACTACCCTTGTTGCACAGTGTTGCCTTGAAGCAACAAGCCAATATCTGTTTGGGGGGGGGGGCAGGGTGTCAAATTTTATGATTGATATATTATTAGGGACCCTAAAGCTCCCCCAAAAAAGGGAGAAATATATTTTTCCCCCAAAATTAAAAAGTCATGCAGTAGAGGGCTAATCTTTTGACACATCGAAGTAAGCACCTTTGGTACATATAACAGCTAAACACACCATTCTATCTGCAATAGAAATAAAATATTCTTCAGAAAATTCTTCCCATATTTGTTGCAGAAGTTCCCATAAATGCATGATTGCTTTGCTTTCACTCTTTTATCCAGTTCATCCTAAACCACCGTGATGGGGCTAATTAAGACTGGAGACTGTGCTGTCCGTTCCATGTTTTCAAGCTTACGGTTTTGTTCTCTTTTTCCTGAGGTAGTTCTGGCATAGCTTGGACTTCGTTTTGGGTCATTATATTGCCGTAGGATGAACCTCTTACCAATTAGACACATACCAGAGGGAACTGCATGGTGCTGCAGAATGCTGCAGTTGTAAAGGTTCTGGGTCCTTTTGAGCCAGCATTTTTTATTTTGTTGTATTCTAATAATATTTTGTATTATGGTTTATGTTAAGGTTCATTTATAGTCTTAGTTATTGTATTGTGAGTTTCTTTTATTCCCTGTTTATATTCTTAATTATTAGTTGCCCTCTATGTCTCTATCCGTCTGTTTTTATATATGTTATATGAGCCCCTTGTCAGGGCTCTGCGTGCGGGCAGGTGGAAATGTGGATCCAAATGCAGGACTCCGAGACGAAATGTAACTAAAACCACAGCTTTTATTGCTGGCATGAAACAAAAACCCAAACCAAACCATGAAACCAAGCAGGAACACACAGGCAGGGTCTGAGGGTACGACGCGACACTGAGCACAGGAAAACACAGGGCTAATATACACAGGGTGGTAATCAGCGAATGGGCAACAGGAGGGAGACACAGCTGGGAGAGATCAGGGTTAACGAGACGGGGGGAACCAAGCTGCCCACACTAACATAAGATGCAGACCTTCACAATAAAACAGGAACAAGAAACCATCACACTAAGACACAGACTTGACATTTGAGAGACAGACAGAAAATGACACATGGAACTAGACATATACTAAGCAGACCCAACCGAAGAACAAATCCTAAACACAAACATGAAACTCTAATAATAAACATCATAATCATCATCATCATTAACACAACAAGAGAACAAGAAAACAATCCCTGATGCAAAATTACACCAAAACATAATAAACTCAAAATACTGGGTCCAACGGACCCAGAACCGTGACACCCCTTGCGTCTTGTTTCCCTTCCTGTGTTCCATTCTGTTTCCAGGGGTCGTCATCTCTCCTCTCTCTCCCTCATGTTCCCTTGCTCTTCTCGTCTGCCTCTCCTCCACTCCTGCATCATGTTCCTGCGTTTCCTGTTTTATTGTGAAGCTCTTGTGTTTCCATGTTCGGTGTTTCTAGTTGTGCTTCCTCTGTGACGTCATGTTGTGTCAGCTGTGTTCCCTGTGTGTTCTCACTGCACTCGTTATCCTCCTGTGTATTTATGTCAGCATCTCCCTCATAGCTGTGTGCCTCCCTGTGTGTTTAGGTCTTCTAATTTCCCAGTTTGGGTTGTATTATTTTCCATTCAGCAACTAAAGCTGTGTTTTGAGTCCATATCCCGCTTACGAGTCTGCATTTGGGTCCCTTCCTGCCTGCTCCGCACAGTCAAATTGTGACAGAGGAAGCCATTTTGGTTCAGAGTGCATCTCACTTTTCTTTACAAGTCACTGACACTGGATCCAGCTAAACAGCCCCAGACCATCACACTTCCTCGTCAATGTTTGACAGTTGTTACCACACAGCGTGGAACCATCCTTTCACCTACTTACAACATACAAAGATCCTGTGTGATGAAGTGAAAATTTCAAATTTTTATTCTGTCAATAATACCTTCTTCCACTCTTCAGTAGTCCATTGGTGGCGTTTCATGACCTAGGCAAACCTCTTTGAGTTGCAGGTTTGACAAGATGAGTTAAAGCAAGAAAACAATTGCCAAGATATCAGAACAAGGCAAAGTCTTCTTTTCACAGTTGAAACTAAGACTTGCTTACTATGACCACTAATAATAATAATAATAATAATAATAATAATAATAATACATTTTATTTATAGGCCCCTTTAAGACTCTCAAGGTCACCTTACCAAAGTACAGAAATATAGCAACAATACAATATAAGAAAACATGGCAAAATACAAATTTAGGCATAGGGTAAATAAGAAATAAAAGCATGAAATTCAAGTGGAAAAATTGGGGTGTTTTAAAACGTTCAACTGGTATATACTACCATAATTTTTCTTTGTTAATTTAAGACACATTAAAAATTTGCTTCACATCCTTTGCCTGATAGATCTGATCAGATTAGTTGGATCTGGATCGACTCGATGTTCTGGAAGAGTTGAAATATTTCACAATAACAGCTGGGGAACAGTCTGTGATGATAGCTGGGACTTGAACGATGCTCAGGTGGTTTGCAGAGAGTTAAACTGTGGGACGGCACTAGGAGCTCCTCCATTCGCTCAGTTTGGTGCAGGAACTGGACAGATTTGGCTTGATAATGTGACCTGTTCAGGAAATGAAGAATCTTTAGCTCAGTGTCAACACAATGGATTTGGATCAAACAAATGTGGACATGATCACGATGCTGGTGCCATCTGTTCAGGTGAGAATTTTTTTTTTCCGATCATCTATACCATGTCAGACACTGTAAATACAACAGTTTCCCTTTACAGATTTTTTGTCCATTCGTTGATGTGTTTCATACTGAAATTAAGCGTTAGCCATCAAATTAAGCTGCACAGTAACCATTCAATGCAGGATTTCAATGGTAAAATCTTTATCTGCAAACGGGGAAACTTTATTTCATGATTAATTTTTTGTATTTTGGGTGTTATATAGTTGTCATAAACTCAGATTTGGAAGTCTTATACCTTTCTGAGTCAGGATGAAATTCTATTTTTGGTTGGTTGATGTTTATTAAGTTATTTTTGTAGTTAACACAATTCTTGTGTCAAGAGTGTTGGTTTGCTTCAAAATTCCTAAATATATGGCTCAATGGATTCTAATATATAAGACGCCTCAACACAGTTGCAGTTGAAGAGACCAAAGAGGAAGATGAACAGGAACCAACCATACAATGGGGAAGCAGATTCAGGCTTAGTCACTCAACATTAACAAAACTGAACTAACAGAAATCAATCAGAAAATGAGACTGACAGTAACTTCCAACTTGACTAATTGTCACCTCTGGCGATGATGATATCAAAAGGCTCGCCTTTTGTTAGGGCTATACAAATCTTAGAAAACACAAATAAACAAAGATACACACACACAAAGGCAATGACAACTAGAAAACTAACTAACAAAACCTATACTGGGAAAGCTAAACAGGAAACATAACTGGAAAACCTGAGACCTGGAAACACAGGGGAAAGACCAGCAAAGGCGCAGACGATCCGACATGAAACCAAAAGGGAAGCACAGACTATAATTAAAATTATTTATATATAGATATATCTCTATACACACTACACTACACCACACACATAAAGCAGAAAAGAATACACTGATGCAGGGCAGGGGACTGTCAAAGTAAAACATGAAATAACACAAATATTGAACCGGGGACACTAGACACAACACCAGGAACACAAGGCAGGCACAGAAAACACTTAAACGCTGGAAATAATTAACAAACAACAAGGATAGCTAACTAAAATCACTGTATATTAATAAACAAACTATGACCCTAAAAGTTAATATGTAAGGGAGAAAGACAGAAATCTGACCCCCAGAAATCTTCTCCAACTTTAAATGCCTGCCTGTGAGCTTTCTTGTCCTCTATTGGCACTATTGGCATGCTGTATCTCACTTTGACAGATTTGTGGTCTAGTTTATATTAGAGATGGCACGATACCACTTTTTTATGGTCGATACCGATATCATAAATTTGGATATCTGCCGATACCGATATGAATCCGATATAGTGTTTTTTAATCAATAAAACTGTTTGTTTTTTTTTAAATATCTTGCTACATTTTGAATAGGTTCATACTCAATTAAAAAAAAAAAAAAACAATACTAAAGCTATTCTGTTATACCTGTATGCAAAAAAATATTTCATAGTTCAGAAATACTGATCAATCTAATAAACTTAAACCTACACCATCCTCCCTATTCTGGTATTTTATAGAGTACTTAGCGTAAATATTAAGCAGCCTAACTAATAGGGTTCCAACTCCTAGCAACAAAAAATAAATAAAAAATAGGGAACCACCCCTCACCCTCCACCTCATGATGCTTAATCAACGTAATCAACCTTAATTTGATCCAGTGTGAAAGAAAATGCACAGAAATCAATTATTTTTCAAGAAATATTAAATAGATTCAACATCTTTCTTTAACAGAACTGCAGACTCCACAGATGGTATCTTCCCAAAGGAAAAAGTACTATAGCTTACTAGGGTATATTAGACTTAATAGTTACTATATACAGTAATGGACTTCTATTCATTTTACGTGAAATTAAAACTTTGGGTGTCAGATAGTTATTTAATAAAAGCTAGACATTTTAAATGAGAATAAGAAAGTATTTCTTTGTGCCCCCTTTTCCCTGTTAATGCCCTATCGGCCCCCCTGGCTAAACTTTGCTAGATCCGCCCCTGCACAGTTACCAGCCATCAGCTACGTAGAAAAAGATCCTGGTGTAGAAAGTAATATTAAATAAATTCTAACAACAGCTTATTAAGCTCAAACGTGCTGCTGTTGTTTATCCGCTGGTTTCCTCTTTCTGGTGCGAAGTGGGCCAAAAACAAAGAAGAGAGACGGACTTGCAACAGAAAAGCCGATCAGCTGATCATTGATCAGTTTCACGATTGAAGTAGCAGCAAGAAGAGGCAGTCGCTCCATATATCGTTTGTTAAGCTTAACGTGGGAATGCTTTACAAACATTCAGAGATGGACTTACACACTTGCTTTACTTCTCTCGGGGATAACTTTGTCGGAGATGAAATGCCGGGTTGGTAGCGAAGCTCCAAATGCTCAACCAGACCACCGACAGGTCTCGCACCCCACAGCCGTTCTATCACGTGATGCATACCGCTCCAACATCCTACGGTTATGAGGCGAGTTATGGCGTGTCGCAAGTTTTGTGAGGTGCTTTCGTGATATTTAATGGATCGGATTATACTTTTTATTTCTCTCCGATAGCCGATCCAGTAATTTAGGTCAGTATACATAATATCGGATCGGCCCATCTCTACTTTATATTAGAGATGGTATTGTGGTGGACCATTAAAGGGCTCTACTCACACCCAATGTGGAGGTAAGCATCAACGACACGGGTGTGGACAAATCGGACGGTCGGTGGTGGCCATGCGGAGATTTCCGCCGTTTAAATAATGCCACGGAGAATGACCGTTACCCCATCCCCCACATTCAGGATTTTTCTGCCAATCTCGCCGGAACGTTGATTTTTTCTAAAATTGACTTGGTGCGGGGGTATCACCAAGTTCCTGTGCGTTCCTAAAACCGCTGTCATTACCCCCTGAAGGTGTGGTTCCGTTGCCCGACAGAGTCCAGGCCGTTTCGGCTTTTCCACGTCCTACGTCGGTTAAAGCGTTGCAGGAGTTCTTGGGGATGATAAATTTTTGCAACCGCTTTCTCCCCAGAGCTGCCCACCTGCTACAGCCACTCTATGCTGCCTTAAAAGGTAAAACATCCAAAGATCCGGTTGACTGGCTGCCGGAACGCGTCCATGCGTTTTCCGCAGCCATGTCTGCGCTGGCTGACACCGTCCTGCTGGCACACCCGCTTCCGTCGGCGGAGATTGCGTTGACCACCGACGCGTCCGACGTGGCAGTGGGTGGGGTGTTGGAACAGCGGGTTCCAGGTCTCTGGCAACCACTTGCCTTTTTCAGTCGTACGCTCCGGGATGCTGAACGCAAGTACAGTGTTTTTTACAGGGAGTTGCTGGCCCTGCACCTCGCGACACGACATTTTCGTTTTTTCCTCGAGGGTCGCAACTTTACTGCGTACGTTGACCACAAACCTTTGACGTTTGCGATGTCCAATGTCTCTGCCAGCAGCGCCAGTTGGCGGCCATTTCAGAGTCAGCATTTTTGTCAACGTGGGTTTCACGTTTCGGCCCCCCTGCTGACATTACTTCAGACAGGGGCCCCCAGTTTGTTTCTGAGCTTTGGTCTGCTATGGCTGACGGCCTGGGGGTCAAGGTCCACCGCACCACAGCATACCACCCGCAAGCGAACGGTTTCACCGGTCACTTAAGGCCGCGCTCCGGGCTTCCTTAACAGGTGGCGACTGGGTCGATCGTCTTCCGTGGGTTTTGCTGGGATTGCGTAGCACGGTTAAAGAAGACCTCTGGGTTTCCCCGGCTGAACTGGTCCTCGGCCAGCCCCTCCGGGTCCCCGGGGAATTCTTACCTGAGAGCCCTACCCCATGTTTCGATACCTCTTTGTTGCCTTTTCGCCCCCCAAGAGACTCATTTCCTGTTCCTGGTCCTGTGCACCACTGCCTGCCTGACACTTTTGTTCCGGGGTGGGTGTCCCTGGTGGAATAGGACTGTAACTCTCCTTCATGATGTTTTCGTGTGTTTAATAAATTCCTACATCTAAAGTGGGATGGATGCCAGTTTTTTTAACAGGACCAGGATTTCCCCAGAATTTTTAAATTACCTAAGAATCCCACATCATTCTGTGGACAACCCTGAGTCAGTCAGCAGTTTAAGAAGAACATATGGCTTACATGTCACATCTGGCTGATAGGGCAAAGGACGAGAGAAAACTATAGAGTCCATCATTGCTTTAGTAAAACTGCACACTGATTCAATATCAGTTTGATGCAACCGAGTGTCATCACAGCAACATGACTCTTACCAAATATACCTTCATCCTTAGTCAGCAATTTCAAATTTCCTTCAATTTTACCTGCTCTTTTCCTTCAACAATGGAAAAAGAGCAGGAAAGATTCTTGTTTATAAGAATGATTATTTGATTAGTAATAATTAAACATATCTGCTAGAAGCAACTAAAAACTAGTAGCAAAGTTTATGGTGGTGAGGGAGAAAGCAAGAAGGAGAGACCCACATGCTCCTTGTGCTCAGTTTACATGCATGTAGGAGAGCCATTTGCATCCAAACAGCATTAGGAATTACTACGAGAAGAAAACAGGGTTAATAATGATGATAGATGGGCAATAGAAAAATGGGATGTGTGATGGCACGCTAAGACTTTTTAGAATATATGTTGAACATAGTTAACTAGTCGTGAAAATTAAACATAATACCATTTACAATGAATGTTCCCTGTTTTGTTTTCAGGTGTTCCCATCAGATTAACTGGATCTGGATCGACTCGATGTTCTGGCAGAGTTGAAGTTTATTACAATAACATCTGGGGAACAGTCTGTGATAATGGCTGGGATGTAAATGATGCTCAGGTGGTTTGCAGACAGTTAAACTGTGGGACAGCACTACAGGCTCCTCGATCAGCTTACTTTGGTGCAGGAACTGGACAGGTTTGGTTTTCGTATATGGCCTGTTCAGGAAATGAAAATTCTTTAACAGAGTGTCAACACAGTGGATTTGGAACAAACTACTGTGGACATCAACAAGATGCTGGTGTCATCTGTTCAGGTGAGAAACATTTTAGATACTCATGTCATTGTTGGTCAGCCTGGTCTAGTCTGTCATACATTAAATGTTTTCACAGCATCTGTTCAGCCCTGCTGTTGTTTTTAAAAGTGCTTTATAAATTTATAAAAGTGTTGGGGTTTTTCTAGTGCAAAGAGGAATTGAAATATAAATAACTTCTATTGCCTGGCAGGTCCAGTCCGGTTAGTTGGGTCTGGATCGACTCGATGCTCTGGAAGAGTTGAATTCTATTATGGCAACACCTGGGGAACAGTCTGTGACAACGGCTGGGACTTAAATGATGCAGAGGTGGTGTGCAGAGAGTTAAACTGTGGGACGGCACTGCAGGCTCCTCGATCAGCTTACTTTGGGGCAGTAGGTGGACAGATTTGGCTTGATAATGTGACCTGTTCAGGAAATGAAAGTTCTCTAACTCAGTGTCAACATCTTGGATTTGGAACATACACCTGTGGATATTATCAGACTGCTGGTGTCATTTGTTCAGGTGAGATAACTTCCAGATACTCAAGAGACTGAAGATCACTTTGTTCTTGGATGTTGTGTCTGAAATACTTTTGTTAATGTGAGGAAGAATAATATTAACAATCTCAGAATATTCTTCATTATTTCTCCTGACAGGCCTGATCAGATTAGTTGGATCTGGATCGACTCCATGCTCTGAATTTTGTGTAATTTCTATACAAAACTTAAAAAAAAAAAAGTATTTTTCATATCTGCCGCTTGTATCCGCGATCTCGTTCTTTTGGTCACTACCCACAGCTCGTGACCATAGGTGAGGGTAGGGACGTAGATCGACTAGTAAATTGAGAGCTTCGCTTTTACAATCAGCTCTTTCAAGATGCAGTAAATAATAATCCAAAAACAAATCCTCAGTGCATTCCAGACTCCTGCTCTGTGTATTCTCTCCATCCCAGTGCTCCATGTCTCCACTCCTTGAGCTGACTGTCCTCTAGTTCCTGCAATCCTCCTGGGAAAAACACAGGCAGCCATTAGTAAATTCCACAATCGTGGCAGACTAAGGCTGTATCCCAATTCAGGGTCTGCATGCTTGAAGTACGCACACTACGCGTACTACGTACGGTGCGTACTATAAGTACGAGAAGTGCGGAAGTGAGAGGCCTGTGAAATAGACGGTCTAGGCTTTGTTGCGCTGCAGGTTGCCTAGCAACCATGATACTAACCGTGAGAAACGTTACATACAGCATTGTGTGACAGAAATGAAGGAGAGAAATGTTTTGTTAGTCATTCATTTTTGTGATGACATCACTTTGATTAGTTGAGTATCTGAGGCTGAGACCACAGGACTGTAAAACATGATTGTTGGGCTTCATTTCTGTGCTGAAAAGTCATTTTCAGCACTTGGTTGGCTTTACAACCAAGTTAACGCTGAAAGTACAGACATCACTAATGTCACACAACTTTGCCGACATGTGGCCAACAGTTTTAATGTTCTTCATTATTAAACATTCGCACATAAATAAGTGACATCATATTCAGTACTTACTTTTGACAGTTCACTCTTCGGCTGCTCCCTTCTGCCGTATTTTGCGGCAAAATTATCCACACCCACCGCTGTGCTATGAATTTTGGGGTAAATGGGACCACGAAGCGTGCACTGGACCACGCTTGATATTTGGGGAAATCGATGGCGCATTTGGAGTATAAATTTGAAGTACATTTCGAATTGGGACAGCCTTCGTCGCGTGGTGGTGACGTAATTACACTTAAAATGCGTACTTCAAGCGTGCAGACCCTGAATTGGGACACAGACTAACACTTACTGGCTTGCTGGGGAACTAACAGGAAGTCACACAACAATCCCACTTCGATGGGTATGGTGTTATTTTTGTGCCACTATTCTGAGCACACGTAAAAAAAAAAACCAATTGAGCACACGTAAAAAAAATTTGCAGGTGCAAGTGTTGCATTTTGACGAGAAATTTATTTTGAGTGAAGAAAACCTAAATTTGTGCAAACAAAATTCATTGCTGCGTGCAAAAAATGTATTTCAGTGTTTGCATCCATATAAACACACAATAACAGGCCCTCTCGCTCAGTTTTTGCATTTGCTCTTGCTAAGATCTCTGTGGACCCGCTGGCAATGTGTTGCTTGCGCTCTCAACGTCTCTGCCCCTGCGCGTTCAACTCTTTCTGTACACCGTTATATTTGTGCCACAAAACCAACCAGTGACAGACTTGGATGCAAAAATTCTGATTGGTTTTTTTGGTCTTCAATCAGCTTGCTAGCTACTATAGCCAAACCCAGGCAAATATCCCAGAATGCATTTCATCCGAAACTCAAACGAGGCAGTTGCAGAGGAACGCAGAGTGGCGGAGTTTGAAATATTACTCTTTCTAGATCACAAAATAAACTTTTAAGATGTTTTGAGGTGAGAATGTTGCTGTGTAAACTTCAAGATATCCTTGCTTTTTTATAGCACAAAAAATAGCACTATTAATGGAATAACTGACCTCTGAAGGAGAAAGGTTTAGGTAACCGGCAGGTAGCATTTAAGAAGATAAAAGTGGATGAATCACTGCCTTAAACTTACAGGACTTTCAGCATTACACCTACGATAACAAAAATTTAACCACCACTGCTGTGTACTTCATTGTAAATTTAAATGTTGGTAAATGATCAGACAAAAGAGGGTTTTCAGGGAATATTGTTAAATGCTTGGTTTCTGACCAATATTTCGGGACAAGATCCAAAGTGAGAGAAGCCAACTGAGTCTAATAATAAATTAATTATTGGGGCCGTTGTTTTCACCAAGTACATGAATGTTAAAATCACCTGCCATAATTATTTAATCAGTACTGAGCAACAAATACAAAAGTCAGCTAGATAATTCAGATAGAAACTATAATGGTCTGGTAGATGATGGATTAAAACAAATAAAGCTGTTTTTTTTAGTTTTCCAATTAAGTGGACAAGGCCAAGAGTCATATTGAAACTCTGTCTGGGTCTATGGTTGAATAATATGTGGAAGTGAAAGACTGCTGCCACTCGACCTCCTCGGCCTGTGCTTTGAGTTTTCTGGCAGTATGGCTCATATAAACTAACATATTCATCTAGCTCCAACCAGGTGTCTGTCAGGCCGAATAAATCACTATCTTGATCAACAATTAATTTATTTACTAACAAGGAAGAAAAGCCAACTCCAGACATCGAGGGCCGGTGTCCTGCAGGTTTTAGAGCTCACCCTGAGTCAAAACACCTGAATCAAATGATTAGTTCATTACCAGCCTCTGGAGAACTTCAAGACAAATTGAGGAAGTAATCTACCTATTTTAATCAGCTGTGTTGGATCAAGGACATCTAAAACCTGCAGGACACTGCCTCTCAAGGCCTGGAGATGGCCACCCCTGATCAATGAGAATAAGGTCTTTGGTGGATGGAAGATGCAAGGAGGCAAATAGGACTGTAACTCTCCTTTATGATGTTTTCGGGTGTTTAATAAATTCCTACATCTAAAGTGGGATGGATGCCAGTTTTTTTAACAGGACCAGGATTTCCCCAGAATTGTTTATATTACCTAAAAATCCCACATAATTCTGTGGACAACCCTGAGTCAGTCAGCAGTTTAAGAAGAACATATGGCCAGCGTTGGGAAGGTTACTTTTAAAATGTATTCCATTACAGAATACAGAATACATGCCCCAAAATGTATTCTGTAACGTATTCCATTACGTTACTCAATGACAGTAACGTATTCTGAATACTTTGGATTACTTAATATATTATCATGCTTTTTACAACAACGTGAATGTACTATTGCTGTGTGATTTATTACTATTACTGAAGGTCCGCGACTCCGAACTGTAGTAAAGGGACCTCTGACTAATACGGCGGGGTCCCTGTCGGCTCGTAGCCGAAAAATAGCTTTACTTTGTTGTCTGGGTCAACTTTTCTTGCGAGAGACAGAGACCCGCGACTATATGAAACAGGAAAGTACCGCAGTGTAATCCATTTATTTCAACAAAGTAACTGTACTCTGAATACCACCCTTTTAAACGGTAACTGTAACGGAATACAGTTACTCATATTTTGTATTTTAAATACGTAGCGGCGGTACATGTATTCCGTTACTCCCCAACACTGCATATGGCTTACATGTCACATCTGGCTGATAGGGCAAAGGACGAGAGAAAACTATAGAGTCCATCATTGTTTTAGTAAAACTGCACACTGATTCAATATCAGTTTGATGCAACCGAGTGTCATCACAGCAACATGACTCTTACCAAATATACCTTCATCCTTAGTCAGCAATTTCAAATTTCAAATTTCCTTCAATTTTACCTGCTCTTTTCCTTCAACAATGGAAAAAGAGCAGGAAAGATTCTTGTTTATAAGAATGATTATTTGATTAGTAATAATTAAACATATCTGCTAGAAGCAACTAAAAACTAGTAGCAAAGTTTATGGTGGTGAGGGAGAAAGCAAGAAGGAGAGACCCACATGCTCCTCGTGCTCAGTTTATATGCATGTAGGAGAGCCATTTGCATCCAAACAGCATTAGGAATTACTACGAGAAGAAAACAGGGTTAATAATGATGATAGATGGGCAATAGAAAAATGGGATGTGTGATGGCACGCTAAGACTTTTTAGAATATATGTTGAACATAGTTAACTAGTCGTGAAAATTAAACATAATACCATTTACAATGAATCAAATCAAATCAAATCAAATCACTTTTATTGTCACATCACATGTGCAGGCACACTGGCACAGCACATGCGAGTGAAATTCTTGTGTGCGAGCCCCACAAGCAACAGAGTTGTGCAAAACACAACAACACAAACGAGCAAAATACAAGAATGGCCAACCTGACACTAATAAATATATGTACAATATATAATAGTGTATGCATTTCTAGATGTGTATACTAAATGTTTTTCTACGTGTGTGTGTGTGTGTGTGTGTGTGTGTGTGTGTGTGTGTGTGTGTGTGTGTGTGTGTGTGTGGGTGTGTGTGTGTATACACATTTTTACAAATTAAATAGTAAAGAATAATAAAATAAAATATATAAAAATATAAAAATATACAGAGTTGAATATGTGCAAAACAGTGGCATTTATATACAGTGTGGAGTGCATAATGTTGAAGTTCCAGTAGTGAAGCTGAGGTGTCTATGACGTGTTCAGCAGTCTGATGGCCTGATGGAAAAAGCTGTCTCTCAGTCTGCTGGTACGGGACCGGATGCTGCAGAACCTCCTTCCTGATGGAAGCAGTCTGAACAGTTTATGGCTGGGGTGACTGGAGTCCTTGATGATCCTCCCCGCTTTCCTCAGGCAGCGCTTCCTGTAGATGTCTTGGAGGGAGGGAAGCTCACCTCCAATTATCCGTTCAGAGCACCGCACTACTCTCTGGAGAGCTTTGCAGTTGTAGGCGGTGCTGTTGCCGTACCAGGTGGTGATGCATCCAGTGAGGATGCTCTCAATGGCACAGCGATAGAAGGTCCTGAGGATGCGGGGGCTCATGCCGAATCTTTTCAGTCTCCTGAGAAAGAAGAGGCGCTGCTGCGCCTTCTTCACTGTTTTGTTTGTGTGTACTGACCACGTAAGATCCTCAGCCAGATGTACACCAAGGAACCGGAAGCTGCTCACTCTCTCCACAGCAGCGCCGTTGATGGTGATGGGGGTGTGTACTTCTCTGCACCTCCGGAAGTCCACTATCAACTCCTTTGTCTTTGCGACGTTGAGGGTGAGATGGTTGTCTTGACACCAGTGGGTCAGGGCGCTGACCTCCTCCCTGTAAGCCGTCTCATCACTGTTGGTGATAAGACCCACCACTGTAGTGTCGTCCGCAAACTTCACAATGATGTTGGAGTTGTTAGATGAATGTTCCCTGTTTTGTTTTCAGGTGTTCCCATCAGATTAATTGGATCTGGATTGACTCGATGTTCTGGCAGAGTTGAAGTTTATTACAATAACATCTGGGGAACAGTCTGTGATAATGGCTGGGATGTAAATGATGCTCAGGTGGTTTGCAGACAGTTAAACTGTGGGACAGCACTACAGGCTCTTCCATCAGCTTACTTTGGTGCAGGAACTGGACAGATTTGGTTTTCGTATATGGCCTGTTCAGGAAATGAAAATTCTTTAACAGAGTGTCAACACAGTGGATTTGGAACAAACTACTGTGGACATCAACAAGATGCTGGTGTCTTCTGTTCAGGTGCAAAAAATTTATAAACTAAAGAAAATGAAAGTCTGTCTGTTCCTTTGTATCATCTACAAAATCTTTATTTTTATGTAATTTAACCAACATTTTAAAGATTTATTTATTTATTTATTTTTTTTTTTGCCAAATAGGTCTGGTCAGATTAGCCGGGTCTGGATCGACTCGATGCTCTGGCAGAGTTGAAATTTATCACAGTAACACCTGGGGAACAGTCTGTGATGATAACTGGGACTTAAATGATTCTCAGGTTGTTTGCAGACAGTTAAACTGTGGGACAGCACTGCAGGCTCCTCGATCAGCTCGCTTTGGTGCAGGAACTGGACAGATTTGGCTTGATAATGTGACCTGTTCAGGAAATGAAAGTTCTCTGACTGAGTGCCAACACAGTGGATTTGGATCAAACAGCTGTGGACATGGTCAGGATGCGGGTGTGATCTGTTCAGGTGAGAAAAATTGTAGCCATTGCAGATTAGTCTGGTATTGTGTGTCATATATGAAATACTTTTTCAACTTCTTTGCCTGATAGGTACAGTTAGAGTAGTTGGATCTGGATCAACTCGATGTTCTGGTAGAGTTGAAGTTTATCACAATAACATCTGGGGAACAGTCTGTGATAATGGCTGGGATGTAAATGATGCTCACGTGGTTTGCAGACAGTTAAACTGTGGGACAGCACTACAGGCTCCTCGATCAGCTTACTTTGGTGCAGGAACTGGACAAATTTGGCTTGATAACATGGGCTGTTCATGGTATGAAAGTTCTTTAATTGAGTGTCAACACAGTGGATTTGGAACAAACTACTGTGGACATCAACAAGATGCTGGTGTCATCTGTTCAGGTGAGAAACATTTTAGATACTCATGTCATTGTTGGTCAGCCTGGTCTAGTCTGTCATACATTAAATGTTTTCACAGCATCTGTTCAGCCCTGCTGTTGTTTTTAAAAGTGCTTTATAAATTTATAAAAGTGTTGGGGTTTTTCTAGTGCAAAGAGGAATTGAAATATAAATAACTTCTATTGCCTGGCAGGTCCAGTCCGGTTAGTTGGGTCTGGATCGACTCGATGCTCTGGAAGAGTTGAATTCTATTATGGCAACACCTGGGGAACAGTCTGTGACAACGGCTGGGACTTAAATGATGCAGAGGTGGTGTGCAGAGAGTTAAACTGTGGGACGGCACTGCAGGCTCCTCGATCAGCTTACTTTGGGGCAGTAGGTGGACAGATTTGGCTTGATAATGTGACCTGTTCAGGAAATGAAAGTTCTCTAACTCAGTGTCAACATCTTGGATTTGGAACATACACTTGTGGATATTATCAGACTGCTGGTGTCATTTGTTCAGGTGAGATAACTTTCAGATACTCAAGAGAATGAAGATCACTTTGTTCTTGGATGTTGTGTCTGAAATACTTTTGTTAATGTGAGGAAGAATAATATTAACAATCTCAGAATATTCTTCATTATTTTTCCTGACAGGTCCAATCAGATTAGTTGGATCTGGATCAACTCGATGCTCCGGAAGAGTTGAAATCTATCACAATAACAGCTGGGGAACAGTCTGTGATGATTACTGGGACTTAAACGATGCTGCGGTGCTTTGCAGGCAGTTAAACTGTGGACCGGCACTTCAGGCTCCTCGATCAGCTCACTTTGGTGCAGGAACTGGACAGATTTGGTTTGACAATGTGACCTGTTCAGGAAATGAAAATTCTCTAACTGAGTGTCAGCACAGTGCATTTCTATCAAAAAAGTGTGGACATGATAAAGATGCTGGTGTGATCTGTTCAGGTGAGATAACATTTAGATAATAAACACATTGAAATGTAATCTGTCCTTGTGTCTCATACAATAAAAAAAATCAATATTTATTTATCAGGAACAAATTCCAATATTGATCAAATCTTATGTCTCATAGGTCCGATCAGATTAGTTGGATCTGGATCAACTCGATGCTCTGGCAGAGTTGAAATCTATCACAATAACATCTGGGGAACAGTCTTTGATTTTAACTGGGACTTAAATGATGCTGAGGTGGTTTGTAGACAGTTAAACTGTGGACCGGCACTACAGGCTCCTCGGTTTTCTTACTTTGGTGCAGGAACTGGACAGATTTGGCTTTATAATGTTGCCTGTTCAGGAAGTGAAAGCTCTCTGACTGAGTGTCAAAACAGTGGATGGGGAACATACATCTATGGACATGGCAATGACGCAGGTGTTATCTGTTCAGGTGAGAAATTTTAGATATTCAATACAGGGCAAGCCAGTCTGTTCTTGTGCATCATACATGAAATTTTTCTCTTTTTTACTTTAAGGAATATTTCAAAATACTCTTCATATCTTTTTGCCTCACAGGTCCAGTCAGATTAACTGGGTCTGGATCGACTCGATGTTCTGGCAGAGTTGAAGTTTACTACAATAACATCTGGGGAACAGTCTGTGTTGACGGCTGGGACTTAAATGATGCCGCGGTGGTTTGCAGAGAGCTGAACTGTGGGACGGCAGTAAAGACTCCTCAATCGGCTCAGTTTGGTCCAGGAACTGGACAGATTTGGCTTGATAATGTGACCTGTTCAGGAAATGAAAGTTCTCTAACTGAGTGTAAACACAGTGGATTTGGAATAAAAAAATGTGAACGTGGTCAGAGCGCTACTGTCATCTGTTCAGGTGAGAAAAATTTTGGATCATCCACAGAATGTTAAAAATGGTAATTATAACTATTTTATTGCTTCATCATATATCTCATTGGGAAAATCATTTTGTCTATAATGCACCTCTATCCACAGAGAAAGAGAATTAATACAATCAGCTTTGACACAGACTTTACTACAGTTATGTTCAGTCACCTCTCAGCTCATTCCTTTCACATCCCATCGGGTCATCATTACAATCAATTACACTGTAATGTAGTTGTTCAGTAACTTGTATAGAACAAGAACATGCTGCCAGTTTGACATAAAAATGAGTGCAAACCAGTTTTGAACCTGAGACACCCACATAAACACCACTGTTAGAAATATTGACAATGTTGGTGGTGACTGTAATTATATAAACTGTATAGATATGAACTAAAATTAAAGAGAATTTTATGATCCCACCAGCTTCACGGAAAAAGTTCTCAGTGAAACTGAATCTGGCTGATGTCAACTCCCAAGTGGACATGACAGACCCCGCTGTGAGGGAGGGCATCTTGAAATGGGTAACGTGTATAGAATACTTAAATGCAGAGTAAAGTTTCATCTTCAAGATGTTCGTATTTGTTGATGGAGATTTCTCTGTACTGTTCAAGTAAGGTAATTTACTTGCCTAATTCCCAGACAGACATACTTATTTCTCTAAACAGTCAAATTTTTAAACACACAGCTTACTTTTACACTGAGACAACTTTCTAATCTTTACCCAGAGAATCTGTAAAATACAGGCAACAATTAAATCCTCGTTTCTGTTACACAGGTTGAAAAGAAGTTGGGAGGTTCATCTGATGACGTAAAAGTGAGCTGGCAGAAACTTCCAGAAAAGAAAAGGCTCAAAAAGCAAGAGACGTGTCCTCCATAGTTCAGTCTGTTTGTTTCCAAAACTGTATAAAAAAGACCTAATGTTATATAAAACCTTTAAAAAGCACCTTATTGATTCATTCCATATTTTTATAAAGTATATCTGCTTTTTGTGCTTGTTTACTGTTGTGCTGCATTTAGTTGTAAGCCAAACGTAACCTGTTAAAGAGTGCTAACTTCAATGGATTTAGCAAATATTTTCTGTGATGAATTTTCAACAGTGATGAGTTTGGTTTGTCTCAGCAAAGAGACTATCAAATTTAGATTTTACTTGACTTTACTTTATAATTGAAGTCTATATATTAGACACAACAGGAAGATCATTCTGTTAGGATCCATTTCAATATAAACCTGCATATAAATTCAAGAAGCCTTAAATTATTTTGTCTTTACTAATGAAAAACGCTTCTTTTTATGAGACCAATACTTAAATAGGACACACATAGCAGGAGACCTTTGGCTTCTTCAATAATGTGTTTAAGTTAGATAATGATTTCTCTTCCCTTTGTGTTTGTTTTTCATGAGAGTGTGTAGTTCTGCTTTGTTTTTTGCTCTTATTTTACTTACTTGGATTCAGTAATGATCAATTAATAATTATTATGAATTCATATAAATTATGTATTGTACTGCATTTTATGAATTATTAAAGATGAATTAATTGATAGATTGACTATTTTATTTTGAACTTGAAATAAAAAATATAACAAAATACACTGTAAACAGTTTAGGAAAAAAAAAGTTAAAAAATAATACAGTTGCAACAAATATCTTTAAATATTCTCAAAAAGCAGAAGGATGAAGTTTACAGTTGTTTAGTTTTACCCATTTTAACAGTAATAATTTACAAATCATGGTTTTCGTGTAACACCGAATCAGATAATTTATTTATATAACTAGTTGTGTCGACACACACAACCAGTACTGCAAGAATAAGTGCATTACTGCTTAAAATCTTATAGTCCTATTTTGCAATAAATACAGAGCCTGTAATGAGCTACAGCATTTATTAAGACCTTCGCATAGGAACTTGGATACAGTAACGCCAAAGAACAGTAAAGACTGAAAAAAGATTTTTAATTTATCCTGTGCTTTGCTTGAGCAAAACTGAAATGCTGCAGGGTGCCATGAATATGACTAAAGTGCTACCAGCAAATTTTGGTATCTATGGAGATTGACAGACCACGTGACTTTCGCGCATTGCATTGTGGGTACGAGTGGCAACAAAATCAAAACACTGCAAGCGCTAGAATTTCCAGCACTGGTAATAATCAATTCTGCTGTTTTAATCACTACCTGCATTTTATTTGCCCCAAAAACAATTATGTACAAAATGACAGAAAACACGGCAGCATTTCTATGAACAAAGACAGACTTGACGAAAAGGCAAAAAACCCCCAAAAAAACAAATACGAGGAAAAAAATCAAAGGAGTGTGGGTGAGACCCATACGAGCATACAGAGTGGAGTAAGGATGTTAGCGTGCTGCCCAACTTTCATCACGCACATATTTATTATTATATGGTTCTAAGTTTTAGTGCATACACTCACAAAATGTTAATTAACTTCAGATCCCTGCAACAAGCCCAGGTCCAGTTTACTTTGGTGATTTGGACTATTCCATTTCACAGCTGTTGTTGATTTTTTTCCCTTTATCTCCTGTACAGGCCAATGCAATCCATTTGTCGTTTCAGGTTGTAGTATTACACAACGTTTTCAGATCTAATAGAAAAAAAAAATTGTGTTTCGTAATTCATTCAATTTTTTGTATTTATCTATAACTGGCATTATTGTTTCATTCTCATATAGAATCTTACAAGAAAGAGGCAAAATTGGATTCAATTATGCTTTATTAGCTGCTTCAGTGAAAAACAAATCAATAATGCAACAAAAAAAAAAAACATATCAAAACAACATACTGGAAAACAGTTATTCATCACTTCATTGCTTCAATACAACCCTTCGGCACATATTGTAACCTACATCAACAATTATGTTATGATAACTACAACAGAAGACGTACCTTTGTGGGAATGCTTGGAGCAGACTAACCTGTGAGCTGGAGTGTTCTGGGACGTTATATTTGGTCTTCGAATGGCTGCAATCCAGACCATCCGTCGGCTCTTTGTTACTTCGGAAAAATGGCTTAGACAATTTCTCTTCCACAATGTAATCCAATAACAACCGATCTCTTTACCCGATCTCTTTAATACTGCCTGTTTGAGGACTATGGGGTGAAACAAAATGTGCTACATGCTCCTCATTCATACATATGAATAAAAATAGAAGATTTTTTACAATTTTACAGAGAAGCTGGAGACTTCAAAAAACAAATCCATAACCTTGAATGATTGTTGCAAAGAAGAGTGGGGGTCCTGAAGCAGCAATAACACATCATCTTTATAAAGAAGAATTTTGTGTTCTGTATTAGACCTTTAATATTGCTGTTTTGTCTTATAGCTGCAGCTATTGGTTCTATGAGTAATGGAAATAGCGATGGAGAGAGCGAACATCCTTGCCCGGTACCATTATGAAGAGTAAAGTTTTGTGTAACTGATCCATTGGTGGTGACTGTGGCGATTGACAATGTGTAAAATGCTCTTATCCAGTTGAAAAACGATTCTCCAAATCCAAATTTCTTAAAATATTACAAACAGGAAGTTCCAGCTTATTTTGTCAAATGCTTTTTCTGCATCAATTAGACTGTTACTTTTTTTGGTAGTGTGAAAGCTGCATTAAGCTAATTAGTTTAGGAGTATTGATAGCTGAATGTCTGCCTATAATAAAACCCATCTAGTCAGCATGAAAAAGTGCTGGAATTACTTTTGGGATGCAAGGACTCTCTGTATTTACCAGAGACAGTGGGCAATCACTGCAGTATTCGTGGTAGGAGAAATTCTAGAGGTAATCATAAATTCTTCAATCATTCTTACAAATGGTGTGGACAGAGTTCACCAGAAATGTTTGTATAACTCAGCAGGGAAGCCATCTGGAGCAGGTGTCTTATTATTGAGAGTGCAGAATAATTCTTCTAGAGCTGTAGGCTTATCCAACACCCTAACTTGAGCTTGTGTTAAATGAGGTTGATCTAAAGCACTAGGAAATTTGTGAATATCGTCCATATTTGAGTCATGGTCAGAGGTGTATAGATTCATGTAAAACTTCCTAAAAACCTTATTTATATTTGTAAAATTATGAAATGTTTTCCCTGCTGAGTCCTTGATAACTGTAAATGTTGTTTTATCTTTATTTTACTTACGTAAATGTGCCTGATATTTACCTGATTTATTATTGTATTCGATTTTGTCATGTCTCCACCGCTGTATAAGAAACTGCGTCTTTGTATTTATTAAATCATATGACTCAAGTCTGAGTTTGCCCCAGACCAATGGGCAAGCTCAGGAAGACAACAAGAAGCAAGAGGTCACTTTTTGGTGTTTTGCCTCTTCCAACCAGCCAACCTGGAGTTCTCAACAGTGATTGAATCCAAACCGAGTCGTTTTATTTTTATCTAGTAAAAGGTTTTACGTTAGAGAGCTGCCTCAGCTGAAAAAAAGCTTTTTCTCACCGCTGTATTTACCTGTTTGTCCATTTTAAGAGCTGTGTCAATTTTTACTCCAAGATTGGTGACAATGAGTGTGACACAGGATGTAAGAGGACCCAAGTCAGATGGTGGGACACCAGGTCCACTCGGCCCAAATATAATAACCTTTAACATAAAATAAAGTTTTAAACGTAAAGTCCAAAGAGGAACACACAGAAAGGTGAACAGGATACTAGGACCAGGAGTAAGGTAAAGGCAGTGTTATTTATACAAAAAAAGGGTAATCAGGGAGTTGGACACAGGAGGGCAGCAAGATGTAGCTCAAGACAGTCACAAATGACTACCAATGTAAAACAGCAAATTAATAGCAACCACACTGACAGGCAGAACCTAACTGAACATAGGGGAGGAATGAGGAATACCAGCTGTGTCAGCCATCCTCCACTGGCACTCACCCCCTGAACCCATTGCACCACCCTTCCCCCGCAGCCAAGCTGCAGACCACACCCTGACACAAACTTTAGCAGGAAAAGTTTGGTCAACTGAAGTGTGTAATAATACCCTCCACCCAATTTATGTCCAATGTAGCACTTTTCCTCAATACTGAAGTGCTTTGAATCTTACTAAATCCAACTACACTGACTTTAAAAAAAATTTTTGTTGAGCATTTTGTAAACTTCCAAACCAGCAGCATTTTGTCTCATCCATTACAGTGATATAATTTTCTACCAATGGACTTTTTACCTGATGGATATTTAGCTAAAAAAAAACCAAAACATTCAAGAATTGACAGAAAATGTCAAAATTATATTGTAACACTCAGGGTTACAAAGTGTGGGGATCAGGGAAATTATTTTACTGCTACTATTCATAACTATCATCATTACCATTGCATTAATAAGATATTCTACAGCATTGATATTGCATTCAGATGTTTAAACATATTGGCACCCAATTAGCCTTTATTACGGGTGCAGTTATAACCACTTTAAACTGTTGAGTTAAATCTATAATCTTAAATGCTTATATGCTGATTATATTGGGTTATAAAAGGAAGGCTCAACTCTGAGTACACTCTGTGCCAAAGTAGACAGGAAACTGCATGCTTTTGCAGAGCGTGCTTGCAAAAGTGAAACTAAGAAGAGTATGAGTGACGTGGAGCTTAGAAGGTTAATCTTACAGTAAAATAGTAGCTGAGCAGAGGCCTGAGTGTATTCGGCAACATGCTGCGTTTGAGTTTGCTTGGTAACAGATGACTCAGAATAAGTCAGGAAGTGTACTTCTAAAATGTCTTTGTTTCTTCTGTAAAGTGTGCATTTTTTGGTGGTTATTTTGAGGAGCTGTCTGGACGAGGCTATTTAAATAACCAGGATATTCATTATTGTCCGTTATTCGTTTATATTCTTTTTATTATTTTATATTATTAACTTTGTTTGCCTACTGGTGGTGGTCAGAGGGCCCGGTGGCGCCAGTGTCCGGCAGCCTCGCCTCTGTCAGTGCGCCCCAGGGCAGCTGTGGCTACAATGTAACTTGCCATTGCCAGTGTGTGAATGTGTGTGTGAATGGGTGGATGACTGAATGTAGTGTAAAGCACTTTGAGGTCCTTAGGGACTAAGTAAAGCACTATACAAATGCAGGCCATTTACCATTTTTTACCATTTATTAAGCTTTGAGTAGTGGCATTTAATTAAAGCATTTATTCAACATATACATATATAGTTTTAGTCAGATTGTTACACATATGAGAGTGGCCTCTGTCTGGTTGTGAGTTTTAGTAGGCGAGGTGAGAGGTGAAACAGTGCAATTGAGGTCGGGAGACACATACACACACATCTTAGGTAGATTCATTTCTAGGTAAGAGTTCAGACATATTTTGCAAGCTTGCAACTGCATTTTGGGCCTGCAGAATTGACAGTTTTGTTGCAGAGCATGCATCTGAGGTTTTGGAGAAGCAAGAGCGAGACGAGCTACAGGAAGCACCTGGCTTGGAGGCGAAGAAAATGTTCTTTTCAAACTGTGTCAAAAGTCGTTACCAGAAAGTTATGCATGTATTGTATCTGCTTTGACACATGAGGGGGCGTCATAAATAATACCCTGATGCTATAAAAACAACTGCTTGTGTATTATTGGGCGTAGATCTACAGCTGATATTTTGCAGTGTTCATCTCCCCACACGTGTGTTCATTAAAATCATCGTTTGACCTAACTCTTCTGGACCTTCGTTGTTTTGTTCTCATCCTCAATATTCCGAACACGCGACAAAAGACATCCAGCACAACTCACATACACAGGACTCAGACTGCAATTCAGTACTCTTTGTTTTCATTGCTTTTCTTTTTTTGCCTCCTCTGCCAGACACCGGGACTCAATCAGCCACCCAACCAGCCTCCTCTGACACTGCCCTGCAAAGCCACTGCAATACCCTCTCCCTGCAGCTGAGCCATGGGCCCCACCCACCACAGAAACCATGTTAATGTGTCACAGCAATAAGCCATGCATATTGTTAAGTAAATAGTTTGTTTTTTTATTCAGACCAACAGCAAACTGTTAGATGAAGAAAGCAACCCTGGAAGATTTTGTTTCAGAATTGTGGTCTGTATCTGTGTTTAATTTTCTTTCATCTTTAACAGGTTTTTAAATGCATTCTTTGCATGCAAACTGTATGCAGTTTTTGTATACATATGCAATGTCCTCAAATTCAAGTATCAAGTCCTTTGATTTGTTTCCTTGTTTTATATGTATGTTCATTCATTGCTTAGTGATGGGAAGGCCATTTGGGAGAGCCTGTGTCCAACAGTAAATGGTCTGTGGGAGGGGCTCAGCATACTCAGCATACATATTTAAAAGTCAAAAAGTCAAATTCAGACTGGTGTGGCTAACAATGGCTCTCCAACAGTTTGTCTGCTGTTTCTTTGTGACGATCATTCTCTCATGCAAAGGTGAGAAAGAAATTCGATTTTGTTTCTCATGACCTATTTTATATGAAGACTGGACAGAGTACAATGTTAATTTAAGGTTCAGCTGTACAGATTTTAACAACTATTGTAATTAAAAGTACTCTACTATACTTCAAAGCAGCCCACTTGGTAGCCTGCTTGTAGATGGATCCAAGATAAGAAAGAGAGTCAAAAAATCCACCTGGTAAAAAAGCAAATACCTAGAGGTGAAAGCAGGACTATGTTTCACTTTACAATGTAGATCAGATCAGTAAAGTCCCTGTATCTGATGTGATCCACAGCACTTTATTTATCATTTTGTCAATTTTCTGCTAATGCATTTTCTGTCCAGCCAGCAGTTCGTGTCCCCTTTTCTTTCCAAAACTTTTTCTGTTTGAAATATTTAAGCAATAGTAATGTAAACATTTCAAGTTAATTCGGTTATTTATTATATTTTTTGTACTGACAAATAGAAATGTAGTAGAGAGTAACTATGTGCTCACTGAGAGGGCTGAGTTCAGTGACATGATGTTAACTACTACTGATAAAGTACAACTTGATCATTAAACATCAAACAGGTTTTAGCTTAGTGTTAACAATGTTTACTAACTGGTTAATTACATGGTTTGTTAACTCTCAAGTTGCTGTTGGTCTTTATAAATGGGTATTGTTCCCAAATGGTTAACAATGTGCTGTACAGCTGTAACATTATTATAATACCCGTTAAGATGTTGAAACTGATCATTGTAACCCTGCATATCCATACAGAGAACGCACAGGGAAAAGTGTGCAAAACAAAAGTCTTCACTAAATGTTTGTTTTCACTTGATGTTTGGGTAGTGAGCAAGCAAAGTTCATATATACTTTATATATAGCACTTATGACAGTACATTTTTGACCAATTCAACATCATTATAATTTGGACTGCCCCTTTTCCCAAAATGTTCAGGTAAACAATTCTGAAAGTTTGAGGAAATAAGAAAAGGCAGTGTAGATCCAAGTTGACTTTTCAGGTATTTACTTTCTGTCTGACTAATGCTTCAAAATGTAAATCATGATGTGCAGTACACTGGTTTAACTTTTTTTTTTATAATCATTTTCTCCTTTATTTTTCAGATGGCCATGCACAGATGTCTGGTAAGGATATTTGTATTTATAATATCTAAGAGCAAGTTTCAAGTTTAGTTTCAACCTTAGCTGTTTTCTCTGCTGAGCTAAAAAAAAAAAAAAGAAAAAGAAAATAAAAAGGGAGGCAGTACTAATCTCATTGGTTTGAGCAAAAGAAAACTGGGGATTAAATGTCTTTATTCCTTCATTTGCTATCTTTAACACCTATACTACTACTTAAGGACACTTTGGAGATTGTGTCCCCCTTTTCTAAGAAGCAGGGGATCACTGTTTATCACTGTCAGTAACAATCTAAAGTTAACTAATTGGAGCAATTAACCATAACAAGTGAAGAGCACCAGCACAGTCTAAAGATTTTTGAAAGCTACAGTGTAGCCATAGAGCTTGCCATATAGAGAATAGGAACTTTTAATATAAGAGATACCTGTTGTGTGTATGTCTGTGTTTGCATGTAAAGATGAAAATGATTTTCTTTTAGTTCTTTTCAGGTCTTGTAGTTAAATCATGGGTCACTTGTCTCATAGTGGATGTTCTGCAGTCCTCACAAACTCTGTTATAATTCAGATGAGGGAGTTGGATAGCCTAGACTAGATGAAAATTGTCTTTTGGCTCTAGCTCTACAGCTGATTATGTAGATTATGGGATTATTTATATGGTTTAGTAGTAGTAGTTAACATGGAACAGAGTGCTGCAAAAAATAGAAATCTTGTAAAATATAAATTTTTTTAAAAACAACTAAATTTGGCAAAAAGCTATCATCTCTGATAATATTTATATTCATAAACTTATCCATTTACACTGAAATAACATAAAGAATCAAACAACAAAATACCAATGAAAATATGTAAAACAATTTAAAACGAATAACAAGAAAAAAGCAGGATCCAGTTTGAGTTAGTTATTGTGTTGTAACATATTTGACAGGTACCTTTTTCAGAATATGTCTATGAAGGTTTTCAGTCATCCAGGTCATCTTTGTGTCCAGACGCTTTTCTTTCCAAGCCCCTTATACTTTTTCAAGATACCTTTTTCTGTTGTTTCATTTCATACGCTGAAATGAAAGAATAGACTTAATAAACCACTGAAGTTTTTTTTTTTAAATGTATTCTATTGACTCATCAAAGTACCTACCTTTGTGTGTGAATGTGTGTGAATGTGTGGATGACTGGATATGTAAAGCGCTTTGGGATCCTTAGGGACTAGTAAAGCGCTATATAAATACAGGCCATTTACCATTTGGCAGATATAACAGCTGAACACACCCATGGCATTCTTTCTACAATGTAAACCAAATGTATGCCTGCACCAATTATATGTTGGCTAAAATAACACAAACACATTATTTTCTTTTAGAATTAGTGAAAGCTAACTAATACTGGGAAATTTAAGCAGCTTCTATTGACTTTGGAATTAGTTTAATTTCCATCTGTTAACTTTTCTTTTTTAAACTTCACTGTTAACGGAGCCATCCTACCACTTTAAAATTTACAGTTACAATTTACAATATTACAACTTCTGAATCTTATATTCACAACATATCTTTTCTGTGTTTTGTTTGCAGGTGTGCCCATTTTATTGGCTGGGTCTGGATCGACTCGATGCTCTGGCAGAGTTGAAGTTTATCACAATAACATCTGGGGAACAGTCTGTGATGATGGCTGGGACTTAAATGATGCTGAGGTGGTTTGCAGACAGTTAAACTGTGGGTCTGCACTACAAGCTCCTCAATTAGCTTACTTTGGTCAAGGAACTGGACAAATTTGGCTTGATGACGTGGTCTGTTCAGGAAGTGAAAGTTCTTTAACTGAGTGTCAACACCGTGGATTTGGATCACACAACTGTGTACATGGTGAGGATGCTGGTGTCATTTGTTCAGGTGAGAAAACGTTTTTAGGTCATTATCCTCTTGTGTGACATACATGAGTTGTGTCACACATAACTGTGGGCACAATAATAATGCTGGTGTCATCTGTTCTGTTAAGATATATTTTTCTCATCCAAGGCATGCCAAATACTAGAAATATATAAAAGGCAATTGAATTAAAACAGATAAGGTAACCTGAGACCAGGAGGACACACAATATGTGTAAAATTTTCAAGGTTTATATCTCGTAAATACACATGATTTTATGCAAAATCACATCTGATCAGTCAGTTTGTACTTTATATTTACATACAACTATAGATGAACATTACAAGTCCTTTATGTTCCTATCTTTTCTGTTTTTGGTTTTTTTTTTCAGGTGTGCCCATCCGATTAGGTGGGTCTGGATCGACTCGGTGCTCTGGAAGAGTTGAAGTTTATCACAATAACATCTGGGGAACAGTCTGTGATGATGGCTGGGACTTAAATGATGCTGAGGTGGTTTGCAGACAGTTAAACTGTGGGTCTGCACTACAAGCTCCTCATTTAGCTTACTTTGGTCAAGGAACTGGACAGATTTGGCTTGATGACGTGGTCTGTTCAGGAAGTGAAAGTTCTCTAACTCAGTGTCAGCACAGTGGATTTGGATCACACAACTGTGGACATGGTGAGGATGCTGGTGTCATTTGTTCAGGTGAGAAAACGTTTAGATACTAACCCTAATCCTATTTTAAGTAATACTGTTCAAACAACTATGGGCACTATCACAACACTGGTGGCATCTGTTTAGGTGAGATATATCCACAGAATGCCAAATATTGTAAAAAATAATTTCTTGTTTTCACAATTATTTGTATAGTCATAGTCAGTGCTTTAAGTGGGCCGGTACGCGCCGGTACTCAGTACCGCCACTTCTAAATATAGCTCTTGAGAGTACCGCCACCTCTCCATGCGCCCAGAACGTGCTTTTAGCGTACCGGTACTCTCATTTGCACATCTGTTATAATCGTTTGGCTGCGCTGCCGCTTTTCAGAGCGCCCTTCACAAGCACGCTTCCTAATTCGTCCCACCGAGAGCAGAGACTACATTACCCATACACCAATGTGTTTTACAAGTGAAAAGCGCATGCGTCGCTTTTGCCGTTGTCATGTCAACAACTCAACGTGGTCCGGAGAGGGTGTGTAAAACGCGCAAACAGCTGCTCGGTTAAAATACAAAAACAATGAACACTTAATATGCTCTCCTGGCTTCAGACTCTGAGTAGTAAAAGAACAAGGTCAGAATCAGAGGACTCGCTGGCTGACACCCCACCGAGCCAGAATGATATCGCTGCAGGTCAGACGCAAGCTAATGAAAGCTGCACTAGTGCCGCAGCCGCGGACGACGGCACTTTTTGCGACGACGAGGACGAGAATGACACCATTTCTACCGATGACAACAGCCGCGTTAGCGAGCATGAGTGGCCAGAATGTTGGTCCCAAGCACAAGTCCGGTATTTCTCCACAAATTACAAGTGGCTGATCAGCAGAAATCAAAAGTTGGGTTGTAGTGTGTGTAGTCAAGTTTGTGCTCGCGTGGACATGCAGCAAGGGCAGAGAGTGTCGCAGGAGTGGAGTGGGTGCTTAATCTCGTCTTTTGGAAGGGACAAGGCTGCACAACAAAACTCACTACGAAAGAAAATAAAAGAGCACAGAGACTCAATTTATCACAAGAAAGCAGTTGAAATAAAAGAGAAGGCAACACAAAATACAATGCAAAAACACATTGAAGATATGAGAAAGGCTGACTACGCTTCAACTTCAATGTGTTTAGAACAGCTTATAAGATTGGCAAGCATGGGCGTCCCTTTACAGACATGCCAATAGATGTCCAGTTGCAAGTCTTAAATGGTGTCAAGATGGGCAGAGTTTTGTACTCTAATAACTCATGTGCAAATATACTGGATCACATTGCAGCTGAAATGAAAAAGAAGGTAGTCAATGACATAGTGATGAATGAAAGAAAATTGCGTGTGCTCATTGATGAATCCACTACAGTAAGTGGAAAGTCTGTGCTTGTCGTGTGCCTGCGGTCAGCTATTTCCACTGAAAATCCAGACACAATATTTTTTGAACTGATTGAGCTGCAGGGGACCACAGCAAAGGACATCACTGAAGCACTGTTAGGATGTCTTCATAATAATGGCTTTGACCCTCACTACCTACAGGAACATTTGTTGGCATTTGCTTGTGATGGAGCCTCAGTGATGCTTGGGAGGAAAGCAGGAGTTGCTGCGCAGCTTTGTTCCAAATTCCCTTACCTGTTTGTCTGGCATTGTTCCAATCACAGACTGGAACTGGCAGTTTGTGATGTTTTGAAGGATGTAGGAGGAATCAACCACTTTAAAATATTCTTAGATCAGCTTTACTCCCTCTACCATGCATCACCAAAAAACCAAAGGGAGTTAACCGAGAGTGCTCACAATGTTGGACAACGTCTCCTTGTGATAGGCCGTGTTTTATCAGTGCGTTGGGTTGCTTCAAGTGAGAGAACAGTGAAAGCAGTATGGGAGAACTACCAAGCTCTGCAGGTACACTTTACAAGTGCTGCTGCTGATACCAGCAGGGACTCAAGAGAGAGAGCAAAATACAAATTAGTTTATAATTTATTTTATGTACATTTTGTTAAAAAAAAACTTTACAATTGCTGCTGCTGATAGCAGCAGTGACTCAAGAGAGAGCAAAATACAAATTAGTTTATAATTTATTTTATGTACATTTTGTTAAAAAAAAATTTCAATACCTTTTTGCACATTTTATTTATGTTCAGTAGCTCTTTCTAGCTCAAGCAAATCCACAAACTAATAAAATGATTTATTATTTTGTATAAGGTTGTCTGTTGACTGTTGTATATAAAACCCATTCAATATAGTTGTTGTTACCTCAGGGGAGGCGGAAAAAGAATAGAGTACCGGCACCTCTTTTGGGCCACTTAAAGCACTGGTCATAGTCTTCAAAGGCAAATGAGTTAAAACACTGGCAGGGCATGCAAATCCAGCTTCAGGTTGTGTGGAGGAGATCAGGATGGAGGGACCTCCCAAATGAAAAACATGGAGGTGAAAAGGCACCACAAGAGCTTTGACCAGAGGCTAACTGTCACGGTCCTGTGTTTTTGGTTTTTGTACTTTTACTTTGGATTTTATTATGAATTATGACTATTTGTGTCTTGGTTTCCCAGTGTTTATTCAGTGCTCCCTCTGTTTTGTGTCATCCCTGCCTGTATATCGCTTCTAGTGTCGTCAGGTCTCTGTGTTAAGCCCACGTCTCTGAGTCTGTGTCTTTGCGTGTGTGTGTTTTGTGTTTTACTTTGAAGGTCAGTGTGTTCAGTGTTTTTTCGTTTCGCTTCCCCTGTCCCGTCCTGTCTAATTACTGTCTAATTACTCCCAGCTGTGCCCTCCTTCTGTGTCTCATTCCCTCGTTATCCTTCTGTGTATTTAAGCCTTGTGTCTGCCTCTGATTGCAGTTGCTGGTTCGTCTGCGTTATATGGTGTTTTGTTTTCTAGTCTGCGTTATCTCCCTGCATCTCTATTCTGGTTTCAGGTTAGTTTTGCCAGTTTAGGTTTGTCAGTTCTGTTCTCGCCAGCCTCACCCTTTTGTCGTTGTTTGCCATCCACTTCAATAAAGCTCACTCTCATCAGAAGCAGTGCTTGCATTTTGGGTCCTTTAATAATTTTCAAACGGCTTGCCCGCTGGCCGTGACAGTACAAACCAGCCATCCATGGACCCAGCAGCATTTGAATCGCCCAAGGAGCTCCGTGAGGATATTGTGTACTCTGTGGACAAATTGATTAATTTGTGGCTGGAGCATGAGGGGAAAGAACTTCGGCAAGCTGTGGCTAACCGGCTACAGCGATTGGTTTCCGGTCTCCCCAGGCTGTTCAGCTCACTTCACCTGCTCGCACAGAATTTCATTCTGAACGAGCTTCGCTTTCAACCCGCGGCTGCTACCACCAGTGTTGGGAAGGTTACTTTTAAAATGTATTCCATTACAGATTACAGAATACATGCCCCAAAATGTATTCTGTAACGTATTCCGTTACGTTACTCAATGACAGTAACGTATTCTGAATACTTTGGATTACTTAATATATTATCATGCTGTTTACAACTACGTGAATGTACTATTGCTGTGTGATTTATTACTGTTACTGAAGGTCCGCGGCTCCGAACTGTAGTAAAGGGACCTCTGACTAATACGGCGGGGTCCCTGTCGGCTCGTAGCCGAAAAATAGCTTTACTTTGTTGTGTGGGTCAACTTTTCTTGTGAGAGACAGAGAGAGGCGTTGAAAGGCTGCTCCAACGGAACTTATTGTTTTCGGAGGAAAACACGAACACAGTGTACAGTCGAGTCTTAATAGCTTACTTACAACTGGACTCGTCAGGCACTCCTCTTGGCTGCAGTCGTTATTATTATATTTACATGCTTCCAGCTCCCGTTTTTGCTTGATGACTGCTAGTACTTTTCCACTATCCTTTTTCTCCCTCCTCGCGCTCACAGACCCATAACGTGTATGGCAGTCCATTCTCCCTGCAACACGGACTACACTGCCCATGATGCTACATTCTTTAGAGCTATGCTTGTAGCATTCTGCCTGTTAGCTTAGCACAACAACAACAACAAAAAGGCGTTCACTCACCCAGGAAACACACAGTCGCAGAGAGAGAGAGAGTGTCGCCCTGTAACCATGGCAACCGTAACGCTGCCGCCTGGAACAAAAGAACGTAGCTGTCAAACAAAACCCAAACAGTCCTGACCCGCGACAATATGAAACAGGAAAGTACCGCAGTGTAATCCATTTATTTCAACAAAGTAACTGTATTCTAAATGGTAACTGTAACGGAATACAGTTAGTCATATTTTGTATTTTAAATACGTAACGGCGGTACATGTATTCCATTACTCCCCAACACTGGCTACCACCCACCCAGCAACTAATGCTTCGCTGCCTGGCCCGATGGAGGTTGTTCGGCCCGGCCCGTCGGCCGAGCCTTCGAAAGGGAAACGACACTCACGCCGTCAACACCCCTCACCACAGTCGGACCTCGGGATATCAGAGCAGCCGACTGTGGTGAGTAAAAAGGACAATATTACTGGTTTGAACTTCAGGACTTTTTCTTCTGGAGTTGTTCGGGGTGTGTTGATGAGACCTAATACACGTAGCTTACCTGCCTTCGTAGTAACTGACCTCTCCCAGGTTGGTATTTTTAAGACTTCTGAGGAAACAAAGGGCTGTGTTTCTTTTGCTTCTTCTGAGCCTGGATTAACTCTCTCTGAGCCTGTTAACGCCGTATCAGCTATCCCAGAGTCTGCTAAAGCTGTGGCTTTCACCCCAGAAACAACCCCAGCTCTGATGATACTAAGCCATTGTCCATTGTCCCCTGCTCTGCTACCTGAAGCTCAGTCTCCAGTTTCCCCGCTACCTGTAGCTCAGACTCCAGTGTCCCCGCTAAGGGGCCCGTTCAGCAGTCTGTCTCCGCTGGAGGGTCCGAAGGGCCCGTTCAACAGTCTGTCTCCGCTGGAGGGTCCGAGGGGCCCGTTCAGCAGTCTGTCTCCGCTGGAGGGTCCGAGGGGCCCGTTCAGCAGTCTGTCTCCGCTGGAGGGTCCGAGGGGCCCGTTCAGCAGCCTGCTTCTGTTGGAAGGTCCGAGGGGCCCGTCCAGCCATCACCGCCGCCTGCAGCTCCATCATCTATGGCTTCCATGCCATCGCCTGCAGCTCCATCACCTATTGCTTCCACATCCTCACCTGGTCCAGCACCATCCCCGCCTGGTCCAGCCTCTGTCTCGCCATCAAATCCGGCTTGGCCTGGACGACCTCACCTTTGCCGGCCACTTTCCAGGCCTCTAGCTGCACATTATCGCTGTCGAGGGCAGCCCCCTGAACGAGGTCACCTCTGTCACCACTGCCTGCCGCGTGGCCGGCCTCCGGACTGCTCTGTCACTGCCACTGCCTTCCGCATGGTCGGCCTCCGGATTTCCTATAATGGTGTCACCATCGCTGCTTTTCACACAGTCGGCCTCCTGAACTGAACTGTTTTGAACTCTTGTGCTGTTGGCCTCTGGGCCGGCCCCCTGAACTGGTTTTGGGACTCTGTTTTCTTGGGCTCAAGTATTTTTTATTTTTTTTAGTTTTGGACCCATGTTTTGTTTTGGGACCTTCTGGTGCTCCTGTTCTGTTTCCCTGACCATGTGACACTAACGGCAACAACGATAGAGTTATAGATACCTTCAGGCAGCTCAGGACCCGCGGGGTCAGGGAGTGTAGGACTTCAGCACAGGGCATGCAGTCCCATCTGACTGGGAGTGCTCAACAGGACAAGCAAAGTCTACTGGCGCTAGAACTAAGGCAGCTGGTCAAAGATGATTGCAACTCCTGGCTTGCAGTTGTGAGTCCATCAGAGGAGCCTTGCTTCATCTTTCAGAGGGCTGTCCAGGTGCTCACTGCTCCAGTGACTGGGTTGCTGCAGCAATAATAAAGTGAGGAATAGAATAGGAATGGAGGAGTGTATGGGGCCAAAAAAAAAAAGGATGCTCACCACATAGTGGTGGTAGACAAACAGAAGACGGGCATAGTAATCGATGTAGCGGTTCCCAATGACAACAACATCAGAAAGAAGGAACACGAGCAGCTCGAGAAATACCAATGGCTCAGAGAAGAGCTCGAGAAAATTTTGAGGGTGAAGGTAACAGTGGTGCAATGACTCCCAAACTAGGCAAGTGTCTCCAGCAGATCCCAGGAACAACATCTGAGATCTCTGTCCAGAAGATCGCAGTCCTAGGAACAACTAAGATACTGCGCCAGACCCTCAAGCTCCCAGGCCTTTGGTAGAGGACCCGAGCTTGAAGGATTGACCGCCAGCAGGGGCGAGCGGGGAATTTATAAACACACACACACACACACACACACACACACACACACACACATATAAGTGTATATATATATATATAAGTGCATATATATATATATATATATATATATATATATATATATATATATATATATATATATATAGCCCCAACTGACCGAGTGCTCAGTGAATACCTCAGGCAGCAGAAACCCAAGAAAGAGGAGGGAGACGAGGAACCATAATGGAAGGACAGGCCCCTGCACGGTATGTACCACCGGCAGATAGAGGAGGTGTCTGATATCCAGAAATCCTACCAGTGGCTGGACAAAGCTGGACTGAAAGACAGCACAGAAGCACTAATCATGGCAGCACAAGAACAAGCTCTGAGTACAAGATCCATAGAGGCTGGGGTCTATCACACCAGGCAAGACCCCAGGTGCAGGCTGTGTAAAGATGCCCCAGAGACAATCCAGCACATAACAGCAGGGTGCAAGATGCTAGCAGGCAAGGCATACATGGAACGCCATAACCAAGTGGCCGGCATAGTGTACAGGAACATCTGTGCCGAGTATAACCTGGAAGTCCCGAGGTCAAAATGGGAGATGCCCCCAAGGGTGGTGGAGAATGACCGAGCTAAGATCCTGTGGGACTTCCAGATACAGACGGACAAAATGGTGGTGGCTAACCAACCGGACATAGTGGTGGTAGACAAACAGAAGAAGACGGCCGTAGTGATCGATGTAGCGGTTCCGAATGACAGCAATATCAGGAAGAAGGAACACGAGAAGCTGGAGAAATACCAAGGGCTCAGAGAAGAGCTCAAGAGGATGTGGAGGGTGAAGGTAATGGTGGTCCCCGTGGTAATCGGAGCACTAGGTGCGGTGACTCCCAAGCTAGGCGAGTGGCTCCAGCAGATCCCGGGAACAACATCGGAGATCTCTGTCCAGAAGAGCGCAGTCCTGGGAACAGCTAAGATACTGCGCAGGACCCTCAAGCTCCCAGGCCTCTGGTAGAGGACCCGAGCTTGAAGGATAAACCGCCCGTAGGGGCGTGCTGGGTGTTTTTATATATATATATATATATATATATATATATATATATATATTAGGGGTGCAACAATATTCGTATCGATATTGAACCGTTCGATACAGTGCTTTCGGTTCGGTACGCATATGTATCGAACAATACAACATTTGTAATTTATTTTATCAATTTTCCTTCTGACGATGCTGTCTGTGTTGAGCGCTCAGTGAATCTGTGTTCGACTACTCCGCCTAGGCTGCACTGTCGAGCGCAGATCCACTGAGCACTCAACACAGACAGCATAGTCAGAAGGAAGAGAGCAGGGCAAGCTAGCGAGACAGAAGTTAAGCTCTACTTGCAACAGGCAAATTGAACCTCATTCAGATCTGGTGTTTGGAATTATTTTGGTTTTCATGTGACGTATGACCCTGAAGATAAGCGAGTCATGGACTAAAGTAAAACAGTATGTTGGATGTGCCATGCAATGCTCAATTACATTGGTGTGAACTAGTGTGTTAGCGCAGTTAGCTCGTTAACGTGTTTGCTGTCTAGCCCCATGCACGGAGCGATCGGCGGTAGCTCGTTAACGGAGATTTGCCGTGTTGTGGCGTTAAGGTCATTTCAACGAGATTAACCTGAAAGCACTAGTGGGAACACAACGAATATGACTGCACATTTACGCCGACATCATCCTAGTGCAAAGACAAAAACAACAAGCATGCTACTAACTTTAGCCGAGTCATTTAGACAGCTGTTAGCACATGATTCTCCTTATGCTGCTGAGAATATAGCCCAGAAGAAGCGGATAGTATAGCTTTTATTTTGGAAAGAGCCATTTCTCTGTAATAAACTCTCTTTTCCAAAGATGAGTGATTCCTCAATCAGATACAGGGCTTGCAATATCGCTAGCCCGACGTCCCGGAGCTAGCGATTTTTTCAGTCGGGCTACCAAAATCTATCTCTGCCCTGCCCGTCCGGCTATTGTAGGAAAAATATATGTCAATGCTTTTGCATTCTTTCAGAAATGTAGCTGGGTAATTATGTCATTGGCATCGGTGAGCCACTGTCAATATGTGACATATTGAAGTTGCGTTTGAATTTGCGCTTGTTTTTTTGCTTTCACTTTGCAATCGTGCGAACTGTGTATAGAGAGCGACAGCACTGATCTGTGAGTGATGATAATTTGTGCACCAATTCCTCTGACATCGTCTTATTAATCGTTAGCTTACTATGCAAACATGACAAGTGAAATCTCCCGCAGCTTAAACATGTGAGAGGTTGATCGCGCAGAGAATCGCTGAGCTTATGTGAGTGAGCGTGTAAAAGCATTTCAGTTCTGCTGAGCCAAATAAGACAGGTCAGGGTGAAGAAGTGACAGCCAAAGAAAAGCTTACCACAAAATGGAGAAGTTATGACAAATCAGACTATAAGGCAAAAAGAAAGTGCAGCTTTATGGTTTCATGGACAAAAGAATTTCTGTGGCTGCAATATGATGAGCTAAATAACCAGGGCTGCACATAAGTGGTCCGCAGGTGCGCATTCGCTGTCAAAATAAAAAACACGCACAAGGGTTAGGGTTAAATTTAAAAACTGTACTTTTGAGTTAAAATATATATTTATAATTTTAATAAATGACAAATTAAAAATGCATGAACATTTTTTGTATCGAAAAAATATCGAACCGTGACACCAAAGTATCGAACCGAACCGTGAATTTTGTGTATCGTTGCACCCCTAATATATATATATATATATATATATATATATATATATATATATATATATATATATATATATATATATATATATATATACCTAGAACTAAGAAAACTCAAGAATAGAATGATATAAGACAAAATGAGACAAACTATAATACAAACAAACATAAAACCCAGGACTAGTACACAAATTTCAAGTTTTGTTATCAAGAGTATTTACATTGCTTTCGGTTAACAGAATTAAATGTTGACGACAGGAATTAAGTGTGTTATAATTTGTTATTCAACCACAGTGTAAAATAACAAATATTTCTCTGTAGTTTAGTGACAATTTATATGAAGCCTCATATGTATACAAAGTGAAATGTCTTATAGTGGCAGTACAGTGATGCTTACAGCAATATCATGCAAATAAAGAGATCAAAGATTAACAGTGTTTGAGCATCTTAACGTTAAATTTAATAGGCTTTCTTAAAATATTTTATTTAATATGAAATACAATAACTTTAAACAAAAAGATTTAATGTAAATATAGAACTACAAACTGTATTTTAATTATGGAAAACTTCTCCATTTTAACTATTGATTGCCATTACAATATTTTTTTGTCCTTAAGTCCTTTTCTGCATTTTCAGGTTCACCCATCAGATTAGCTGGGCCTGAATCAACTCAATGCTCTGGCAGAGTTGAAGTTTATCACAATAACATCTGGGGAACAGTCTGTGATGATGGCTGGGACTTAAATGATGCTGAGGTGGTTTGCAGAGAGTTAAAATGTGGACCGGCACTACAGGCTCCCCAGTTTGCTTATTTTGGTCAAGGAATCGGACAGATTTGGCTTGATGAAGTGACCTGTTCAGGAAATGAAAACTTTCTAACTGGGTGTCAGTTCAGTGGATTTGGAGCACACAACTGTACACATTCTGAGGACGCTGGTGTCATCTGTTCAGGTAAGATATATATTTTTGGTCATTCACAAGATGTCAAATACAGCAAATAAAACTTATTTTTACAACTACTGAAAACAGTGTTCAAATGTAAAGCGCAAATGAGTTAAAACAAATATGAACAGAAGGTGAATGCTTTGCGTTTGAGCTTATCAAAAGCTAGTATACTCCTATGGCAGTCCAGAGAAATGAAAGGGTTGCATTAATAATTAATAATCTTACCAGCTCCATGGAGGAAGTTCTTGGTGAATGTGAATCTGGCTGCTGTCAACTCTTCTGTGGACATGAAAGACCCGGCTGTGATGGAGTCCATCATGAATCTGGTAATTTGTGCGATCCCAAAATCTTAGTGAAACAACTATACTTTTATTTTAATAACAAAACCTCCGAGGTGTTTTAAAAAAAAGTCTTGGATAATGAGCAATCCCAAAAATTTGCTTTATTAGCATTAGTGTCTTGAGTCTCTTTCATGTCAAATTTCATTTAAAATGTAACAATAACAGTCTATAATTTGTGGTGTAATCATTAAATTTTCTTTTTTCTGTTGTGCAGGTCAAAAATGAGCTGGGAGGTACGACTGGTGACCTAAAAGTGAGCTGGTGGAAACTTCCAGAAAAGAAAGATATCAAAAACGTGACAGAGACGTGTACTCCATAGTTCACACTGTTTGTTTCAATAGCTGGATGAAGGCAGCTTACAGCCTGTAAAAGTGATGTGATTGATTTAATCTTTACTTTTCACATGATATCTGTGTTTGCTTGCTTTCTGTTGTGTTACATTTAGTTGTAAAACAAACATAATGCCATGGTCCTGAGTCTGATCATTCACTGTTTTGTGTTTATTAATATTGACTTATGTTCTTGTTTATTTTGGTTATGTATTCTGTTAAGATTTGCTAATTGTTAGGGTTTGGTTCTGTACACCCTCTGTTCCAGTTCCGTCAGGTCTCACTGTAAAGCCTGTGTCTCTGCATTTGTGTTGAGTTTCCTGTTTTACTTTGAAAGTCTGTGTCTTATGTCAGTGCCTTCAGTTTTGAAGGCTCCCCATCTCGTTTGTGTAATCAGTGTCAGGCATATCTCCCAGCTTTTTCCTCTTGGTCCTGTTCACCTTTTGTATCTAGTGTCTGCGTCTTCCCCTGCTCGTTGTTGCTCCATCCCTCATTCTACACTGTGTGTTCTGTCTGTCAGCCTGCCTGCATAGTTTATTTATATTTTCAATTTAATTATTTTGGTATCCATCAATAAAGCTGTTTGAGTGCACTTTTTCGTCTCCTGGAGTCTGCACTTTGGGTCCACTATTTCTGCCTCCCGCACACAGTACATGACACATAATCTCTTTGACTCCAAACTTTACTTTAATGCGTTTGATGACTTATTTCTGTGATGCATTTCCAAAGAAGACGAGTTCTGTTGGTGCCAGCAGAAAAATATTACTTTCAAATCTGAAACTTAGCATCTGCTTTGAATTGAGATAAAGGAAAGTGACCTTAAAGGAAGGAAATTATATTTCCATGTGGTTTGCATAATGGAACACAAACCATATGGAAATATACAATACCCAACCTTTCTTGTCCTCAGAGATTTTTTCTTTATCTCTCCCAAAGTTAGAAATTAAGTTTAAACTACAGGGTGGGCCATTTATATGGATACACGGTAATAACATGGGAATGGTTGGTGATATTAAAGTCCTGTTTGTGGCACATTAGTATATGTGAGGGGGCAAACTCCTCAAGATGGGTGGTGACCATGGTGGCCATTTAGAAGTCGGCCATCTTGGATACAACTTTTGTTTTTCCAATAGGAAGAGGGCCATGTGACACATCAAACTTATTGGTAATGTCACAAGAAAAACAATGGTGTGCTTGGTTTCAATGTAACTTTATTCTTTCATGAGTTATTTACAAGTTTCTAACCACTTATAACATGTGTTCAATGTACTTGTTGGACACATGTTGGATTGTCAATGCAACCCTCTTCTCCCACTCTTCGCACACTGATAGCAACACCGCAGGAGAAATGCCAGCACAGGCATCCAGTATCCGTAGTTTCAGGTGCTGCACATCTCGTATCTTCAAACCATAGACAATTGCCTTCAGATGACCCCAAAGATAAAAGTCTAAGGGGGTCAGATCGGGAGACCTTGGGGGCCATTCAACTGGGCCACGACGACCAATCCACTTTCCAGGAAACTTTTCATCTAGGAATGCTCGGACCTGGCACCCATAATGTGGTGGTGCACCATCTTGCTGGAAAAGCTCAGGGAATGTGCCAGCTTCAGTGCATAAATCAGCAACGCACAGCAATTCTGGATGAATAATCCGGTTAAAAGTAGATAAAAAAACCCACTAAATAGCAGATTCTGGAGAGACACTGAGCCTCGCGTTGTTCACGCGCCGCCATCTTGGTCAATATATAGGAAGAACATAATAATCCCTCACTAAGTAAAAAATTAGAGATCAAAGTAGAAGTTTAACAAGGGCTGGAAACAGACCTGACTGAATACATATAAATACAAGAGGAATAAAGTAAAATAAACAAAAGGCTAAATTGAATTAGAACTTAACTGTAATGTATTCAAGCTAATAATAGCAAGGATAACAACCTGTAAACTGGTATTAACAATGACACATAGTTGGGATGAAGACCATGCCCAGAATGCATAGAATGAAAGAAAATACATGATTCACACAAACACATATTAAATGAAATAGAGAGATGCATAAGGTATATTAAGGTTGTGTCATTGTTCAGCCAAGGAAAGTGTGTGAAAAGGAAAATGTCTCCACCTTGGGAGGGGGTGAAACTGCAGATCACCCGCAGCCCTTGGTGGATACAAAATAAAATATAAATAAAATATTGTAATATACTATATGTAACATTAATGATGACATAATATTAATATGAAGAGGCACCTTAGTCAGTTATGATGTGAGGTGGATAATTGTTAGAAGTAGTCTGCATCAAGCTCAAGGTTTGCTCAAATTCAGTACAATGATATATGAGATGAAGAAAATAAAGAAAATATCTAAACTAATTAAGTGCATAAGAGGCACTTGACCTGCTTGAAAACCTGTCATCCTAGATGAGACATTGCTGAAATATAGAGCACACCTATACTAACAACTAATAAGCTATACCCTGTATACAACAGCTAAAGCTACAAAATTGAGAAGCTGAATTAAATATGTGGTCACTGTAAGCTGATGAGCAAGTACTATGGGTTATTTTTTTACAGCAGGAGCTGCATGAGGGTTCAAACATGCAGCTGTCTGTGAGCTCAGTTTTTTTCCCCTCACACTTCTGATTTGCCTTTGGCAGCATCCTGACACATGTGTGTAAAGCATTCATGCTATCAGCGACTTGTTTTGTTTTGTTGTTTTGAAAAATAAATAAATTTGTGACCATACTTGTAGATCACAGTGACACATAATGATTAGGCATATGATTTACTAATGCAGATGAAGTTTATTCTAAAATTTAAGGAGAACAAAGAAGAACAGCATCTTCAGTTGTGTCTTGGCTGTTGTTCTCTGTGTAGTGTGCTGAGTTTTGTTTTTTGTTTTTTGACGTGTTGCTTGAGTGAGGAGTACTGTGACTTCTGAAGTAGCTCTCACCATGCGACCTTGATGATGATAAGTTCAGAGACAGCTGAGAGCTGGGTTGTCTGCTTTGCTTTAGGTGATAAGGCAGAAAAGTTAAAACTTAGTTTCTTGTCTTGAAGGGAAAAAAAGAAAGAGCGAGGTTTTGTGTTTCTCAGCCAAGAACAACTACGATTTCATTTTCTGTTTTTGAGAAAGGAGAATTTAAAATAATAATAATAATAATAATAATAAAACAAAGAGTGATGTTTTGTTTAAGTGGTGAAGAAAGCTAATACTGCAAAATACCGACTAGTGCATGATCTGCGAGCAATAAATGAAATCACTGAAATGATACTACCAGTAGTAGCAAATCCCCACTCTCTATGCTGAAGCTTTAAAGAAATCAATGACGTCCTGCCTCTTGCCAGCAGCAGAGACAGTTTTCTACTCTACGTAGATGACATTTTAGTGACTGGCCACACAGAGGAAGGGTGTAAGCAAAATACTATGGCTGTGTTACGTCACTTGGCTGAGTTAAGGCCACAAGGTATCTTTAAATAAACTCTAATTATGAAGTCACATACTTAGGGCACACCCTCTCAGGTGAAGGCAGAAAGCTACTAAACAAAGGAACAGAAGCTATACAAAATGCGCCACAGCCACAAAACTAAGAATTCACATTCTTTCTGTCAGTGAGCCTGAGTTAAGACCTTGGCTCCCTGTTTTTCTGCTCCCGTGCAATGTGCTATGTTGTCTCTACAATGGAAAAAAAAAAGAGAGAGGCCCTGACTCTCTGAACATAATATTCTCTTCATAACTCAGCAGTATGAAATGTCATGAAACAGTGGAACTCACTCACAGTGAATCAGCAGTATAGGATAATACAAACCTATCTAATAAATCTAATGATTTTCACATTCTTTTAACTCAGAAGTATGATGCAAACTAAAACTACATACTGATTACACAAGAAGTATGATGTGGCCTACAGCAGTATCATGATTCACTCCTTTTGATTACAGGTACAATGTAATATATAACAGCATAATAATCTCAAGCACATTCACCTTTCTTAACACACGTGAGTAGGGATGGGTATCGTTTAGGTTTTATCCGATACCGGTGCCAAATCGGTACTTTTGAAACGGTGCCGGTGCTTAAACGGTGCTCGAACCGGTGCTTAAAGAATGGAGAACACAAACTTTGTCCAAAAACCTCTCATGTTTAGCTGTTTTTTTATGTAAAAAGATAACAATGTTAGCCTTTTCTGCAGCTATGGGGCATATATGGTATCACTCTTGGCTGGAAGCAGTGCTTAAACAATGGAAAAAACACAAACTTTGTCCAAAAACCTCTCATGTTTAACTGTTTTCCACTTTTTCTTTGGTCATTTTAGCCTTTTTGGCCAGGGTGAAGGGAGTATCTGCCATCAAACAAGAAGACAGCCGCATGTAGCTATGATGGTGTTTGCTAGTTCACCTTACCTGCATTAATGTAATAACGTGTTTAGCCTACTCAACGTAAATTACACACTAATAACATTAAGCTACTCACGCAGAGAAGAACGGCTGCTGCTGCATCATCATCCGTCATCATTTCTGCTACACTGGCAGGGCTAGGGGCCAGGACTCTATTCTTCGGGTTTTTGGGGGATGTTGCTCCGGGTCCGATAACTGGCAACCCACCTGACGTGCACGGTGTGAGGTCTCGCAGCAAGCTATCAAATACGGCGCATTTCTCGGCTTTTAAAAAAAACGCTATGCGTCGCCAGGTGTTTCATCGGATTCTTGGTGTTACCTCCTTTGACAGTATCACAGTATCAGCTTAAAGCACTTGTTACAGGCTGCTGAGTTTGCATATTTTGCTGTGAAGCACAGCCAGACTTTTGACCGCTACGCCTTGGACATTTTTAATCTGTAGCTCTGCTCTAACAGAACGTACGTACCTGGCCCCGCCTACTATCCTCAGAAACGTAAAATGATTGGCTAGAAGTGTATCACAGCTCAGGAAAAAAAAGCACCGAAATAAAGCACCGAAATGTGCGCTGCTTTTCGGTCTGGTTACTACCGTTTATGTCAGAACCGGTGCCATCCCTACACGTGAGAGAAAAGGCAGCTGTTAAGAAAATGCCCTTTTGGGTGAGAGAGGCCCAGAGACCCTGCATGCACACGTACTAACACACATACATGCAATGAAGAACAGCTTACACTATAGCACACACTATACATGCCCCTGTATCTCTCATTGAAGTTTGGTTATCAAATGCTGAATTTATCCACTGCTGACATTTAACTCTCCAGCTTGCAGGACAATAGGTGAAATGTTTGTGAAAACAGAGAAGAAAAAATAAAGACACAGAGAGAGTCTGGTATGACCAAGCAATAATCAGACAATACATTTAGTTGGTAACAATAAATTGTGAGATGCTTTCTGTTTGACTGATGCAACACAAGTAATTTACTGTATGGAGGAAATTCTCTTTTGTGATATTTTCAGCGTGCATTTCTGTTGACCTGTCAACTTAGCGCATTATAAGCTGATATGCAAATTCGTTGATTGATACTAGATTTGAAAAATGACTGGATTATAAAATAAGTGAATAAGATGTAACAGAGGGTTGAAATTAGTTTCTTATTTCTAGTGTGTGGAGGAAGGTTTTATCATGGCACACATCTGTTTACATGGGAGGAAACTCCTTATGTGATGCGACACTCATTCAATTCAATGAAGTCCATGTGAATTGTATGAAATCGGTGAGGTGGTGTAGGAAAATGTCCTCTTTTTGGCCTTAAGTTACCTTGGGTATTGTGTTTTTGGCAGGTCATACATGTTCTCACATATTCTTTTGCTGAAGTTTCAAAATTAATAGTGTAAAATTGTCGGTTTATTATAAAGATCATTCCTCCCGTTGAAACATGGGCTAAGCCATGGCTCACTAGAGCGGCTGTTTTGTGCAATGATTTGGGAAGAATGGGTTTTCCTGCTACTTTAATTATGTCATCAGCGTCTAGTGCTACTCCGTGTTTTAGCCATTGTTCTTGTTCTTTGGGTGGTGCTGCTTTTTGTTCGTCCCGCAGTACAGATAGTGGAATGGTGTGATTTTCACAAGTTGTTAACGAGATTGTGGTTGCTATAGCTGCTGTTTTTGCAGCTTTGTCAGCAAAATTGTTTCCCTTTGTAATTTCAGAGTCATCCTTCTGGTGTGCTGAACATTTGCTAATTGCTAAATGTGTCAGGGCTCAAAAATACACTCTAGTAATTATAGATGTTTTCTCAAAATGGCCAGAAATCTATCCAGTGAAAAAAGCAGACGCAGTCTCAGTTGCAAAGCGTCTATGCAATCATTTCATTCCAACATATGGAATTCCTACTCTGATGAGATCAGATAATGGAACCCATTTTGTAAATGACGTGATCAGCAAAGTATCTGAAGCACTAGGTTTCAGTTTAAAACACCGTTGTGCCTACCATCCACAGAGTGCAGGATTAGTGGAGAGAACAAATGGCACTATAAAACAAAGGCTCAGGAAAACAATGGAAGAAACTGGCAGACCTTGGCCAGAATGTGGATGAGAACAAAACAAGGAAATAACAAACTGTCCCCATTTGAAATTATACATGGGCGACCTTTTCTATTGCCAGTTATTAGCGAGCCACTAGATAAATCAATCCGTGAAACCACCCTGGCAGATTGGATGACTCAATTGTTGACAAACAGAGAAGTCGTTTTGAACAATAAACTGCCGCAAGACTCTTTTTCACCTATTTCTTGGATATTGAAGCCAGGTGATTGGATCCTTGTCCGAGTACTCCAAAGGAAAATTGGAGCTCGCCATGGTGGGAGGGTCCATACCAAGTGCTTCTGACCACTCCAACTGCCTGCAAAATAGCGGAAAGACCCTCCTGGATACATCAGAGCCACTGCAAAAAAATTGAGGTCCCAGAGGATTCCACTTCCTTCACAGAAATCAACTAGTAAGGGAAAGTCTCTCCCTCACTAGGTTGCTTCAGTGGTGAGGGGGAAGTGCTGATTGGGCGCCCGTAGGGAATTGCTCGCACTTCAACCTCCAGCCGCTGATCAACTCTAGGGCGGCCAAGTGACACGGTGTGACGGACCTGTGTGCAACCATGGGAAGGTGGACCCTCTTGGTTACCTTGACTACGACGCTCACCCTTACAGGACCCCAGCTGATGCCAACAACAGCTGAACCACGAGGCAGACAGAAAAGATGGACGCACGACAACTCCCACTCAATAGACATGACGCAAGACTACATCCACCCTTGGGTGAACAATGCCTGGTACCGTTATATCCACGACAGGACCAAGGCGGAATTGGCAAATACAGACTGTTATGTCTGTTCTCATATGCCCAGCACATCGACACACCCCACACTATATGGTGAATATATGAACAACACTCAAGCAAAGTGTGCAGCCAGCTTCGCTGGCATTGGATTCCAACACAGCCGAATCATCCCCAACGACACAATCCCACATGCTGTTGGACTTAGTAATGGAACATGTGATCAACTCTTCTGGATCGATTTCAATGTGACAAACTGGAATACATCCATCCACTTCCCAGTGTTTCTGGACCAACTCCCAGGGAAGAACCACTCCATGTGCTACAAACAAGAGAAAGGTAATAGACCCCTTGGAAACACCACAAACTGTGTCCAAACTGCAGGCCACAGAGAGGGCGCCCCTGTGAACATGAGTGGACCTTCTAACGGCAAGTACTGGGTGCAAGGAATGGCCTGGCTATGTGGACAACCGGCATATTTCATACTATTGTTCCCCTGGGTGTGAATCGGAAAAAACATGCTGAGGATCGAAACTCTGGACTACCGCTTTGGACTCCTCTTGAACGCTTTGTGCAAGATCAACGAACAGCAGAATAAGGAAATCAATGCATTACAGATAGCGGTGATGCAAAATCGAGTAGCTTTGGACATGATACTACCAGAGAAAGGGAGACTTTGCGTCCACTTCAACAACGCCTGCTGCACTTACATACCAGACAATGTACACTGATCAAACATGACTGGCGTCCTGAACGCCTTGAGACGGATCCAGCAGGCCCAAAATCAGGACTACGTAAGTGATACAAGTGACGGGTTTTCTTGGCTTTACACTGGCTCCTGGCTACAGGTGCTATAAAGACTACTACTGCCTTTTCACTGTGCAATACTTTTTGTTAACACTGGGACTCCCAGGCTTCTACCTTTCTACCTTTAAAACCCGGGAGCAGCCAAATGGCTTTTAGCTAGGCTTTAGCTTCAGCCAAGTGGAAGCTAAATTGGCTAGTCATTCATATGTATATTGGGTTGTTACCTGGGAATTCTGGAGGGAGGGGAGTGGGGGAAATAAATCTCCAAAAGTCACCAACTTGGAGTGTTTCAATTTGCCATCTTAGGGAGAAATCAACACACATGGGTGTATGTCCTTTGTTGCTGAGATTTATTGATAAAAACAGTACAAAAAACCAACCATTTGTACACGTCCATTGTGGTCCACAATGGACGGTGACGGGTGTGACGGGTGTGGTGTGACGGTGTGATCACAATGGACCACATTCCAACCACGGGTTGATCAGTGGTTTGATCAGTGGTCCACCAATCAGAGCACTGGTACTATTGTACCAGGTTGCAGTGTTATGTGTTATTTGTGCCACAATGGACCACTGATCAATTGTGATCAAGGGTATATATATGATACAATCTCACTGCACTTAGCCTAATCCTTCATTGCCCTGAAGAATTCTGTGGTGTACGGACCTCATCTCCAAGGAAAGAAAATGCAGAGAAGACTCACCACTCAGCAGGCCTTGGAAATGATCCTGACGGAAGTCGACCCTTGTGACTCGGATGGAGAAGACCTAGAAGTTCAGCCGGATTCGGACTCAGAGCTGTCTGATCAGTCTTCCGGTTAGTTTCATTTCATGTTATTTCCTTTTTCATTTCAAACAAGTAAGTGGATGTAGTTAGTAAGTAAGATATTTCAGACATTATTCTGATACAGAGGAGGAGATACTGGAATTATAATTTGTATCTATGCATGCATTTGTGATTTTGTTTGACCTTCCCATTGCTCACAATTTGAATTTGTTCACACTGCAGATGAGGAGACTGCTTCTCCACCGAAAAAGAGAGCTTGTTTGGGGACTGAGACAGCGAAAGATGGCACAGTGTGGCGTGAAGAACATGTGGGGACCTGTCTCCCTTTCACCCCAATAGAAGCGTACGCTGCAGATGGAGAGCCAACGGCTAAGGCCAGGAGAAGTATCTCGAGTCGCCTTCAGAGCTTCCTGTGTTTCATCACTCTTGACATGCTTCATAGCATTCAAGAATGGACTATTCAACATGCACAGCAAACGGAGCATGTTCATTGGTTCATGGACCTCCCTGAACTAATGGCATTTATTGCAATTGTGATCTTGCGGGGGGTTTACAGGGTTCCATCTGTAAATGACTGCTGGTCAGCAAACCTGGGAAACCCACAGATAATTGGAACTATGGCACGAAACCGCTTCCAAGACATCATGCAACACCTACGCTTTGATGACAAGTCCACCCGCTGTGATCGAGCAAAGACTGACAAGTTCGCTGCAATTTCCAGTGTGTGGGGATCATTTGTCACCAACTGCATCACGTGCTACAACCCTGGTCTACATATCACCGTTGATGAACAGCTTTTCCCATCAAAGACTCGGTACTGTTTCCTGCAGTATATTGCAAGTAAACCTGACAAGTTTGGGATCAAGTTTTGGGTGGCTTGCGACCTAAAATCCAAGTACATTTGCAATGTCTTCCCATATCTTGGCAAGGACCCCAATCGTCCCACTGGGGAGAGACTTTCTGAAAATGTAGTAATGAGGCTGATGGAACCATTCCTAGACAAGGGCAGAAATGTTACCACGGACAATTTTTTCACATCGCTTTCACTTGCGCAAAAACTTCTTAGACGGAAAACCACCATCCTCGGCACAGTCAACAGGATTCGCAGGGAAATTCCTCAATCCACTAGACAGACAGATCGCAATGAATTCACCACTCAGGTATGTTGCAGGTCTTTTGTGGTTCTGTTTATGTGTTTCATTGTGTGTAAAAGGGCTATGGAAATAACAATTTATCTTATTTCTTAGGTGTTTTCAACCTCTGCTGCCACGCTGACGGCGTATGCGGCCAAACGGAAGAAGACAGTCTACATTCTTAGCAGCATGCACAGCGTGGTTCAGACTGATAACACTACCAAAAGGAAGCCAAACACTGTCACCCTTTACAACAAAACAAAGTGTGGCGTGGATGTGATGGACCAGATGGTTCGGGAGTACACTGTCCGCAAAGGAACACGGCGCTGGCCAGTTGCCGTGTTTTATAACATGATTGACATGGCAGCACTGAATGCACATGTGCTGTATCAAGCATGCACCGGGACGAAGGAAAGACGGGTGGACTTCCTGGTGGCGCTTGCAACAGAGTTGGCTCACTCTCATGTAACTGCGAAGAAGGCAAGAAAAGAACAGTTGCTTCGGAAACAACCCTCCACACCTTACCCTGGAAAAAGAGCCACGTGTCAGGTCAAACACAAATGCAAGAACAATCATGCCACTGTGCGATGTGTTCACTGCAACAGATACACATGTGGTAAATGCAGACTACAAATACCATGGCAGTGCCAGGATTGTGAGTGATTGCTGAGAATGTTGTAATATACTCACTCGCTTTTTATTATTATTTGTAAATATGTGTACAAATGGTTGGTTTTTTGTACTGTTTTTATCAATAAATCTCAGCAACAAAGGACATACACCCATGTGTGTTGATTTCTCCCTAAGATGGCAAACTGAAACACTCCAAGTTGGTGACTTTTGGAGATTTATTTCCCCCACTCCCCTCCCTCCAGAATTCCCAGGTAACAACCCAATATACATATGAATGACTAGCCAATTTAGCTTCCACTTGGCTGAAGCTAAAGCCTAGCTAAAAGCCATTTGGCTGCTCTCCCGGGTTTTTAAAGGTAGAAAAGCCAAATGACTAATCTCTGGGGGTTAATTAATAACCAACGGTGCAATAGACTTCAATGCTTGAAATACTTGAAATACTTGCAATTCCCTTGTATTCTTATTTATTCTATTTATCCCTTTTGTATACTCTTATTTATATATGTCTCTGTATTTATATAGTATTCTGCTCACATTCTGTAACTTCTGTCGGTGCTGTGCTATTTGGGAACCGAATTTTACAGTTAATAGGATTAATACAGTTCTATCTTATCTTATCTTACTCATCGGAGTTGGAGTATTCTTACTTTTATGTATCCTGCCATGTCTAAAACTCATGATTAACCGCATAATCGTTTCCACTGTAGCTGCATACGTAGCCGTGACAAATGATGATGATGATGACCCCGACCTTTTGGGATGTGAAGACTTTGTGTGATTAATGATGATGTGACAGAAAATGTACAACAAGATGTTACATACTGATATCTCACTTAAAAGTTATACTGACAACAGGAGGGAATGTTAAGGGAAAATTGTACTTAGTAGTCAGTATAAGCTTTTAATGATATAAGTTTACATGTGATAGAATACTGCATGATGACCTTTTCCCTGCTTAGAACTGATTGTCCTTTTCATTGTTCAGAACTGATTGTTCTTTATAAAACGTGTTCTGATATTTCTATCTGAATCTTCCCACAGCGATAGTAAGAAGTTGAACAAGCAGTTCTGACCTCACACACACACACGCACAATCACATACGCACATGCTCACGTATCAACATTCCACTGAACAAATGTTTTCATTTTCCTTCTGTATAAATAAAGGACAAGTGCAAGAACAGGGCGCTGATCACAGGGCCCCACTCTCTGATGTGAGCGCTCTGTGAAACGCCCTTGCAAGTTAAAACTGCAGCGTCTGTGTGTGTCTTCACTCTTAGACTCTAAGCTGAAGAAGTGTCATTTAGAATAAATCTCTTGACAATGACCAAAAGGGGTGTTAGTATTACTGTAATGTGAACTGGATAGACTTTCCATCGAGGAAAAAAAAAAGGTAAAATTATGTGTAAAATATATCTGTATCTCTATAAACAGAAATATCTGTTTGCTAAATGAAGCTAGCTAATTTAAATCATGTTTTTATTTTAACTCTGATAAAAGTACTAGAACTGTGACTTTTGTTTGTTACAGTGGCGGTAAGGAAGAGGTTCCCCAATGTATCCAGAGGGGCTTTGGGGATTGCAGTCAGTTCATAGCTGGGGGAACTCAGACTGTTGGAGAAGGAAAAAAAGTTACATTTTAAGTATGTTTTATGTTCATACACACCCACATATATATATATATATATATATATATGTATATATATATATATATATATATATATATATATATATATGTATATATATATATGTATATGTATATATATATGTATATGTGTGTGTGTATTCCTCTGCTTGTTATTGATCAGTAAACATCTTTGAGTGATCACATCTTTATTGTGTTAATAGCAGTTCACATCAAATTCACAGTATCGTTACTTATAAGTGTTTGTTGGAGTTGCATTTTGTATAGCAAAATGTATATGTACATATATATATATATGTGTGTGTGCATATATATATATATATATATATATTAGGGGTGCAACAATACACAAAATTCACGGTTCGGTTCGGTTCGATACTTTAGTGTCACGGTTCGATATTTTTTCGATACAAAAAAAAAATGTTCATGCCTTTTTAATTTGTCATTTATTAAATTTTCACGGCACATTCTGCACCACATCTCTGTGCGTTCATCATTTGTTTGAAGCCAGCTCACCTCCTGCAACTACTTTTCCGAGAATACGCGCTTCTTTTGGGTTCGGACTCCTGACAGTTCTTTGGAGGTGGAGGAACATCACAGTAATTGCTTAAAGGAGCTTCTTCGACATCTTTAAGAGTTCTAAACAAATGTCTGTCCTCCTCCTGAAAATCTTATGTACGCAAACACGTGTTGCAATTTCTTATCTTGTGCGCGTTTTTTATTTTGACAGCGAATGCGCACCTGCGGACCACTTATGTGCAGCCCTGGTTATTTAGCTCATCATATCGCAGCCACAGAAATTATTTTGTCCATAAAACCATATAGCTGCACTTTCTTTTTGCCTTATAGTCTGATTTGTCATAACTTTTCCGTTTTGTGGTAAGCTTTTCTTTGGCTGTCACTTCTTCACCCTGACCTGTCTTATTTGGCTCAGCAGAACTAAAATATATATCCTGCTGCTTTTACACACGCACTCACATAACGCTCAGCGATTCTCTGCGCGATCAACCTCTCACATGTTTAAGCTTGCTGCGGGAGATTTCACTTGTCATGTTTGCATAGTAAGCTAACGATTGATAAGACGATGTCAGAGGAATTGGTGCGCAACTTATCATCACTCACCAATCAGTGCTGTCGCTCTCTATACACAGTTCACGCGATTGCAAAGTGAAAGCAAAAAACAAGCGCAAATTCAAACGCGATTTCAATATGTCACATATTGACAGTGGCTCACCGATGCCAATGACATAATTACCCAGCTACATTTCCGAAAGAATGCAAAAGCATTGACATATATTTTTCCTTCCTACAATAGCCCGACAGGCAGGGCAGAGATAGATTTTGGTAGCCCAACTGGAAAAATCTGACCACGTCCCACGTCCCGGGGCTAGCGATTTTGCGAGCCCTGTATCTGATTGAGGAATCACTCATCTTTGGAAAAGAGAGTTTATTACAGAGAAATGGCTCTTTCCAAAATAAAAGCTATACTATACGCTTCTTCTGGGCTATATTCTCAGCAGCATATTAAACATATCCCCTGTGTGAAACACCCTGCTATCTTTCCTAAGGAAAGCAATTTGTCAGCACTGCTCATCAAGCATCATCATGAAAGGCTGCAGTACCAAGGACGGGCTATGAGCTGCGAGCCAACAGTGTTTGGCTTCTTGGAAGCAGTAAGGCAGTCTCTTCTCATGAAAGACAGAAGAACAAAGGATGACAAACCTCCCACAGTGACGCACAGAGTTTACTCCACCATTCAAATACTGTGGGATGGATTGTATGAGCTTATCTACGTCAAAGATGGAAGAAAGGAGCTTAAATCTTATGCACTTTTACTCACATGCACGTGCTCAAGAGCCATACATATTGATATGCTTGAAGAATTAACAACTGATGCATTCATCAATACTCTGAACTCATTTGTCATTTTGCGTTGAAGTGTCAAAAAAATTCAGTGTAGTCAAGGCAGCAACTTCATTGGTGCAAGGTGCAAGTTTGCTAAAGCCATGAACGAGATGGATGGAGGGAACCTCAAGAAATTTAGATATGAGTTTGTTATAAACACAACATCTGCAAGTTATCAAGGTGGCTTTTGGGAACGCCAAATATACACTGTGAGTAATGTTCTGGTATTTGTTCTCAACCGATCAGCTGAAAAGCTTGATAAAAGTAAGAACATTAATCTATGAGGTTATGGCAATTGTGAATAGCAGGCCATTAACAACAGAGCATTTGCACAGTTCACCTGTCCAGAACCCTTGACACCTAACCACAATGAAATCAAGCATCATTGCTCCACCTCCTGGAAAATTCATTAAAGAAGATCTGTACCTGCAAAAACGATGGTGCACACCCACACGCAGATACTTGACAAACTGACTAAATAAAAAGAGAGCTGCTTTATTACAACTTTTGCCAAGTTACAATAAAGCAAAATAACAAACTCTATGAACAGATGGGAATAACCCAAAAAAGCCAAGAGAACACAAAGACAAACAGGAAAATGAACAGGATGCTGAGACAAAGACTGAGGGAAAGATGGCACAAATTATATAAAAAACAGTAATCAGGAAGTTGGATAGAGGAGGGCAGGAAGATGCAGCTGAAGACAATGACAATGGGACACGAGAGAAAGGAAAATTAATTGCAAAAGACAGGAAAGAAAAATAAACCAATGTAATACATTGGTATGAATATGAATAACAACTATACTGAAAAGGAGACAAAGAGGACATAAGGGAACTTACTAGAGATGGAATAAACAGTGATACAAAATTACTTAAACCCTATGAAAACAACTTGTAACTAGTAACAAATTATAATAAGAATGGGGACAATACCACAGAATAAATGAAAATCAAGCATAAGTGATAAACAAAAAGAACACTTAATGATAAACATAAGGACCACCGTATAGGACCACCTAGGGGTCATGTTAGGATTGGCCAAATTTCATTTTTATTTACCATATTGTATGATTGTATGACTGTATGATTATTCATTCACCCTATTACATCCTAAGCCGTTCTTGTCTTATGAAATCTAAAACTAGCCATAAATTTAAACATACCAAAGTAAAGCAACCTGTCTCCTTTCAGCTCAGACAAAGCTGTGATACAGCTCCTCACCTGTCAATTACGATGTACATCCAGCCTTTAAATTATTGCCTTATTGTGGCAGTTGGCTATGGTCACAGAAAGCTGTACCTATTTCAATATCATTGGGAACTGTAGCACTCTAATACAGGAATGTTCATCTCCCATTAACAATGGTTGGAGGTAAACTGTGGGGACAGCAGCTTTTTTCTGATGGTTTGTACATTTACATTATGGATAATCCTCTGGTCCTGATAAACCTGATGGGAGAGCAGCGTAGGTTTCAGTGGTCTGAGATCAGTTGCGATCTGCACTTCATATGGCAGTACAGTTAGCTTTAGCACAGATGAATCTCCTCTTCCTAACCACCTTGGTCAACATGTGGGATCCAGAGAAGACAGAGAGGGTATATCAGCACTAACTATCTAATAACACAGGGAAGTTGACCATGTGCAAGTTCAGCAGCACTTTCACATTAGTCTCTATATGAATGTAATTAGTTAGCTTCTTAAATGTTTCATTACTTACATAACTATGTATAACTACTGACTATCTGTTAATTCCTGAGCAGTGAACTAATATTTTGCATAATTCTGAACCGTTTTGTGTCATCAATAATGGTAGTTTAATTTTCTACTGGTGGCACCAATTGACTTTATACCTAAAAATGTATTGACTGAAAATATCACAGTGTGGAGGTATGTAAAAACGACAGGAGAGGTCTCAGTGTCTCACTCCAACTTTATTACTGAGCCAGCACAACTTCACATACAGCAAAGCGCCAAAATCTCCACCCCAGCACTTCCCTGCAACTTGGGTGTGAGTGGAGCCCCCTGGTGGTCCGCCACACGTGTTTATACTCACATGAACATCCAATTGTTGGCATGAGAAAGCAAAACTGAAAGATCATGTCTCAGAAATTTGGTCTGTTAAAAATTTGCATGCAATTTATTTCAGCTCTGGCATAATTTTCTATTGTTTGTGTGCAGCTTTTTTAAATAAGTATGCAATGTCTTCAAACACAGGCGCATTGTTATCTATGTTAATTCACTGTTTAGTGAATTGTGGGAAGGCCATTTAAGACACATCAGCCTGTGGGTGGAGCTCAGCATACGGCTATTTGTATTTATTAAGTCAAATTAAATCAGGTGTGGTTAGAAATGGCTCTCCAACTGTGTGTCTCCTGTTTCTCCGTGATAACTATTCTTTTATGCAAAGGTGAGAAAGAAGTTTGATTTGTATTCAAGTATTTATTTGTATTTGTATTTAATATTTTTCTCATTATTACAAGTTCAATCGCACCTCTTTAAAGACTATTGCAGATAAAAATGTGTTCTTTAGATACTCTAAAACAAACTTGTGAACCTGCTAATAGGTTGATGCAACATTGGAATATGAGTCAAAATGGATCAAAGAAGGAACTTTTTTTAAATCCACCTGAGTAGGTCAAAGAATTAAATACATACTAGATGAAGACAGAATTACTTTTGAATTTTAATGTAATAAAAAGCAAATCAGTTAAATAACTACCAGATTGCCTGTAACGATTCACATTGCTGTATTTGATATCAATTTTTAAATAGAAATAATAATAAAAACAAGCAATAGTGTTTTTATACTGACAAATAGAACGTCAATAGAAAGTAACTACCTGTTGACTGGCAGTGCTGAATTCAATAACACTATAGTCATCAAGAGTAACAATAAAGGGCAAATTTTGATTCAATGTTAACAATATCTACTAAACTGGTTAATAACAGGTTTGTTGACCAGTCACATTATCTGGATGATTATTGTAACGTTGTTTATAAAACTTTCTAAATGGTTGGTAATGCTCCAAGACATAATTGATGAGAGAATAGATCCAAGAAACATATTTCCATTGTCTTTGGAACACGCTTCCTAATGCAAACCTGGTTTAACATTTTTATTTTATGTTCCACTTTGCAGATAGTCATTCACAGCAGCCTGGTAAGTATCCAAGAACAATTTAACAACTTCAAGTTTCAAGTTTGATTTCAACCTTGTTTGTTTCCTCTGAGCTACGACATAAATAGAGGTAATAGACAGTATTAGTCTCATTTGTTTGTACAATAAACAAATGAGGATGCTACTTTGTTTCTTATTTTGCTTTTGTAATGTCTGTATTACTAAGGAGGAGACTTTTCTGTCCCCCTTTTGTGTCTCGTGCACAAACATATACACACAGCTTTCAGTTAAGTTCAATTAAATCATAAATATCAAATTTAATATGAGCTAATAATAATAATTATATACACACACATGTATATATATATAGGGCAGCACGGTGGCACGGTGGTTAGCACTGTTGCCGCACAGCAAGAAGGTCCTGAGTTCAATTCCAACATCAGGCCGGGGTCTTTCTGTGTGGAGTTTGCATGTTCTCCCCATGTTTGCGTGGGTTCCCTCCGGGTACTCCGGCTTCCTCCCACCGTCCAAAGACATGCAGCTTGTGGGGATAGGTTAACTGGATAATCCAAATTGTCACTAGGTGTGAATGTGCGAATGAATGTGAGTGTGAATGGTTGTCTGTCCCTGTGTGTTGGCCCTGCGACAGACTGGCGACCTGTCCAGGGTGTGCCCTATGACAGCTGGGATAGGCTCCAGCACCCCCTGCGACCCTGAAAAGGATAAACGGAAGCGAATGGATGGATGGATGGACATGCATGCATATATATATATATATATATACACACACATACAGCATACATATATAGTCACTAGAAGCTCCTCAGAACGCTCACTTTAAGCAGGAACTGGACAGATATGGCTTGGTGAAGTGACATGCTCAGGAAATGAAAGTTAGTTCCGTGTTCAAACAGTGGATTTGGAGTAAATGCATGTAACCATTCTGAGGACACTTGTGTCATCTGTTCAGGTGAGATGGAGAGCCAGTGACAGACCAGCTAGTTTTGCTGTTTTCGATCAATATCCTCCTGAGACCCAAGGGGAAAAAAGTATTTTGATTTTGATTTTTCTCAGATAAATCAAGTGTTGGGATGGTAAAAAACACATTACAAAAACAAAATTGTTTTTAACTAATTTTATTTAAATTTTACAACATGTGCACTTCAGTGCACAAGGGGAGTTCATTGATCACGAATGTGAAACTAACAAAATTCAGGAGCTATTTAAGAAAATTAAATGCTCCATTGAAATTTTTGTAAGCAGGATATTAAAACTTATTTATATAACAATATCATAAAAATCAACTTAGGTCAACTTAGAAGTCACTGACACTTCATTAGCTGTAAGCCATTGGTTCAGGAATAAGTGATTGCACTGGGCGTTCTATTTCACAAAAGTCAATTCATTTATGATATCTGAGGAAGTACTGTGATTTTTTTTATTTGGAGACACAAAGGAACATTTGGCACTTCCCACATCTCACATATGTTTTACTGTGGCACCCAACTATTCTACAACTGAAATGCCTTGGACTGTTAACCATTTCAGGCAAGTGGAGTGAACCATATTTTGTTACACTCTCATCTGATTGGGGCTTCCTTTTCTTGATTTTTGGAGAGAACTCTTCATTACTGGTATTATTCAGGTCTTGTTCACGTTTGTCCCTGGTTTCTCAGCCAAGAGGAGCTTGAACTCCAGATACTGTGAGTTCTTTTGGCACATTGAGATCATTGATAACTTTCAGCAACGACGTGATCTTGTAGAAACAATCAGGTGTCATGGATTCAGCTATAATTGCGACTCTTGTTTTTTTACTTTAGTGGAAAACATTTCTGCATTTTACCCATATTTTATTTTTAACTCAAAATCAAAAATTCCAGATTCTCCTACATGTTGGTTTTGGACCAGATAGGATGACAGATTTCAGGTGGCCCTGTGTCTTTCTCTATTACATCCGCCACTGCATCTTGATAATCTTTGTGTGGCTCCTCCTGGGTTCTCACCCTCTCCTATCTGGCTCACATGACTCTCATCTTCTGAAAAATCTATGTTTGAATCTCCCTCAATGATTGTGTTAAGAATTCTCTCTGCCTTTGTCAAAGAGTTGTCTACTAGGAAAAAGTGAAATAAATATAAGTACAAAGTCCCGACGTGCACTAAAGTACACATTAATAAATTAGTCATTTCCTCTGTGAAACTAAATAAGCTTAATTCTTAAAAAAAAACCCTCAAATTATTTACTAGATGTGTATTTTTGAAAATGAATCAAAATCTGATTTAAAAAAACATTTTAAATGTAAATATCATGCTTACCTTTCTTTCTTCCATAAAATATGCTTGTGGGCATGACAGCCATTTTGAAAAGGTGGGAAAAAGACAATTGGCAAGGCCACACCCCCACACATGTGATATCATTTTAAAGGTACTGTTGTCCTCTCTAAGAAACATCAGGACTTAGAAGAGTGGCAAGTAGAGTATGAGAGGTACAAGCAAAAACTAAATGTGTACTATAGTGCACAAAAATGAATTACTGGGTCTCAGGAGGGGCAATCGATCTGCATGGTGTGGAGCTAAAAGCACAGCTCGTACTACACCACTTTAGGCTCATATGCAACCGTCATTGAATCTGTTTCTGAGGTTATTATTAAAATGAGTAGCCCAATAGGGTTCATCTTGTAGGACTCAATGTTTCTCCTCTTCCCCCTCTTTATTTTCATTCTGTTTTGGTTCTGTGTTTCCTTAAAAACGTTTGACACAGAACACTTTCATTTCCATAACAAATAGTTAGAAACTGCATACAATTATAAAGTCATCAAAGATGCTTTAAAGAAAGGAATTTCTTTAAAAACTGCATTAAAATATTTTAAAGGAAAATTGTAAATATAATGTAGTAATTCTGCATAACAGCTGTTTGTGATGTTTTTTTAAAGCAAGTATCTCGATGAGTGTTGATATTTATAATATAAACATTACAATATAATATAAACACTCTTATAATATAATTATAATGTAGTTTATATTCATTCAATACACATGATTTAACATGAAATTGTTTGTGCAATAAGGATTTTCTGGAGAATTTTAAGTGTTGACATCAAAACAGCAGTCCCAAACCTTTTTTGCGCCACGGACCAGTTTATGTCAGACAATATTTTCATGGACCATCCTTTGAGATGTTGAGGATAAATACAACAAAATAAAACCTGGACCGGTACTAAAAAAAGAAGATTTTTTCATAACGCATGGGAAAAGACCCAGGGAAACCAAGTTAACTAAAAAAAAAAAACGGAAAAAAAAATGACACTAAAAGCCAATAAAAACCCTGAAAACGATGAATTTTGAGCCTCAACTCTTGCGGCCCAGTACCAAACAACTCATGAACCGGTGCCAGTCCATGGCCCAGGGGTTGGGGACCGCTGATTTAAAATGTAAAGATCTATTAATATAAAAGACTTATGTAAATGTACACATAAAATGTGCACATAAAAAAAAATCTAAATTATCAGTAGGTTGTAGCAATTTAAAAACTCAGCTACAATTGTATTTTGACTTTTGTTTCTCTCATTTGTCTCAAATATTGATTAAATGTGCAAGGTTTTCAAATTTGTAAAACAGTAAAAATAGTACACATAGTAAACACATAGAGATACACAGAGATTTTACATGGGTAAAAATTAAAAGCTGCTAATGACATTTTAATACGCTATGGTATTTCTTTTATTTAACATGAAATATCCCCCAAATCCCCAAGATCTCATGCCAATTCAAGGCAACAAAAAATAATATTTTATTTTTAATTTCTATGATTTTTTTTTTACAAATTAGGTCACTTTTTCCAGCTAGTAGGATATTGCTAATGTTTCAAATTTGTTTTAGAAATCTATTGTTTCCTTTTCCTTTCTATAATTCTGCTTCATGTGGGCAACTAGTGATCAATATTACAAGTCCTGTATGTTCTCTCAACAATCTGTGGTCTCTGTGTTTTGTTTTCAGACATCATACTGGCCGGATCTGGATCGACTCGATGCTCTGGCAGAGTTGAAGTTTATCACAATAACACCTGGGGAACAGTCTGTGATGATGGCTGGGACCTAAAAGATGCTCAGGTGGTTTGCAGACAGTTAAACTGTGGAGCGGCACTAGAAGCTCCTCGGATGGCTTACTTTGGTGCAGGAAGTGGACAGATATGGCTTGATAATGTGACCTGTTCAGGAAATGAAAGTTCTCTAGCTCAGTGTTCAAACAGTGGATTTGGAGTACATAGATGTAACCATTCTGAGGATGCTGGTGTCATCTGTTCAGGTGAGATATATTTTTAGTCATTGTAAAAACTACTCGTACAGTCTTCAAATGCGGAGGGTTAACTAGTTAAACAGGTACAAACAGAAGGTAAATAGTTTAATCTTAGTTTGAGTACCTGTCCAACCTGAACTGCCTGCTTGTACCGTCTCATCAGTAGAAAGGTCTTCTGCCACCTTTCCATGTGATGGGTAAGTGTTTCATTCTGCCTTGGGAAGACCGGTCTTCCCAAGGTGTTTCAAGCACCACGAGGACTTGCTGTGTTCACTGTAGTTCACATTTTTCTCTAAGCTTGGTTTAATTGTTGGATGTTAAAAAGTTTGTACTTTCTTTCTTTTGTGTGGCCTTAAATAATGTTTGGCTATGTTTTACATGAAAATACTGCACATTGTAATGTAGTTATGCTGTATTACAGCAGCATTAAGACATTTTAAAACACACCAACCTAATATCTTAATAAGTGCACATGTTTCACGGTTTATAGTAATCAAACATACAGGATTTCACCTGAAATGACATTTGATCATTCATGATACATTCAATAAGACCTGTCTGGAGATTTTTGAAAAGGTAAATCAATTAGTTTCATATGTGAGAATGACATTTTAACAGCAATTAGTATGTAAATCTACACAAAAAATGTCTATTTACACTTTATGTGATCAAAAATCAACAGTAGACTGTTAAAATTATAAATCTAGTCACTAGTTTCACTTATGGTTGCTTTATTATTTGACATTAAATATTTATTAAACTTTCAAGGTTCTTCACATGCTATTACAAAATTAAGCCAAAGTGACAATACTCTGCAGTTCAAGCCTGATTAATTGTATTGCAGCACTAAATTGATGTCTTTGAGCTAAGTTCAGATTTTTTTTACATGTAAATTTCTTATATTTAATGTAAAACATGCCAAAGATGTCATGCAATTTAAAGCTGCACAAAGTATTTTAGTTTTTGAAAATTCTTTATTTTTTACCAATTGGCTTCCTCCCACCGTCCAAAGACATGCAGCTTGTGGGGATAGGTTGATTGGATAATCCAAAATTGTCACTAGGTGTGAATGAATGTGAGTGCGAATGGTTGTCTGTCCCTGTGTGTTGGCCCTGCGACAGACTGGCGACCTGTCCAGGGTGTACCCCGCCTCTCGCCCTATGACAGCTGGGATAGGCTCCAGCGCCCCCCGCGACCCTGAAAAGGATAAGTGGAAGCGAATGGATGGATTTTTTCCTGTTTTGTTGTTATTATTTTACCTTGAAATTTTCTGATTTCTTTTACATTGTAAGTTTTTAGAATTCTGCTATATGTGGGCAACTAGTGATGAAGATTACAAATCATGTATGTTGTATGCACAACGTAGCTTCTCTGTGTTTTGTTTTCAGCCACCAGATTAGCCGGGTCTGGATCGACTCGATGCTCTGGTAGAGTTGAAATCTATCACAATAACATCTGGGGAACAGTCTGTGGTGATGGCTGGGACTTAAATGATGCTGGGGTGGTTTGCAGAGAGTTAAACTGTGGACCGGCACTAGAAGCTACTCAGATGGCTCACTTTGGTGCAGGAAGTGGACAGATATGGCTGGATAATGTGACCTGTTCAGGAAATGAAAGTTCACTAACTGAGTGTCAGCACAGTGGATGGGGAACAAACAACTGTGCACACGATCAGGATGCTGGTGTCATCTGTTCAGGTGAGAAATATTTTTGGTCATCAACAAGATGTCAGATACTGTAAACAAAACCTTTTTTTTCTTTTTCTTTTTGATGCAGTGTTTACAACAGGGCTGGACTGGAACAAAAAATTGGTCCTGGCATTTTTGGTCCAGGCAGCCCATTGTGATCACTCAAAAACAAATAAAACCACACGCACACTTTCTTCTGTCTCTTCTTTACTCTCTTGTTTGGGCTGCTGTCCCTCCTCCTGCACTACTCCACAGCTGGTGCTAACAGCAGCCTCCTGTGACTGTTTGCTGCTGTTGATGGTGCAGCAGCATCATTTCTGACAGCTAACATGTTGATTAATTTGTATCTATTTATGAGTTTCTTTTTTCTTTTCTCCGTTAGCTTTCTGTGCCAAATTTTCGCCACTTCTTCTAAAATTTGTTCTATAAGGTGCATGAGTGCACAGCGAAGGTAGGAGAGGGCCTGGTTGTGTTAAGCACAGAGAAATGGCAGGTTGCCATCCTCCCACTTCACTTTCATTTGTATAACAAATTGTAGGAATCTTCACATAATTTTGAGTTTTCTCATCAAAAATGTTGATAAAGGGGCCGTTGTTTTCTGTTGTGATCTGTTCGTTAACAGAATTAAATGTTGACATCAAGAAGTAAGTGTGTCCTAATTATTTAAGAGCTGTCATTGAAAAACTCAATCTCATCATTGTATACCTTTGTTACTGAACCACAGTGTAAGAGGACTAACATTTCCCTGTAGTTTAAAATAAATAACAGTTTTCATGAAGTGATGAAATGGTCTCACGGTGCCAGTAGATCATTTACATTTTGAAATTTTGAAATGCTACTATTAAAAAAATTATTTTAAACTGAGATGTAGTAATGCTGTATTACAGCAGTATTATGACATTTAAAAAATATTAAACCTATTATCTTAATAAGGGCACCCTTTCAAGTTTTATGTGCATTAATTACTCCGGATTTCATGTAAAATCATATCTGATCAATCAGTTTGTATTTTAAACCATCTAACATTATCAGAATAGTACATTAGGATTTTTTGGAGGTTTTTGAAAAAGTAAATCCATTATTGTTATATAAAAATAACATTTTAGCTGCAAAGGTCTGCCTAATATACATGTTTGTTTTTTTTAATGTAAATTAATACATAAAAAAGCATGTGATCAAAAATCAACAGTAGTTGTAATTGTCTACCCAGGTACAAGTTCTACAATAGTATTTCAAATTCCTATCAAATATTGCCATTTGTGCACTGAACCTTTTACCTTCTCTATTTTGCTCTCAGGTTTCCCCAATTGTTCTCTCAACAATCTGTGGTCTCTATGTTTTGTTTTCAGACATCAGATTAGTTGGCTCTGGATTGACAACGTGCTCTGGCAGAGTAGAAATCTATCACAATAACATCTGGGGAACAGTCTGTGGTAATAGCTGGGACTTAAATGATGCTCAGGTGGTTTGCAGACAGTTTAACTGTTGGACAGCACTAGAAGCTCCTCAGAACGCTCACTTTGGTGCAGGAACTGGAGAAATATGGCTTGATGAAGTGACCTGTTCAGGAAATGAAAGCTTTCTAACTGAGTGTCAACACAGTGGATTTGGAGTACATGATTGTGACCATTCTAAAGACGCTAGTGTCATCTGTTCAGGTGAGATATATATATTTTTTGGTCATCCACAAGATGTCAAACACTGTAAATGAAGCATTTATTTACAACTACTCTTACAGTCTTCAAATGCAAAAGATGAATCAGTTAAACTGGTACAAAAAGAAGGTTAAGTGTTATCTGTCTGAGAATGAGAGAACTGACAACTGAAATGAAGAAGGAATTTATAATCTTACCAGCTCCGTGGGCAGATGTCATCTCAGAAGGTGTGACACCCAGTGAGAAAATAGCAAGTTCAAAGAAGTTCTTGGTGAAAGTGAATCTGGCTGCTGTCGACTCCTCCGTGGACATGAAAGACCCAGCTGTGATGGAGTCCATCATGAATTCGGTAACTTATGTTAAGAAATCTTAGTAAAGTGTCTATACTTGTTTTTTAATGAAAAAACCTTCCAGATGTTTTTAAGACAGTCTTGGGTAATGAACGATCCCAGAAAAACTGCTTTATTAGCAGTTTTTGTGTCTCTTTCATGTCAAATTTCATTTAAAATGTAACAATAACAGTCTATAATTTGTGGTGTAATCATTAAATTCTCTTTTCTGTTGTGCAGATCAAAAATGAGCTGGGAGGTACGACTGGTGACCTAAAAGTGAGCTGGTGGAAACTTCCAGAAAAGAAAGATATCAAAAAACAAGAGATGTGTACTCCATAGTTCACACTGTTTGTTTGAATAGATGGATGAAGGCAGCTTACAGCCTGTAATACTGATGTGATTCATTTAATCTTTACTTTTCACATGATATCTGCATGTTTACTTGTTTTTTGTTGTGGTACATTTAGTTGTTAAACAAACATAATCTCTCTCGTTTGATGACTTATTTCTGTGATGATTTTCCAAAGGACACAAGTTCAGTTGGTGTCTTCAGAGAAATATTACAGTCAAATATGAAATTTAACATCTGCTTTGAATTGAGGTAAAGGAAAGTGATTTTCAATGTAAGGAAGTTATATTTCCATTTGGTTTGCATCATGAAAAACAAAACATATGGAAATATATCTTCCTTGACCTTCCTTGTCCGTAAATAATTTTTCTCTGTCTGTCACAAAGTCAGAATTGAAAGTCAAACCACTTTATTTGAGAATTGACTGAAAAACTATCAAATAAAATGCATCTGTATGTTTTACTAGGACCCATTTCAGTTCAAACCTGTATATTAATTAAAGCTTTGAATATTTTTCTCTTTATTAGTGGAAAAAAAGCATGTTACATTTGTTACACCCCAGCCCAGGGGAAATCAGTGTGCGACACAAGGAAAATAAAAAATAATAAAAAAAGGAAAATGCCCCCACACTCCCTGCTCTCAAGGAAGACGAACCAAAAACTGCCACAGATTTACAATATCCAGTCAGTTTATTAAGTCCCAAAAGGTAGCGGGCGTCAGGGTGAGCATGGCCAAAACAACAAACAAAACCCCCAAAAGAAAATACAGGTTTCTTACCTGCCTCCCTAACCAAAAGCAGGAGAAAAGGCTCCAAAAGAAAATGGCTTCTCACAACAAAACTATTTACAACACAGCAAAAGCTTCGCATTCCAGAATTCATACTCATACAGATTCATACGCAGCCCTTTGTCTGATACTCACTGTGTCTGTCTTAGCCTTTCTGTGTGTAATCTCAGAGCTTCAGTAGCTCTGTTCATAAAGAATAGCCTAACCAAAAAGTACAATCTCACTCATCACTGTTTTTCACATAGAAAATCCCGCCATGGCCACTGGCCACAAGGCAGAGAAGTTTTAAGAATAGCACTCACTGTAAAATCTTGGACAAATCAAATATGCGGATCATAATCACGGACACTTTTACACTGGATCAGTTAAGACCAGGGTTGACAGAGACCACCTCCAGTTAGCTACAAGGGTGCTGATGGAAACCCTCTACTGTTGGCCAAAGATAAAGAGAGTGAGGGAAGGTATGTTAAAAAGGAAAGATGGGAATGTGGAGGTGAGCGTAGGGACTTTAAATGTAGGAATTATGACTGCTATAGTGGTGGTCAGCAGGGCACTCTTACGGAGTGGCACAAATTTCCATGTCATGCCATTTTTTATGTTCATGGAATTTTGGCTGTGCTGAATGAATAGAGTTCATATTTACCAGATAATATATATATTTTTTTTTAAATAGAATTTTTGTCTCAATTTCAGAAATTAGCTTCAAATGGCTAAGCTACAGAGAAGTCGCCACATTTTATCCTAAAATGACCAAAAGGCCAAAAAAGGCCCAAATAAAAAACCTTAAAAATTACATTTTTGATCCCACATTTAATAGTATTTAATTTTATTTAGGACTACTCACCTTAAAGTTTGAGTTTTTATATTTGGCCACCAGGTGGTGCTACCGTTCAGAGCATGAAGCAAAATGTAACACTTTTTTGCTACAAGAGTGCCATGCTACTAAACTAAGTGTGTTTTGCTATTGATGGGGGATAATGGTGTGAGAGAGAAGAAACAATGAAAATCAGCTTCAACAACTGCTGAAAACAACACAGCAGAGAAACCAAGGCAACAACCAAAATATGAATTAATAACAGTAAATAATAAATAATAAACATTACTGAATAGCACTAGGTACACAGCAAATTCAAAAGTGTTAAATTTTTTGGTGTTAATAGTCTCCTTGCAAAAGTAGAGTTAATTTTACTCTAAGTAGAGTCACATTCTTTTAATGTAACTCTGAGGTGTAAAATGATAGTAGTTAAAATCGAGTGTTAAAAATGAGTGTTTCTCTGTCAAATCTGGAGGTGTTACAATGGAAACATTAACTCCTGACCTCTTAACTCTGAACTCCTAGAGGGGCTATGACACCAACAGAGTAAATTCACAGACTCCGCCCCCAGCACGGCTCCAATCGAAGCTGAAGTGAAGCCGTTTCAGAACATTTTGCTCTACATATTTGAGTTGTTTGCCATGCTTGGTAAGTCATTTTTTCAAAGATTGTTTCAATTATTATTATGAGCTTTTACTTCTGTGGCTCTTTGGAGTTGAGACAAAGCTGTGTGAAAGGCATTAGCCATGTTGCTCGGTGATAGCATAATATTCTGTTTTAGCTAGCTGAAAGGTATTGTTTGCGGGCAAATACCACAGCCTTGGAAAAAAAGCTTGCATGTGAATTTTCAGTCAAACCTTTGGTCAAATACACCTAAAACAATGTCTAGAATGTGAAATGTTGGTATAATGGTGCTACTTGAAGCCTGAAAACGATCGCCCATAAAAAAAAAACGAGCAAACAGCAATAGCTGACGTCCTGACTCGATTCTACGTTAACGTAGATCCCTCCAGAGTTTTGTGCACACGGTTTAGGTAAAAATGAAAAAGGTTGAGGTTTTACATTTAGTTCAGTATTACCTGTTGCCTGTGTCTTTGTCTTTTGGGAAAATACTTTACACAAGTAATGGCTCAAAGAGGATTCCTTTTTTTTACTGTGCTGCAATTGTTTACTGGATTATTTGTGCCATTAATTAGTGTCAACTAATTTTTATTCAATCTCCGCACAGGATATGCTTGTGAAGATGGAATATGGGGGAGAGCAGAAGTGCGCTGAAGTTCCACAAAGTGATGAATGAAGGACATGCATATTGTATTGAAGAAATAAGTGTTGAGAATGCTGTTATTTGCATTTACCATGTCAGACCTTTTGATAAACAAAATTCTAATGAAAGTGAGAACATGTATACTGTTACATCTTTCAGAAAATGTTTTGAAATTGTGGTGCACAGTTCAGAATAAAAGTTTTTCAAAAACCATTGCATCTTTTTAGTAAATGTTTATTTCCAAAAGAAATTTCTAGAAGTTCAGAACAGTAAAATTCCTGCTTTTTAGAATGAATTAGAAGATAACTCTTACGTAGTTAAACTAAAATACTCTTTGAGAGTTAATATATAAACTCTTAACACCAAGTGTTAAATTATCAACTCCAGACAGATTTGGTGTTTAACACTAAATCAGAGTTAACGTACCAACTCTCCAAAAAGAGTTAAATTAACACTCTCTGGTGTGGACCCATATAGACACTTTAATAGTGTTGAAATCAAATCCGACAGTGTTAATTTGGACATGCTGGATTTGCTGTGTACTAATAATACAAGATAGTGAGTGATAGTGATCGTGTTTGTGTGTACCTGTTTGTATACCTGTCCGTGTGAGCACGCTTTTATTCATAAGGTTTCTCCATGTAAGCGTCTAGTGTGGGAAGCCAAAGCCCTGCCCCCCAGGACATGAAGCCAACAGACCCAGGGGGCCCAGTTCAGCAGACAGAACTGGACCCTGGGTCTGTTGGCAGACAGAAATGAATGCAGTAGACACACTGACACTCCCCCATACATACTTTATACTCCCAGGTGCCAACATGGTGCCAACAGCCCAGATAACAGCAGGTGTCAGCACGGCCCCTCCTGAAAACCCTCAGTGTCTACATGGATTTAAAATTAAGAGGTGGGCATCAGCACCAGAGGTGAGGCTGAATAAACATTTCGTCCCCTGGATGCCATTTAGTGTCCCCACCCCCAAGTCCCTATATGTATGTTTCATGAGAGTGTGAGTAATGTGAGTGTCTAAGTTGTGGAATAATACTGAGGCACAGGTGACCAGCAGAAATAAGAGATCACCGAGACACTGAGAATAAATACTTGATTCTTGGCAAAAAATAAATAAAAAGAAAATACTACTACATCGGGGGGGTTTTATAGCAGTTGCAGGGAAGGGGGCATTTTTTTGTCTTGCAGGAAAAAAGAGAGACAGGATTTTAAATGGGTTATTTTTATATTTAATTTCACTGAGCTCTATGAAGTACACACTCCGTGGTCTTCCAAGTCATGTCGAAACTTGTATATGAATGCAGCTGCCTTCCCCCGGCTCCCCTCTGTCAAACATGATGGTGATTTCACATGGCCCAGTCTCATTGTGACACCGACTCGTCTTCACTGCATTATACAACTAAGTTCACACGTCTGCGGCATCTTCTTTCATCTCCTTTATTGTAATTTCCAGAGTAAAACATTCACCTTCACCATGAAACACAGCTCTGTATTTCTATGACAGCAGTCTGTATGTTTTTGTTAATGGTATTTATATAAACAAGTTATATGAGAATATTGTGTCATAAAACAAAACTGGTACAGCAACAGGTTTTATATGTGAAGGATTATATGGAGACAGAGTAAGACAATATGAAGTCTTCCATTCAGTAGGGTCAGCTTGACACTGAGAAGTAGCAGAATCTTAAGAATTGCATTGCACAGAACAGCACAGAGATTTGCATTGGGAAATTAAATCAGGATGTTGGTGTTGAGAGTAAAAGACAAAGGAAAAAAATATGCAAACTGTTAGAGGACGTAACTCAGCACTGAAGGATGATGGTTGCTAAAGGTAAGGACTCTTTAAGAACAAGGAGATGTGTTTGTTTAACACAACTCGATGCTCAGTTATGATGAGTCCAGTGAGGTGTATACTTGCAAGACAGTTCAGGGGGAGAGTGAAATAAACTGGAATACAAAAGAATTAATTCTAAGCATTATTAGCTTAACTTAAGGGTTGTTGTTTGTTTTGTTTTTTACTAAAAAGCAGCTGTTAAAAACTTCCAGACAAGCATTCAGCAAAACTCATATTTGATATTTAGTTATACACACACATCAGCCACTTTATAAGGTACTTTATTGCTAGTAGGGGTGTAAAAATAATGAAGTACATGATATATGCTTACAAATACACCTCTGAGGAATATCTCGATTTAGGGCTGCTCGATTATGGCAAAAATGATAATCACGATTATTTTCACTGAAATTGAGATCACGATTATTTGACGATATTTATTTAACCCTTTAAGACCTACTATAGAACCAAGTCCGCCAGAGCTTATATTATTTTTTTACATGTTGTAGTGCCATTTGTGGGAGCATTTCAAGTTGCTATGCAACTGTTATAGCCCATATTTTAATACTATGGACTTAATGCATACATAGTAATTACATTAATTGCAAAAAAGTGCAATAAACTACAAAAAAAAAATTGAAAATCGTTTTTGTTTTTTTACATATATTTCTACTTGGAGAAATTTAAGAGGTTTATCCCTCAAAACTTTAAATACAAAAAAGTTGCAAAAAATAGTTTACAACAACAGGAAATTTATTTTGAGTGTCTTCATAGTTTTATTTTGGAGATACACCAATTTTTATATACTGCAGGAAAAACAAAAAACAATCCGATGATGCAAATTTGCAAAGAAAACAGCATGTGCATCAAAATAAAATATTTCCAGCAGTGCAATTAGAGTTCTAAGCATCCCAGAAACTATTCAGAAAAGTCAAACATGACCAGTAGAGGTTTTTAAGACCTACAAGTAAAAAACTAAATTTTCCGCGAAAATGACGTCACCTCCGGTTTCAGCCAGGAAATGGCGGACATGCGATAGTTCGCGCTGAGTCTGTTTCATTGTGGGAAGTGTTATGAACAGCTGATCGGATCGGCAAAGCATGTTTCTGGAATATTATGTTTTTGTTCCTGCAAGCGCTTTTTATGCAATTTTTGCAAAGCTTTATGTGGAACGAAACCGTGACCGAGGACAAGCTGATGGCATCAGATGTAAGTACAACTCCTCCGGTTTCATATGCAAAAAAAAAAAAAAAAATATTGCGCTAGCTTACACGGTTCAGGTTCTACAGGGATTTAAAAATAGTTACACAAAACGGAGCGTGCTGCTCTGACCGGCTTAAAAGGGTTAACAATAACAATGTATTGAATAATGACTTTAAAAAATAATATAAAATAGTGTGCAACACCACTGAAGTTTTTTTTTTTTTACCTCTCTTTTCAACCAACAGCAGTCACTCTCCTCTCCAAATAACTTCTGCTTAGCTTTCCGAGCTTCCCTCGGGTCCTCTTAATCAGCGGTCTCCAACCTTTTTTGCGCCACGGACCGGTTTATGCCCGACAATATTTTCACGGACCGGCCTTTAAGGTGTCGCGGATAAATGAGGGAGGGGCTAATAATCGCCTCAGTCATTTTTAATGATCGTTGAAAGCCCAGATCGTAATCGTGATTAAAATTCGATTAATTGAGCAGCCCTATCTCGATTTGTCACTATATGCAGGGATTAAAGACTGTGTGGAAAATGTAGAGGCTTTTGACTGTTGCCAAGTTACTAAAAGCAAAATAACAAAGTGTATGAACGGATGGAAATTACCCAAAAGAGCCTGAAGAACGCAAAGAGGACGAGACAGGAAAATAAACAGGATACTAAGGCAAGGACTGAGGGAAAGATGTCATTATTCATACAAAAAACAGTAATCATGGAGACAACAACAATGGGATAGAAGGAGAAGTAAAATTAAATGCAAAAGACAGGAAACAAATGTCTACCCATGTAAATCGGGGAATGAATAACAACGCACTGAAAAAGAGACAGACAGGACATAAGTGAACTTAGCAGAGGGGAAGACAGAAGGATGAGATGGGGGGAGCTCTGTTAATGCTAATTAAACTCTATAAACACAACTGGTAACTAGTAACAAAGTATAATAAGAACTGATACTACAGAATACATCACAATCAAATCTATATATTAAACAAAAGGAGAGGCTAATGATAAACAAGAATTCAAACTGAACAGCAACAAGCACATATGTAACCCGTTCATGTGTTACGCCCGTCAATGCGTTGTGTTCTGGCATGAAAGTAAGAGGCAGGAGACAGTAAGGCAAGGCAAGTTTATTTGTATAGCACAATTCAACAACAAGGTGATTACAGCAGTTTTTAGTGATTCTGGAAACACACCTGATAATAAAGAAAAGTTGACGATCTGTAACAGGTCTGACTCTAAAGTCTTTGAGACCTTTTTGAAAAAACTTGTTGGCAGGACATCTAAACAGCAGGAGGAGGAGTTCAGTTGACCTAAGATGTCCTCCAGGTCTTTGCTGTTAATAGGTTGAAACTGTTTCATGGTGTTTAAACAGTTTTTTGGTGGACACAGTACATATCCTGGATCTGCTGTTGATGTACCAATTGCTTGTCTAATTTTTTGGATTTTTTCAGTGAAGAATTTGGCAAAGTCATTGCAGGCCATGGTCGAATGAAGTTCAGCTGCCACTGGCACAGGAGGGTTTGTTAGCCTGTCAACTGTAGAAAATAAGACCCGAGCATTATGGCTGTTTTTAGTGATGATGTCAGAGAAGTAGGACCTCCTTGCATTCCTCAGTTGTAAATTATAATTGTGAAGTTTCTCTTTATAAATGTCATAATGAACCTGGAGGTTTGTTTTTCTCCATCTGCGCTCAGCTTTCCTACACTCTCTTTTTTCATTTTTCACCAGTGTGGAGTTTCTCCATGGAGACTTTTTCCTTCCAGAGATAACCTTCACCTTAATGGGAGCAATAGTGTCCATTACATTTAACATGTTAGCATTGAAGCTATTGACGAGCTCATTGACTGACCCTCTGGACAGGTCAGGTGTTAATGGGAAGACCTGGTTAAAAATTGCACTACTGTGTTCAGTTATACACCGTTTTGTGATCACTGTTGTTGATATATTTGTGTGGGCTGAGATTTTACTTTCAAAGAAAACACAGTAATGATCAGACAGGCCCACATCAGACACAGTAACCTTTGAAATGCTCAGGCCTTTGGAGATCAGTAGGTCAAGAGTGTGTCCTCTATTATGTGTGGCCTCTGTTACATGCTGGGTCTTTGGCTCTTTACTGCACATCTGCAACACAGAAATACCGTATTTTCACGACCATAAGGTGCACTGTGCTAAAAGGCACAGTCTCAGTTATGTGTGCCATTACTGTATTTAACACACACATAAGGCGCACTGGACCATAGGGCGCATACAAGTACCGTATGCGTATTTAAAAATAAAGCGGGAGCAAACCTGAGTTCGATACCTTACTCACATTTTTATTACCAATAATCGTCATCATCAACAACACACAAGCATACAAGTGTGCGTATTTAAAAATAAAGCAGGAGCAAAACAAAGTTTGGTACTCACATTTTTATCATCAATCAAACCCATCGAAGTCCTCATCCTCTGTGTCTGAATTGAACAGCTGCGCTAAATCTCCATCAAACATGCCAGGTTCACTGTCTTCACCGTCAGAGTCGCTTTCCGTGCCGTGCGGCTCCTCAGAAACGATGCCGGCTTTTGCGAAAGCTCGAACAACAGTGCCAGCAGACATGTTAGCCCAAGCATCTACAATCCATTGGCAAATTGTGGCGTAACTCGCCCGGCGCTGCCTTCCACTCTTAGTGAAACTGTGGTCTCCACCGGTCATCCATCGCTCCCAGGCCGCTCGCAGCCTTACTTTGAACGGGCGGTTCACACCGATGTCCAGCGGTTGGAGTTCCTTTGTCAGGCCTCCCGGAATGACAGCAAGCTCACAGTTCATTTGCTTCACAAGTTTTTTCACATCGGCTGTGAGATGGGCACGCATAGAGTCACAGATCAACAGCGATGGTGATGCGTGGAAAAAACCACCTGGTCTCCTTACATACACCTCCCTCAGCCACTCTTTCATCATTTCCTCATCCATCCAGCCCTTTTCATTTGCCTTAATGATGATTTCTGCTGGAAACTTCTCTTTAGGCAAAGTCTTTCGCTTAAAAATCACCATAGGCGGCAGTTTCTGTCCATTAGCATGGCAGCCAAGCACAACAGTAAAAGAAGACTTTTCATACCCCGTTGTGCGTATCGCTACCGTGCTGGTCCCCTTCTTCTCCACAGTGTGACTCACCGGGATGTCAAAAGTGAGCGGGACCTCGTCCATGTTTGTGATGTGGCTGGGCTGGATTTTTTTGTCGCCGATGTGTTTGCTGCAGTAGGAGCGGAAGATGGCCAGCTTTTCGTAGTCCAGCTACCGTAGTCCTGGTCCTACCGTAGTCCTGGTCCGGATGGAAAAATGGCACCGTTTCATAAAACGAAAGCACCAAGACGGACCTCCTTGGAAATGTTCAATGTTCATCTCTTCAGCTAGTGAAACTGCTTTTAGCCGAATGGTGACCGTCGAAACGCTTCTCCCGCTCGCTCTTTGCTCGATGATCCACCGCTCGAGTCTTTCCTCCAACTCGGGCCACCTCGCCTTATGTCCGCGGAAACTCAGCTGCGTTTTCTTGACCTGCCGGAGCTTGTTTTCCAGCTTCCTCCATTTGCGAACCATCGATTCGTTAATCTTAAATTCTCTCGCCGCTGCTCGATTTCCATGTTCCTCCGCGTAGCTGATGGCCTTCAGTTTAAACTGTGCTTCGTAAGCGTGTCTCTTTGCCATTTTCAGGGTTGTTAAAACAACGATGTCCTGCATAATGCACATACCTGTTCTTTTATACAGGTATGTGCGATTGTCCCGGTATATACGATCAACGCCCACACTTCACCCTTTAACGTTCTCATGGTGTTCTCTACTACGTCCTCCTTACAACACATAGGGCGCACCGCGCTATAGGGCGCGCCGCACTTTTTGAAGAAAATCTAAGACTTTTAAGTGCGCCTTATGGTCGTGAAAATACGGTATGTGTCTGTTCTGTGTGTCACGCGACTGCCAGTACACCTCTCCTGACGAAGGAAAAAAAGAGTGCCGCGAGTACACTCACAAGCCTCTAGCGATCAGGCTAACTTAGCATGCTAGCATTTCAGCTGCGTTCTCGGCTAAAACTCATTATAAGTGTATATTAGTGAACTCCGCCCTCCACAAAACTTATCCCGAATGAGTCTCTTAATGACAAACAAAAACGCGGCGGTTCGGCTGTATTCACATGGCAGCTTGGGATCTGAACAAACTTTAATTAGCTGAGAGCAACGTGGCAGTGACTTACCTCCGGCCATGCTGAAAGGAGCTGTGACCGGGGCACACATGCACGCGCCTACGTCACCACGCAGCGCACACACACACACGAACGCACACAGACTCAGATGACACAGGTAGGAGATTGAGATGCAAAATGACATATTTAATCCAAAAAAATGTGTTTTGGGTGAAATTCAAAAGTATTTAACACATATGTTACACATACACAGTCATACAGTGTACAACATGTAGTGAAATGCTTGTGTCCAAGCTGCACACGTAGACGCACCGCTCCAGAGTTCGGCTTTTAGCATGGGGGGGTCAAGCCAGGACCCTTATTGGATACCGGGCGGGAATCGAACTTTTCATTACACTATCCAGCTCGGACCACCCACCAGTCATGACAGGGTTGGCCTAATTTCCAAATGAGCAAGTAAATTTTAATTATTTTACTTACCACATGATATGACTGTGTGATTAACCATGAACCCTTATACATTAACCTTGTAATAGGTGGAAATTGAATGTGTTTAAAAATGTGATTTTGTCACGGTTCTGGGTCGGTTCGACCCAGTAGTTTGAGTTCTGATGTTTTGGTTTATTTTTGTATGATTGTTGTGTTTTCGGGTGCTATTATTATTATTGTTATTAGATTTCTTTGTGTCTGTTTGTTCTTGTTTAAGGATTTGTTCTTCGGTCGTGTCTGCTTAGTATAGGTCTAGTTCCATGTGTCATTTTTTTTAAGTCGTGTCTTCTGTCTTTGTAGTTGCTGGTCCGTCTGTGTATCTACCATGTTCCTTTCGTGTGTTCTCCCTGCTGTCGCCGTCATATACCATCTTCCGTCTTCCTTCATGTTCAGGTTCGTGTTCTTGTTCAGGTTCAGTAGTTTAGTTGTCCCAGTATAGTTTAGTTCTCCATTTGCCGTTTGCCCATTCTTATTTTTGTGTTCACTATTTACATATTTACATAGCTGCGGGGAGACAAATTGCAAACAAGAAAAAAATATAAAGACGGTGTATGTTTTTGTGTTCTGCCAACACTTCCCCTACATTTTTCACTTATATTTGAATATCCTATAGATACTGACAGTTAACCATATTACACAATGTTCAACTTTTTTAATTCAGCTGATGTTTGCTGTTAATATTTTATGCACATTAGTCCAATAATAGTTTTACGCGTGCTGAGGTGTTTTTCGTAGTGTTTTATTGTTTCTTTTCTAAAGGGGATGGTTTGAAAATGCTTCCACCACTAGTTATTTTCAGCTCTGTGTTTGCGCGTGTACTGGGAAAATTCACCGCATGCCACTGTGTCAATTTCCAATATCCACTGTCAATGTCCACGCACAGCCAATCACATAGTTTTCCTTTTTGAGTCATTTAGTTAATCAGTAATCAATAACAGTAATTTAATTTTCTACTGATGCTTTTTACCTGATGGAGAGCTTTTATTTAAAAAGTCAGTGTCCTCAAAGACTGGTACGTTCTTTGATTTGGTATATTGTTTGTGATGGGAAGGCCACACATCAGCCTGTGGGTGTCACAAACAAGGATGCAGTGGACTCAAGAGCAGACTCAATTGCTCGTACTATGTACAATTTATTGAAAGGAAAAGGAACTTAAACAAGACTGGGTCTAACAGAAATCATTCGCAGGAGCTGAGGGAGGCCCGAGGGCGGAGAAACGGACGTAGAACACAGGGAGAACACGGGCGGGAACTTCTGCAAACACAGGAGAAGGGTTTTACTGAATGGGAACCAATTAAAGGGCAGAGGTGAGTGGTACTAGAGGAGAGTCTTGTGCTTACTTGAAAACACCGGCTATTAGGCGGGGAAGGGGTTGCCGTGGGAGCGTTCCAGGGATGGTGGAGAGTGTGGGGAGGCTGGTCCAGGTTCCAAGGTGTCCAGGGAAGTTGAAGTATGGGCTGGAGGGCAGGCTGAGAAGAAGATGTGGTCCTAGGGTTCTGGGCAGACTGTACAACGGGACGGAAACAGAACCAGCGCTGCTGGTGAGTACGACGGGTGATGAATCTGGAGAATACAGGAGACGGAGAACACATTAACCCACGATCCAGGCACACAGAGTCCGAGCACAGAGGAGGCCAAGTTTACCACGGGTGGTAGCAGGACGAACTGGCGAGGAGTGGCAGGCAGTGCTGGCTTAAAAACCCTCTAGATGGAGCCCTGGAAATTGGAAGCAGGTGATGAGCAGGCCAACTCCACCCCAGGGGACGGACAACAGGAACCTGGACCACACCCGACCCGACACTCCCACAGCATATGACAGTGGGTGGAGCTTGGCATGTGGTTATTTGAATTTAATAAGTCAAATTAAATCAGGTGTGGTTAGAAATGGCTCTCCAACTGTTTGTCTCCTGTTTCTCTGTGGTAACTATTCTTTTATGCAAAGGTGAGAAAGAAGTTTTATTTTTATTTAATATTTTCTCATTGTGTAGTTTATTACAAGTTCAACTGCACCTCTTTAAAGACTATTGCAGATAAAAATGTGTTCTTTAGATACAAACAAACTTGTGAACCTGCTTGTAGGCTGACACAACATGGGAATGTGAGTCAAAATGGATCAAAGAAGGAACTCTCATTTAAATCCACCTGACCAGGTCAAAGAATTAAATACATTATTATTACAATGCATTAATTTTCTTTTACGTAGTCTAAGTTAAAGTCAAATTTATTTATATAGCTCATTTAAAACAACTATTGACCAAGGTGCAGTACATTTAAGATAACAAAAAGAGGAAGGAAGACATGATTTAAAAAAAAACATTGAAATTTGAAAAATTAAGAAAAATAAGCATTAAATGAGAAGATTTGAGTAGGAAATAAGACAAATAAAAGCGGTACAAGCTCATTGTGATTTAAAGGCCAAGGGAAAAAAGTAATACATATTACTTTAAAAAGACAAAATAAAACAAGTAATAGTGTTTTTATACTGACAAATAGAAAGTCAGTAGAAAGCAACTACCTTGTGACTGGCAGTGCTGAATTCAATAACACTTTATTAATCAATAGTAACAATAACGAGGACGTTTTAGTTTACCTTTAACAATATCTACTAAACTGGTTAATAACAGGTTTGTTGGCCAGTGAAATTATCTGGATCATAACTGTAAAGTTGTCCCTGGTGTTTATAAAACTTTCTCAATGGTTACTAATGTTCACTGCAGCTATAATATTGTTATAATGTTGAAACTGGTCATTATAGTACTACATGTTTTAAACTTAGTGTACACAGTCAGGTGGTGTAAATCATAAAACTCCTTTTTCACTAAATGTTTAGATTTGTTTCCTCTTGCTGTTTGGTCAGTAAGAAACCAAAATGTGTTGACAAATTCCACATCACTATAATCTGAACCTTTCACCAAAATGTTCACATCAGCAATTCTGAAAGTGCCGAGACATAAATGATTAGAGAACAGATCCAAGTTGAACTTTCACATATTTCCGTTCTCTTTGAAACACGCTTCCTAATGCAAACCAGTCCCTGGTTTAACATATTTATTTTATGTTCCACTTTGCAGATGGTCATTCACAGCTGTTTGGTAAGTATCCAAGAACAATTTAACAACTTCAAGTTTCAAGTTTGATTTCAACCCTGTTTGTTTCCTCTGAGCTACACAATAAATAGATTCAGTTCGACTCAATTCTATTTTATTCATATAGTGCTAAATCCCAACAACAGTTGGCTCGAGACACTTTTATATATAAGCTATATATAAAAAAGCTATTATAAAGGTAATAGATAGCACTGTCCTCATTTGTGCCACGCATTGCTTATTTAAATTTCTGTACTACTTGGAAAAGAAGAAAACTTTTCTCTCCTCCTTTTGTGTTTCTCTCTCACACACACACACACGTTTTCTTAGTTCTCTCCAGGTTTGCATTTAAGCATGCGATTAAAGTACACATGAAAAACTTATAAGCTAATTTACATCATGGAGCCTTGTAACACTGTCTGCATAAATGGATTTAAGAAATAAGTCCTTAAACTTGAAGTTTTTAGAACATGTTCGGCACCATCTTCTGTCAGTGCAGAATGTAACGTCACCATATTCGTTGGTCAGCTGTGGTCAATAGGTCTACATTTGTTTATGATAGCTAATAGCAGAACCAATAACTCCAAAATAAGAGAGTGAAAGTAGACACTACATCCTTGTTTTTTGACAGAAAAACTGTTATGTCTTAAATCCAGGTTCACAGACAGAATTGCATCCATGTCAGTTTTTGAGGGCAGGGCTCAATGGCGTGAATTAGCCTTTATACATGTAGTGTTTTAAGTCCACTTTGAATCATCTGTCATAATTCAGATTTAGAAGTTTTCGGTTTTGTGATTCAGAATTAAACTCTTTTTCTGTCTGACTTAGTTTTTAGGGCTATTTTTAAAATGTTGCTTTTAAATAAAAAATATCAATAAAATTACTTTTAATTTTATGATAAAACAAATAAATAATTTGTAAATCTAATACACCCAAATTGTATTTACAATAGAATGTAGAAAACGCATGAGTGGTGTGATTTGGCCCTAACATTGCATTAAATTGAATTGAAGTGTGGATTCGTCTCTGATTCATACAGCTTTAACTCGCATTTGTGGATGGAGAACTCTGTTCACAGAGAAAGATGTCAAAGTTCAAATATTTCTGAGCTCATGAAGTGTTTTCCATGATCCCTGCTTTTAATGAAGCGCTGCCTGAAGGACCTAAGATTACAGGCATTGTTAAATTGCATTTTCATTTACATTTTACACAGGATCTTTGCTGGAATTGGATTAGCAACAAGTATTAATAATCTGTCAGACTATAGTTTTTATCAGTCATCACCAGCCACAATTACTGTAAATCTTCTCCTTTTCATAGATGTTATAGTAGGGACATGTTTAAATTACCAAACATTACAGAAAAATCATGTAAAGTTACCTGATAGTGATGGGTGACGTTTGTAGCTAAACAGGTCCTGTAGCAGCACCGTTTCCAAAACACTAGTTTTGGGAGTGTCACCTGCAGAGATGGGCAGTAACGCGTTACTTGTAATGCATTACTGTAATCTGATTACTTTTTTCAAGTAACGAGTAAAGTAAGGGATTACTATTGCAAAATCGGTAATTAGATTACCGTTACTTTCCCGTAGGAACGCTGCGTTACTGCGTTACTAAAACTGTGATTTTTTGCGAGAATGTCTCATGACAGTGATGTAACCGAGTGCGCCGTTGGTGACAACAGCTGTGTGCAGATCAACAATGGATCATATATCGATTGTGGGAGAGAGTATGAGCGTGCAGCGTTTAAAGCGTGGAAGTACTGACCTTACTTTGAGTTTGATTCCATAAAAAGTGACAAAAACATTAGCGTCCGTTGTGCGTGGGAAGAAAACTTCTTTTTACAGCGAAAAAAAACCCTAAACGTCCAAGCAAGCACCGAGTGCGCAACGACGTAATGGGAAATTCACAGAGAAACTCGTGGATTCTTCAACTGACCGCGGCACACCTGCACCAGGGTAAACCTCCGCCTACTCCAGTCCTGCTTTACAGGTGAAAATAGAGCAACAGGACCGCTAGTCTGTAACTTTATTTATTTTCTGCTGTGTTTTACTTGCATCTATTTGAAAGAGTGAGTGTAAACACAAAAAATATTTTATTTTATGTGCTGGAATGTGCAGAAAATAAGTTTAAATGTTAAACTAATTTATTCAAGTCAGAGAATGTTGCATATAATTAAATTTTTGCTTGATGCATAAAGTTAAAAGATTAAAACTGATAAAACAAGTTAAAAAAAGAGACTTTTCCATTTGATTACATTTTGTATGATGGATTATGCAGAAAAAGTAGAATTGGGCTGAAAGATCTATCGCTTTATCACCTCTTCAGATTGTAAATCGTGTTTTTAAAAAGTAACTAAGTAATTAATTACTTTTGAAAATAAGTAATCAGTAAAGTAACAGGATTACTTTTTTGGGGAAGTAATCAGTAATTAGTTACTGATTACTTTTTTCAAGTAACTTGACCAACACTGGTCACCTGTACCGAAGTTTAGGTGTTGCATTATTATTTAGTTTTGCTTTGTGATCTATGGCTCCTTAAAAAAATCTTCAACACAGGACACTTTCATTTGTATAACAAATTGTTAGAAAATGCATACAAATTTAGTTTTGTCATCAAGGATGCTGAGAAGCAAATGTTTTCTTTCTTTTTTTTCTAATTGTGTGGTTGTGGTTTGTTAACAGAATTAAATGTTGACAACAGGAAATTAGGGTGTCCTGATTGTTTAAGAGTTGTCATTGTGAAATTTTAAGTCTTAACATTTTATCATTTGTATGATATAAACATAGTTACAGAGGACAAAAAATTCCCAGTGTAATCCTGTGTTAAAGCTGTTTGTAACATGTTTTTTAAAGAAAAAGCTAATATCTCAATGAGTGTAAATGTTTCGATGTTTCTATTCATAAAAATGTGTGATTTAACATTAAATCACATCTGAATCCTCAGTTTGTACTTGACAGAATTTATGATACATGCAATAAGGATTGTCTGGAGATTGTTTTACCACTTTAACAATAAAGGCGTGTTAGCTATACAAAATATGCACATTAAACAAAATGCCATCAAAATTATGGGTAGACTGTTGTACTTTTAAAAACTTCATACTGTTAGAAACGTTCGCTTTTAGAGTGTGATTTTCCTTTTCTATAATTCAGTTATGTGTCCTGTATGTTCTCTCAACAATCTGTGGTCTCTATGTTTTGTTTTCAGACATCAGATTAGCCGGGTCTGGATTGACTCAGTGCTCTGGCAGAGTTGAAATCTATCACAATAACATCTGGGGAACAGTCTGTGATGATGGCTGGGACTTAAATGCTGCTGAGGTGGTTTGCAGACAGTTAAACTGTGGACCGGCACTGGAAGCTCCTCAGAGCGCTTCCTTTGGTGAAGGAACTGGAGAAATATGGCTTGATGAAGTGACCTGTTCAGGCAGTGAAGACTTTCTGACTGACTGTCCCAACAGTGGATTTGGCAACCACGACTGTGACCATTCTGAGGACGCTAGTATCATCTGTTCAGGTGAGATATATTCTTGGTCATTCACAAGATGTCAAATACTGTAAAGAAAACTTATTTTTACATCAAACGATACAGACTTAAAATGTAAAAGGCAAATGAGTTAAAACAGGTACAAACAGAAGGTTAAATAGTTTGTGTTAAATAGCCAAGAACGGCATCTAACTTTAAATCTGTGACAAATCAATTACATGCATGTCTGTCTTCGGTGGAAACTCTTTGAGTCGTTAAAAGTAGCTGCAGTTATATTATAATATACTATAGTAGTGCAACCAAATATATATGTAGCCTGGCTAAATTAACCAGCCCAGAACACAGATTATCTTTTAATCTGAATGATAAAGTAAGCGCTCAGAAGAAAATAAAAAAGGTTGTAAAAATAAAGAAATAAAATTGTTACAGACAGTTCTTATCCAGTAACAGCTTTGTGCACTGGTAACCCACTGCTACTGCAGGTTATTTCCCCAACTTTATCAGCATCTGGAACTCAAGGACGTCTAGCGTCATTTTGTGTCTGATATAAACCCATACATAAATAAAACAAACTTAGCAGTGCAAAAATAACTGTAGTGGCTTCTCAGTGCATTAATTCAGCAGAAAGCGGAATATAGATCCCTCTGAGATGAACGGCGAAGTTGGTTGCAGCAACTCCTGGTGTCTTAACTGTTCCACACTTTGCATTTAAAACAGATCACGCAGCGAAAAAAGGCATTGCACACCCACATAAAACCAATGCAAGCTAGCACTCCCGTGAATGTCTCTGTAGATCCCCATGATCCCTTGCGCTCTCAGGGGTACCCCAAAAGAAACAGCGCCATCCAGTGGCATGTCCCATAATGTCAACCTTCCACCTGGCTACATTCTCCCCTGCTTAAGAGTCAACGTCCCCGGTGACTCAATTGGTATATCTCAACTCATGCACTGCTTCTTTAAAGAGGGCAGTACCCATATTAGTCAACAACTGAGACAGTATCTCCGGGCTCAAAGTGATGGCATGACATGCTGATACAGGGACATGTTAAGGGTTTGAATGCACTCCAGCATTAGCTCTTTGACTCCGACGGGGCACTGGTGTTGGTGTAATGACCCCAATATCCCTGTTGGTTTCAGGAGCAACTGTCTCTGGTGTGGACACCTGCTCAGAGGCAGACGGTGCAGTAACACGAGCATCATCAGTGTTTACAGACTCTGAAATGCCACTGCTTTGAACTGCTTCCCTGTCTTCATCAGACCCCTGCTCTGCTATTGGGTATGAGGTTTCTCCGAACAACACATACTCAGGATCTGAATCTGAACAGCCTGTTTTCTCTTCTGTCATAGGACCCGCTACCACAGGGGATTCATTATTTTTCTTTTTCCTGGGTGCAGGAATTGGGCCAATACAAGGTCTAAGGTTAGCTCTCTGAACCCATTTTACTGGCCCACCCTCCACAGGCTCCACCGCATGTGTGCTGCCCTGGACTTCGACAACCCTATAAACCACAGGGCTCCAGGCGTCTTGAATTTTGTTCCTGCCTTGGGGCCAGTGTTGCAGATAAACTAACTGACCTACTTCAACAGGGGGGCAATAGACCCGGGTTTTGTCCAGCTCAAGCCTTTCTGCTGCTTTCTGCTCCGTGTACTGCCTTGCTCTGTTATGTGCTTCATTTAAGCGCTGCTGATGCACAACCAGCCAGTCATGTCTCTTATCAAGCACCTGCTCCTGACCTAGTAAAGCATCTACAGGAAGGTGGGGGTGCACTCCAAACATGAGGTAATACGGCGAGTGACCTGTGGTGGCATGGGGAGTCACATTGTATGCATAGACCAACTCTGCCAAATACTCAGGCCAACGGCGTTTCTTGTCTGGTGGGAGGGTACGCAATAGGTCATGAAGTGTCCTATTGAAACGTTCACATTGTGCATTACCTTGGGGATGATGTGGTGTAGTACGGCTTTTTTAACCCCATATAACTTGCACAGTTCCTGAATCACATCACTTTCAAAATTTCTGCCCTGATCAGAATGTAACCTCTCTGGTACACCATACCTCATGAACCACTCTCTGAGCAAAATCTTAGCAGTTGTATCAGCTTTCTGGTCGCGTGTGGGGAAAGCTTGTGTGAACTTGGTGAAAACATCTGTAACCACCAACACATTTTCCCGTCCATCTGAGGCTGGCTCCAACACACTAAAATCTACTGCAACCACTTCAAGAGGTCTAGTGGCCAGAAAGGACTTGACAGGGGCATGAATCTTGGGCTGTGGCAACTTAGTAAGCACACATCTGTAGCATTTCTTAATCCACTGGTCCACTTCTTCATACATACCAACCCAAAAACATCTCTGTCATAACAGATTCTGGGTCCGCTCCACCCCCTGATGCCCCATCTGATCATGCACACTCCCCAATACAGCTTCTCTTAAACAAGCTGGCAAAAGGAGCTGCTGACACCTCCCCAAATGTCCATCCTCAATGACCCGATACAACAATCCAATAAACTCTATGATACGTGACCACTGCCGGAGCAGAGAAATCACAGACTTAGCCAAACCTTTCCTCTGCTGGTGTGTGGGTTTCTTCTTTTTGTCCCAAAACTGCCTAAAGGACTTGATAGTAGGGTCAGAGCTCTGAAACTGTCGCAACTCTTCCTTAGAATACCCTGGCAGAGTGGGTGTATTCCCTTGGGAATCAGTAAAATGGGTGTCTTGCTCAATTGCTGTGACCCGGGCCTGCCTCACCTGACAACATTTTACACCTGCACTTACTAAGTCCAGGCCTAGCGTTGTCCCTCTGATGACTAGGTTACAGATGCATATGCATCCATCAAACTCCTCCTCACCTCCTGCAGGCTGGGGCTCCCCTGCTAATGGCTGTCTAGAGAGGGTATCGGCTGCTGTGTTACACCGACCAGGACGATACTGCACCTCAAAGTCAAATGGCGCTAACTGGGCAACCCAGCGCTGTTCGATGGCTCCCAGCTTTGCTGAGTTCAGGTGGCAGAGGGGGTTGTTATCTGTCACAACTGTGAATTTGGAGCCTAAGAGATACCCCCTAAACTTCTCAGACAAAGCCCATTTAAGGGCGAGGAGCTCTAATTTCATACTACTATAATTTCTGTCATTTCTCTCTGCATTTCTCAACCTTCGGCTGGCGTATGCTATAACACGTTTCCTGCCACCCTGCACCTGATAAAGAACTACTCCCAGTCCTAAACTGCTGGCATCTGTCTCAACAACAAATGGCAGTGAGAAATCAGCATAAGCAAGTAGGGGGGCACTTGTGAGCTTCTCTTTCAGCTGTTCAAATGACTCTTGACAAGATGGCGTCCACACACTTTCAAGCAATTTTTTATATTTAGCTAGACTGTCCTCCTTGGCCCATGCATTAATCAGATCGTGCAAAGGACCTGCCAGCTGCGAAAATCCATGGAGAAATCTCCTGTAATAACTGCAAAATCCCAGGAAGGATCTCAGCTCTTTAACTGTGGTGGGTACTGGCCACTGCCTCACTGCAGCTATCTTGTCTGGGTCCATACCTATCCCTTCAGCTGAGATCTGGTGACCCAAAAAGCGTACACTAGATTGGAGAAAACGACATTTCTCCACCTTAACCTTCAGCCCAGTTTCCCTGAGTCTCTGCAACAGTGTCTGAAGATGTGCCAAATGGTCTTCAAAAGTTGATGAGTAGACTAATATGTCATCTAGGTACACAAACATAATCTGAAGGATTAAGTCACTCATAGTGGCCTGCATGAGTCTTTGGAAAGTGGCTGGACCATTACACACACCAAAGGGCAATCTGGTATATTCAAACAACCCAAATGGGGTTGTAAAAGCAGTCTTGTGCCTCTTCCTTTCGTGAACTGCCACTTGATGATAGCCACATGCCAGGTCGATAGTCGAGAAAAACCTTGCACCATGTAATGCATCAAAGGATTAATCTCTTTAGAGTGTGATTTTCCTTTTCTATAATTCAGTTATGTGTCCTGTATGTTCTCTCAACAATCTGTGGTCTCTGTGTTTTGTTTTCAGACATCAGATTAGCCGGGTCTGGATTGACTCAGTGCTCTGGCAGAGTAGAAATCTATCACAATAACATCTGGGGAACAATCTGCGGTGATGGCTGGGACTTAAATGATGCTGAGGTGGTTTGCAGACAGTTAAACTGTGGACCGGCACTAGGAGCTCCTCAGATGGCTTACTTTGGTGCAGGAAGTGGACAGATTTGGCTTGATAATGTGGGCTGTTCAGGAAGTGAAAGTTCTCTAACTGAGTGTCAAAACAGTGGATGGGGAACAAACACCTGTGCACACGATCAGGATGCTGGTGTCATCTGTACAGGTGAGAAACTTTTAGATGCTGAAGATATTTTAGGTCATTATGTTTTTGTGTCTCATGCAAGAGTTATATGCCGCACAACACTGTGAACATAATCAGGATATTTTTGGTCATCAACAAGATGTCAGATACTGTAAATAAAACTTCTTTTTACAACTACTGATACAGTCTTCAAATGCAAAGGCCAAATGAGTTCAAAAAGATAAAACAGAAGTTAAATGGTTTGTGTTTGAGACTGGGAGGGCAGATAAATCCATGTTTGTAGTCCTGGTGTCCACTCCAAGCCCAGAGAAAAAGGGCAGGTTGAAATCCTCCCACTTTACTACAACAACCTCACATAATTTGAAGTTTTGTCATTAAAAATGTTGATAAAAGGGGGCCATTGTTTTCTGTTGTTGTCTGTTTATTAACTTAATCCAGCGTTAACAAAAGGAAGGAAGCGTGTCAACCATAGTGTAAGAGGACAAACATTTCCTTGTAGTTTTACATTTTTGGAGGAATGCTAGCTGATAAGTATTGCCAGACAGGTAAATCATACCTGTCTGATCGCACTCAGTTTATTCAACTCAAATCCTTTACTTCTCAGCCCTTTCCTCTGACCAGGCGTGCCCCAGGGATCTGTCCTGGGGCCCCTTCTTTTCATTATCTACCTTCTTCCGCTTGGACACATTTTCCATAAATACAATATCCAGTTTCACTGTTATGCCGATGACACCCAGCTTTATCTGTCCACTAAACCTGATTCTGCTCTTCCCCCATCCTCCCTCACCCTCTGCTTAGCCAAACTAAATTCATGGTTCTCTTCTAATTTTCTCAAACTCAACAGTAACAAATCCGAGCTCCTCATGGTAGGCACTAAGTCAACATTATCCAGAAACCAACAGTTTCTCTGTTACTATCAATAACTCGCCGGTCTTCGTTTCTTCCTCTGTGAAAAGTTTGGGTGTCATCCTCCACAGTACTCTATCTTTCAATTCACACATTAATAATGTCACTCGGTCTGCATATTTTTAATTGTGCAACATTAATCGTCTCCGTCCTTTTCTCACCCCACATGCCACTGCCATTCTTGTCCACAGCCTTGTTACGTCCCGGATCGATTACTGTAATTCACTTCTTTTTGGTCTTACTCAAAAGTCCATCCACAAGCTTCAACGCGTCCAGAACTCTGCGGCCTGTATCATCTCCAGGACCCCTTCTATCCACCACATCACTCCTGTCTTGCAGCAGCTTCATTGGCTCCCGGTCGAATATCGTATCAATTTCAAAATACTCTTGTACACATTTAAGGCTATTCATCATCTCTCTCCTCCATATCTCTCTCATCTGGTTCAGATCACCAGCCCATCTCGGTGTCTCAGATCTTCTTCTTCCCTTTCTCTCTTTGTCCCCTCCCCCTGTCTTGCCACCATGGGGAGCAGGGCTTTCAGCTGCTCTGCTCCTCGACTCTGGAATTCCCTACCTCCTGATTTAAGAAATATCACTTCCTTCTCTCTCTTTAAGTCCCAACTCAGAACTCACTTGTTCAAAATGGCTTATCCCACATAACCTCTCCACTCTGCTATTTTAAATTTGTTTTATGTCTTATGCTTTTATGATTGTGTAAACTGTTTGTTTTTATGTTGCTTTTATTTTTCTACTGTGTACAGTGTCCTTGAGTGTTCTGAAAGGCGTGATTTAACATTAAATCACATCTGAATCCTCAGTTTGTACTTGACAGAATTTATGATACATGCAATAAGGATTGTCTGGAGATTGTTTTACCACTTTAACAATAAAGGCGTGTTAGCTATACAAAATATGCACATTAAACAAAATGCCATCAAAATTATGGGTAGACTGTTGTACTTTTAAAAACTTCATACTGTTAGAAACGTTTGCTTTTAGAGTGTGATTTTCCTTTTCTATAATTCAGTTATGTGTCCTGTATGTTCTCTCAACAATCTGTGGTCTCTATGTTTTGTTTTCAGACATCAGATTAGCCGGGTCTGGATTGACTCAGTGCTCTGGCAGAGTTGAAATCTATCACAATAACATCTGGGGAACAATCTGTGATGATGGCTGGGACTTAAATGATGCTGAGGTGGTTTGCAGACAGTTAAACTGTGGACCGGCACTAGGAGCTCCTCAGATGGCTTACTTTGGTGCAGGAAGTGGACAGATTTGGCTTGATAATGTGGGCTGTTCAGGAAGTGAAAGTTCTCTAACTGAGTGTCAAAACAGTGGATGGGGAACAAACACCTGTGCACACGATCAGGATGCTGGTGTCATCTGTACAGGTGAGAAACTTTTAGATGCTGAAGATATTTTAGGTCATTATGTTTTTGTGTCTCATGCAAGAGTTATATGCCGCACAACACTGTGAACATAATCAGGATATTTTTGGTCATCAACAAGATGTCAGATACTGTAAATAAAACTTCTTTTTACAACTACTGATACAGTCTTCAAATGCAAAGGCCAAATGAGTTCAAAAAGATAAAACAGAAGTTAAATGGTTTGTGTTTGAGACTGGGAGGGCAGATAAATCCATGTTTGTAGTCCTGGTGTCCACTCCAAGCCCAGAGAAAAAGGGCAGGTTGAAATCCTCCCACTTTACTACAACAACCTCACATAATTTGAAGTTTTGTCATTAAAAATGTTGATAAAAGGGGGCCATTGTTTTCTGTTGTTGTCTGTTTATTAACTTAATCCAGCGTTAACAAAAGGAAGGAAGCGTGTCAACCATAGTGTAAGAGGACAAACATTTCCTTGTAGTTTTACATTTTTGGAGGAATGCTAGCTGATAAGTATTGCCAGACAGGTAAATCATACCTGTCTGATCGCACTCAGTTTATTCAACTCAAATCCTTTACTTCTCAGCCCTTTCCTCTGACCAGGCGTGCCCCAGGGATCTGTCCTGGGGCCCCTTCTTTTCATTATCTACCTTCTTCCGCTTGGACACATTTTCCATAAATACAATATCCAGTTTCACTGTTATGCCGATGACACCCAGCTTTATCTGTCCACTAAACCTGATTCTGCTCTTCCCCCATCCTCCCTCACCCTCTGCTTAGCCAAACTAAATTCATGGTTCTCTTCTAATTTTCTCAAACTCAACAGTAACAAATCCGAGCTCCTCATGATAGGCACTAAGTCAACATTATCCAGAAACCAACAGTTTCTCTGTTACTATCAATAACTCGCCGGTCTTCGTTTCTTCCTCTGTGAAAAGTTTGGGTGTCATCCTCCACAGTACTCTATCTTTCAATTCACACATTAATAATGTCACTCGGTCTGCATATTTTTAATTGTGCAACATTAATCGTCTCCGTCCTTTTCTCACCCCACATGCCACTGCCATTCTTGTCCACAGCCTTGTTACGTCCCGGATCGATTACTGTAATTCACTTCTTTTTGGGCTTACTCAAAAGTCCATCCACAAGCTTCAACGCGTCCAGAACTCTGCGGCCTGTATCATCTCCAGGACCCCTTCTATCCACCACATCACTCCTGTCTTGCAGCAGCTTCATTGGCTCCCGGTCGAATATCGTATCAATTTCAAAATACTCTTGTACACATTTAAGGCTATTCATCATCTCTCTCCTCCATATCTCTCTCATCTGGTTCAGATCACCAGCCCATCTCGGTGTCTCAGATCTTCTTCTTCCCTTTCTCTCTTTGTCCCCTCCCCCTGTCTTGCCACCATGGGGAGCAGGGCTTTCAGCTGCTCTGCTCCTCGACTCTGGAATTCCCTACCTCCTGATTTAAGAAATATCACTTCCTTCTCTCTCTTTAAGTCCCAACTCAGAACTCACTTGTTCAAAATGGCTTATCCCACATAACCTCTCCACTCTGCTATTTTAAATTTGTTTTATGTCTTATGCTTTTATGATTGTGTAAACTGTTTGTTTTTATGTTGCTTTTATTTTTCTACTGTGTACAGTGTCCTTGAGTGTTCTGAAAGGCGTGATTTAACATTAAATCACATCTGAATCCTCAGTTTGTACTTGACAGAATTTATGATACATGCAATAAGGATTGTCTGGAGATTGTTTTACCACTTTAACAATAAAGGCGTGTTAGCTATACAAAATATGCACATTAAACAAAATGCCATCAAAATTATGGGTAGACTGTTGTACTTTTAAAAACTTCATACTGTTAGAAACGTTCGCTTTTAGAGTGTGATTTTCCTTTTCTATAATTCAGTTATGTGTCCTGTATGTTCTCTCAACAATCTGTGGTCTCTATGTTTTGTTTTCAGACATCAGATTAGCCGGGTCTGGATTGACTCAGTGCTCTGGCAGAGTTGAAATCTATCACAATAACATCTGGGGAACAGTCTGTGATGATGGCTGGGACTTAAATGCTGCTGAGGTGGTTTGCAGACAGTTAAACTGTGGACCGGCACTGGAAGCTCCTCAGAACGCTTCCTTTGGTGAAGGAACTGGAGAAATATGGCTTGATGAAGTGACCTGTTCAGGCAGTGAAGACTTTCTGACTGACTGTCCCAACAGTGGATTTGGCAACCACGACTGTGACCATTCTGAGGACGCTAGTGTCATCTGTTCAGGTGAGATATATTCTTGGTCATTCACAAGATGTCAAATACTGTAAAGAAAACTTATTTTTACATCAAACGATACAGACTTAAAATGTAAAAGGCAAATGAGTTAAAACAGGTACAAACAGAAGGTTAAATAGTTTGTGTTAAATAGCCAAGAACGGCATCTAACTTTAAATCTGTGACAAATCAATTACATGCATGTCTGTCTTCGGTGGAAACTGTTTGAGTCGTTAAAAGTAGCTGCAGTTATATTATAATATACTATAGTAGTGCAACCAAATATATATGTAGCCTGGCTAAATTAACCAGCCCAGAACACAGATTATCTTTTAATCTGAATGATAAAGTAAGCGCTCAGAAGAAAATAAAAAAGGTTGTAAAAATAAAGAAATAAAATTGTTACAGACAGTTCTTATCCAGTAACAGCTTTGTGCACTGGTAACCCACTGCTACTGCAGGTTATTTCCCCAACTTTATCAGCATCTGGAACTCAAGGACGTCTAGCGTCATTTTGTGTCTGATATAAACCCATACATAAATAAAACAAACTTAGCAGTGCAAAAATAACTGTAGTGGCTTCTCAGTGCATTAATTCAGCAGAAAGCGGAATATAGATCCCTCTGAGATGAACGGCGAAGTTGGTTGCAGCAACTCCTGGTGTCTTAACTGTTCCACACTTTGCATTTAAAACAGATCACGCAGCGAAAAAAGGCATTGCACACCCACATAAAACCAATGCAAGCTAGCACTCCCGTGAATGTCTCTGTAGATCCCCATGATCCCTTGCGCTCTCAGGGGTACCCCAAAAGAAACAGCGCCATCCAGTGGCATGTCCCATAATGTCAACCTTCCACCTGGCTACATTCTCCCCTGCTTAAGAGTCAACGTCCCCGGTGACTCAATTGGTATATCTCAACTCATGCACTGCTTCTTTAAAGAGGGCAGTACCCATATTAGTCAACAACTGAGACAGTATCTCCGGGCTCAAAGTGATGGCATGACATGCTGATACAGGGACATGTTAAGGGTTTGAATGCACTCCAGCATTAGCTCTTTGACTCCGACGGGGCACTGGTGTTGGTGTAATGACCCCAATATCCCTGTTGGTTTCAGGAGCAACTGTCTCTGGTGTGGACACCTGCTCAGAGGCAGACGGTGCAGTAACACGAGCATCATCAGTGTTTACAGACTCTGAAATGCCACTGCTTTGAACTGCTTCCCTGTCTTCATCAGACCCCTGCTCTGCTATTGGGTATGAGGTTTCTCCGAACAACACATACTCAGGATCTGAATCTGAACAGCCTGTTTTCTCTTCTGTCATAGGACCCGCTACCACAGGGGATTCATTATTTTTCTTTTTCCTGGGTGCAGGAATTGGGCCAATACAAGGTCTAAGGTTAGCTCTCTGAACCCATTTTACTGGCCCACCCTCCACAGGCTCCACCGCATGTGTGCTGCCCTGGACTTCGACAACCCTATAAACCACAGGGCTCCAGGCGTCTTGAATTTTGTTCCTGCCTTGGGGCCAGTGTTGCAGATAAACTAACTGACCTACTTCAACAGGGGGGCAATAGACCCGGGTTTTGTCCAGCTCAAGCCTTTCTGCTGCTTTCTGCTCCGTGTACTGCCTTGCTCTGTTATGTGCTTCATTTAAGCGCTGCTGATGCACAACCAGCCAGTCATGTCTCTTATCAAGCACCTGCTCCTGACCTAGTAAAGCATCTACAGGAAGGTGGGGGTGCACTCCAAACATGAGGTAATACGGCGAGTGACCTGTGGTGGCATGGGGAGTCACATTGTATGCATAGACCAACTCTGCCAAATACTCAGGCCAACGGCGTTTCTTGTCTGGTGGGAGGGTACGCAATAGGTCATGAAGTGTCCTATTGAAACGTTCACATTGTGCATTACCTTGGGGATGATGTGGTGTAGTACGGCTTTTTTAACCCCATATAACTTGCACAGTTCCTGAATCACATCACTTTCAAAATTTCTGCCCTGATCAGAATGTAACCTCTCTGGTACACCATACCTCATGAACCACTCTCTGAGCAAAATCTTAGCAGTTGTATCAGCTTTCTGGTCGCGTGTGGGGAAAGCTTGTGTGAACTTGGTGAAAACATCTGTAACCACCAACACATTTTCCCGTCCATCTGAGGCTGGCTCCAACACACTAAAATCTACTGCAACCACTTCAAGAGGTCTAGTGGCCAGAAAGGACTTGACAGGGGCATGAATCTTGGGCTGTGGCAACTTAGTAAGCACACATCTGTAGCATTTCTTAATCCACTGGTCCACTTCTTCATACATACCAACCCAAAAACATCTCTGTCATAACAGATTCTGGGTCCGCTCCACCCCCTGATGCCCCATCTGATCATGCACACTCCCCAATACAGCTTCTCTTAAACAAGCTGGCAAAAGGAGCTGCTGACACCTCCCCAAATGTCCATCCTCAATGACCCGATACAACAATCCAATAAACTCTATGATACGTGACCACTGCCGGAGCAGAGAAATCACAGACTTAGCCAAACCTTTCCTCTGCTGGTGTGTGGGTTTCTTCTTTTTGTCCCAAAACTGCCTAAAGGACTTGATAGTAGGGTCAGAGCTCTGAAACTGTCGCAACTCTTCCTTAGAATACCCTGGCAGAGTGGGTGTATTCCCTTGGGAATCAGTAAAATGGGTGTCTTGCTCAATTGCTGTGACCCGGGCCTGCCTCACCTGACAACATTTTACACCTGCACTTACTAAGTCCAGGCCTAGCGTTGTCCCTCTGATGACTAGGTTACAGATGCATATGCATCCATCAAACTCCTCCTCACCTCCTGCAGGCTGGGGCTCCCCTGCTAATGGCTGTCTAGAGAGGGTATCGGCTGCTGTGTTACACCGACCAGGACGATACTGCACCTCAAAGTCAAATGGCGCTAACTGGGCAACCCAGCGCTGTTCGATGGCTCCCAGCTTTGCTGAGTTCAGGTGGCAGAGGGGGTTGTTATCTGTCACGACTGTGAATTTGGAGCCTAAGAGATACCCCCTAAACTTCTCAGACAAAGCCCATTTAAGGGCGAGGAGCTCTAATTTCATACTACTATAATTTCTGTCATTTCTCTCTGCATTTCTCAACCTTCGGCTGGCGTATGCTATAACACGTTTCCTGCCACCCTGCACCTGATAAAGAACTACTCCCAGTCCTAAACTGCTGGCATCTGTCTCAACAACAAATGGCAGTGAGAAATCAGCATAAGCAAGTAGGGGGGCACTTGTGAGCTTCTCTTTCAGCTGTTCAAATGACTCTTGACAAGATGGCGTCCACACACTTTCAAGCAATTTTTTATATTTAGCTAGACTGTCCTCCTTGGCCCATGCATTAATCAGATCGTGCAAAGGACCTGCCAGCTGCGAAAATCCATGGAGAAATCTCCTGTAATAACTGCAAAATCCCAGGAAGGATCTCAGCTCTTTAACTGTGGTGGGTACTGGCCACTGCCTCACTGCAGCTATCTTGTCTGGGTCCATACCTATCCCTTCAGCTGAGATCTGGTGACCCAAAAAGCGTACACTAGATTGGAGAAAACGACATTTCTCCACCTTAACCTTCAGCCCAGTTTCCCTGAGTCTCTGCAACAGTGTCTGAAGATGTGCCAAATGGTCTTCAAAAGTTGATGAGTAGACTAATATGTCATCTAGGTACACAAACATAATCTGAAGGATTAAGTCACTCATAGTGGCCTGCATGAGTCTTTGGAAAGTGGCTGGACCATTACACACACCAAAGGGCAATCTGGTATATTCAAACAACCCAAATGGGGTTGTAAAAGCAGTCTTGTGCCTCTTCCTTTCGTGAACTGCCACTTGATGATAGCCACATGCCAGGTCGATAGTCGAGAAAAACCTTGCACCATGTAATGCATCAAAGGATTAATCTCTTTAGAGTGTGATTTTCCTTTTCTATAATTCAGTTATGTGTCCTGTATGTTCTCTCAACAATCTGTGGTCTCTGTGTTTTGTTTTCAGACATCAGATTAGCCGGGTCTGGATTGACTCAGTGCTCTGGCAGAGTAGAAATCTATCACAATAACATCTGGGGAACAATCTGCGGTGATGGCTGGGACTTAAATGATGCTGAGGTGGTTTGCAGACAGTTAAACTGTGGACCGGCACTAGGAGCTCCTCAGATGGCTTACTTTGGTGCAGGAAGTGGACAGATTTGGCTTGATAATGTGGGCTGTTCAGGAAGTGAAAGTTCTCTAACTGAGTGTCAAAACAGTGGATGGGGAACAAACACCTGTGCACACGATCAGGATGCTGGTGTCATCTGTACAGGTGAGAAACTTTTAGATGCTGAAGATATTTTAGGTCATTATGTTTTTGTGTCTCATGCAAGAGTTATATGCCGCACAACACTGTGAACATAATCAGGATATTTTTGGTCATCAACAAGATGTCAGATACTGTAAATAAAACTTCTTTTTACAACTACTGATACAGTCTTCAAATGCAAAGGCCAAATGAGTTCAAAAAGATAAAACAGAAGTTAAATGGTTTGTGTTTGAGACTGGGAGGGCAGATAAATCCATGTTTGTAGTCCTGGTGTCCACTCCAAGCCCAGAGAAAAAGGGCAGGTTGAAATCCTCCCACTTTACTACAACAACCTCACATAATTTGAAGTTTTGTCATTAAAAATGTTGATAAAAGGGGGCCATTGTTTTCTGTTGTTGTCTGTTTATTAACTTAATCCAGCGTTAACAAAAGGAAGGAAGCGTGTCAACCATAGTGTAAGAGGACAAACATTTCCTTGTAGTTTTACATTTTTGGAGGAATGCTAGCTGATAAGTATTGCCAGACAGGTAAATCATACCTGTCTGATCGCACTCAGTTTATTCAACTCAAATCCTTTACTTCTCAGCCCTTTCCTCTGACCAGGCGTGCCCCAGGGATCTGTCCTGGGGCCCCTTCTTTTCATTATCTACCTTCTTCCGCTTGGACACATTTTCCATAAATACAATATCCAGTTTCACTGTTATGCCGATGACACCCAGCTTTATCTGTCCACTAAACCTGATTCTGCTCTTCCCCCATCCTCCCTCACCCTCTGCTTAGCCAAACTAAATTCATGGTTCTCTTCTAATTTTCTCAAACTCAACAGTAACAAATCCGAGCTCCTCATGGTAGGCACTAAGTCAACATTATCCAGAAACCAACAGTTTCTCTGTTACTATCAATAACTCGCCGGTCTTCGTTTCTTCCTCTGTGAAAAGTTTGGGTGTCATCCTCCACAGTACTCTATCTTTCAATTCACACATTAATAATGTCACTCGGTCTGCATATTTTTAATTGTGCAACATTAATCGTCTCCGTCCTTTTCTCACCCCACATGCCACTGCCATTCTTGTCCACAGCCTTGTTACGTCCCGGATCGATTACTGTAATTCACTTCTTTTTGGTCTTACTCAAAAGTCCATCCACAAGCTTCAACGCGTCCAGAACTCTGCGGCCTGTATCATCTCCAGGACCCCTTCTATCCACCACATCACTCCTGTCTTGCAGCAGCTTCATTGGCTCCTGGTCGAATATCGTATCAATTTCAAAATACTCTTGTACACATTTAAGGCTATTCATCATCTCTCTCCTCCATATCTCTCTCATCTGGTTCAGATCACCAGCCCATCTCGGTGTCTCAGATCTTCTTCTTCCCTTTCTCTCTTTGTCCCCTCCCCCTGTCTTGCCACCATGGGGAGCAGGGCTTTCAGCTGCTCTGCTCCTCGACTCTGGAATTCCCTACCTCCTGATTTAAGAAATATCACTTCCTTCTCTCTCTTTAAGTCCCAACTCAGAACTCACTTGTTCAAAATGGCTTATCCCACATAACCTCTCCACTCTGCTATTTTAAATTTGTTTTATGTCTTATGCTTTTATGATTGTGTAAACTGTTTGTTTTTATGTTGCTTTTATTTTTCTACTGTGTACAGTGTCCTTGAGTGTTCTGAAAGGCGTGATTTAACATTAAATCACATCTGAATCCTCAGTTTGTACTTGACAGAATTTATGATACATGCAATAAGGATTGTCTGGAGATTGTTTTACCACTTTAACAATAAAGGCGTGTTAGCTATACAAAATATGCACATTAAACAAAATGCCATCAAAATTATGGGTAGACTGTTGTACTTTTAAAAACTTCATACTGTTAGAAACGTTTGCTTTTAGAGTGTGATTTTCCTTTTCTATAATTCAGTTATGTGTCCTGTATGTTCTCTCAACAATCTGTGGTCTCTATGTTTTGTTTTCAGACATCAGATTAGCCGGGTCTGGATTGACTCAGTGCTCTGGCAGAGTTGAAATCTATCACAATAACATCTGGGGAACAATCTGCGGTGATGGCTGGGACTTAAATGATGCTGAGGTGGTTTGCAGACAGTTAAACTGTGGACCGGCACTAGGAGCTCCTCAGATGGCTTACTTTGGTGCAGGAAGTGGACAGATTTGGCTTGATAATGTGGGCTGTTCAGGAAGTGAAAGTTCTCTAACTGAGTGTCAAAACAGTGGATGGGGAACAAACACCTGTGCACACGATCAGGATGCTGGTGTCATCTGTACAGGTGAGAAACTTTTAGATGCTGAAGATATTTTAGGTCATTATGTTTTTGTGTCTCATGCAAGAGTTATATGCCGCACAACACTGTGAACATAATCAGGATATTTTTGGTCATCAACAAGATGTCAGATACTGTAAATAAAACTTCTTTTTACAACTACTGATACAGTCTTCAAATGCAAAGGCCAAATGAGTTCAAAAAGATAAAACAGAAGTTAAATGGTTTGTGTTTGAGACTGGGAGGGCAGATAAATCCATGTTTGTAGTCCTGGTGTCCACTCCAAGCCCAGAGAAAAAGGGCAGGTTGAAATCCTCCCACTTTACTACAACAACCTCACATAATTTGAAGTTTTGTCATTAAAAATGTTGATAAAAGGGGGCCATTGTTTTCTGTTGTTGTCTGTTTATTAACTTAATCCAGCGTTAACAAAAGGAAGGAAGCGTGTCAACCATAGTGTAAGAGGACAAACATTTCCTTGTAGTTTTACATTTTTGGAGGAATGCTAGCTGATAAGTATTGCCAGACAGGTAAATCATACCTGTCTGATCGCACTCAGTTTATTCAACTCAAATCCTTTACTTCTCAGCCCTTTCCTCTGACCAGGCGTGCCCCAGGGATCTGTCCTGGGGCCCCTTCTTTTCATTATCTACCTTCTTCCGCTTGGACACATTTTCCATAAATACAATATCCAGTTTCACTGTTATGCCGATGACACCCAGCTTTATCTGTCCACTAAACCTGATTCTGCTCTTCCCCCATCCTCCCTCACCCTCTGCTTAGCCAAACTAAATTCATGGTTCTCTTCTAATTTTCTCAAACTCAACAGTAACAAATCCGAGCTCCTCATGGTAGGCACTAAGTCAACATTATCCAGAAACCAACAGTTTCTCTGTTACTATCAATAACTCGCCGGTCTTCGTTTCTTCCTCTGTGAAAAGTTTGGGTGTCATCCTCCACAGTACTCTATCTTTCAATTCACACATTAATAATGTCACTCGGTCTGCATATTTTTAATTGTGCAACATTAATCGTCTCCGTCCTTTTCTCACCCCACATGCCACTGCCATTCTTGTCCACAGCCTTGTTACGTCCCGGATCGATTACTGTAATTCACTTCTTTTTGGTCTTACTCAAAAGTCCATCCACAAGCTTCAACGCGTCCAGAACTCTGCGGCCTGTATCATCTCCAGGACCCCTTCTATCCACCACATCACTCCTGTCTTGCAGCAGCTTCATTGGCTCCTGGTCGAATATCGTATCAATTTCAAAATACTCTTGTACACATTTAAGGCTATTCATCATCTCTCTCCTCCATATCTCTCTCATCTGGTTCAGATCACCAGCCCATCTCGGTGTCTCAGATCTTCTTCTTCCCTTTCTCTCTTTGTCCCCTCCCCCTGTCTTGCCACCATGGGGAGCAGGGCTTTCAGCTGCTCTGCTCCTCGACTCTGGAATTCCCTACCTCCTGATTTAAGAAATATCACTTCCTTCTCTCTCTTTAAGTCCCAACTCAGAACTCACTTGTTCAAAATGGCTTATCCCACATAACCTCTCCACTCTGCTATTTTAAATTTGTTTTATGTCTTATGCTTTTATGATTGTGTAAACTGTTTGTTTTTATGTTGCTTTTATTTTTCTACTGTGTACAGTGTCCTTGAGTGTTCTGAAAGGCGTGATTTAACATTAAATCACATCTGAATCCTCAGTTTGTACTTGACAGAATTTATGATACATGCAATAAGGATTGTCTGGAGATTGTTTTACCACTTTAACAATAAAGGCGTGTTAGCTATACAAAATATGCACATTAAACAAAATGCCATCAAAATTATGGGTAGACTGTTGTACTTTTAAAAACTTCATACTGTTAGAAACGTTCGCTTTTAGAGTGTGATTTTCCTTTTCTATAATTCAGTTATGTGTCCTGTATGTTCTCTCAACAATCTGTGGTCTCTATGTTTTGTTTTCAGACATCAGATTAGCCGGGTCTGGATTGACTCAGTGCTCTGGCAGAGTTGAAATCTATCACAATAACATCTGGGGAACAGTCTGTGATGATGGCTGGGACTTAAATGCTGCTGAGGTGGTTTGCAGACAGTTAAACTGTGGACCGGCACTAGAAGCTCCTCAGAACGCTTCCTTTGGTGAAGGAACTGGAGAAATATGGCTTGATGAAGTGACCTGTTCAGGCAGTGAAGACTTTCTGACTGACTGTCCCAACAGTGGATTTGGCAACCACGACTGTGACCATTCTGAGGACGCTAGTGTCATCTGTTCAGGTGAGATATATTCTTGGTCATTCACAAGATGTCAAATACTGTAAAGAAAACTTATTTTTACATCAAACGATACAGACTTAAAATGTAAAGGGCAAATGAGTTAAAACAGGTACAAACAGAAGGTTAAATAGTTTGTGTTAAATAGCCAAGAACGGCGTCTAACTTTAAATCTGTGACAAATCAATTACATGCATATCTGTCTTCGGTGGAAACTCTTTGAGTCGTTAAAAGTAGCTGCAGTTATATTACAATATACTATAGTAGTGCAACCAAATATATAGAACAAGTGCAAAACAAAATGCACACACTTTATTGTTATTTTAAAATGACTGGTTGCTAGTTTTGAGTCTGAGGCATCCACATTTATGATCATCGCTGTTAGAACTCGAAGTGGCCGTGTTTTGGTGTTCATGATGATGATGGAAATGATGATGGGAATGTTTACAGATATTAACTAAAATTAAAGAGGACTCCATAATATTACCAGCTCTGTCGGAAAGTAAAGTAAATTAAGGTTCGAATGTGATGGAATTTTCTACGTTAGGATTAACACAGAAAAGAAAATGTAACGAAGTGATTTTGAAGTTTAAAGTTTGTTTTAAATTATGGATGTGGAAAAGTCAGACAGCTAGAGAGAGGAGGATAAAGTGTGAGAGGGCATGGGCTGATTAGATGTTAACAGTGTGATTGGATGTCCCCATGTTTGAGGCCAGATGCCCTCTCCGAAGGTGTGACACCCAGTGAGAAAGTAGGAAGTTGGAGGAAGCTCTTGGTGAAAGTGAATCTGGCTGCTGTCGACTCCTCCGTGGACATGAAAGACCCATCTGTGATGGAGTCCATCATGAATTCGGTAACTTATGTTAAGAAATCTTAGTAAAGTGTCTTTACTGTTTTTTAAGGAAAAAACCTTCCAGATGTTTTTAAGACAGTCTTAGATGATTAATATTCCCAGAAAAAAATGCTTTATTTGCATTTTTCTGTGTCTCTTTCATGTCAAATTTCATTTAAAATGTAACTATAACAGTCTATAATTTGTGGTGTAATCAGTAAATTCTCTTTTCTGTTGTGCAGATCAAAAATGAGTTGGGAAGTACGGCTGACGACCTAAAAATGAGCTGGTGGAAACGTCCAGAAAAGAAAGATATCAAAAAACAAGAGGCGTGTACTCCATAGTTCACACTGTTTGTTTCAATAGCTGGATAAAGGCGGCTTACGGCCTGTAAAACTGATGTGATTCATTTAATCTTTACTTTTCACATGATATCTGTGTGACTGCTTGCTTTCTGTTGTGGTTCATAATCTCTCTCGTTTGATGACTTATTTCTCTGATGATTTTCCAAAGAAGACGAGCTCTGTTGGTGCCTTCAGAGAAATATTACAGACAAATATGAAATTTAACATTTGCTTTGAATTGAGGTCAAGTGAAGTGATTTTCAAGGTAAGGAAGTTATATTTCCCTGTGGTTTGCATCATGAAAAACAATATGGAAATATATCTTCCTTGACCTTCCTTGCCCATAATGAATTGTTCTTTGTCTCTCACAAAGTTAAATTCAAACCAATTTATCTGAGATGTTTTGAAGTGATTGATAAATTTCATCCGTGTGTTTTACCAGGACGCATTTCACATCAAACCTGCATATTAACTGAAGCTTCAAATATTTTTGTCTATGTTAGTGAAAAAAGCATTTTTTTTTAATTCTTGGTTTTATTGCATAATGAATTTACATTGCATGATCGCTTGAGTTAACCTACTCTTCCCTTTTCTGTGGTTTTATTTCATGAGTGTTCTGAGATGTGCATTACTGCGCAAAAGTCTTTGGCCATCCCTTCTTTTTTATATTTTGTGTGAGAAATGGAAGATAGAATCATTTAATTAAAACGTGCAAAACTCTATATATAGATGCATTTTTGCTTGAATAATTCATACCAGTGTTATGTGGCTTATCAAATAAAAAACAAAAATCAAAAGCATTCCACTGGAAATGGTCTGGTTGAAGGGCTGGATTGAAAATAAATGAAAAAGCAGCCAATTTCCAGAGAATAACTCAGAAAGCCTGGAAAACTGTTGCTCAAGAGCACTTTAAAAATTAGAAGAAAGTCTGTTTCCTTGGAAGTAATATATAGAGAAATGAGGGATGACTACACTTTTTTCACAGTACTGTAATTATGTTTTGTTTAGTTGGTTGAATTTATATGTGTCTTGAATGCTGTAGCCATGTTACTAACACTATTATAAATCATCAATAATGTATCATTATTATGTGTGAGAATAAAAGGTTCTTGATTCAAAAATACTCGGTGAGCCTTTTGTGTTACTCCAGTTGCAGCCTGCGACCACTAGAAGCAACAGTCTTGTTTCCCCGCTTAAGACGGTTGTACGCATGCTCGTACGTCAGGAAGGAAGGAGTATCCTCTCTCCAAGATGGCAGCGATCATAGACAACAGCAATGCCGTAGGGGCGACAAAGAGAAAGCACCTCGGTATCCCAGAAGCGGTTTTTGTGGTGGGTAAACCCGGACATTTCTCGCTGTGTCGCTGGTTTGACTTGTTATTACTCCGCTGAAGACACACTTGTAGCTGTAGCTTCCGGTGTGCGGGTGCAGCATGCTGGCTAACAGCTAAGCTAACAGATAATCCTGCTGTGTGTGCAGGCTGGGCGGCAGCTCGTTTCCATCTATGGACATCACTGCATTATTGTCACTATGCCTCGTTTCCTCTTTAGGCTTTAGGTCAGTTCATCCAGCCACACATCAGTCTAACTGGAGGCTGCTTTGGTGACATTAGCCTCATCCGTGCATAATCAGACAGTAAGATAAGCACATTTAGATTTAAGGTGTATAGTGAATACGTCCGAACATGTATGAGCTACTGCTCTCAGGTGTCCTGTCTCCTGACAGTTGCAAATACAGCAGAAAGTTAAGCGTCACGTGATCTGCAGGTTATTTTTCTCCTTTAGGATGGGCATTATATCACAGGGCCCACTGCCGTGTCTTCAACGTGTTTGTTTCATGAGGTCAGCAGTTCAAAGCTCCACCGAAACTAGAAAATATTGATCTTCATTTACTTAGAAGCACCTTAGGTGATTCGTTTTCAGTAATTCATCACTTATTTCACTGCTAATCTTCACTCATGTATGTCCTTTGGCCTTTGCTGAGCAAATACATACAATTAAAACTAGAGTTGGTCTGTCGCTTACAGGTTGAGTCACACATATACCTACATGCATGTGCATGTCAGAGCACAGTGCAGATTAATGTAGTCTCCATCGCCACCTGTCAGCCACCACGTCCAGCTTTGCTTCCTGGATGTGTAATCTCTCTGTTTCTGCTCCCTCTATCCCTCACTCACCTGTAAGGAGCACATGTACATTTCTAATCAAAAGCTGAACATCAGATTCACAGATATTATAAATGTGATTTTAAAATGTGTTTGTTTCAGATTTTTATGGTAGAAACAGTTTGAGCTGTTGCAAGTCCCAACAGATCTTTGACAATAAAAGCCTCGTCAAGAAATGAAGTGTTTCTGACCAGTAAGAGTCTAAGAGGCCTTTAATTTGAAAGATATGGTACTATGAGATCTTTAAGATACATGGGCCCCGATTATTAAACATCTTGACAGTGTAATAAAGTAATTTCTAAAGTTATAATGTTGTTCTTTCTGTAGAGTTGCCTTTTATTTGTCCTCATTGACGTCCAAATCACCAGCTATTCCATAACGTACAATGTTTTTTGTTACAGAAGAGTTGACGTCATAAGTTTCTTAACATTAACTTACTGAAAACGTGGCACGAAGATGCCGTTCGAAAAATTTATTCTGAAATGATTCTGCAATTTGTAGACTGTTGAGCCTCTGCCTGTATTTAACCCTGAGGAAATCTGCCTCTCCAAAATGCTTCTTTTATACCCAATCTTGTGACTGACGTGTTGCCAGTAAACCTAATTAGTTGGAAAACTTTCTTTCTAGTAGAGCAGGGCGATATGGCCAAAAATATTTATCACGATATATATTTGAAAATTTGCGATAACGATATAACTGACGATATAATTGATGCGAGACAAAATACAACTCCACAACATTACTAGTGCAAAAAGACAACCTTCCATTTATTTTCACTTAAACAAGAAGCTGGTTTTTATGTACATTAAAGCTTTATAAAAATGTAACAGTGCAAATGCAAATTCCTTGTATTCCATGTATAATATCCACTGAAGTTAAAAAGAGGTGCTTTGCAACATTAAACTGCAGTGTGCAGTACGCATTTTTCGGACCATAAGGTGCACGGGATTATAAGGCACATTAAGCGAAACAAAGCAGTCAGATAAATCAAACTTTATTAAACTCATTCTTCTTGCTTCCTCCACTTCTGTACCATTGATTCATTAATGTTGAATTCTCTGGCAGCTGCTCTATTCCCATGTTGTTGCAGTATATTAATGACTAACCTCGTATTGTGGACGGATTATCTCAGTTGTTCTCCTGACTGAAGTTTGGTCCGTTTACAGCATCCTGCCATGCGATTGCATTTGTCTCTAACCATGAAGAACCTTCACGTTAACTTTTATAAGTGGAAAAGTGTTAGTGTTCGTCCTCCAGCTTCACTGTTTATGTTATGCTAACATAGCTGTGTCGCTAGCGATCACGTAGCACATCATTATATACCAGCTAGCCCAACTTCAGTAACCCTACAAACATCACTGCTGTTTAGTTTCCTGTCTTCATTTATGTTGGAAGTGATAGCAGAGCTGTACGTTTGATTTTTTTCAGAAATCTCTCAGTCAGAACATGCAAGATCATGCTTAGGTAACTAGCGAAACTAGCGAGCTAACTTCCGCTAGCTTCCTGCTAACTTCTAACTCCGTTAAATGTAATAACTTTTGTTTTCATGGATGCCTGGAATTTAAACTTTATAGTTACACCTGGTAAAGCAGCAATGCTGATCGTTTTATTAAAGATGAAAGAATTTAGACAGTTTTTAACTCTAAGTGATGCTGCAGTGTTGTTTGACCTGAAGCATACGGAGTTTAGGACCCAGATTACTCCCAGATTTAAGAGCATCTTAGTCCGACAAATATGACAATAACGACGGCCGCTTGCATGTTCTGCAAAAAAATGTGCTTTGTTGTGTATCTGACGGACAAACACCAAACCAGTTCCACATCACGGAAGTTGCACCATTTTTACAAACCAATTCTGGTTCATCTGTTTCACTCAACAATCGGCCATGTGCGTATGAAAACAAAGGCACTGCGCATGTGCGTTTTACTCCCATTCTATCGCGATATTTCATTTTCCTATCGTTGCCTAACATTATACCGGTATTACCATGAACGGTATAATATGGCCCAGCCCTACTTTCTAGTACCACTATTGTTGCCCTCATCCCAACTGTTTTGGAATTGAGGTAGTACATAATCTCTCCAGCGTGTGCTGGTGCCCAAATCACCTCGCTAATGAGGCATCCCAATCTGATGCCTAAACCAGCTCAACTATTTGCTTTCTGGTTTATTGTTATAGTTTAGTTCATTGTTAGTAGGGCTGCTCAATTAATCGAATTTTAATCACGATTACGATCTGGGCTTTCAACGATCATTAAAAATGACTGAGCCGATTATTAGCCCCTCCCTCATTTATCCGCGACACCTTAAAGGCCGGTCCGTGAAAATATTGTCGGGCATAAACCGTCCGTGGCGCAAAAAAGGTTGGAGACCGCTGATTAAGAGGACCCGAGGGAAGCTCGGAAAGCTAAGCAGAAATTATTTGGAGAGTGACTGCCGTTGGTTGAAAAGAGAGTTTAAAAACAAACTTCAGTGGTGTTGCACACTATTTTATATTATTTTTTTAAAGTCATTGTTAACCCTTTAAAGCCGGTCAGAGCTGCACGCTCCGTTTTGTGTAACTATTGTTAAATCCCTGTAGAACCTGAACCGTGTAAGCTAGCGCAATAATTTGTTTTGCATATGAAACCGGAGGAGTTGTACTTACATCTGATGCCATCAGCTTGTCCTCGGTCACGGTTTCGTTCCACATATAGCTTTGCAAAAATTGCATAAAAAGCGCTTGCAGGAACAAAAACATAATATTCCAGAAACACGCTTTGCCGATCCTATCAGCTGTTCGTAACACTTCCCACAGTGAAATGATGCACCTGCTGTTTTCTTTGCAAATTTGCATCATAGGATTGTTTTTTGTTTTTCCTGCAGTATATAAAAATTGCTGTATCTCCAAAATAAAACTATGAAGACACTCAAAATAAATTTCCTGTGGTGGGAAACTATTTTTTGCAACTTTATTGTATTTAAAGTTTTGAGGGATAAGCCTCTTAAATTTCTCCAAGTAGAAATATATGTAAACAAAACAAAAGCGATTTTCAATTTTTTTTGTAGTTTATTGCACTTTTTTGCAATTTATGTAATTACTATGGACTTAATGCATACATATTATTAAAATATGGGCTATAACAGTTGTATTGATGTATAGCAACTTGAAATGCTCCCACAAATGGCACTACAGCATGTAAAAAAAAAAAAAAAAAGCTCTGGTGGACTTGGTTCTATAGTAGGCCTTAAAGGGTTAAATAAATATCGTCAAATAATCGTGATCTCAATTTCAGTGAAAATAATCGTGATTATCATTTTTGCCATAATCGAGCAGCCCTAATTGTTAGTTAATCTTGCTTAATGCTTTCTTTCTCTCTTGCCTGGATTTTCAGGAGGATGTCGACTCTTTTATGAAGCAACCCGGCAATGAGACGGCGGACGCGGTGCTGAGGAGGCTGGACGAACAGTACCAGAAATATAAATACATGGAGCTCAACCTGTCTCAGAAGAAACTCAGGTGACACCAGTGAAGGAACACTTAACCTTGTTGTTATTGGCTTATACAGAGTTTGACAGAGGTCATTAGAGTTTGGTGCTAATATGGGACATCATCAGCTGGTGGACATAATTTCTGAGTGATAATCAAAGATTTGGACAGATATCCGGTCGTTAAGTAATGACGTGACGAATCCTACTTCCGGGCCTAAAGTAGTCTGCGTTTAATATGGCTTTTGTGTTGTTAACATGTTTAATGTTTTGTGTTTTCTTCTATTTGATCTCAAAAAGCTCCTAAAACAGTCAGTGATCACTGTTGACCTCCCTCGGCTTTTATTACCGCTAATCATTTATTTAAGCTCAGTTTTTAAAACCTTAGGATGTAACTACAGCCCAGCCCATGCAGCAGTATATGAATGACTAACCTCGTATTGTGGATGGATTATCTCAGTTGTTCTCCTGGCTGAAGTTTGGTCCTTTTACAGCATCCTGCCATGCGATTACATTTGTTCCTGACCACCGAGAACACTCACGTTAACTTTTATCGAGTGGAAAAAAAGTTAGCTTGTTTATATTATGCTAACATAGCTGTGTCGCTAGCGGTCACGTAGCACATCATTATATACCAGCTAGCCCAACTTCAGTAACCCTACAAACGTCACTGCTGTTTAGTTTTCTGTCTTCATTTATGTTGGAAGTGATAGCAGAGCTGTACGTTTTAATTTGTTTCCAAAACCCTGCAGTCAGGACATGCTATATTGTATTTAGATAGAAGCTAGCGAGCTAACTCCCTGCTAACTTCTAACTCTGTTAAATGTCATAAATTCCGTTTTCATGGATGCCTGGATGTTAAACTCAATTGTTACACCTGGTAGAGCAGAACGCTGATCATTTTATTAAAGATGAAAGACTTTAGACAGTTTTTCAACTCTCAGTAATACCATAGTGATCGTTTGATATATGGACCTGCAGCGGAGTTTAGGCCCAGACACGGCTAGTGACGTCAGACTTAACGACGGATTAAAGACATGTAGTGAGCTATTTAAAGGAGAGCATCAGCAGAATTTAGAAGAATAAGGACACACTCCACGCATGCTTCATAATAACATCCAAATCACATCTCTTTGCTCGCAGGTTGAAAAACCAGATCCCTCAAATCAGACAAACGCTAGAAATCCTACGACACATGCAGAAGAAGAAGGTGCGTACGGTTGTTGTGAACAACTTTAAAATGTTACCATTGTGTGACACCAGTGTAATTATGTGTTGAGCCTGTTGTAATTTGACTTGATGTTAAGTGAATCAAACAAATAATGGTTTGAATTCATTTATAGGGATGCCTGTCAGGTCAAAGGTTATTTCTGTAGCACATTTTAAACAACCTCAGTTGACCAAAGTGCTGTACAATTTATATAAAATGTACACTGTATACAACAGTCGCAAAATCAACAATAAGTATACACAGAAAAAATCTAAAACAAGTAAATTAGACTGCGTTTGCATGATTAAAGACGGAGTACTCTGCTCAACTAGACTCAAAAGCAAGTGAGAACAAATGGGTTTTTAAAAATGATGGGCAGCTAAAAGTTCTGTATCCACTGAGACTCTTAAAGCAACTGGATACTGAAATCGACTGGAAGCCGGTTTAAGGCGGCTAGTACAGGTGTAATGTGATCGATCAAAGTGAGCTGCTGCATTTTGTACAGCTTGTTTGATCAGAGCTAACATATAAGAGTTACAACAGTCTAGACGAGAGGTAATAGAAATGTCAAATATCACACCAAGGTTCCTTACAGGTTAGAGGTTAAGAGACCAATGGCACTGTCATACCCATCTTACAGGTTGGACTGTCCAATTAAAATAATTTCTGTTTCGCTTTTGTTCAGATTAATGAAGTTTATCTCCAACCATGATTGTATAGCTGAGACAGTTCACCAGTGCCTGAATAGAAGCGTAGCTGCTGGTTTGTATAGGCGATGACCTACATAGCTGTAGGTTATCTGCAAAGCAATGAATAGAGATGTGGAAATGAAAGAAGATAGTGGGCCCCAGCACAGAACCCTGAGGTACCCGACAACTAAGTGTGGACACAGAGGAAACTCCCGTGTTGCAGATGTGACTGTATCCATTTAAGGGCTGTATGTTTAATACCAACACACAATTCAAGCCGTGACAGAAGAAATGCCATCATCTACAGAGACGCATCATATCGTCCATGATAACAACAGTATAGATTTTTATGCAATACAAAAATATTATCCTAGGATATCGTTGCTTTTAAGTCCCCTAGTGAAAACGAGAACTGAGTGTCAGCATATATAAATTTTAAAAAGATCTACTTCAACAATAGAATAAAATAGAATAGCCCTTTATTGTATGTGTACAACGAAACTGTGGAAACCTCAAACAAAGCACAATACTGTGCAGAGTACGCAAGAAAACTGTCGCTGCTGAAGGTGGAAACCACAAACATGTTTCATCACTTCATGCAAAATCATACTATTGAGTACAGACATGTTACAAAGAAGGAGATACTATATATAAACAAATGGCTCAACCAAGTGTTGCTAACTGCTCTCCATATGAAAAAGGCAGAGGAAGCAGTGGCTGGAAATGACTGATGTTGTAACTTTGTGGAAAAGCAGAGCTTTAAGCAGCTGGTGAAAACGCTTGATCCAAGTCAAAAAGTCCCATGTAGAAAGTATTTTTAGCTTTACTGTGTGACAATGTTGTGCAGCTGCTGGAAATATTACACGGCTAAGTTACTTTAATTATTGTTAAACTAAAGATTGAAGCAATCATACTGCACTTTACATCCTTACATCACACATCAGCTCTACTGTTTACAAATGATCCAACGTGGTATTGATTATGTAAATTTCAAAGCCAAAATCTTAGCTGTTTAAAACATGACTTCATCAGTTCAAAAATTATGTAATTCAGTGTATAAAAATGTATCTTGTTAAAAAAATAATACTGTTTTTTTTTTTTTAAAAGGACCAATCTGCACATATTTTATTACACTTGGTTAAATAATGAGCCAATAACTTAATATTTTATCACATTATCAATCAGGCCACTTAACACAGAAATAACTAAATCTTTTAGTGTTTGTCTGACTAAACCACAGAGACTTCTTCATTTAACTGTGAGATTGTCGAGTTCAAAGCGGTGGTGATGCTTGAAGGTCGGCCAAAGTTAAAGTGTGTGGCAGAGAAATTGATAGTGAAGCACCTTTAACCAGGTTTGCTTTCCTTCAGGAAACCACAGAGCCAATGGAGACACACTTCCTGTTGGCTGACAATGTTTACTGCAAGGCGTCAGTGCCACCCACTGACAAAGTCTGCCTATGGTTAGGGGTAAGTATTCTCAGTGAGCATTTTATTTCAAGGATAAAGCCAAAAAGTAATGAATCAAAAAGGGCTGTCTTGTGGACCTTATTCATAGAAGAGTTAATTAGATGAAGCTTAGCGTTTTCTTCCCACCCTGACGTTTTCTCCTCACAGGCAAACGTCATGTTAGAGTACGACATCGATGAAGCTCAGGCTCTGCTAGAGAAGAACCTCTCCACGGCGTCTCGCAACCTGGAGACGCTCGAGGAGGATCTGGACTTCCTGCGAGACCAGTTCACCACCACTGAAGTCAGTATCCTTCCGCAGCGTAGCTCGCCCAGGCGGAGGTTACACCACTGATGGCACTGACAAAGCTCTCTGAAGCAAATATGGTTCACTTTTCAGTGAAAAACAGCGACATCTAGTGGCCAAACTACTGGTTTTCCATTTGTGTGAGTGGAGGGCATGACCTCACACTGTACTGCTGGTGTTGTTTCAGTGCAGCTTATTACACACAGGATTTCAGTTGTTATTTGGAAATGACCTAATGAGTATAAATGATTCACTGTTTAGAAGAAAAAGCATCGATTCTTGAGGTGCATTCACCATAAAGTGAAAGTAAGTTGCCTCTGTCAGCTTTCACTTAAAAAATAATGTCCAGACTTAAGACGGAGTGTAACAAACAAATCAACCCAGAGGTTTATTTGTTTGTTACACCAGAGCTGCAAAGATAATTGAATAAACAGCTTAGGCTGCTCAGGCATGAGGCACTGCTCTCCGGTGTTTTTTAGACCAGACGATTCATTGAGTAACTTGTTTGAGTGATAAACCAATGATTTAAAAAAGGAAAATAAATATTGGTTGATAAGAAACACAGCATGAAGTGGACCATGATAGATGATAAACTGCAGTTTTGCCCATTAAAAACTGAAAATAACCTTCAAGATGATCCTTTAAGGGAGTAAACCCATATGAATCGCTCCCTGGAAGTCCCTGCTGGTCACCAGCATCACTGGGTTCACTGATTTCTCTATCAAACTTTAATGAGAGGATAATGAGAGCTGGGTCTCTGGTTATGACCTTCAGTACACTTGAAGGAAGATCATCAGCTCATGAGTGTGACTGGAAGCTCCAGCTGTGTGAGTCAGACCAAAAAATGTATCCGGTTATTCGAGGTCTAACAGAAGTGTACAACACGACTGTTTACTGCTACTTGTAGTGATGGAAAACCCTGTTTGGTGCTGGGCTAGTCCCAGAGTCACAGCCTCTGAGACACAATCATAGTGAGTCTGTGCGTCTGGACGTTCCTGATGTTGCACTGTAAAGTGCACGGCCGACAGACGTTTAGATCTGCATCTCTGCAGACTTCGCCAAAGGCAATCAGCCACAGTTCATAGAGTGGAAGTTAAACGCCGTTATAGAGGACGCCTGCGATAAATATTACAAAATAATATTGTTCAAAATGAGCAACCAACCAAGAGGTAATAATTACATGAAGTCGAATGAGGGCAAAATGTACCTCTCATCTCCTCAGTTTACAGTCGACCTGACACAGCAGGTAAGCGTGACAATGTTTTGTAATGTTGGTTAACTATTTCACGACTCCAGATCAAAACATCAATCCAGACGAGCCCTCTGTTGCTCCTTAACTCGCTGCTCCCTCCAGATATGGCGCGAGTCTACAACTGGGACGTGAAGAGAAGGAGCAAAGAAAACCTCCTCAAATCAGCAGACAAGTCTTAATATCGACGGGACGGCGTCCACACCACCTTCTGCTGAATATCTCTCCTTAGTCAGTACTAAAAAGAAAAAAACTTTAAAAAAAACAAACCCCGTCCCCCAGACTCACGTGTATGTTCACCCCGGAGCTCGGCGCGTAGAGGGCGTGTTGGAAATCTTTCCTCGAGCTGCGGCTTTGAGTTGATTTCTGTGCCCTCTATGCAGCCAGCCTCCAACTTCCACCAGTACTGTTTTCTGTTGATTTGTTACTTTTTAAAGTATTTTTTCAAGTAAAAACTAACAAAAGCAACGAGGCAATTTTTGTATTCTTTTTAAAGATTTGAGTATGTTCCTGTCATTTTATTTGATTGTTTTTGGCAGATTGTGAGCGAGGGCTCTCTCACGTCATCTTCTCTTTGCATTTTCCCTCCTTACTGACCGGACTCTCCTGTTTTTTAGTTATTCTTTTTTGTTCCTCCTTCAGCAACATCTACATGCAGGACTTTAAGTTTCTAAAACCACGCTGTGAGTAGAATAAAGCTCTAAGAAAACCATCGTCTCCACAGGAGACGAACAACACAATAAAGTTAGTTTGGACTGTAGTCCTGCTTCACACCCACCACTGCTCCTCCTCCGTCCTTTGACCTTCCACACTCACCCATCTCCTTCTCCTCCTTTTTACCACTGTTCTGTCTGTATTTATTTGTCTCTCACTGTATTCATTAAACGATGAATGAAGTAAAAGGAGAACACTTGGGCAAAGAGATGAGACCTTGACCTGGTGCTGTGTGTATTTTTTCAGCAGAGAAAGAAAGTGTGTAAATAAGTGCAGTGAAACATGTACGGAGGCCAGCAGGAAGTGATGCAGGGAAACAAATGAGTGTCTGCGTTTATTATAGTGAGCTGCTTCTGTTAAAAGAAGCTTCAGGTAGACAATAGCTGCTCAAATAGTAGAGATCTTTTTAAATGGGGCTCATGTTGAATATGCGATAAACCTATAAGAAAGAACTCGAACAAAAACTAGTTGAAAATTGAGTTTTATGGATTTTTAGTGTGTGTAAACTTCCTGCATTGATATACCAGCATAAGTAGCCCCTCCCCCAAAATAATGTAGCATCTGCGCTGAAGCACAAGATTTAATGGAAAGGAAACAGAGCTGATAACATGCAGTCTGCTTACAACAAAAATATTTCACGTCACTGTTGGAATAAATAAGCTCTCACATAAATTGTTTACACTTCTCGAAGTACAGGACTGAGAGCAGTAGATGGTGGACGAATCCACAATGAGATACATGAGGGAGTCTTTGTTTTCTGTCTGTAGATAAACCAGTAGCTTACACTGCTGTATACCAGTGCATAGTCTTTCAGCCTCATCCACAAGACAAGGCAGGTAAGGCTTTCCAAGTTCCAAAATTATTTACCTCAGATGAATGAAAACAGATGACACGTTACATGGTGTAATCACAAATAGTCTATTAAAGTATTTAACAACTAAGAACTCTTCGCTCCCTCTATAGGCGTTGAGAGGTAGGTGCTGCTAAATTAAATACACTTTATAAATGCAGATGTCTCAGCAGGTTGCTGGTCTGGAGCATTATTCCTGACAATGAAACGCGTCAATAATCTTTAAAAAAGCAAATGTTGCTGCCCATCAGTCTGGTAAAGCTTTTAAGGCCAATTCCAAACTGTTTGAAGTTCATCATTCTGCAGTGAGAAAGGTTATTCACAAATGCAAAACATTAAAGAGTTGCCACAATCATTCAGGAGTGGACATCCGTGCAGTTTCACCTCAAAGTTAGACCGTGCAATGCTCAGAGAAACTGCAGAAAACACCAGCCCTACATCTCAGTCTCTAAATTTCATGACAGCACAATTAGAAAAAGACTGACAGAGAATGGCTTGTTTGGAAGGGTCTTCTCTCTGAAAAGAAGCAGCACACCTGCTAGTGGACAGATGAGCCCAAGGTGGAGATGTCTGGCTCTAAAGCACAGCTACATGTGAGTCAACCGTGAACTTTTGTGTACGAAGTGTTCGAGAGTCAAATGTGAGGCCATCCGTCTAACTGAGTGATGCAACACGGCAATGATCCCGAGCACAGCAGCAAACAGATGAATGCCTGCAAACCTCAATGGACTGAAGCAGCAGTGCAAAGAAGAGTGGGTTAAAAGTCCCACAATGATGTGAGACACAGACAAAGTCATACTTCAAGTTACTGCTACCAAAGGTGGTTTTACTACTGTATCAAAGGGTTTATGTAGTATATCACACTGATTAGGTTTTGTGACATAAACGATGATATGCCGTGTTAATCTTAAGACCTCAATGTTTTTTAATGTCCTGATATATTATTTTTTAGAATTAAAAGATGGTGTGTTTTGTTTTTAAGACTGTAGTTTCATAAGTGCACAGATACACTGAAGGGGTTAAACCAGTTTTTCACTGATTTGTATCGACGTCATCGCCATCGATTATATGTTGCTGACAGAAATCAGTTACCATCCACATCCTTGTAGTAATAAAATAAAACATTGTAGAAAGATCTGACTTTTAGGTGTAACTGTTCAAACCCTGTAAAATAAACCCTGTTAAAAAATTCAGATTTGTGTATCATGCGTAGCAATGAATTTCTTGTTGCTTTTCTTTGCTATTGCCCTCCTGCACTGGCTTCACTTTTCACCTCTTTTATGCATCTATATATTGTCTGTGTACAACACATGTTCTGTCCTTGCAATACAAGGTTGAAAACAACAAGGTTGCAACAAAATGACAGTGGAGATAAAAAGCTTTCAGCCCCTGTAAGGCTACAGCCGTGGTGACATCAGTGTTTTGTATTCAGTGTGAAAGCAGCCTCAGTGAAACCAAAGCCAAGGATCCTGGCAGAAAACGGTGCAGTGTTTCCTCTTGGATAAGAGCCCTAAAGGAGATTGCTTTGCTGTCAGCATGAACCTACTTTCCATCATATGAAAGACATCTCACAAAATACTTTCCCTTGATCACTTCACAGGTCCTGAGGTGACTTTGTCGGCACCCTTGAATGTTTCTTTTTGTTTCCTGCCGAGTCAAGATTCAGAGCCTTTCAAGGCCAAGGAGGTTTTTCTGTAAGGGGGGAAAGGACCAGTTGACAGAGTGTATCTTTCGAGATCAGCAAGTTCATGTGACTTTCTGTGGAGTGTGTGTCGGAGCCGGAAAAGGAAAGTAAATTACTTCACTCACAGGCTGCAGGTCAAACTAGCACTGAAACATTAAAAAACACTTCCAGACCACAAGAGCCTTGTGGACTTCTAGGAAAGAAGAGGCTACTAACATAAAGCCTGTGTTACTGCTTATTTCACACACTAGCGTATGTTTTACTGGAAAATGACTTCTCTTTGGGAGTAATGACTAAATTTGAACGTGCCTTTTTGGTCTTTATTACACATTTTTGTCCTTCTATTGAAAAGAAACAGTTTTAGAGGTAAAGAGCATGGATGCTCTTTTCAGCTGTAAGCCTACAATAACCTTCAACATTTAGAAAGTCTCACATGTTAAAAGACCACAAATGTGGAGCATGAAAAAGAAATTACAGTAGATTTCACACTTTCTGCAAGTTAAGAATGAAAAAAATGAATTTTATTGTAAAAGGTTTTGTCCAGCATAGGAAGTGAGAAAAATTTGTCCACCCAGGAGGGTTTGGTTGTATTTTTGAAGACATATTGATTAAACTGGACAGTGAAGATGATCTTAAAGGGTTCCCCCATAAAGACTGGAAACAGGATGGTCCGAGTTGGTAAGAAGAGGGTGTGTTTTGTCACCAGGCGTATCAAAGTCAGGCCAAATTTAATCTTAAGAGGTCCAGACAGCTAAAACTATGTCTAATAAGTTTACTGGGAAGAAGTTCAGCTGTACATTAAATATAATAAACCACCTATTTAAAAACTGATTGTGAACAGCATGAAGCTTGTTAAGAAAAATGTGCACAGCTTCAAAAGTGCATCACAGTTGTTCCACAGTTATAACGCTGCTGTAGTAAAAGTCAGTCCCACTCTTTTGGCTTAATTGTAGAAAAAGTGCAGGCAGCTCTTACCCAGACTTTGTCCTATAATTACAAAATATAAAATTTATTTTATTTTGCAAAATAACTTGTGCTGTGAATCTACAGAAAACCGTAATAAAATTCAATAGTATATAGTGAAAAAACTGGATGTTTTTTGTTATATAACAGAATAGTGTTTTTTCTTCAATAAGAACTGCAAAACTGAGGAAAATACAGCTAAAAGTCCAAAATGTATGCTCTCTCTCTTTTTTCTTTCTTTCTTTGGAAATTTTCACAAAGCTTGGGCTCTTTTTGGCTCCCAGGCTATCAGACATTATTCAGTAAAGCCCAGCAACATTTGTATTATATATAATTGATTTAATTGACATGTTTCATCTTCATGAAGATCATCGTGAGAGTATAAGACAAACTGTGCTGGAGCTGTAACCTGCAGACTTTATGCTCTTCTTCATGTGGAAGTAGATGAAAACCTGTACTCTGTCTCTCCAGTCATGCCGGTCTAAAAGCTAGACAGCATCTGCTGACGAAGCTTTCGGCACCCATGAGGAGGAGCAGCACACACAGGAGACTAAAACCCACGAAAACCTTCTAAACTGTCGACTCAATGAAATCCTCTTGGGAACTTTGAGCATAATACAACACAAACTCTCGTAGAGGATACAAAGGCAGAGCGATACATGTTTTGAAATGACAAGTAGTGGGCGCATCTAATACACGCAGAGCCTCCACAAAAAAATACATACAAGCAAAGCACAGCGGCCAGTGCCACGCTAATTTTGGCGCAGTGCATGCGTGTCCGATGTGAAAGGGCCTTTACTCTGTAAAGAGTAAAGGTCTTAATGATGATGTAATAACATAAGAGTAGACCCCACATACCAACACAAATCCCTAATGAGGACACACATCTCTAAGATCTTTCTCTTAGTAGAAGAGAAAAGATCTGCGAACAGGAATCAGCTGATCATGGCAAGAGTGCAAGAACCAATATGTGGGAACGATAGAAAGGCAGACTTGGACTACTGGGAACCAGTTTTCTACAAGAACCGGTTCTCAATTCCAGTCCCTAATGATTCAGCAAGGCAGAGGAAGGAAACACTTCTTAAAGCGGTTGTGAGATGAAACATTTCAAAAACAGGAGGACATCAGGGAGAGAGCGCTCAGGCGTTTTTTATTATTCCTGTAAGGATTTTTCTGAAGATCGATCTTTTCCGTCTGGCGACAGCTTTTCACTCACTTCAATGAGGAATAATGCAGTGTGTATAGCTGTGGAAATGGGTTATTACAATTAGAATAGTTTCTCATAAACTCTCAAAACATGTACATCACTTTTCAAAGCTTTCAGAGGAGTGTTTTGCTTTGACTCGAAATTATTACTCTAATAGGACAACTCAGTGTAAAATCCCCCCTAACGATACATTCATGTAAAAATAAAATGACAGACACAAAACTCTTTGGAAACACTTAAAAAGAAGGCATACAATGTGAGAAAATGAAGACATATACTTATCCTCACTGGCCGACAGAGGACTGTAATGCTCATTCATTTAAAAAACAAAAGAAAAAGAATAATCAGTGCTGTGATCATAGCAGGAATGTATATCTGGTTAACAGACAACCAGAGTAAAACATTTAATCAAACCATAAGTTTCCTACATCTACAGCAGCATCCTAGTTACACAGAAGAGACAGAGAGGGGAAAAAATGGAAATTTTTCAAAATGATATATAGATATCTACATGTACACCAAACAATCCAGGTTCTTTAGATGAGTATTTTAAGGTACATTTAATTGCTAAGAACCCTATAACTGTCTCTATGTTCCTTCTCCGTGTTTAAAATGGCTTTAATTACACTCATATACACTCACCAGCCACTTTATTGGGTACACCTTCCTAGTTTTAATTCTTCGTGGCATAGATTCAACAAGGTGCTGGAAACAGTACTCAGAGATTTTGGTTCATATTAACATGACAGCATCACACAGTTGCTGCAGATTTGTCGTCTGCAAATCCATAATGAGAATCTCCCGTTCCACCACATCCCAAAGGAGCTCTGTTGGGCTGAAATCTGGAGACTATGGAGGCCATTTGAGTGCAGTGAACTCATTGAAATGTTCAAGAAACCAGTTTGAGATGAACTGATCTTTGTGACATGGTGTGTTATCCTGTTGGAAGCAGCCATCAGAAGATGGGACATAAAGAGATGGTCGTGGTCAGTAACAGTATTCAGGTGGGCCGTGGTGTTCCATCCCCCCTACTACTACTTCCCTCTGTTAATACTATCCATATGTATATAGCGCTGCAGAACTGTGTCCCCCCCTCCCCCCCCAGCATGTTTGCACTGAGTAGGAGATGCTCTGTATCTCATTGTACAACTCTAAGAAAATATCCCCCACACCATTACACGACGACCAGTCTGAACCGTTAAAACAAGGCAGGGTGGATCCATGCTTTCCTGTCATTTATGGCAAATTGGGACCCTACCATACGGATCTCACAAAAGATATAAAGACTCATCAGACCAGGTAGCAGTTTTCGAATTTTCTATCATCTAACTTTGCCTGTGTGGATTGTAACCTTATCTTACTGTTCTTAGTCTACAAAAATGGCAGCCAGTGTGGTCTTCTGCTGCTGTACTCCACACTGATCATTTAGAGATGGTCTTCTGCATCCTTTGGTTGTACCGGGTGGTTTACTGTTGAATTCCTGTGAGCTCGAAGCAGTCTGTCCATTTTCCTCTGAGCTCTGACTTCAACAAGGCATTTTCACTCAAGCTCACTGGATATTTTCTCTTTTTCTCATTGTGGCGGTGCGTCCGCCTCCTCTGCACGGCACCGCAGGCCACGCCCCGCCACACTCATCAATCTCTATAAACTCAGTAGAGCAACAGAAATAATCAGATGGTCTACATGGCAGCAACAACTATGCCATGTTCAAAGTCAAATTAACTTTCTCTCCCATTCTCATAGTGCACACTAAAGGCAGTCTAACATGTAACTCCAACCCTATGTTGGGATCAGATATCTTTATTTTATTAACACACTCAGTTTATACTTTAGCAGGTTGTCTTGACCGTGTCTACACACCTAAAATGCATTGCATTTTTGCAACACAATTGGCTGGTTAAATATTTTCATTAACGGGTATCTGAACAAGTGTACCTAACAAAGTGACTGGTGTGGGTATGTAGGTCAGGGTAAGCAGAGTATTATATTTAGTCCAGTGCTGATTTCTGCAGAACATGTCATATAAATGGCAAAAAGGTTACCTGCTGATTTTCTCTACTCACTGTTTTGTTTGTTGTCTGGTATTTAAAAAAAAAACTAATAGTGTAAAATAATAATATTAATTTAAGAGTAAAATTACTTTAAAAGCAATCGGTTTTTTTGCAGAATATGTTCAGTCAAAGGACCGATGAGGCTAGCAGCTGTTAGCTTAGCTTAGCAGTCAAAATAGGGTGAAAGCTAGTCTCTGTGCAAAACGTTAACATCTTATTTCGCGCTTAAGTTGTACAAAAATGTGCAGAAATAAAAATTTGTTATTGTAGTTAGGTCAGTATTTCCATTCATGGCAAAGTAGCTGTACCTCTGGTCTTAATGATGATGTAATTATTTATTATTTAAGCCTTTTAAAGAAATTTACTAAAGGTATCCCTCAAAAATAAATATAACATAAAGCAGACAGCTGTGATTTAATCATTCAAGTAACCCACAAATACTGAATTTTGCATCAAGATTAAAATTATAGTAAAATTGGGCTAAATGTGGCTAAAACTTCACGTTCTTAAACCTCTAGGTCACACATAAACATATTTTAACAACATTTGAATGATTATATATCCACATTCAAATTCAGACTGTTTGAAATATAGTCATTTGAGATCTCAAATGTTCCCCTTTGTTTTAAATCTACCCTCATGGCCATCTTATAAATAGTATAACTCAAGTAATCATGGCAGTGACATCCACTTGAAGCTTTGTGTTAAATTAAAAACAAAAGTTAGATATGATACACTTACCCACACACATTAAAAAAATTGTATACTACTTGCTCAGAAAAAAAAATAGTATCCCCTGTATTAGAAGCTTCAGTTCTGTCTGTCTCGTCTTGCATTGTGGGTAATGTGGTTCTTTTGTGGAGTCCATTTCCCTTCAATGCATCTCTTTCCAATGTATCTGTTTCTTTTGCCTAGGTCGCTTGTTTTCCTTCTTCAAATGCCCCAAATGGTACCACATTTAAGACGAACTTGGTTACTAAGGTGCTGTTTGGCTCCATTTCACTCCTGTTAATCCACCATTAAAAAGTGTCTCATTGAAAGGTAAACCAGCACAAAATTTTTACAAGAATCCACCTGGGTTACACAGCTGTACACGTTGACTTTTCTTGCTTGAGGAGTCCATTAGAAACTGGATGTGCAGTATGGTGTTTAGCAAAATGATAGTGGATGTAACCATGTAGTCAATGTCACTGAGCTTACAGGAGGCCTAAACTGCTTCAAAGTCAAATAAAATAGCAACAAAATCACGTTTTATATATTTAGGACCTCCAGGACGTCTCCATTGAGCTTTGATGGTTGAAAGTGGAGATAGAGTAATGTGCAGAAATCTTGAGTAGCCTCTCATTTCTCTATGTTTTGCTTTCATGGAGCCAGATTTTCTTGTCATTTTTTTATGTGGTCTCGAGCAATAGTTGTCCAGCCTTTCTGAAGGTCTTTCAGGGGTGGGGGGGTTGTCGTTAAGCCACTGAACTATTGACCATTGAATCCAAATTTCACATTTTTGGTTCAAATTCTCACATGTGCAAAGGACATCAGTAGAGAAGTACAACAGTGAGTGCCAAGAGCCATCAGTAAAACATGATGGAGGCTCTGCCATGGTTTGGGGCGCATTCCAGCCAGTGGTGTTGGAGATTTTGTCAAAATAAATGCTATGATCCACCACTCAATATCATCTGGAAAGCATCTGCATTTTCAGCATGACAATGATCCCAAAAGCACTTCCTATGCAGTACAAATATACCCGGATAGAAAAGTACACAGTGGAGCAATATCAGTCATGGACTGGCCTCCCCAGAGCACGGATCTTAACATAACTGAAGCAGAGTGGGATAGTCTTGGGATTGTGTATTTGCACATTTTAGGACATTATTGCAACTATTTCCTATTTTCCAAACACAATATTTAAAACATTAGGCTGACTCAAGATTTTGGCACAGTACTGTAGATGCTAATCAAATAATCAATGAGGTTGAATCTAAGTACACTACACTGAAAATGCTGAAAAAGATGTTGGACACTAACGTAGGAGTGATAGCTTTCAGTGCGATCGTGTAATTGCATATTGAGAGGAGAAGGCTAGGGAGCAGAGAGGTGACCGAAGACTTAAACGGAGGAAGAAACATGAAATGGATCATCTTTCTAAGGCTTTTGCAAGGGAGGTTTATTCAGGAAAGAAGCCCAAAACAAAAGAAAAGGGAGCCCTCAAATGAGCATCTTTAATGGGCGCAACCATTTTTAGTCTTACACCCACATTCAAGGTGTTCTTCTCCATGATCTACCAGCCTTTTTGTTAAAATATGCCAAACATCCCTTTCTGTGTCTTTTCTAAGAAAGAACAACGAGGGTTACCACCAGTTTTCAGTCAGAGGGCTGACACCTCAGTCCGTCAGCTACCCCTCTCTGATCCACTTCACTCCCCTATCTTCAGTCTTCCCAGATCAACAGAGACAGCGGCGGTCACTCTTGGTCACTTCCTCGGATGAGTGAACCACATTGGGCACAAACCCACTCTTCACACCCTCCCAGCCCTCCTGGATGGTGATGTCACCAGACCGAACCAGGGCGAAGATGTCTCTGGTCAGCTCAGTGAAGGCGTGTTCCACATTGATGGCGTCACGGGCTGACGTCTCAACATAGCGCATCCCATACGCCCCAGCCAGTTTCTCTGCTTCTTGGCGGGTCACCTACAAGATCAAATGAGCTAAGTGAGTTAATGACGCTATCTCCTGTAGTGGCTGTAAAACACATTTGAGTGCCACGACAGCAATTCAACAACAAATGGTCTTATCAGGAAGTGCAAGGACTAAGAAGACAAGCTGTAGGTTTTTATTGGATTGGACTGCCATTCGCACACAAAGTCAAATTTGAGTGACTACTTCAGCTGCATATTTCCACATCAAGACATTATTATGCATCATATTGTGACATGCCCTAAGCTAACCCAGCACAACTAAAAATCCCAAACCAATAAGAGGCTAAAACACTCCTTGAACTTGAGCGCACTGATATTGCATATTGCACAGAACAGTTTAAATTTTTAATTTTACATGTAACATCTATTTCATTCCAAAGGTCACAGAGTCTCCAGTTACTCTGAAGTGTGTTATTCTGCTGATAGGCCTGATTCCACACTCACAGATAATGACTGTTCAGTCCTGTTACAAAATAAAGCTGAAGCATTATTGACCAATTTATGATGGCAACTGAAAAGCTGGTAAACGAGCCCTCTAACACAAAGTTATGAAAGTGGGCAGATCAAGATAGGGGTAAGTGGCTAATATGGGAAATGTTGCATAATTTCCTCGTTCATTTCATTTTATTCCTGCTCTCACGATGGTGGGATATTAATGTAGATGTGGTGTTATGCTGTCTAATTTTCAGAGGGGATATATTTTTATTTCTGTCTGCCTACTGACCCAAGACAATAAACTGTGCCTCTGAACAAAATAAGTGCAAACAAAAACAAATAAATAAATGTGAACAAAAAAGTTATTTTCAAAACTGTGACTTTGTTGTATTGCATAGTGCGTAACCTTTCACAACAGGGGAAAGTGCTTGTTTTGATCCAGTTTTAATCTACTTTACAGTGTACACACCTGCCGCTGTGCCTCCAGATCACACTTGTGGCCCACCAATAGAAATACGATGCTATGTGGCTGGACATGACTACGAGCCTCCTCCAGCCAGTCATGGACATTCTGGAAAGATCGGCGATTGGTGATGTCAAAGAGGAGAAGCCCACCCACAGAGTTACGGTAGTAAGCCCTGGTAATAGACCTGGAAAGGACATAAAATAGAGGGAAGCATTTAACATAATCCTACATGCAGTTATTTCACCAACTATAATAAACGCACAAGAATTTGATTATATGAAGTTAAACAGATAAAGCAGTGGCCAGTGGATATACTTTCTGTTTGCAAAGAACATGTATGAAGTTCACAAAGAAAATAAATCGAGTTCTGTTGGTCAAGCAAAGCAAGTTCTGCTTGTCCAGCGAAATTTACAAATAAATAAAAATGTAAAAATCTATTTTCATCTCTGTGTTTTCTCATAAGTCTTGTATTCAACTGTATCCAATCCTAAAATCACTGCGATCTTGTGGTCGAAGCTGGTAATCATCTCTGGAAGCAGGATTAACTCTGCTTGCAGTCAAGCTATTGTAGTCAGTAGCAGCTTACAGTTGCATATTGTGGATAAACCTCTGGTCTTCGACAGGAAAGTGACAGGAGTTCTTAGAGCAGTTACAATCTGCTTTGCATGGAAACAGAGCTAGCATTAGCATGCAAACAAGCCATTTATAATCACTTTAACAGATAAGTTTTCTCTTGCTAACCATTTTGATCACATGTGTGATGCAGATGAGTTAAGAGTAAAATGAGAAATAGTCTTAATAACTACATTTATTACATTCACAAAGCCTTGATGATGGAGAGGAGACATCAAATCTGGTTTCAACAGCATTTAACTTTCTTAGTGCAAAAAATATATGTAATTTTTTAATAGACTGTGAGTCAGGATCATTGTTGTGTACAGAAATCACTTCAACACCAGTTGTGACCGAGGGTGTAACATCACTGTTTCAGCAAATTGTTTTAAACACTGATTGTAATTTTAATAAATGAGGCTAAATTTAGAAACTGTAGCAAGTTAGTTATTTAAGCACCTTTTAGCTCCGTGGATTTATTAAACACTAAATTACATTTTAATGTTTTCAGCAGATTTATTTTAAAACAGCTTTGTAGGTACAGAAGACTGCTGTATCCTGGCTCGCCTGTTAGCTAACATGGTTGCCTGTAGTTTTGCTCGAAGGTACCAATTTGTTTGCAGACGCTCGTCATTTACTCCCCAAGCTGTAGTGAAACTTAGAAATTCATCATTCAAATAAAAGTTTTTCCTTCAAATTTACTGCAGCACACTTTTCACAGTTTCCCCTGCATGGTGAGTAGACTCTTCCATGCAAACTACAGGCAACCACAGCAATCAGGTGGTGACCAAAGCAGCTGCAAGGAGGATTTCGGTGCAGCACTACATACCAATTTTGCACTACTGTACCTGCAAAACAACCTCCAACAACTACTCACAGCCGGTCGGGGAATCTCTGGGTCTGTGTAAGCAACTATTAATATATTCTTAAACTATTTTTATTAAAAAGTTTCAACAGAAAAAAACTAATAACAGACAGGACATATTGGATAACTCATCTTGGGTAACACTGTCCTTAGTTTGGATTGTATAAACATTTGTAGTGAACTGCTAAAAATCCAGAACTACTGTGTGAAATACATTAATTACAAATTATTCCTGCAGCGATTTTTCGTCTACCTCAAAAAACATTAAGTCTTTGATGCAGCAGTTAAGCTGGTTAGCCAGACACGCAGCTTGTACATCACAAACACCCTGCACTTTATACATTTTTCTCTTGATTTTAAAAATAAACATACCCATTATATGTTCAGGATGAATAGAAAAATAAGCCATATTAGTAATAAAACAGATAAACCTAACGAAAAGAGGTGTGAACGCAGAGGAAGATGGAGGTGTCATTAGGGTATCATTTTAATACCAAGTGGAAACTGGATTTGTGGTTTATATAACTGTAACTCCTCTACGCAATCTGACAGGGAGGAAAAGTGCTGCTAGATTTTGACGAGATGCGACAACCTGCATGCACGCAGGGACACATCGACTGCCTCATGACGTCTCTCTCTCTTCCTCACAGACTGCATGCGAATATAAATATAACTGGAAGGACAATTAGAGGCTTAAGCTGGAGACGGAAAGAGAGACGTGTCTTGAAAGAGGAAGAAGGGAGGAGTTGCTGACAGAGAGGAGACAGTAAGAGAGGAGGAGTGGATAGCAGAAAAACCTGAGCCGGAGAGTGATTCATTTGATCGGACACACACATAGTTTATATGTATTTTTAGAAGCAAGAACCACGCAGATGAAACAACAATGACTAAGAGATCTGCATCGCTGGTGGAGAAGAAGTGAACAGAGGACTGTGTGGTGGATTAAAACAAGCAAGGACTGCTGCGTCACAAGTTCCCAAAATAGTGGCTTTTAAATATTTTCCTAAAACAGCTACTTTAGTCAACCATAGTGTAATAACTGAAGGATTATCTGGGTGCAGTCTGTGCCACTGATAACCAGACAAACAAGTGACAAATGAATAAATTTATGATTAAATTCTTGTTTGCTGCATGTAGATAAATCATTAGGCTGATAATGTCCTCTATTTCTGTTATTACCAACAATTATAGGGGAAAAACAAAGGAAACAGTTCATCTGTCCATCTCCTCTGTTCATAGTTTTCAGCCTCAAGCCTCTTTGTACCTACTGATTTTATAAATGTTGGCAGATACACAGTGCTATAAAATTAATATTACCAGCTGATTAATACACCTTTAGTAAGTACAGTATGCATGTGGGCTCATGTGGGTGACTTGTTCCAATGTAATGACATTTTCCATACTTAAAGAGAGAGATAAAGAGTGAGTGATAAGGTGGGGCTGAAGATCAGTGAATCTTATGTAAACACCTGATTGGTTGACTAGTTATTATAGAGAGAAGTGGAGTGAGTGGGCACTTGACAAAGAATAAACTGGGATGCCAGGAGGCGTTCTGGGTCCGTCTCTGGCGCCCTGCGAGATGAGCAGTTCCAGAAGTTCACCGTTGGAAATTCCAGCAGAAGCGCTATGGTGGACTGGACTTACAGATCGGACTTGGATTTGGCTTTATTTCTGCTCATCATCATCTTTGCCATGTTGGATTATAATTCTGTGAAGGATTTGGACTTTAATCATTTTCCAAGTGGATTGCAGATTCTCAAGACTTTCAAGGTTTCCTCTGTGAAGATGTGGGACTTATCAAGGAATCCTGCATTCCTGATTATTACCATTAACAGAGCACTAAGCACATCTTCAGTGCTGGAAGTGTCCATCTCACCACCAACCTCTGTTCCAAAGATAGGAACAACATGAACATTAGCTTAGAGTGAGTTACTTCAATAAGTAGAATTCATGTAATCTGATTATTCTCTTTTTTGTGTGCTTATCCTTTGCCAAGACTCAAAGGAAATTCCTGATAAATTTGACCTGCAAGGCTACTTGAGTTTTTTCATACCAGGACAAGCAGGGAAGACACCTGCTTGTTCAAGGCAGTCAGGCTGGACGAGTCCCTTCATCCACATCAGCTGAAGAACCCTGCATTATCTACTGGGAAAGACTCACAGGATCCGGGATCAAGACTTTTCTTTATCAGAGCGCCGAAATCAACTTCCTGTATAGGGGTTTTGTGGGTCTACCAATTGACAGGCTTCAACAAGTGCATTAAAGTCAGGTTCAATATCTGAGTTGGATCCTTGTGGGAAAACATCACTGAGAGAGGATCTATATCTCGATTTATAAAACTTCTTCAAGGAGAACATGAAGCATCTTCACTGTTGGCATGTGAATAAAAATGCTGTTCTCCAACTAGCTTTGAAGAAGCTACAACCTCGTCATGAGCATTTCAAATGCAAATATGGTTTTTAGGTCTTTAGTCTTTCCATTCTGCATTTGAGCTCTAGGATGTCTTTGACTTTCTTCTTCTCAACAAACTCTTGAAATTCTGCTCTCAGTTTCCACACTCTTTGCTCAGGCTGAGCCATCTGACAGCTGTGTGGCAGCCGTGTAACAAACTATCTTTTATTCAGTGCCGTATTCAGTTGTTAATCACTTTATCTTGCACCCAACTCAAATTGTTGGACATTTTTCCCAGATTTATAGACATATTGATCATAACACCTGCCAGTTATCCTATTGCAGCCCAAGCCTATCTAAGCCTGGACTTAGCCCCATTAACAAATCACTTCCTGTTGTTGTCTCTTTCACTGAGTGCACTGCTGCCAGCTCCTCCACGACTTTAAAGTTTTTCAATATCCTAAGTTGAAAGATAATCAACTAGGTTGTGTCACGGACATCACAGCTCTCATCCAAAAACCAATAACACAAAGTCAAAATTGTCCATATTCTCAAATGCTGTTCTTTTTTCTCACCAAACACACTTTCATAAACCTGTCAGAGAATGGCTTACTGTTTTTTATTATATTATATTATATTATATTATATTATATTATATTATATTATATTATATTATATTATATTATATTATATTAGAGAAAATCTGATTGCTAGCATACGAAACTAAAAATGATTTCATGATACATAAATTCAAAGGAAATCATCTGAGAAGTGAAGTGCTACTTATCTGTGTGAAGTGCTTCTAAGAAAAGTCACTGTAACACAGATTTATTTCTAGGAAAAGGCCTCGTGGTGTTCGGGCTGAAAAAGGTCTGAGACATCCTTCGTTCTCGGAGGGACTTGCTGCGGTTGCTATAGAGATTTTCATCATGGTGACAGGTGAGACCGGTCCTCTTCTGTTAGGATGATGAGCTGTGCTGTGTGTGTGCGTGCATGTGTGAAAGTGCTTTCCCGCTATGAGGCATACATTATTACAGCTATGCGTTACCCTTTTTTACCCTTCATGTACTCTAGGTTCTGTTCTGATGGAGAAACATCTTTAATCTAACATATTAAATCAGCATTTTGATCAATTAGCTTGGCACACAGACATTTGAAAGATGATGTGACAGTTCAAATGAACACTAGAAAACTTCAGAGTGTGCATGAGAAATAAAAACACTTAAAAATATAAAGATTTTAATAAAATGAGTAAATTGAAATGATTGAAATAAAAATTTAAATTGGTCATCGCATTTCAGCTACAACAGACTTGCTGATCGCTTGATTCCTTAAATAAAATAAATAAGTGCATACTTGTTTACAAATTGACTTAATAACCAAAAGCTCCCTGGTTCACTTTGGGCTTGTGTCAGGACATTCAGCATGAAAATCTCAGCTTTAATCGCAGGATGCATATTAAACGCTGGCTTCCTAGTCAGTTACATATTTTTACATGTACATTTTACATGACATACTTGGCATTTCAAAGACTCCCATTTAATAAAATGTGTGTTTAACTCTTTCATTAGTTAAAAATAATTTCCCTATCTCAATCAGTCTGAGAGAGGTTTAATACTTTGGTGTTAAATCTAGGTCATAACTGCAAACCCCTACACTGGCATGCTCTCTGAAAATACGCAGCAAAGTACAGTTATGCAGTCTGCAACTACTGTGATTGACCTGTTCAGTCCTGTTGATTCCTCCTGTGCATTTCTGGGTATTTTCTCATCACAGTTTTTGAACTTATCAGTGAAAGAATAACAACAGCAGCCTCGCTGTTGTCAGCAATTTCCTGGAAGGGGATTGTCGAAACTATTGGACGTGCGGGAATGTAAAAAAGAAATCGACAAATGTGTTTTTCTGGAAAAAAATGACCACAACAGGGATTGGGAACTAAGGAGGGGATACTGGGACACGACAACAACAGCCACTATTTGCATTTCTGTATGTGATTGCACCTCTGGAAGTAGTTTGCAGCACTGTGGGACCTGTGTTAACTACTAAACTACTCTTTGTTCTTTCTCCTTTATTACACCTTTATTACACCATATTACACACCATAGGTTTGTGTAATCTGACTATGACCATGTAAACACACCATCTGAAAAAAAACTGAGAGCTTTTTTTCTCTGTAAAGGCAGTTCACTTCACTTCAGAGTCGCCTGGAGCACCAAAATGACGACTATCAGGTTTTAGCAACACCTGCAACTGTTTTCTTTTTAGAAACAAACGCTCTGGTTGTTTTCTCTGAGCACATGACCCTGGAGCTCATTTGAATGCCAGCTTTCCCTGTGCAAATTATTGCTGGTTCACGTTCTGAGACATCCAGGCTGTGTTTGTCTAGTTCTGAGCGCTTACATGGTTCTTAATTACCCAAAACGACACAAACCACAACACTGATAGCTCCTGACACACCCTGCACACATGTCACTATTTCTGCTGCATATAAACACATCCTCTCCTGCTAAACAAATATTCTTAAATTACCATGCGTCACCTCCAGTAAATTTAAATAATATTTCCATAAAGATGTAAAGGAAATAACACCACATTAAACGCAGACTCGTTGTAAAGCTCCAGACACACACTTACCTGAAGCGCTCCTGACCAGCGGTGTCCCAGATCTGCAGCTTGATCCTCTTGCCCGGCTCGATCTCCACCAGGCGGGAGAAGAAGTCCACCCCGACGGTCGGGTCGGACACTTGGGCGAAGCGACCCTCCGTGAACCGCCGGATCAGACATGACTTTCCCACCGTGGAGTCCCCGATGACGATCAGCCGGAACTGATAGAGCCATATTGCCTCCATGACTTAGCTTGGTCTGCAGCTCTCCCCGGTGCGCTTGTAAGTGTTGGTCTACTTGCTGTGGTACGAGCTGTTGGTGCACAAACATGAGAGAGAGACAGAGGGAGGGAGAGAGAGAGGGAGGGAGGGAGGAGGCGAGGGAAGAGAGGAATCAACAAACAACATTAGATTGTTTGTTTAAGTGCACATCTTACTGTTCTTCTTGGTTTAAGCGTGGTTGTTTCTTTGCAAACCAAATGCTACCATCTGACCCTTCACTTCCTGTTCTTTGAGCTGCAATGTCCAAGCTCCCACAGGGTGACAAAATAATGAGTTTTGGAGGGTTTTTGCAGACCAGCCTGGATACTTAGAAATACCCGGGCTCCCTTGATGAAAAGTCGATGGGATTTTTGGGGATAATCACAAGAAATAATCACTAAAATTAATAAAAGGTTGCGATATTTACAAGTCTCATTCTGCAGGATTATCTTCACAAACTCACACAGCTATAATTTTTGAAGCCTTAATCCAAGCGCAGGAAGTAAGATGACTTTTACTTTTACTTCTGTGGCCACATATGATGTAAATGGACGTCCAGTGGTGTTTTTTTTAATTGTTCATTTGTAGACTTTTTATATTATAACCTGGTATTTTTCACTTTCCACGGTTAATATGAACAAACTCAAGAGGATTGTAAACATCTGTTTTAAGATTGCAGGCCCAGAAACATGTTTCTGGGCTTTAGGGCTCATTTCTGCAGCACTGAGTGAGAGGCAATGAGCACATAAGATAAGATTAGATGAGAAACAGCAGAGTGGACAGAGCAGGAATAAACAAATAGAAACATAAGCTAACAATATCAATACTGTTGATATTGTTAGCTATTGTCGCTACCTTCGACTGGTAATTTGCTCACATGCCTGTGTGATATGATTAACACCACAGGGTATAAGGAGGAATCCTCTTACGCTTCTTTAGTCACTTGATGGCATCAACTGTTGATTTAATCAAAGCCTGCTTTTTAAAGAGGGTGGGGGGGGGGGGATATAATTACAAATATAACCAACTGCTTTGATTGGACTGATTTTTCTTGCAGCTATAATTAAACCAGTCACAGGTAACTAACTACATTTAAGTTCTTCAGTTATAGATGGGGTTTTGAAATGTGCCCAATGTTTCCAATAGTTCGTGTGACTTTATTTTGACTCCTCTACCTTTCAAATGTAATTATCTGCTCTTTGCTCCATGCCACTTCTCATACAAAATAATTCTTCGATCCAAATTCGATTCTGATTGCTACACAATAACAAATACCACTCTAAACAGGTGCTGACATGTTAAAGCATGTCTTAAAATAATATAATAAATATATTAATGTAACAATCTGACTACTAAAGGGACCAAAGGGTGTCAAGAAAACATCCAGCACACCATTACATCACCATCATCCAAAACTGGTGATCCAAGCTGTGATGGATCCATACTTTCATGTTGTCTGCACCAAATTCTGACCTTATTATTTGAATGTCATAAAAATGAAGACACAAAGCAGAGAACATCTTTTCAATCTTCTATTGTCCCTGTCTTCTGTTGTTTGTGTGACTGTGTGGATTTCAGCCTCAGTTTTCTGCTCTTAGCTGTAAGGAGTGACATCCAATGTGGTCTTCTGCTGCTGTAGACCATTCAGAGAAGCTTTTCTGCTCGCAACGTGTGGTTATTTGAGCATTCTGATCATTCTCCTCTGACCAACAAGGCATTTTCACGCAGACAACTGCCGCTGCTCTGTAAACCCTAAAGATGGCTGTGTGGGAAAATCCCAGCAGTTTCTGAAATACTCAAACATCAGGCACGAGCAACACCACCATGTTCAAAGTCGCTTAAATCCCCTTTCTTTCTCTTTCTGATGCTCAGTCTGACCTTCGGCCAGTTGTCTTGACCACGTCTACATGCTTGAATGCACTGAGCTGCTGCTGGTTAGATATTCTTGTTAATGTGCCAGTTGAACAGGTATATATTTACTCATGCATATTCTGCACATGGTATACGACATTAAATATATCAGATCATTAAGGGTTTGCAGAAAAATGTAAACTGAAATAGTAATTCAATCCTGAACTATGTTTATTTAGTCCATTCAGCTCTGTGTTTTCTCTTTTAAGAGGCAAAACGTCTCCTGAAATATGTGACTTAAGGGATTTGATAACATAAGCTATGCTGCTCTCTGTACAGCAGCCCTGTCCCCTACAGATCCTCACAATACAGCTGTTCCCGACCAGGCCATCAGGCGAGCACGCGGCCTCCCATCACCCCATGCGCGTCTCTGTGGAGTCAGGTTGCGTAGCTCGGGAGGTATGCAAACATTAGAGGCTGAATCCCTGCTGAATAGCAGCCTGATGGGCTCTCGCGCCGGGATGGGCAGCTCGTGGGTTCGACACGACACGCAGGGTTTCACATATCCGGCATTTACAGATGGCTGCGGTTCAGACTGACATGATTACATGCGTAGGGGGGTGGGGGTTGTTATTGATCCCATTGCTTCATTTATTTATTTGCGTAAATTTATCCGTGTTTGAGGTGAGTTTGTGCGCAAAATCACGACTTATCATCGATTTGATGTTGTTTATCAAACAACAGACAACGATGTTTCTTCCAAAGGCGACTTTTCTTGCTATTATGAATTTCAATCACATCCATGCAAAGCAATCTAAAGGCCTGGAAATAGTCATTTCGGTTTAATCAGCCATCGCTTTTATCGCGACACCACAAAGACACGGAGATAAAACAGTAGAGGAAAACAGCCTACTTGGAGCAGCAGTGGAGTGCTTCGGGACAGAATGGTCGCTCTTGTCACGCTGTTCAGGCTGCTGAGGGCTCCATGATACAGGCTAGTCCGGGGGATCGATGCTCAGGGAGCCGCAAAAACAACCCAAAAGCGGCGAAACCTCGATGTTTGTGTGGAAGCTGGATCACAGAGGCTGGTGAGCGGCAGGCCCCTGAGGACTCAGGGCTGACTTCCTCCTTAATGTCAGGCCCGATTGAGTGCTGAAAGGAGAAAAACGCATCCAAGTGCAGGTGCGACCAGAAAAAAGGGATCTTGCGCTTTCGCTCGGAGCCGCGAATAAACTGCGAGCAGGCCTCTGTACTCTGTTTCGAGCCTCCGAGCTGAGAGGATGTCTACGAGGCTGTGAGAGGGAAATCCCGCGGTATCGTTTCTGTGTTTGCTCGGGGTTTGGAGGCTTTCGCTGCTGATGAAATGGCAGCAGCATCATATAGCCTGACTCATCCCGCATCAGTACCACTACCGTAAAGGAGCGCGCAGAGGCGCAACACCGGGAGGCGGCACGGCTTTTAGAGGGGAGGGCACATAACAGTAAACCTCCATGTATCATAATATTAACGCCCAGAAGCTGCATTATGCCTCTGTAAGAGAGCATCCTACTTATATGTAGGGAAAACTGGATTTATGTACTGTAACAGTCTGCTGACGTCATCAAAGTAACGGATAATAAAACACACAAAGACTAATTTTATTTGCACAGTTTAAAGACCAAAAAAAAAAAAACCCTGAATATTGAAAAAACTTACAGAAGTTAGTTTCTCTAACAACATTTTGACCAAAAAGTCAAAATGTTTGGTTGTTAGATCGTAATTGTGAGGAAACTAACTGAAAATATGACTTATGGATGAGGAAAAACAAACAATACTGTGAGTATTTTCATTATTATTATTAATAATTTATTTGTTTATTGAAGAATATTGCCACCAGATGGAAGCTGCACACTCACTGCGCTGTCTATGTGCCACTGCGCAGTCACGGAACAGCCTGTGAGAAGCTCCAGCACCTGGGAGTTGTAGTTTTAAGCAATAACAAATAGAACGCCCTCTCTCTCGGTGTGTGTGTGTGTGTGTGTGTGTGTGTGTGTGTGTGTGTGTGTGTGTGTGTGTGTGTGTTACTCATGCTTCTGCTGTGGGGACATAAATAAATAATAAACAAACAATAAAAATAAACCTGTTATAAAGTCAGATATCACTCAGAGAATCCACAATGTAACTCATTCACATGAAATGTTCTCTGTATTACTTTTTTAAATCTGTGCTTAAGCACTTTCACCTAACCCTCACACACTTACACTCCAATGGACATTCAGTATTTTGTCCAACGATACTTCGGCGTGTAGACTAGAGGAGTTGAGGCTCAAACCATGGAGCTTTGAGTTAGCAGGCGACCTGCTGAGCCACAGCAGCTGATTTAAAGAGTGATTGTGCTGCGTGGGTCAGGTGCTTTTTAAATGTGGGCACAGAAAACAAAAGGGAAAATGTGATAGAGGTCTGACTGAAATGTCACAGAGCTGATGTGGGATAGTGAAGACGGGAGTCCTCGTGGCTAGGAGATGTAAACAACAGCTCACCTGCTGACTGTAGAGAGACGCAGCTTGACTGGATAGTTACTCACACACTGCCTTTCTACTCAGTTGGGTGCAAAGTGATTTCTACTGCAAGTCCCATTCATACAGTGTTTTTAATCCATGGCTTTATCCAACATTCACACACACACTCAAACTCTGATTGATGCTTCAGGGGAAACTCGGGGTTCAGTATCTTTCCCAAGAATTCTTCAATGTGACCATCAGTCATCAGGGATCCGCTGACCTTCTGCTTGTTAGATGATCGGCTCTTCCACCCGAGGCACAGCTGACCGGTGATCAAGCAGAATAAACTGAGACAGGCTGAGCCTCCAGTTATCTGGGATCCTTAAACTAACTACCTGCTAAACACAGAAAATACTGTAAGTGTTTCCCAAATCTGTGTGACAAATCAGCCCAGTCACCCAATCAGCCCCCAGAAACCCAGAGCTGCTGTCCCATGGTAGACTCCAGTCAGCAGAGGGAGCACAGCATGTTAAGTAACGCGCTGGTTTGTGTTTGGCTTGGAGGATTTATAATTTATTTCAAACATGTTTCCGTGCAAAAAAGGATCTAAGTGATCTGCAAGCACAAAAAGAATTCAGCCTGAAGCGACACTAACACAGGAGAACGATGCACCTGTAACCCCGGACTCTGCTGACTTAAAGCCAAACCTACTCATAGAAAACAAAGTCAAGCTGATGAAAACCCTCAGCCCTGGATCTGAAAGTTTCCTCTGCTCACTCCTCGTCTCATACTTTTGCACTGTCCCATCCACCAAGCTTTTAACACACTGCCTGCACCCTGTGAACTTGTTCGCTGTATTTTCTGCTGGTTTACTGAGTCATTTTAAGTAAATAGCACTTCATGTAAAACCACTGAGTTCCCCTGAGCAAAGACCAACAGATAGGGCGAGTACAATGACAGCAGAGGAAACTAAACTTAGACCGAAGAAGGTGTCAGAGTGCCTCAGAACTGTTCCTGTTTGTGTGTCCATCCTCTGCACATCACAGCGTTTAATATGCGCGCTGTGCGTTTGAAAAGCACACACACACACACACACACACAGTATGTGGGCGTGACTTTATAAGACAGTGAGCTGCTGTCAGAAACGCAGTTTGTTCTCTGAAGTCGTGGCAGTAGAGCAAACTGCTGCAGAAGCGCGCACAGACCGCAGACTCATCAGATAACAGCGCCTCGTTTTTTCTCGTCCTTATCTCATCAGAGTTTTACGTAAAGCGTGATCTTCTTCTTTTCCATTTCACTGTTTAAATTGTGAAACAGCTCGTGGGTGTTTGGCCGGGACACAGAGCGGGCACGGAAATGTGAGCACCAGCGTCCCGGGACGTCATCGAGGTCAGCAGTCATCAGCTGTGGACTGTTACATGAGATCACTCCTGTGCCGCCTCCCCTTGTGCATCTGCGGCTCTCGGGCACACTCGCTTTCATTTATAACTTTTAACATGAACATTAAGATATGCGCACTTGTTGTAATTTGCGCCTGATCTACTTTAATAGCGCGTTCTGTTTTATTTATTTGCGAAAACCTGTTTTAAAAACCTTATTGCGCTTCAAAGTTGCTCTCGGGGAGTTCTCGATGGTGTTTGTTTTCCTGCGAGAATCCACTATTTAAAAGCGTGACACTCTTCGCAGTTTTTGCACGTCTCGTTCACGCGGAATTCGTAACCGGGGTCTTCAGTAATCATGCAGCGCGAACGCCTGCTCAAAGTTTTGGTGATCGGCGACCTGGGAGTTGGCAAAACGTCCATCATAAAGCGCTACGTCCACCAGGTGTTCTCCCAGCATTACCGGGCCACCATCGGAGTGGACTTCGCACTCAAAGTGCTCAACTGGGACCACAAAACAGTGGTGAGGCTGCAGCTGTGGGACATCGCCGGTACGTGAACCATACTGTTATTGTTTTGTGGGTGGAATGACACACCGCTGTACAGGTTAATGCTCACTCACTCACCCACTCAAGAAACACTATCACGAAAGGTTTTTAGTAGTAGATGCAGATGACAACTCTCCACTCAACCAAACCCAACGTAAATATCTGGATATTTTTCCAAAACACGTCAGATCCACACCAAATTTTATCGAGCTGTTCCTTTGCGTATGCACCATGTTGCTACAAAGTTGCATGAAAATCGGCTCCTAATGACCTCAGCAAACCAATAAAAAGTTAACTCCACCTTGTGGCGTTGTGTTTTAAAAAAAAAAGGGGGGGGGGGGACTCTGTGTCCCTCAGAATTATGCAAGCTTCAAACGTCCATCGAGGCTCAAAGGTCAAAGCTCTATATCAGTAATGCCAAAGTGAACTCTACTGTCAACTCAGCCACATACAAGTACACAGAGAGACAAAAATATGAAGCTCAGGGTCCATGGTGCACACAAAGTGCAGTTAGAACAAGAAATAGAGACCAGTGCAAGTACGGACAACAAGTAAGGAGGTAATAAGAGAGTTGGGCTGCATGCATTATCTGTAATATAGCGTTGCTCGACCTACAGCGACTATAGAAAGATGTAACCAGTAATGTGCAACGTATACAGGACCCGCATTTCATAAGGACTTCCTTTACAGATCCTCCGAAGAACCTGTTGCTCCACAGGCATGCAGACAAATAGCACTGAAAACATGACCTTGGCCGAGTTCCCCTTTCACCAGCTGCAACAGCAGACTGATGTTTACTCAGAACTGCATCAGTACTTGTAACCCAATAATACGAGCCCACGAATCTGAAGGCGTACTGCTGCAGTGAAAGCAAAGGGACTGACCACGTCACGTCATCCACCACTGACTAAACATGACATAGAGATAGAGAGAGCAGTGTGAGGGTCATAGTCACGTGCAGCCGTCTTCATCCATAAGCTTGGGGGTCATTTTGGGACAGTCGGGTCAGGATTACTTACAGTAGAGTGTCTTGAACACAGCACACGGCAGGACACACAAGACATTAGTTGCTGCCGTCGCACCCAAGAAGAGTCTGGTACACAAATTCTTCAACCTGCCAGCTTGCTCACCTCTTCCTGTTCCTCATCCTCGTGTGGATGTGAGGAAGTTGGCAGGTTAAAGATGTCTAATAGAACTGCAATGGATACGTGCACCTGTTCTGGGTAAATTCTAGGGAAAAAAACATCTTTAGGAAAGTTCAAGCCTGTAAACAATGTGTATAAGACAGAGACACAGTTAGAGAGACAAGACCGAGATGGTTTGGACATGTGCAGGAGAGGGACACTGGATATACTGGACAAAGCAGGAGGGCCACAGAGGAGCTTCATGGATGTGATGAAGGAGGATCATTGTAATAGATGAGGATGCAGATTATCTATTGTAACAACAGAAGAAGAAGATGGGTTTTGTTACTTAATCAATAATCTTAGAATATTTCCAAACTTGCAGTGTGCATTTTTTTTGTCCTGCATGATTATCACGCAGTCAGACTCTTTCTTTTAAAATGGCACAAATGTCAAAACGTACTCCCGTACAAAGATGCACTCTTTATAAGCAGACGTCTTCCATTCATAATAAGTACAGATATCTTCAACGAGTCCCTCAAACACATTTATTAGGTGAATTACATGTTTCACTTCTGGTTCTGCAACATGTCATGTTGTAGATGGTTGAGGGGGAGATAACTGTGTTTACTTCCCTTGTGAATTTAGAGACACTTTCCTCTGACATCAGAAGCATAACGCAGCATAAAAGTAACAGAATCTTAAAGTCAAGTTGAGTAAATTCCCAGAAGCTCGGAGATCACAGAGTGGTCAGTGGTATGCTGCTCCTGGAGCTGTGGCGTATGCCGATGCTGCAAGAGTAAGCCAACATGTGACAGCGTCAGGCATCTGTTAGAAAGTACTTTGTAAAAGTTAAGTACCACTATACATATAAACAAACTCGCTCAAAGTTAAGCAAATGCATCTGTACTGTGCTCAATGCAAGTAAGCAGTAAACCCCAGAACAAACGTGCAGTAATCTGCATTTTCACACTCTTCAGCTGCTTTTTGCTGATGCATCTAACAATTATGTTGCACAATTTGAGAAGTGGCCTTGAAAAAAAAATGTGGTCAGCCATCATTCCTGCAGAGGCACATAACAAGCTCTCTGTATTCAGCTTATAAAACCCTCCCATGTGTCTCTTTAATTGCATGTAATTAGATTTTTTGGGAACTCCTTTCTTTCCGGTCTCACTGCTGTCTCCCTCTCACACACACAGACACACAAAGACACACACACTGTGTGTGCTGAGTGACGTGCCAGCTGATAAGAGTTATCATTTAAATGAAAAGGTCCGGCTGAGGCTGTTTTCTAGGCGGACTTTAGCAGCGAGGCAGGTCACGACTTGCTGCTAAACGACAATGAAGCTGCTGCGGTCACACAAACAGCCGGCATGTTGTCCTCACGGTGTGGATGTGGTGATCGTACAGCTGTTCTGTGCTGGCTTTTCTTAATATAGGGAAGCCGGTTGTTCAGGGTCACGAGGAGCGTTTTCAAGTCACAAAGTTTTTGCATTTTCCCATTTGAATGTTTTATAGTTACAAATGTCAAGATAAAACATGTGAGTTGGTGTACGTTCTTTTTAGGTCAGCCTTCACAGAGTGCTTTTACATAGATGTTCTCTCTGTATAGTCATTTTTTTATAAGTTATAATGTCTTCTTTTTGTGTTTTCGTTTCTGATATGGTGACATCACGACTTCCCTCACCCACAAAAAAACATGGTGTTTATTACTTTAACATAGTAGGCGTTGTGTGTGATAGACAGATGTTATTATTGTTGTTGTCTTTGTTTTGTTTTTAGTTGTCATGTTTGCTTTCCATGCTGGTTCCAATCCATAGGAGCCAACAATCAGATGACACCCCCATGATCTAGCATTTTGGCAACAGAAGGAAAGAAAAACTCCCTTTTAACAAGAAGAAATGTCCAGCAGAACCAGACTCAGGGACCGGCGGCCATCTGCTGGGGGTGAGGGGGAAGGCGGGGAAAAGACACGCTGTGGAAGAGATTTAGATATTAATGATAACACTGATTAAATGCAGAGGGGTGTATGAGCTGCCTGTTGGGTGGAGCTCTCACGTGGTGTTGACTCTGCCTGTCGCATTATACACATAGGATGCAAGAGCGATGTCAGTCTCGTAGGAGCACAACAACAAAAAATAAAAGGATATTACACATGTTCTGGTCTATTTACATAAACTGTTATATACAAAAAATAATGATCATGTGTACATTTACCTTTGAGTGAACACGGTCTCCTGGTTTTTAGATTGCCGGACTTGCTTATTTTAAATTCTGAAAACATTGGTCATTGGTGGTGTTGACCTTTGACCTCATACTATTAGTACTGATCAGATGGTGTGCAGAAAAAAAGGGAAAGGTACCATCTGCTTTTAGGAGACAGTTTGTGTGCTCGGTGTTTGGGCGCATGCGCAGGGTTGTGTGTCTGTGTGTGTCAGATGCTCCACTGCTGATTCACCGGTATATTGGGATCATGTGGAGCAAGTTAGTTTCCAGGATAGAGACTTAAATGTTCACACACATGCTTCTCTCATTTGCAACATTTTTTTAACAAGTGTGTGTGTCTGTCAGCAGTGAGAAGAACATATGCAGTTCCTGTATACAAAAAAAAAAGTGTCTTATTGTGCTGGGAAACTAGGGCTAAATGTTTGATACTGACAAAGATGTTAGTTATTATTATGAAAAGTGACCAGTTTTGGTATTAATGGTGTGACCCTCAGAAACTGATGTGATCACCCAAGCTATCATCACTTTAGATGGCTTGGTGCTGTGGCGTATGTCAGACTCTGGCTGGTCTGTTGTGCTTTTTTGTCTTCATTGTTGGTTGAGTGAGGTGCTCGTGCTGGGCTTTGAGAAATCCAGCTGGACTACTTTTTGCAGTGGGGGAGACGGGCGCTGGCCTTCTGTGTGGGGTTCCAGTCAACATGAGTCCCGGATCTGCTGTTCCTCACCTCCTCGAAATGGGGGGTGCTTTGCTGGCTCTCTCCTCCAGGCCTAGTCCTCTCCTTCCCCCGCTTCCTCTGACAACACATCACTCACACAAATAGGACGGGTTGGACCATTCAAGTGGCTTTGCTGGGTGTGATGTGCGGTCATCTGTTTCTCCCTTTTTAATGACACCATAGTCACATCTCACCACACATCACCGTACATGTAGGATCTTTGGAGGCAGGAGCACTACCCAGAGGTAGGTAGGCGGGGCTGCGTGGCAGCGCAGACTGCCTTTCAATTTTACGTAAAACTTAGAGACCAAGGCTTTTAGGGATAAGCATTGATAAGCACGGTCTCTGGCTCATGTCACATTTCTCCCCTCTAGTTTTACTCACTTTCTACCTCTCTGCTAGGTGCGGGTCTGTAACATTGCGATCTCTCAAACTCATTTTTCAAGTATGGTCTGTGTCAAACACACAGTCACTCATATCCTATCATATGCTGCGAACACATAGCAAAATTGTATATTTGTTTATGTACCTCCCTCTGCTTTGTCTTTTTTGGCGCTGTGTGCTTTCTTACAGAAGCAGCGTTGTCTGTTCACCGTTGCTCCCGTTCTTCTCTCCTTTTTTTTCTATTTTTCTGCTTTAAATTTTTTTTTAAAAAAGTCTCTTCTGTAAATTAACATTGGCCTGGGTTTGTCTTCTGTTTTCTTTAAAAAGGGCAGGAACGATATGGCAACATGACCCGTGTGTACTACAGAGAGGCCGTGGGTGCGCTCGTCGTCTTCGACATGACCCGGCTGTCCACGTTTCAGGCCATCCTTAAATGGAAAGGAGACCTGGACTCAAAGGTAAAAAATCAGAGATGAAGGAGGTGGAGAATTGAGAAGAGGAGTGTGGTGGGAATTAGGGCTGCCACAAACGATTATTTTGATAGTCGACTAGTCACCGATTATTTTTGCGATTAGTCGACTAATCAGATCATGCGTCTATTGGACGTAAAACTACAGCTTATTGCACCAGCAGCATCTGCTCTTAGATAACTATCATTAGCTTACAGCTTTAAGTGTTTAAGGTACAGTATGTGCTAACTAAAAATAAAGACAAGATGATAGTTTATTAAAGTTTAACGAAATTTGCAGATTGTCTCGGTGGAGTTTAATAAACTCGGCCGTCTGTTCTTTCCATGTAAAGTATAACAGGACACTGGAGTAAATTCTCTCCCATCTCACACTTCTGTTTAATCAGTTCTCTGTTTGACGTTTATTCAGCTGTGTAAAACTATAACTTTAATCTCAGCCAAACCGATTTACTGAGGAACAAATAAAACACTGAAAAAAGCCAAACAATAACATTTTTAAATTATCTGAGTGCATATCATGTTCAACCTGAGTAGCGAAACACCGCGGGGGGGTTGAAAATGATGTGCTGGGAGTCCGGTGTTCTCACCGGCTCTAGTGACCCTTGAACCCTCTAGCTGTCGAGCTGGTGGGTAACAGACGTCTCTGAAAACGTCGGAGCGCTTTTGCAGATATGTGGTGTCTTGATAAACCGAGCAGATATTTGAAGTTTGCACAGCTACATTCTCGCCTGAAAATATGTTAAAAGTTTATTTTGTGAAGCAGAAAGAATAATAGGGCTTAGGAGTTGACGTCACGTCGCAATGTATTGTGGGAGCGCGGTGCCATTTTCCGGGTCCATAAATCAAAACAAACACAGTGTGTTGGAACAACGACGACAAGAAACATGCTTAAAAGCAGCTCAAAAGAAAACGGATGGTATAGAGACCTATTACGTCCAGAGTGCATCGCAAATGTGGACCCATATGAAATATGGCAGTGGAATAAAGACCCAGACGACTTACCGCCACTGTCCTACCCCGATATCTTCACATATCTTGTTTGTGGAGTAAGCGCTTACACTGCGAACCAGTTTTGTAATTACAAATCGCTGGAGTGCATCTAGTGTAATGGCCATGGTTCACCCCCTACCACAGTTGATGTTATACATTTATCAATGAACTGCTAAAATCTCGTTGTCATATTATGTGCCCACAATTGTAAAGTTGATGCAAACTACCACATTGATAATCGGGCAAGATATTACAGCCATTTCATAGGCAGGCTTCCCAAAAGTTGTGAGAAAGAATTAGCAAATCGTTACATAGCACGTATGTCTGCAAAGTCACTCCATTCGATGTTTGTTCGCAATTTCTATAACCTCCGAGACCACCAACGATCATATTATTAAGCTATAAAGAGTGATATGAACATATATAGAACTTACCGGAATGAAATTGTCCGGTAAGTTAAGTGATATCTGGACATGGAAGCGAACTGGATACCAGCTCGTCTCACGGCTGCTATCCAGGCTAGATGCCTTCGTTTGGTAAGGTCCGCTATATGAGCTGCCTTATGTTGCTTCCAGGTTGGGAAAGAATAAAAAGACAAACCCTTTTTAAGCTTATTCTCTTGCCGGTTGTGCGATCGAACATTGCAGCTGACCACGCAGCAAGTACGAACCATGGCTGTTGTGTGTGCTTTCGCTCCTTTGTCGCTTGCGCTTTGTTTGGACCGGGAAAATGGCGCATCAGGCCAAAATCCTTTCCACGCCCACCCCCGTGACATCACGCTCCAAAGCCCTATAAGAGTAATATTAAAACTAACTAAACTTGTTAGTTATCTTAGCTAAATTTTATTTTCACAAATGCAAATACAGTAACAAAAAACCTAATTTTAAACATTACTATAATTATGTTTTATGTTACATAAAATTGATTAGTGGATCACTTAACAAAAAGGCTATGAAAACTATTACTATTTGTAGTAATTACAAATTATTTGAATGTATGTAATTCTTTGTATTACACCCCCTGGCATATGTTAATTTTGTTCTGATTGTATACATGTTCTGTATACGGTTTCTTAATAAAGTTTAACATTTAAAAAAAAAAAAGAGAAAAAAAAATATATTAAAACTAACTAGCTGCCGCCATTGTTGAAAACTGGAATTGGCTGGGCCGCGCTATGAATTCTGGGATTGTTTGGGCCACGAAGCATACACCCGACCCATCCTTCATAACTGGAGAAATGAAGGACGCATTTGTTTGGGGGAGTCTTCGAATTTGGGCATGCTTCGCCGTGTTGCTGTAACGTAATTGGCCTACAAATGCGGCCTCCGAAGGATGCGGCCGCTAAATTTGGACACAGCTATGAAACCGGACACTGCTTCTTCTTCTTTGGGGTTTAATGGCAGCGGGCATCCCTGGACATGCAGTGCTGCCATCTTCTTTTTCAGTCCATTATTACATTCTTAAATCCTACTACTTATCCCTGTATCTTTTGGGATCTTACAAAGCTTCAAACGACGTGTCGACTATTAAATTAGTCGTAATCGTGACTAATCGACTAATCGTGGCAGCCCTAGTGGGAATAAGGCACGTTGAGTCCACAGGTCATAGTTTTGAGCCATCTTTATTGACCGCGGCTGCAGCTCTCAGCTGTCAGCCGCAGATGCATCACACCACAATACACCACCACTCGCACTTGTTGTAGTCAGCGGGCATGTTTGCGGATGCCACGCAGGTGCGTCCGCCCTCCCTGCATGGCACAGCAAGCCACGCCCCACCACAAGGATTTTGTGAAGGAGGAAATGAGTGCAGTTTAAAAAGTTTTAAGAAATGTATTTCTTTGCTCTGAATAAAAATCTACAGACTTGGGGCTGAGGCAAATAAATATGCATGAATCAGGGTGAAAAATCTAATATTGTTGTAGGATTGAAGTAAATCAGACTTTCTGAAAAAGTTGGAACATTTTAAAATGTTAATAAAAACAACAGCAAAACAAAGAAAAACCCATGAACCTCTGCTCATATTTACTTCTGAAAAACTCTGCCTCTTTTTTCTACTCAATCATGTGACCAACCTGTTGGCAGCAAACCTAATTAGCTGCAAAATATTCCTTCAGCTCTTCCTTTCTAGTCTTTTGCTGCACACATCCCAACTTTTTCGAGACATGTTGCTGCCACCGGATTCACAATAAGCAAATCTTGTTACACAGCATCCCTACTTTTTGGAATTTGGGTTGTACATAATCTTAATGTAGTTTATTAACCAGAGTCTAGCATAACTAATGGTTTGTTTGGGGGCTCATGCTCAACAGGTTAAACGGACAAGCCCAGATCAAGTCACTAGGCTTTGTTTCCTCTTTCTCTAATAATTAAACATGTGATACAGGAATGCGCACAATCATGCACACTGGAGAGACCTTACTTAAAAAAAGGCACCTTATAGCTTCACTAGAAGCTTATATTATATGAAAAATAAATAAGAAAAAAAATTTTTTCATGTTTTTCTTTTAACTTAAGATGATAAATCACAGAAGCTTGTTTACTTGCTAGTCTTGGTTCTATTTCACTTTGCAGATTGTAACTGATCTTAGATCAGTGAAAGCAGAGTTAGAGGCAGCATATCAGGTCAAAGTGAAAGACCAACATTTCTCCACAGTATGCATGTGCTTTGTCTCGCAGCTTGAAAACCTCTAGCCATTGTTGGCAGGATACCTATGCCTGTAAAACTGATGCACTGCATATTTCATATTTCAGTGGAACCTAAGCCAAGCAGAGTTGAGCCTGCTTCCAGAGACTGTGGTCAACTGTGCCAACAAGATGTCAACAATTTAAACGATAGATGCAAACAAGCGACAGGAGAAGCTTTATGACAGAGCACTGTCTGAGATAGAAGAGTGGTCACTTTACTTTGGCTTTAATTGATGTCTATTTTTATATTTTACTGAACAATTGCCTGCCTTGTTTGCGTTGGTGGAAAGCCACTGCTTAAAGTTAAATGTTGTGTTTTCATCCTGATTTAGCCAAAAAAAAAAAAAGTGGTTTCTCAATAGTTGTGCATCCCCTTTTCTGTTTTCCTGTTGTTGGTGGTGGAGGTTTTTTTTGTTTTGTTTTTTACCTCACTTTTCCTTGTTTAATTCATTTTGGAAGTACTGTATTCAGGATAGCTAGCCTAGTTTGTGACTCAGCAATGTCAGGGAGAACGCAGCAGGTGGGATAAAGACAGTTGTATTCTACACATATCATTTTGTTACGATATATATGTTTTGATAATATATGTATTCAAGATCTAAAAATAATGGGAAATAAACTTTTGTACATTTTTGTGTGTTCATTTTTTATTTAGTTTTTTCTTGATTTCCTCTAATCCCCAGAATCCCCGTTTGCTAATCTGGGCTATTTTCCAGTTTGGTCATGAGGAAGCAGTCCTCAAATGACCAGCTTACTGTCAGCTTAGTATCAAATGACAGACAGCTGACTGACTGACTGATTTCATTTGCCACTTCAAAGCAGTAGAAGTACTTTACACAAAAGTGAAGTTGTTTTGTTTTCTTTTACACATCCAGCAGTTAAAGAGTTATATTTGGAGGTGTATTTCTTTTTTTAATCTTATTTTTAAAATACTTTTCACTGAAAAAGAAGAGACCTCAATAAAGACATTAAGGAGAAGAAAAACAAGTATAAAACAAAGACCACAAGTCAAGGCTATATATAGTGTGTGCATATGTGTGTTTCCTTGTGAGAAATGTCTCCTTTATTACCGACAGTGTTTTTCCAGCTTGATGCTAACTATGTTCAAAGATCTTCGGTGAGGCTTAGAGCTTCTTCTTAACAAATATAAATTATGCTTTGAGGGCTGTAAGATTGACGAAAAGCACATTTGCATACATTACAGCTTAACATTGAAACATTGAGCTGAAACTGTAATGCTCAGCAGGGGCTGCAGACAGAGGCCCATCCCTGCAAGCAATCCGTTTTATATTGTCATCTTACTCTCAGTGCCCTCTGCCTATCAACTATGTAATAGATAGCCAAATCAGTATTTATTTTTTTTATCACTGTATTACAAGCCTGATGCCTCTCTGATATCAATATAGATAAATAAATAGGCATAACATAACAGACAGATGCCATCACTTGATGCTGCTGTATCCCTTCACAAACTGCAGATTACAGTGAAGCACTTCAAATTGAGGCTCATCTACTGGAAGCTTCGACAGGTCTTTGTTGCTTCATCATGAATTATTTTCGTAAATTTTCATTGCATTTCTTTTTCCATCTTCCTCTGGGATTCATTAGGTTGCCCTCAGCAATGGGAGGCCAGTTCCAGCTGTTCTGTTGGCCAACAAATGTGACCAGCGGCGTCATGGTTTGTGCCCCAAGCTGCCCAAACTGGAGAACTTCTCCAAAGAGTACGGATTTGTCGACTGGTATGAAACCTCTGCCAAGGCAAGATGAGATTATTTTCTGTTTCTGTCTTCCTGTCAGCATTTAATGGGTGTTAGATTTGGTCACAATAAACAAGCCACACCCCCTGTCTTACTGTAATGCTTATAGTTTAGCATGTGTATATATGTCTGTGTGTATCGCTTCCACAACTGGTGTGCCAATCTTAACAAAACTTTGTATGATTATCATCACATATACAGTTATTATTCTCATTATCATTCTGATGATTATGATCAAGTTTTTTTTAAAAAGAAAGGAAAAAAATGTTTTCTTATATCCCAATTCTTCAGATTTCCATATTCATCACTCGCCTGCAAATCTGATGTCACGTTCTCTGTTTGCATTTGTTTCACATGTCACGATCAGCGTATGTCCCCATTTGTAACTTAACGGTCACCAAAGTTTGTATCCAGGGGAAAATTTTGTTTTTTGACCAATAAATACTGAATGAGAAATTTAAAAAATGTTGTAGGCAGCTAGTAATGTAAGGCTGTAAAAATGTTTATTTCTGCTGCACGCATGTGCATTTTACCATGGGAGTCAATGGGGACCGACTCGCTTTTAGAGGCAGCCTCAAGTGGCCACTAGAGGAACTGCAGCATGTAGCACGCCTGCGATGGCTTCATTTTTTCTTAGCCCTGGTGTCATGAATCAAATGAGTGTTTGGAACCCAAATGGAGGTTGGTTTTAGGTAAAGCTTTATTTTGTATTGTTGAATTTCCACCAGAAAAGTCCACCAGAAACACAAACACGATCCAAAACTTAGTGGAAAATGCGCATAGAGGAAGCTAACAAAGACTAAGAGGAAGACTGTTATGTATTCGCAAGGGTGACAAGAGGCAGGTGACAGTAATCTAAGACAATGAGACAGAAGGGGAAGTAAAACTAAACACACTCTAGAGACAAGACAACTATTAATATAAAACAAGAAGTGAGAACTGTAACTAAACGGAGAACCACCGACAATTAGAAGAACTTCGCTGTGTTATCCAGGAAACATTCAGAATGAATAAAACTGAGGAATATATTTAATTAATTAAGAAAAAACAAAATACTAAAATACTCTAGAAAATATTAAGCTTAATACGCATGTGCTGCTGTAACAATTGAACAATTGGGATTAAAAAATTATCTATCAACCAAAGAAACAATTCAACCCCAAAGCTTCAAAAGCCCACAGTCTGACCTGGGGTGATGACACCCAGAGGGTACAGGGTTGAAAACAGTGTTGTCAGCACCGTCTCATTTACATACTGGCCCCTTACAAATATAAAGCATGTCTTCTTCTAGGCTGTTAGAAGAAAAGAAGTTAGGTACATCAGGTTATAGTGAATGCCATGTTCACATAATATCCAGTTATATAAGTTTTCATGATTCAGTCACAGCTGGCTCTCGTAGCTGCCAACTCGCAGAATTCAATTAGTTCGTATCGGCTAAAAGTACCAACAGAAAAACTTGGAATTCAGTTAAATCTTAAAAGGAAAAAAAAGTGAGAACACGGCGCTTACTGTGGCTCATCTGTTGATCCAATTTATTTAAATTAAAGGTGGAAGGCTGGAAGCACAGCTTTTCATTCTTCACCTTACAGAACCTTCAAAGCCTCATGTCCTCTTTTTACCCGTTACATAACAGAAACAAGTTGAGACACACACACACACCACCTCAGGAAATGAGGAGCGCTCTAGTAGACTTTAGTGAGTTTCCTTTTTTAGTAGATGTTGTAGACAAAAAGAATATTTGATCAGTTATTTAAAGACGTTAATATTTGAAATATTTCACCTTTACGATGGAAAAATGATTAATATAGATGTTCAGCTGTAGCTGCTCCCATTAAAGATTATCAGAGTTTCAGGTAATGAAGTTTCAGTGTACGTGCCAAAAGCTCAGGATTCAGACAACCGTGAATGCTCCATTTTAATGTTTGTTTACTCTTTTACTCAACATCAGCAATAGCTGAAATCCCTAATACGGTCATCACAGGCACACATAAGCTCCACCCCCTGCTGTTCAAACCCTTTGTTTCCAGTGGGCACCCAATCAGAAAAAAGTTGCCTTAAAGAGACGGTGGTCTGAAAGAGAAAGGAGTTAAATGATTAGAACGAGAAGATCTTTATTGCCATTAAATGAACGAGCATACAGAAATATTTCATCCCCCTACAGTTCACAACACGCACAAGAAAATAGGAATTGCTGCTAAAGGGCTGCAATACAAACTCAAAAAAAGCAAATTGGTAATAAATAATAACAAAATGAGTTGGCATAAGAGGAACAGTGTGGCAACTTGTTAAAGCAATCACATGATTTTGTGTAGACTGATTTAACCCACAATAGTGTTTGTTATGGTAGTTGTAGGATTTTGTACTGTTAGAGGGAAAGTTGTGAACAGAAAACGTACTGGGTAAGCGGTATCTCTCGAACTCAAGAAAGCTGCGTTTTAAAAAAAGAAGCCACGTGGTGATGGCATAAATGAACACGTTCTCTATTGCACATCTTTGCATTGTTTGTTGTTGTTGTTGTTCGGGTCTGCAGGAAGTATATCTGTGTTTTCTTTGTGACTGCTAATGTGTCTCTTCCTTGTTAGATAATCTTTGCTGCACCAAGGCAACTGTAAATCATGCAAAGCAAATTTAGGACAAAATGAAGTTGAAGCTGTGGTTCCCAGTAGGTCACCATTCTATTGAAAATGCACCCTTTTCCAGCTGTTCTGGACTCTGCAGACATGTGCGCAGAGATGCCCAAACCTCCCTGTCCTCAGCCACCTCCTCCAGCTCTTAGAGACAAAGCACTGAGACATTCCCAAGCCGGTCCTGGGGTAGACCTAGGACATCAGTGTGTCCTAAGTCTACCCCGGGACATACAGGAAGTGGCTCACTTAGCTGGCTCCCTTTGACCAAAATGAAATGACCAAGTTCCTAACTCTATCAATAAGCTGAGCCCAGCCACCCTTCAGAGAAAGCTTGTTCCTGCTGCTTGTGTCCATTATCTCTTTCTTTGGGTCATTACCCAGAGCTCTTTTAAATCCAAACAAGACGAGTTTTAGTCATTCGTCCAAGTTTTTCCTGAGTGATTAAGCGCCTAAAGACAACCCTTAAATACTTAAATGGACAATATGGTGGATTTTACTGTTAAGACATTTCACTATTTCTACCTCCATCGAAACTTCTTCAACCCTTCAGCTTCATCCTATCTCTCTCTCTTTCTCTCCCCAGGACAACACCAACATCGACGCTGCCATCACATGCTTGGTGAAAAGCATCATGTCTGTGGAAGAGGAGAGAGCGCTGGCTGAAGCCACCAGTGGCGCCTGTAAGGGCGATCCAGATGGCAGCGTTCTTGTTCTGCCTCGCTTTGACTACAACACAAAGGAGAAGGGACTCGGTGGATGTTCGGGGTGCCTGTCAATTAAACCGAAACAAGACCAGGACTGAAGGACTGTCTGAACCAAAAGACTGCAGGAACATGCAGAGGATGGTGTGGATGACTCTACTCTCCATCACTTTCTCCTCACTGACCTTTCCTGAGAGAATTTAATAGAATTGATGTTTCTGGGTTTTTGGGGGTTTTTTTAGATTTTTCAGGAAAAAAAATCCATCTAATATTTTTAACCAAATAATTAAGTTGTTGTGTTTTTATATCGGACTCTGATTCAAAATGAGTTCAGTCATTGCAGCAATCTCTTATTTGGAGAATGTGACCAATAGCACTTTTTATGGCTTTTAAAGGAAATTTGTCAAAATAATGTTTTCCCAAAATTTGTATTTATCTTATCTGCTATTTTTAAGGTTTGTTTTTTTTTTTGTTTGTTTGTTTGGGTTTTTTTTGCATTGATGCTTCTATTGTAGCAGAGACAGTAGGTGTGTGAAATTTGCAACTTTGTCCAACAAGTGTTTTTTAGTTTTTAGTCTTTAAATTGCTTTGAGTTATGACTGCTTTGTAAGTTACTACTGTTTGCCTTAGAGCAGCGGTCCCCAACCCCCGGGCCTCGGACACGTGAGTCGTTTGGTACCGGGCCGCGAGAGTTGAGGCTCAGGTGTGAAATGTATGGTTTTCAGGGTTTTTATCGGTTTTCAGCGTTATTTTGTTATCATTTTTATCGTTAACTCGGTTTTCCTGGGTCTTTTCAGGTGTGTTATGAATAAATCTTCTTTTTTTCGGTACCGGTACTAGTTTTATTTCGTTGTATTTATCCGCGACAACTTAAAGGCCGGTCCGTGAAAATATTGTCGGGCATAAACCGGTCCGTGGTGCAAAAAAGGTTGGGGACCGCTGCCTTAGAGCAGTGCCAAGTAGCTCCTTATTGTTCATTTTTAATATTTAATTAAAAAGATTTGTTGTTCTGTATTTGATCTTTATTTGTTAAAAAAACAACTTTATGTATAAGATGGAGTATTTCTTAATGTTTATAGGGGGAAGTTGTGTTCAGCTAAAGGAGAGGAGTTTAAAGGCCGTTGTATATGCTTTTGACCACTAGTGGTGCTATAGATCAGTGGTTTTCTTTCTTTTTATATCTCAAGATCCTGTCTGTCTGAGATTGAGGAGGGTTATTTGAAGTGTGCTTTTCATGTAAGCTGTAATGTATAGCATATTATTAGCCAAGAAATATACCAAACTGTGACTTTTTATGGAGCTTAAGGAGCCACAGACATATTAAGAGTGGAATAGGGTTCATCTGTACTGACAATTTTTCTGCCATGATCGTCCACAATACTGCAACAAAATAGCATTTTCCATGTCAAACACCAGACTGTTGATAATTATTATTGATGGTGTGAATTTTGAATCTTTGAGTTGTCAGACCTCCCCAGCTCATCTGAGACCAGCAAGGAAGCATAATGTTTATATATGTGCAACATGAATGCAAACCTGGAGCCCAAAAACTGAAATAGACTGGCAGTTTTTGAGTTTGGTGTCCACTTCACTTTAATACTAATGATCTATGCAGGTTTGAATTTGTTTGATGAGAAATAAACTGCACTGTTTTATACATCATACACAAGAAAGTATCGTGTCCCTGCAACACGGTTGTGTTTGTCTAAGGCAAAAGGTACAAGTCTTACCAAGGTTTTAATCCCTAACACTGTTCCATTCTAAAGATTTTCCCTTGTTTGCATCCATCCTTTAAATTACTGCTATCTTGTGGCTTCAGTGGCTGTTCTCTGCAGAAGCACGCTGGACTCTGCTTGACTTGAACCCCACTGAAATATGTAGCACCCGTTAATTTCATGGGGATGTGGGTTGGCAAGCTGAGAGACCGACAAATGTTTGTGGTTGTGTATTGTTGATAAATCAGACAAGCTGCTGCTGGCTGGCTCAGGTTCCACTGCTCTGAGATCAGTTACCATCTGCGCTTTGTGTGGAGACAGAGCACTGGCGAGTAATCAAGCCCTCTGGGATTCATCCTCGTAACAGATAAGTTTCCTCTTGCTAAACATCATGCAGTGTGGAAACATTTTCAATATCTCCTTTAGTACATAAGCAAAGAAAGCTTTGCTGGTGCAGGGGAGACATCGGCTCTTGCAGCAGGTCTTGTGAGCGCTCAATTATCCAATTAAGGAAAGTCCACAAAGTTGATTCGTAGCATTTTCAGTGTGAGAAACGTCGCTCATCCAAGTGATTTCTTCAGGTGTCGGCGTCTCTGCTCGTCTGTCTGCTAAAGTCACCACAAACTACTGCATCACTGCCATGGTCGCCACATTTTTATTTATTTTCTTTGGTTTAATTTAAGCAAAGTTGGGTTATTTAACCTAGGGTGGCCATATTTTGATTTCCAAAAAAAGAGGACACTTGTGCCAGTCATAAAGAACTTTAATAATACTGTTTACTTAAAGAAAACTTTAACATATTTAAACTATGCCTTCTCTGTGTGGTTAATGAACGGTAAAATAAAAACTGTCATATAGGTTTTACAAGTCAACAAGTGCACAAAAAAAAGAGGACGGTTGGTCACCCTATTTAATCTCCATTGTCTCTGGGGTCTCACCATTTTCCCTAAAATACTATAAACCAAAGGCAATCCAACCAAATGTTCATATTTGATGAGCCGTTTTTAATTTTCCACCGAATTAAAATGTAATTGTGCTACATGACACTGTAAACGGATAGTGAGCATTGGTATGTAAACAAAGGAGAACCACCGCCGTTGCTGTCAACCTGTTTCTTCTTCTGTTTCTTCTTTACTAACAATAAAAGTTTTTTTACATTTGTGTTATTTAACACATGTCAAAACTTAAAACTTTAAGCAATCTCATCACACTACAGTGCTTCAGTAGAAGCACAATAGTCATGCTTTTTCAATGTGCATGCTTTGAACAGTGGTGATTGTGTCAGATTATATATGAGTCTGCGAAGAAAACGTTTCTTTCTGCAACCAGCCTGTCATATTAATGTGTGCACACAGTCTGACTGTTTATTGGCGCTCTTCTCAGCACCACAGCAGGAGATCGCTTAATGTTTGATCTCCAGCCTTGATGATGTAAAGATTTGTATTGTTTTAAGATAATTAACTGAATAGTGCTTTTATGGTACACGTAATAACCGTGCATTTGTTTTTGTTTTTATTACTCGTTCAGGAGAAAACTGCAGCAATTACCAGCACTGTAACAACAAGCAAAAATGGACATGGCAGGTGGTGCACAAAGCAACCAGTGTATACAGGTATACGCTTTAATCTTCAGCAGGAACTGTTCCTGTTTGTTGGGAATTATAGTTTATTTAAAACAATTGCACCGCTATTAATGTGCACAAAATGGGCAATGTGCAATAGATCCTGGTACTGTCTAAACATCTTTGGCCACAACTCATTTCTGTATATTTAGTTGGAAAAGTGTAGTATATAAAGCGCAAACCAGAGTTTGTATAATCGTACTTCTCTCCTGGCCTCCTCCAGACTTTGACAAAAATGTCAAATTTTTATTAATCAGCTCATCAGACAACAGGGTTTTTTTCCCCAGTAATTTCCATACCTCAGCCTTATCTCTACCCATACGGAAAAGAAATAGTAAAAACTTATATGTGATTACTCATGAAAGTGGCCACTTTCTCATTACTTTCATACATTGTTTTAGTAAGTATCCAAAACATACAAGTTTCATTATATAATTTCTCAAGGGATCTTATATCTGTTTTCACTCTTATATGCTTTTCATACAAGTTTCACACAAGACAGATACAAACTTTATAAGATTTATATATATCTTTTCCATATGGGTACCTTTAAAATAATTTCTTGACAGCCACCCTTTCACTGACCATTGATGAGGCTTCAGTGATCAGCTGAAAGGCCAGATATATCTCTCACATCCTGATCCTGGTGAATTTTCAATGATAACTGAATTATTGATGTAAAATTTAAATCACGGAGCAGCTAAATTAAAGTCAGATTGAAGATGGTTTTGAGTCGGTGCATGATGTTACATGAATCACAACCACTCTTTACTCAATTCTAGAGCCATTATAAGCAAATTTGATTTACACTATGGTTCATTTATTGATGTTAAATTTAACCGTCAGGGGTTGCATTAAGGAGTGGCCTCACTATTGGTCTTAAACCAAGGGTGTCAAATATAAGGCACAGGGGCCAGAGTCAGACCCACAATGACTCCAATCTGGCCCACTGGACAGCTTTGGACAATGTGAATGAGGGCAAACATTTTGGACTTCTAACTGCAATTTCTTCTATTGTTTTTATGGTTAAAGTTTGAGGTTTTTTTACAACGTAACATAATCATTTTTTAAAAAAGAAAATACAATAGTAATAAAATAAAATGGGAAGTTTCTGTTTTATAATTTAAGGACATTATCAGTAATGACCAGAACGTTTTCTGTAATTTTACACATTAATTTCTTAAAGTTAGAGTCATGCTGACAGATTTCGCTTTTACTACGGCAGCATTTCTTTACCATGTAGAAAAAACGAGGCACACTGTTGAAATTGTGCTTCTTTTTCTCATATTAAGATATCTCAGAGTTCAAACGTGCAGTTAAACTTCTTGACGCTGGCAGAGAGGCAAGTTTTACTGTTTCAGCCCACTTAACTAAAGTGAGCGCTACCTATGATAGTCTAGCCTTAAACACCCCAATGGCGCCCCCTGGTGTTTAACTTGTGATGTTACAATTATGGAGCAGGAAACAATAACAAGGAGCACTGTGTACATGGTACAGTGTACCATTTAATCAGCATCAGCTGCTTTTTTCTCCTTGATATAATCTTGTAAATAATAATTGTGTCAGTTAAAAATAGAACAGCTTGAACATTTTTGCAGTTTTTACTTTTATTTCTTTTCCATTCTTTACTTTTATGTCTTTCCAGACGAATACTTGTGAAATTACATAGAAACCATCAGAGTTCCTGTTACTCTACATGTCCGCACAGACATAACAGTGCTGCATGTTTACTGCTGAAACTATATGGCCAGTGACACTGAAGCACAAAGCTGGCTATAGGCTATGCCCTTCCCTCACAGCTAACAGTAATGCTATACTAGTACAGGCTCTGGTTTGATCTCATATCAATCAAGTAATTCTATCCTTCCTGCCTTACCACACAGATTTCAGCAGATTCAAAATGCAGCTGTTGTGTTTTTATTAGAACAGCTTTCATAGGACCCCCTTCCTTCAGCAGCTAAAATACGGCAATGATTTTAAGATTCTGCTTCGTATTTTCAAGTCTCCATAATCTCTCTAATATTCTGCACATCTCCACTCCTTTCTGTACTCTGAGATCATCCTCCTATTTTACTCTTTCCCACACCACATTTCCTTTCTGCTAAAGCATATAGTTAGGGCTGGATCAGGTGACCCTGAATCCTCCCTTACTTATGCTGCAATGGGGGATTCCCATGATGCATTGAGTTTTTCCTTTCCAGTCACCTTTCTCACTCACTATGTGTTAATAAACCTCTCTGCATTGAATCATACCTGTTATTTATCTCTGTCTCTCTTCCACATCTTCCATCCCGCTCTTAACCTGGTTCTGCCGAAGGTTTCTTCCTGTTTTACCTTCCCACTGTCGCCAAAGTGTTTGCTCATAGGGGTCATATGATTGTTGGGTTTTTCTCTGTATGTATTATTGTAGGGTCTGCCTTACAATATAAAGCACCTTGAGCTGACCGTTGTTGTGATTTGACACTATAAATAAAACTAAATTGAAATTCACAATATTGGTTCTGTCCCTTTAATCTTTAAAGCCAGCCATAAAACACATTTTAATCTCACAGATTATGTTTGATTGTTATTTATTATTATACATTTTCAGACATTATTCTTATTATTCTAGATCAAAATTTAAATAAAGACAAAACTTGGGTGTATGAGTCTTTTTCGACCCTGAAAATTTAATATGGGTAGCTGCTGTATTGCAATGTTAGAAAATAAAAAATGAGTGAAAAAGAACAAAGTTTAGACTTGTCACTATCAGGATCATTATAATTAACTAAAAATAACAAATAAGATGAAACTTTTACATACTGAAAGAGTTTTGTCATGTAGCTAAATCAAAAGTGGCATTATAGAGGAAAGAAATGTACAGGGAGTGCAGAATTATTAGGCAAGTTGTATTTCTGAGGAATAATTTTATTATTGAACAACAACCATGTTCTCAATGAACCCAAAAAACTCATTAATATCAAAGCTGAATGTTTTTGGAAGTAGTTTTTAGTTTGTTTTTAGTTTGAGCTATTTTAGGGGGATATCTGTGTGTGCAGATGACTATTACTGTGCATAATTATTAGGCAACGTAACAAAAAACAAATATATACCCATTTCAATTATTTATTTTTACCAGTGGAACCAATATAACATCTCCACATTCACAAATATACATTTCTGACATTCAAAAACAAAACAAAAACAAATCAGCGACCAATATAGCCACCTTTCTTTGCAAGGACACTCAAAAGCCTGCCATCCATGGATTCTGTCAGTGTTTTGATCTGTTCACCATCAACATTGCGTGCAGCAGCAACCACAGCCTCCCAGACACTGTTCAGAGAGGTGTACTGTTTTCCCTCCTTGTAAATCTCACATTTGATGATGGACCACAGGTTCTCAATGGGGTTCAGATCAGGTGAACAAGGAGGCCATGTCATTAGTTTTTCTTCTTTTACGCTACTTGCGACCCTGTTGACTATTTTGAATGAAACGCTTGATTGTTCGATGATCACGCTTCAGAAGCTTTGCAATTTTGAGACTGCTGCATCCCTCTGCAAGATATCTCACTATTTTTGACTTTTCTGAGCCTGTCAAGTCCTTCTTTTGACCCATTTTGCCAAAGGAAAGGACGTTGCCTAATAATTATGCACACCTGATATAGGGTGTTGATGTCATTAGACCACACCCCTTCTCATTACAGAGATGCACATCACCTAATATGCTTAATTGGTAGTAGGCTTTCGAGCCTATACAGCTTGGAGTAAGACAACATGCATGAAGACGATGAAGTGGACAAAATACTCATTTGCCTAATAATTCTGCACTCCCTGTAGTGTTTGTGTTTGTTCATTTGGTAAAATGACATAACTTGTATGAGAGGCAAATTTATTAAAACCCAAAAGTTGAACATGTCATAAATTGTAAGTAAATCAACAGATAAAGCAAGCAAACAACAAATAAACCCAAATGACTTGAAAGAGAGCAAAAGAAAGAGAGAGGCATAGACTGGTAGCATATATTAACCAAGATGCAACTATTACTCTAAATAAGCTGCTTCACTACAAGCCACACAAACCTACAAGTGAATGTAGGAGCCTAAAAGCACCACAGGGCCCTACTTGTATAGTTTTTTTTTAATGCAAATTCAATTCACTTGGTGAATTTTGAGTTTAGTTCTGTGTTTGTTTTTTTTATTGTAATCTACATTTAATTGCTAACGTTTTTCATATAATCCAGAACCATCTTCAGAGTTACATCTTTTAATTGAATGAGGTTCATGAATATTAATTACTGTTTCTATTAAGCTAGCAAACAGGAAACATGGGTACATATGCTATGATCATTATAGTATGGTATAGTATATACTATATAGGATGCTGCAAAACAATATATAGTGACAAGCAATTCAGATATTGCAATTTAGTTGTAGACTATGACGCTCCATTTGATGATAGATATATATATATATATATATATATATATATATATACATACACACACACACATACATACATACATACATACATACATACATACATACATACATACATACATACATACATACACACACACACATTAGGGGTGCAACGATTCAGTTCGATACTTTGGTGTCATGCCTTTTTAATTTGGCATTTATTAAAATTATAAATATATATTTTAACTCAAAAGTACAGTTTTTAAATTTAATGTTGCTGAAACAACAAAGTAATAAGAAAATAAATCTATCTGATCGAGAAATCACTCATCTTTGGAAAAGAGAGTTTATTACAGAGAAATGTCTCTTTCCAAAATAAAAGCTATACTATCCGCTTCTTCTGGGCTATATTCTCAGCAGCATATTAAACATGTCAGGTCCCCATAAGGAGAATCATGTGCTAACGGCTGTCTAAATGACTCGGGTAAAGTTTGTAGCATGCGTGCTTGTTGTTTTTGTCTGTTTCCACTTGTCTTTGCACTAGGATGATGTCGGAGTAAATGTGCAGTCATATTCGTTGTGTTGCCACTACTGCTGTCAGTGTTAATCTCGTTAAAATGACATTAACGCCATAATGCAGCAAATCTCCGTTACCGCGGATCTCCCCATGTGTGGGCCTGGAGGCGTCAACACGTTAACAAGCTAACTGCGCTAACGCACTAGTTCCCACCAATGTAATTGAGCATTGCGTGGCACATCCGACATACTGTTTTACTTTTGTCCATGACGCGCTTACCATCAGGGTCATACGTCACATGAAAACCAAGATATTTCCAAACGCCAGATCTGAATGAGGGTGGGGGAGGTTCAATTTCGGGGAGCGTTGAGGCAGTTGCCATGTTGCAACGAGCTTAGCTTCTGTCTTGCTAGCTTGCGCTGCGCTCAGTGGAGTAGTTGAACACAGATCCACTGAGCGCTCAACACAGACAGCATCGTCAGAAGAAAAGTTGATAAAATAAATAAAACATTTTGTATTGTTCGATACATATGAGTACTGAACCAAAAGCACTGTATCGAACGGTTCGATATTGATACGAGTATCGTTGCACCCCTTATATATATACAGTGGGGCAAAAAAGTATTTAGTCAGCCACCGATTGTGCAAGTTCCCCCACATAAAATGATGACAGAGGTCAGTAATTTGCACCAGAGGTACACTTCAACTGTGAGAGACAGAATGTGAAAAAAAAAAAATCCATGAATCCACATGGTAGGATTTGTAAAGAATTTATTCGTAAATCAGGGTGGCAAATAAGTATTTGGTCAATAACAAAAATACAACTCAATACTTTGTAACATAACCTTTGTTGGCAATAACAGAGGTCAAATGTTTACTATAGGTCTTTACCAGGTTTGCACACACAGTAGCTGGTATTTTGGCCCATTCCTCCATGCAGATCTTCTCGAGAGCAGTGATGTTTTGGGGCTGTCGCCGAGCAACACGGACTTTCAACTCCCGCCACAGATTTCTGTATATTTAGTTGGAAAAGTGTAGTATATAAAGCGCAAACCAGAGTTTGTATAATCGTACTTCTCTCCTGGCCTCCTCCAGACTTTGACAAAAATGTCAAATTTTTATTAATCAGCTCATCAGACAACAGGGTTTTTTTCCCCAGTAATTTCCATACCTCAGCCTTATCTCTACCCATACGGAAAAGAAATAGTAAAAACTTATATGTGATTACTCATGAAAGTGGCCACTTTCTCATTACTTTCATACATTGTTTTAGTAAGTATCCAAAACATACAAGTTTCATTATATAATTTCTCAAGGGATCTTATATCTGTTTTCACTCTTATATGCTTTTCATACAAGTTTCACACAAGACAGATACAAACTTTATAAGATTTATATATATCTTTTCCATATGGGTACCTTTAAAATAATTTCTTGACAGCCACCCTTTCACTGACCATTGATGAGGCTTCAGTGATCAGCTGAAAGGCCAGATATATCTCTCACATCCTGATCCTGGTGAATTTTCAATGATAACTGAATTATTGATGTAAAATTTAAATCACGGAGCAGCTAAATTAAAGTCAGATTGAAGATGGTTTTGAGTCGGTGCATGATGTTACATGAATCACAACCACTCTTTACTCAATTCTAGAGCCATTATAAGCAAATTTGATTTACACTATGGTTCATTTATTGATGTTAAATTTAACCGTCAGGGGTTGCATTAAGGAGTGGCCTCACTATTGGTCTTAAACCAAAGGTGTCAAATATAAGGCACAGGGGCCAGAGTCAGACCCACAATGACTCCAATCTGGCCCACTGGACAGCTTTGGACAATGTGAATGAGGGCAAACATTTTGGACTTCTAACTGCAATTTCTTCTATTGTTTTTATGGTTAAAGTTTGAGGTTTTTTTACAACGTGTAACATAATCATTTTTTAAAAAAGAAAATACAATAGTAATAAAATAAAATGGGAAGTTTCTGTTTTATAATTTAAGGACATTATCAGTAATGACCAGAACGTTTTCTGTAATTTTACACATTAATTTCTTAAAGTTAGAGTCATGCTGACAGATTTCTCTTTTACTACGGCAGCATTTCTTTACCATGTAGAAAAAACGAGGCACACTGTTGAAATTGTGCTTCTTTTTCTCATATTAAGATATCTCAGAGTTCAAACGTGCAGTTAAACTTCTTGACGCTGGCAGAGAGGCAAGTTTTACTGTTTCAGCCCACTTAACTAAAGTGAGCGCTACCTATGATAGTCTAGCCTTAAACACCCCAATGGCGCCCCCTGGTGTTTAACTTGTGATGTTACAATTATGGAGCAGGAAACAATAACAAGGAGCACTGTGTACATGGTACAGTGTACCATTTAATCAGCATCAGCTGCTTTTTTCTCCTTGATATAATCTTGTAAATAATAATTGTGTCAGTTAAAAATAGAACAGCTTGAACATTTTTGCAGTTTTTACTTTTATTTCTTTTCCATTCTTTACTTTTATGTCTTTCCAGACGAATACTTGTGAAATTACATAGAAACCATCAGAGTTCCTGTTACTCTACATGTCCGCACAGACATAACAGTGCTGCATGTTTACTGCTGAAACTATATGGCCAGTGACACTGAAGCACAAAGCTGGCTATAGGCTATGCCCTTCCCTCACAGCTAACAGTAATGCTATACTAGTACAGGCTCTGGTTTGATCTCATATCAATCAAGTAATTCTATCCTTCCTGCCTTACCACACAGATTTCAGCAGATTCAAAATGCAGCTGTTGTGTTTTTATTAGAACAGCTTTCATAGGACCCCCTTCCTTCAGCAGCTAAAATACGGCAATGATTTTAAGATTCTGCTTCGTATTTTCAAGTCTCCATAATCTCTCTAATATTCTGCACATCTCCACTCCTTTCTGTACTCTGAGATCATCCTCCTATTTTACTCTTTCCCACACCACATTTCCTTTCTGCTAAAGCATATAGTTAGGGCTGGATCAGGTGACCCTGAATCCTCCCTTACTTATGCTGCAATGGGGGATTCCCATGATGCATTGAGTTTTTCCTTTCCAGTCACCTTTCTCACTCACTATGTGTTAATAAACCTCTCTGCATTGAATCATACCTGTTATTTATCTCTGTCTCTCTTCCACATCTTCCATCCCGCTCTTAACCTGGTTCTGCCGAAGGTTTCTTCCTGTTTTACCTTCCCACTGTCGCCAAAGTGTTTGCTCATAGGGGTCATATGATTGTTGGGTTTTTCTCTGTATGTATTATTGTAGGGTCTGCCTTACAATATAAAGCACCTTGAGCTGACCGTTGTTGTGATTTGACACTATAAATAAAACTAAATTGAAATTCACAATATTGGTTCTGTCCCTTTAATCTTTAAAGCCAGCCATAAAACACATTTTAATCTCACAGATTATGTTTGATTGTTATTTATTATTATACATTTTCAGACATTATTCTTATTATTCTAGATCAAAATTTAAATAAAGACAAAACTTGGGTGTATGAGTCTTTTTCGACCCTGAAAATTTAATATGGGTAGCTGCTGTATTGCAATGTTAGAAAATAAAAAATGAGTGAAAAAGAACAAAGTTTAGACTTGTCACTATCAGGATCATTATAATTAACTAAAAATAACAAATAAGATGAAACTTTTACATACTGAAAGAGTTTTGTCATGTAGCTAAATCAAAAGTGGCATTATAGAGGAAAGAAATGTACAGGGAGTGCAGAATTATTAGGCAAGTTGTATTTCTGAGGAATAATTTTATTATTGAACAACAACCATGTTCTCAATGAACCCAAAAAACTCATTAATATCAAAGCTGAATGTTTTTGGAAGTAGTTTTTAGTTTGTTTTTAGTTTTAGCTATTTTAGGGGGATATCTGTGTGTGCATGTGACTATTACTGTGCATAATTATTAGGCAACTTAACAAAAAACAAATATATACCCATTTCAATTATTTATTTTTACCAGTGACACCAATATAACATCTCCACATTCACAAATATACATTTCTGACATTCAAAAACAAAACAAAAACAAATCAGCGACCAATATAGCCACCTTTCTTTGCAAGGACACTCAAAAGCCTGCCATCCATGGATTCTGTCAGTGTTTTGATCTGTTCACCATCAACATTGCGTGCAGCAGCAACCACAGCCTCCCAGACACTGTTCAGAGAGGTGTACTGTTTTCCCTCCTTGTAAATCTCACATTTGATGATGGACCACAGGTTCTCAATGGGGTTCAGATCAGGTGAACAAGGAGGCCATGTCATTAGTTTTTCTTCTTTTACGCTACTTGCGACCCTGTTGACTATTTTGAATGAAACGCTTGATTGTTCGATGATCACGCTTCAGAAGCTTTGCAATTTTGAGACTGCTGCATCCCTCTGCAAGATATCTCACTATTTTTGACTTTTCTGAGCCTGTCAAGTCCTTCTTTTGACCCATTTTGCCAAAGGAAAGGACGTTGCCTAATAATTATGCACACCTGATATAGGGTGTTGATGTCATTAGACCACACCCCTTCTCATTACAGAGATGCACATCACCTAATATGCTTAATTGGTAGTAGGCTTTCGAGCCTATACAGCTTGGAGTAAGACAACATGCATGAAGACGATGAAGTGGACAAAATACTCATTTGCCTAATAATTCTGCACTCCCTGTAGTGTTTGTGTTTGTTCATTTGGTAAAATGACATAACTTGTATGAGAGGCAAATTTATTAAAACCCAAAAGTTGAACATGTCATAAATTGTAAGTAAATCAACAGATAAAGCAAGCAAACAACAAATAAACCCAAATGACTTGAAAGAGAGCAAAAGAAAGAGAGAGGCATAGACTGGTAGCATATATTAACCAAGATGCAACTATTACTCTAAATAAGCTGCTTCACTACAAGCCACACAAACCTACAAGTGAATGTAGGAGCCTAAAAGCACCACAGGGCCCTACTTGTATAGTTTTTTTTTAATGCAAATTCAATTCACTTGGTGAATTTTGAGTTTAGTTCTGTGTTTGTTTTTTTTATTGTAATCTACATTTAATTGCTAACGTTTTTCATATAATCCAGAACCATCTTCAGAGTTACATCTTTTAATTGAATGAGGTTCATGAATATTAATTACTGTTTCTATTAAGCTAGCAAACAGGAAACATGGGTACATATGCTATGATCATTATAGTATGGTATAGTATATACTATATAGGATGCTGCAAAACAATATATAGTGACAAGCAATTCAGATATTGCAATTTAGTTGTAGACTATGACGCTCCATTTGATGATATATATATATATATATATATATATATATATATATATATATATATATATATATACATACATACACACACACACACATACATACATACATACATACATACATACATACATACACACACACACATTAGGGGTGCAACGATTCAGTTCGATACTTTGGTGTCATGCCTTTTTAATTTGGCATTTATTAAAATTATAAATATATATTTTAACTCAAAAGTACAGTTTTTAAATTTAATGTTGCTGAAACAACAAAGTAATAAGAAAATAAATCTATCTGATCGAGAAATCACTCATCTTTGGAAAAGAGAGTTTATTACAGAGAAATGTCTCTTTCCAAAATAAAAGCTATACTATCCGCTTCTTCTGGGCTATATTCTCAGCAGCATATTAAACATGTCAGGTCCCCATAAGGAGAATCATGTGCTAACAGCTGTCTAAATGACTCGGGTAAAGTTTGTAGCATGCGTGCTTGTTGTTTTTGTCTGTTTCCACTTGTCTTTGCACTAGGATGATGTCGGAGTAAATGTGCAGTCATATTCGTTGTGTTGCCACTACTGCTGTCAGTGTTAATCTCGTTAAAATGACATTAACGCCATAATGCAGCAAATCTCCGTTACCGCGGATCTTCCCATGTGTGGGCCTGGAGGCGTCAACACGTTAACAAGCTAACTGCGCTAACGCACTAGTTCCCACCAATGTAATTGAGCATTGCGTGGCACATCCGACATACTGTTTTACTTTTGTCCATGACGCGCTTACCATCAGGGTCATACGTCACATGAAAACCAAGATATTTCCAAACGCCAGATCTGAATGAGGGTGGGGGAGGTTCAATTTCGGGGAGCGTTGAGGCAGTTGCCATGTTGCAACGAGCTTAGCTTCTGTCTTGCTAGCTTGCGCTGCGCTCAGTGGAGTAGTTGAACACAGATCCACTGAGCGCTCAACACAGACAGCATCGTCAGAAGAAAAGTTGATAAAATAAATAAAACATTTTGTATTGTTCGATACATATGAGTACTGAACCAAAAGCACTGTATCGAACGGTTCGATATTGATACGAGTATCGTTGCACCCCTTATATATATACAGTGGGGCAAAAAAGTATTTAGTCAGCCACCGATTGTGCAAGTTCCCCCACATAAAATGATGACAGAGGTCAGTAATTTGCACCAGAGGTACACTTCAACTGTGAGAGACAGAATGTGAAAAAAAAAAATCCATGAATCCACATGGTAGGATTTGTAAAGAATTTATTCGTAAATCAGGGTGGCAAATAAGTATTTGGTCAATAACAAAAATACAACTCAATACTTTGTAACATAACCTTTGTTGGCAATAACAGAGGTCAAATGTTTACTATAGGTCTTTACCAGGTTTGCACACACAGTAGCTGGTATTTTGGCCCATTCCTCCATGCAGATCTTCTCGAGAGCAGTGATGTTTTGGGGCTGTCGCCGAGCAACACGGACTTTCAACTCCCGCCACAGATTTCTGTATATTTAGTTGGAAAAGTGTAGTATATAAAGCGCAAACCAGAGTTTGTATAATCGTACTTCTCTCCTGGCCTCCTCCAGACTTTGACAAAAATGTCAAATTTTTATTAATCAGCTCATCAGACAACAGGGTTTTTTTCCCCAGTAATTTCCATACCTCAGCCTTATCTCTACCCATACGGAAAAGAAATAGTAAAAACTTATATGTGATTACTCATGAAAGTGGCCACTTTCTCATTACTTTCATACATTGTTTTAGTAAGTATCCAAAACATACAAGTTTCATTATATAATTTCTCAAGGGATCTTATATCTGTTTTCACTCTTATATGCTTTTCATACAAGTTTCACACAAGACAGATACAAACTTTATAAGATTTATATATATCTTTTCCATATGGGTACCTTTAAAATAATTTCTTGACAGCCACCCTTTCACTGACCATTGATGAGGCTTCAGTGATCAGCTGAAAGGCCAGATATATCTCTCACATCCTGATCCTGGTGAATTTTCAATGATAACTGAATTATTGATGTAAAATTTAAATCACGGAGCAGCTAAATTAAAGTCAGATTGAAGATGGTTTTGAGTCGGTGCATGATGTTACATGAATCACAACCACTCTTTACTCAATTCTAGAGCCATTATAAGCAAATTTGATTTACACTATGGTTCATTTATTGATGTTAAATTTAACCGTCAGGGGTTGCATTAAGGAGTGGCCTCACTATTGGTCTTAAACCAAGGGTGTCAAATATAAGGCACAGGGGCCAGAGTCAGACCCACAATGACTCCAATCTGGCCCACTGGACAGCTTTGGACAATGTGAATGAGGGCAAACATTTTGGACTTCTAACTGCAATTTCTTCTATTGTTTTTATGGTTAAAGTTTGAGGTTTTTTTACAACGTGTAACATAATCATTTTTTAAAAAAGAAAATACAATAGTAATAAAATAAAATGGGAAGTTTCTGTTTTATAATTTAAGGACATTATCAGTAATGACCAGAACGTTTTCTGTAATTTTACACATTAATTTCTTAAAGTTAGAGTCATGCTGACAGATTTCTCTTTTACTACGGCAGCATTTCTTTACCATGTAGAAAAAACGAGGCACACTGTTGAAATTGTGCTTCTTTTTCTCATATTAAGATATCTCAGAGTTCAAACGTGCAGTTAAACTTCTTGACGCTGGCAGAGAGGCAAGTTTTACTGTTTCAGCCCACTTAACTAAAGTGAGCGCTACCTATGATAGTCTAGCCTTAAACACCCCAATGGCGCCCCCTGGTGTTTAACTTGTGATGTTACAATTATGGAGCAGGAAACAATAACAAGGAGCACTGTGTACATGGTACAGTGTACCATTTAATCAGCATCAGCTGCTTTTTTCTCCTTGATATAATCTTGTAAATAATAATTGTGTCAGTTAAAAATAGAACAGCTTGAACATTTTTGCAGTTTTTACTTTTATTTCTTTTCCATTCTTTACTTTTATGTCTTTCCAGACGAATACTTGTGAAATTACATAGAAACCATCAGAGTTCCTGTTACTCTACATGTCCGCACAGACATAACAGTGCTGCATGTTTACTGCTGAAACTATATGGCCAGTGACACTGAAGCACAAAGCTGGCTATAGGCTATGCCCTTCCCTCACAGCTAACAGTAATGCTATACTAGTACAGGCTCTGGTTTGATCTCATATCAATCAAGTAATTCTATCCTTCCTGCCTTACCACACAGATTTCAGCAGATTCAAAATGCAGCTGTTGTGTTTTTATTAGAACAGCTTTCATAGGACCCCCTTCCTTCAGCAGCTAAAATACGGCAATGATTTTAAGATTCTGCTTCGTATTTTCAAGTCTCCATAATCTCTCTAATATTCTGCACATCTCCACTCCTTTCTGTACTCTGAGATCATCCTCCTATTTTACTCTTTCCCACACCACATTTCCTTTCTGCTAAAGCATATAGTTAGGGCTGGATCAGGTGACCCTGAATCCTCCCTTACTTATGCTGCAATGGGGGATTCCCATGATGCATTGAGTTTTTCCTTTCCAGTCACCTTTCTCACTCACTATGTGTTAATAAACCTCTCTGCATTGAATCATACCTGTTATTTATCTCTGTCTCTCTTCCACATCTTCCATCCCGCTCTTAACCTGGTTCTGCCGAAGGTTTCTTCCTGTTTTACCTTCCCACTGTCGCCAAAGTGTTTGCTCATAGGGGTCATATGATTGTTGGGTTTTTCTCTGTATGTATTATTGTAGGGTCTGCCTTACAATATAAAGCACCTTGAGCTGACCGTTGTTGTGATTTGACACTATAAATAAAACTAAATTGAAATTCACAATATTGGTTCTGTCCCTTTAATCTTTAAAGCCAGCCATAAAACACATTTTAATCTCACAGATTATGTTTGATTGTTATTTATTATTATACATTTTCAGACATTATTCTTATTATTCTAGATCAAAATTTAAATAAAGACAAAACTTGGGTGTATGAGTCTTTTTCGACCCTGAAAATTTAATATGGGTAGCTGCTGTATTGCAATGTTAGAAAATAAAAAATGAGTGAAAAAGAACAAAGTTTAGACTTGTCACTATCAGGATCATTATAATTAACTAAAAATAACAAATAAGATGAAACTTTTACATACTGAAAGAGTTTTGTCATGTAGCTAAATCAAAAGTGGCATTATAGAGGAAAGAAATGTACAGGGAGTGCAGAATTATTAGGCAAGTTGTATTTCTGAGGAATAATTTTATTATTGAACAACAACCATGTTCTCAATGAACCCAAAAAACTCATTAATATCAAAGCTGAATGTTTTTGGAAGTAGTTTTTAGTTTGTTTTTAGTTTTAGCTATTTTAGGGGGATATCTGTGTGTGCATGTGACTATTACTGTGCATAATTATTAGGCAACTTAACAAAAAACAAATATATACCCATTTCAATTATTTATTTTTACCAGTGACACCAATATAACATCTCCACATTCACAAATATACATTTCTGACATTCAAAAACAAAACAAAAACAAATCAGCGACCAATATAGCCACCTTTCTTTGCAAGGACACTCAAAAGCCTGCCATCCATGGATTCTGTCAGTGTTTTGATCTGTTCACCATCAACATTGCGTGCAGCAGCAACCACAGCCTCCCAGACACTGTTCAGAGAGGTGTACTGTTTTCCCTCCTTGTAAATCTCACATTTGATGATGGACCACAGGTTCTCAATGGGGTTCAGATCAGGTGAACAAGGAGGCCATGTCATTAGTTTTTCTTCTTTTACGCTACTTGCGACCCTGTTGACTATTTTGAATGAAACGCTTGATTGTTCGATGATCACGCTTCAGAAGCTTTGCAATTTTGAGACTGCTGCATCCCTCTGCAAGATATCTCACTATTTTTGACTTTTCTGAGCCTGTCAAGTCCTTCTTTTGACCCATTTTGCCAAAGGAAAGGACGTTGCCTAATAATTATGCACACCTGATATAGGGTGTTGATGTCATTAGACCACACCCCTTCTCATTACAGAGATGCACATCACCTAATATGCTTAATTGGTAGTAGGCTTTCGAGCCTATACAGCTTGGAGTAAGACAACATGCATGAAGACGATGAAGTGGACAAAATACTCATTTGCCTAATAATTCTGCACTCCCTGTAGTGTTTGTGTTTGTTCATTTGGTAAAATGACATAACTTGTATGAGAGGCAAATTTATTAAAGCCCAAAAGTTGAACATGTCATAAATTGTAAGTAAATCAACAGATAAAGCAAGCAAACAACAAATAAACCCAAATGACTTGAAAGAGAGCAAAAGAAAGAGAGAGGCATAGACTGGTAGCATATATTAACCAAGATGCAACTATTACTCTAAATAAGCTGCTTCACTACAAGCCACACAAACCTACAAGTGAATGTAGGAGCCTAAAAGCACCACAGGGCCCTACTTGTATAGTTTTTTTTTAATGCAAATTCAATTCACTTGGTGAATTTTGAGTTTAGTTCTGTGTTTGTTTTTTTTATTGTAATCTACATTTAATTGCTAACGTTTTTCATATAATCCAGAACCATCTTCAGAGTTACATCTTTTAATTGAATGAGGTTCATGAATATTAATTACTGTTTCTATTAAGCTAGCAAACAGGAAACATGGGTACATATGCTATGATCATTATAGTATGGTATAGTATATACTATATAGGATGCTGCAAAACAATATATAGTGACAAGCAATTCAGATATTGCAATTTAGTTGTAGACTATGACGCTCCATTTGATGATATATATATATATATATATATATATATATATATATATATATATATACATACACACACACACATACATACACACACACACATTAGGGGTGCAACGATTCAGTTCGATACTTTGGTGTCATGCCTTTTTAATTTGGCATTTATTAAAATTATAAATATATATTTTAACTCAAAAGTACAGTTTTTAAATTTAATGTTGCTGAAACAACAAAGTAATAAGAAAATAAATCTATCTGATCGAGAAATCACTCATCTTTGGAAAAGAGAGTTTATTACAGAGAAATGTCTCTTTCCAAAATAAAAGCTATACTATCCGCTTCTTCTGGGCTATATTCTCAGCAGCATATTAAACATGTCAGGTCCCCATAAGGAGAATCATGTGCTAACGGCTGTCTAAATGACTCGGGTAAAGTTTGTAGCATGCGTGCTTGTTGTTTTTGTCTGTTTCCACTTGTCTTTGCACTAGGATGATGTCGGAGTAAATGTGCAGTCATATTCGTTGTGTTGCCACTACTGCTGTCAGTGTTAATCTCGTTAAAATGACATTAACGCCATAATGCAGCAAATCTCCGTTACCGCGGATCTCCCCATGTGTGGGCCTGGAGGCGTCAACACGTTAACAAGCTAACTGCGCTAACGCACTAGTTCCCACCAATGTAATTGAGCATTGCGTGGCACATCCGACATACTGTTTTACTTTTGTCCATGACGCGCTTACCATCAGGGTCATACGTCACATGAAAACCAAGATATTTCCAAACGCCAGATCTGAATGAGGGTGGGGGAGGTTCAATTTCGGGGAGCGTTGAGGCAGTTGCCATGTTGCAACGAGCTTAGCTTCTGTCTTGCTAGCTTGCGCTGCGCTCAGTGGAGTAGTTGAACACAGATCCACTGAGCGCTCAACACAGACAGCATCGTCAGAAGAAAAGTTGATAAAATAAATAAAACATTTTGTATTGTTCGATACATATGAGTACTGAACCAAAAGCACTGTATCGAACGGTTCGATATTGATACGAGTATCGTTGCACCCCTTATATATATACAGTGGGGCAAAAAAGTATTTAGTCAGCCACCGATTGTGCAAGTTCCCCCACATAAAATGATGACAGAGGTCAGTAATTTGCACCAGAGGTACACTTCAACTGTGAGAGACAGAATGTGAAAAAAAAAAATCCATGAATCCACATGGTAGGATTTGTAAAGAATTTATTCGTAAATCAGGGTGGCAAATAAGTATTTGGTCAATAACAAAAATACAACTCAATACTTTGTAACATAACCTTTGTTGGCAATAACAGAGGTCAAATGTTTACTATAGGTCTTTACCAGGTTTGCACACACAGTAGCTGGTATTTTGGCCCATTCCTCCATGCAGATCTTCTCGAGAGCAGTGATGTTTTGGGGCTGTCGCCGAGCAACACGGACTTTCAACTCCCGCCGCAGATTTTCTATGGGGTTGAGGTCTGGAGACTGGCTAGGCCACTCCAGGACTTTCAAATGCTTCTTACGGAGCCACTCCTTTGTTGCCCGGGCGGTGTGTTTTGGATCATTGTCATGTTGGAAGACCCAGCCTCGTTTCATCTTCAAAGTTCTCACTGATGGAAGGAGGTTTTGGCTCAAAATCTCACGATACATGGCCCCATTCATTCTGTCCTTAACACGGATCAGTCGTCCTGTCCCCTTGGCAGAAAAACAGCCCCATAGCATGATGTTTCCACCCCCATGCTTCACAGTAGGTATAGTGTTCTTGGGATGCAACTCAGTATTCTTCGTCCTCCAAACACGACGAGTTGAGTTTATAGCAAAAAGTTCTACTTTGGTTTCATCTGACCACATGACATTCTCCCAATCCTCTGCTGTATCATCCATGTGCTCTCTGGCAAACTTCAGACGGGCCTGGACATGCACTGGCTTCAGCAGCGGAACACGTCTGGCACTGCGGGATTTGATTCCCTGCCGTTGTAGTGTGTTACTGATGGTGACCTTTGTTACTTTGGTCCCAGCTCTCTGCAGGTCATTCACCAGGTCCCCCCGTGTGGTTCTGGGATCTTTGCTCACCGTTCTCATGATCATTTTGACCCCACGGGATGAGATCTTGCGTGGAGCCCCAGATCGAGGGGGATTATCAGTGGTCTTGTATGTCTTCCATTTTCTGATGATTGCTCCCACAGTTGATTTTTTCACACCAAGCTGCTTGCCTATTGTAGATTCACTCTTCCCAGTCTGGTGCAGGTCTACAATACTTTTCCTGGTGTCCTTCGAAAGCTCTTTGGTTTTGGCCATGGCGGAGTTTGGAGTCTGACTGTTTGAGGCTGTGGACAGGTGTCTTTTATACAGATGATGAGTTCAAACAGGTGCCATTCATACAGGTAACGAGTGGGGGACAGAAAAGCGTCTTACAGAAGACGTTGCAGGTCTGTGAGAGCCAGAGATTTTCCTTGTTTGAGGTGACCAAATACTTATTTTCCACCCTGATTTACGAATAAATTCTTTACAAATCCTACCATGTGAATTCATGGATTTTTTTTTCACATTCTGTCTCTCACAGTTGAAGTGTACCTCTGGTGCAAATTACTGACCTCTGTCATCATTTTAAGTGGGGGAACTTGCACAATCGGTGGCTGACTAAATACTTTTTTGCCCCACTGTATATATGCCCACCTGGCGTCCCACCCAGGGAACTTTACTTTACAGTTGTGACATTCTTGGTGCTGTAGAAATCCACTCTTTGCACATTGTCCCCAGCACCTAAATGAACAGAAGGTAGAGTAATCAGTCCTCAGAAGCACAAAACTTTCTGAGGAACAACAGTGCACACATGCATTAGCGTCATCTCAGCCCGACCTGATTGGCAGATGAAGTTGACGTGTTCCCCACAGTGCAGGTCCTGCCACATGAAGTGCTCTCCATTGCTCATGGCTCCACACATGCTGGAGTAATAGTAAGGGACAAAATCTTGTGGCCAGTTGAAGAAATTCATGGAGTGTCCGGACATCCAGAACCAGTCATCTCTATTCAAGGATCTGTTGGACATAGTGAATCAAAATACTGCCATTTATGTAGCCTATGGATTTTAACTGCTTTTTCACATTTTCAAGCTATGTGGTCTTTATGATGGGATAAACAAAAACCCCAAATCACTCCAAGCCTTCATTCATTTTCTTCCTCTTACCCAGTTCAGCATCATCACTATTCACTACGACCCCAATGCTGGTCCATCAAGAACTGAGTTACCATGAGGACCACTGTTGTCTTTACCCTTCAAATCTTCTCTAGCTTCACTCTCAGTCCTTGGTACTTCTCAAGCTTCCCATGATCCTTCTTCCTGGTATCACTAGGTATAGCTACTTCTATCACAACATACTATATGCATACTGTACAGTGGTCTGTCCACACAGCCAACCATGACAGAACGACGCGACCAGTACATGGACCCAGCGGACTCATCCCGGGAGCGCGATCTCGCCCACGTCATGGCCCTAATGGAGCGGATTTCCCACACAAAGGATACTAAGGCGATGGCGATCGGATTAAACGCTATTGGAACAATCCTCGAGGGGAATCCACATCTCTGCCAACTCAAGGGATTCATGAGCTTAATTGACGAGATGCACGAAGCCCAGGAGGTTCTTCAGGCTCAGGAGCTAGCGGCCTTTGCTCGTTCGCAGTACTCCACTCCGAGGCCTCCGCAGCAACAGCAGCAACTGACGGAGCGCGCTGCGAAGCAGCGTAAGCTCCCTGCAACACAGCAGCGGCCGAACACGGAGCCTTCTGCGACACCACAGCGATCGCCGCGGCAGGATATCAACCCCTTGCCGCTGCCACCGAGCGAACTACCGACTCCGGTCTGCTCCGACTGTCGCTCGCCAGCCTCTTTCCTTGCGGCCATGTGGGCGCAGGATGAGGAGTCGGCCTCTCCGCCATCGCCATTCTCCTCTGCAGTTTCCACTCCCACTTCCAGGAGGAAACGGCACCGGCGCCATTACCAGTCCTCGCTACAGCCGCACTCCAGCCCCTTCCCAGAGCAATCAGCAGCTGTGAGTAACCACGACAGTTTTTCCCGCACTCCTTCTGGGAATGTCAATAAAAAGGATTATGTTTCTTCTGCTCCATCTGACCCTGTTAACCCCGTATCAGCTAAAGCTGCGGCTTCCACCCCGGAGACAATTAACCTCAGCTCTGAGAACATTAAGACTGTTTTATTCTCTGAACTGCCACCTCAAGAGACTGTTCAGTGTGCGCCCGAATGTTTCATTTCTTGGGCTACTGACACTCATTTAAAAATTTCAAGTGGTAATGTTGTAGATATTGACACAATCTCCAGGGCCTCCCCAGAGTCTGCGTGTCCTCCCTCAGCAGACTCTGGACCGCTAGAGGCTGAAGAGCCAGCATTTCCCGAGTCTTTTAAAAATTCCACTGAGGTAGTGCAGTCAGCTGCCCAGCAGTCATCACAATTCGCAGTCCAGCAGCCCTCAGTTTGCTTAGCTGCCCAGCCAGAAGCTCACTTAGCTGCCCAGCGGTCCCCAGTTCAGTCCTCTGCAGCTCAGTCTCCTCCTGTTCTCCAGTCACTCGCAGCTCAGTCGACCTCAGTGCACTCTCTTGTATTTCCAGCGCCTCAGCCTTTAGCACGGCCTGCACCTCAGCCGCCAGCTCCACCGTCTATTCAGCCACCATCTCCACCCACTCGTTTTCAGGAGGAGGATGCCCCCACACAGACTTTCGTTGCTCCTCAAGACCTGGCTAAATTTGAGACTTTTACTCTCTCCGGGGCCTCCCCAGAGGTTAAATATCAGCATTCAGTTAACTCTGGACCCCTGGACATAAAGAAGCCAGCGCAACCTGTTTCGTCCCTGCCAGAGGCCCGCGTGCCTGCTGGTTCTGTTTTGCTCCTGCCAGAGGCCCGTGGGCCTGCTGGTCCTGTTCTGTTACTGCCAGAGGCCCGTGCGCCTACTGGTTCTGATCTGTCTCTGCCAGAGGCCCGTGCGCCTGCTGGTTCCGATCTGACCCTGCCAGAGGCCCGTGCGCCTGCTGGTTCCGTTCTGTGCCTGCCAGAGGCCCGTGCGCCTGCTGGTTCCGTTCTGTGCCTGCCAGAGGCCCGTGTTCTGTGCCTGCCAGAGGCCCGTGCGCCTGCTGGTTCCGTTCTGTGCCTGCCAGAGGCCCGTGTGCCTGCTGGTTCCGTTCTGTGCCTGCCAGAGGCCCGTGTGCCTGCTGGTTCTGTTCTGTGCCTGCCAGAGGCCCGTGCGCCTGCTGGTTCCGTTCTGTGCTTGCCAGAGGCCCGTGTGCCTGCTGGTTCTGTTCTGTGCCTGCCAGAGGCCCGTGTGCCTGCTGGTTCCGTTCTGTGCCTGCCAGAGGCCCGTGTGCCTGCTGGTTCTGTTCTGTCCCTGCCAGAGGTCCCTGCGCCTGCTGGTTTTGTCCTGTGTGTTCCAGGGGCCCCTGTGCCCACTGGTCCTGAGACTGTTTTCGCTGGAGGGCCCGAGGAGCCCGTCCAGCCTCCTGCTTCGCCAGCTGGAGGGCCCGAGGAGCCCGTCCAGCCTCCTGCTTCGCCAGCTGGGGGGCCCGAGGAGCCCGTCCAGCAACCTTCCTCGTCAGCTGGGGGGCCTGAGGAGCCCGTCCAGCCACCAGCTGCTCCACCAGCAGCCTCATCCACACCTGCAGCAGCAGCTGGATCCACAGTTTCGTCCACGCTGCCGCCTGCTGCAGCGCCTCCGTCTCCGGCTTCCACGCTGCCGCCAGCTGCAGCCTCTGTGTCTACATCCTCACCAGCTGAAGCCTCTGTGTCTTCATCCTCGCCAGCTGCAGCCTCTGTGTCTTCACCCACGCCGTCGCCTGGTCCAGCTTCAGCTTCACCCACGCCGTCACCTGGTCCAGCTTCAGCTTCACCACCCACGCCGTCGCTTGGTCCAGCTTCTGCTTCACCCACGCCGTCGCCTGGTCCAGCTTCTGCTTCACCCTCGCCTGGTCCAGCTTCTGCTTCACCCTCACCTGGTCCAGCTCCGGTTTCACCCTCGCCTGGTCCAGCTCCGGTTTCAGCCTCGCCTGGTCCAGCCGCAGTGGCTTCTTCCACGCCAGGTCCGGGTTCAGCGTCTGGTCCTGCCTCGTCTGGTCCTGCCTCGTCTGGTCCTGCGGTTGTCACACCATCATCAGTTCCAGCTCGTCCTGTTCCACCTCGTCTCTGCCGGCCGCTTTCCTGGCCTCTAGTTGGGCATTGTCGCCGCTGTGGACGACCTCCTGAACGCCGCCACTGCCCTCCACGTGGCCGGCCCCCGGACTTGCTCTGTTGCCACCGCTGCCATGCGCACGGTCGGCCCCCGGACTTGCTCTTTCGCCACCGTTGCCATGCGCACGGTCGGCCCCCGGACTTGCTCTGTTGCCACCGCTGCCATGCGCACGGTCGGCCCCCAGACTTGCTCTGTTGCCACCGCTGCCATGCGCACGGTCGGCCCCGAGAACTGTTTCTACGCCTCCGCCGTTGCCGTCCGCACGGTCGGCCCCCAGAACTGTTTGCCCGTCACCGCCGTTGCCGTCCGCACGGCCGGCCTCCGAACCTGCCCCGCTGCTGCTGCCTTTCGCACGGTCGGCCTCCCGAAATGAACTGTGCTGGCCTTCTGACCTATCAGTCCCCAGGCCGACCTCCTGACCTACGTTTTGGACTCTGATCCCCTGTGTGGTCTTTGGACATTTTTTTTGGTTTTCTGGGGGGGCTCTTCTTTTGTTCTGTTCTGGGCCTTCCGTCCTGTGCCTCCCGCCGCCCACCCTGGCTTGGTGGTCTGTTTGTCTTTTGGGGCTGTCGGGGGCCAGCCCTTGAGGGGGGGGTACTGTCATGGTCCTGGGTCGGTGACCCAGCGCTTTAAGTTTATTATTATCATTTTCCAATTTATTATCATGATTATTATTATTGTTTGAGTTCTACGTGTTATATTCGGTCTGCCTCTGAGTCTGCGTCTGTATCTGTCTGTCTATGGTGTCACCCCGTCTGTTTGTGAATCTGTCTGTTTAGTTCAATGTCTTGTCTGGTTCCATGTGTCTGAGTTTCCTGTTTTATTGTGAAGGTCTGTGTCGTATGTGAGTGTGCTCAGTTTACGTTTCCCCTGTCTCGTCAGCTGTGATTTCTGCCAGGTGTGTTCCCCTCCTGTCTCTCATCCCTTGATTACTGCCATCTGTGTATTTAAGCCCTGTGTTTCTCTGTGTCAGTGTCGCTTCGTACCCTCAACTTGCTGTGTGTTTGTAATGTCCTGTCCTCCAGCACCTCGGTTTAGAGTTTTGTTTTTGTAAGTTGTATTTCGTGAATCATTCTTCCAGCAATAAAGCTGCGTTTTCAGTTTATTCCCATCTCCAAGAGTCCTGCAATTTTGGGTCCACCACTTCTGCTTGCCTGCCACACAGCCAACCATGCAGTGTTGGGGAGTAACGGAATACATGTACCGCCGTTACGTATTTAAAATACAAAATATGAGTAACTGTATTCCGTTACAGTTACCGTTTAAAAAGGTGGTATTCAGAATACAGTTACTTTGTTGAAATAAATGGATTACACTGGGGTACTTTCCTGTTTCATATTGTCGCGGGTCAGGACTGTTTGGGTTTTGTTTGACAGCTACGTTCTTTTGTTCCAGGCGGCAGCGTTACGGTTGCCATGGTTACAGGGCGACGCTCTCTCTCTCTCTCTGCGACTGTGTGTTTCCTGGGTGAGAGAGCGCCTTTTCATTGTTGTTGTTGTTGTGCTAAGCTAACAGGCAGAATGCTACAAGCATAGCTCTAAAGAATGTAGCCTCATGGGCAGTGTAGTCCGTGTTGCAGGGAGAATGGACTGCCATACACATTATGTGTCTGTGAGCGCGAGGAGGGAGAAAAAGGGGAGTGGAAAGGTAGGAGCAGTCATCGAGCAAAAACGGGAGCTGGAAGCATGTAAATATAATAATAACCACTGCAGCCAAGAAGAGAGCCTGACGAGCCCAGTTGTAAGTAAGCTATTAAGACTCGACTGTACGCTGTGTTCGTGTTTTCCTCCGAAAACATTAAGTTCCGTTGGAGCAGTCTTTCAACGCCTCTCTCTGTCTCTCGCAAGAAAAGTTGACCCACACAACAAAGTTGAGCTATTTTTCGGCTACCAGCCGACAGGGACCCCGCCGTATTAGTCAGAGGTCCCTTTACTACAGTTCGGAGTCGCGGACCTTCAGTAATAGTAATAAATCACAGTACATTCACGTTGTTATAAAAAGCATGATAATATTGTAGCGGGTCAGGGCTGTTCGGGGTTCTGTTTGTACAGTTATGTTTTGTGTATGTTACCATGGTGACGGGTGACGCCCTCTCGCTGCGACGGTGTGTCCTTCCGGGGTCAGAGGGCGCCCTATGTGTGTTGTGGTTGCCGCGCTGAGCAGTTAGCTAGCGGCAGTGTGTTCTTCTGCAAATGTAATAAACGGCTGTGCTCCCTGGCTAGCTCACGGGAAGCAAGACCAAACGATACCTCCGTCTCCTCCTTGTCTGAACTCGCCACAATATATTAAGTATTCCAAAGTATTCAGAATACGTTACTGTCATTGAGTAACGTAACGGAATACGTTACAGAATACATTTTGGGGCATGTATTCTGTATTCTGTAATGCAATACATTTTAAAAGTAACCTTCCCAACACTGCAACCATGACACTAATAGTGTACTTGTCACACAGTGGAAATTTGTGTTTTTATGTTTTATCAATCTGTGTATTGGTACATAGTGTTGATTTTATTTGCATGATTTTATTGTGATATTTATATTGCATGTTTGTTTATTGATATTTATATGGCATGGTTTTATCCTCATATTTATATTATGTGTGTTAATGTTGTACCATGCTCCTTTAATCCACTGTGGACTAAACAGACAATTGTAGGCACCTGTGAGGTGGGGGCGTTCCCCAAGGTGGCCTATCAGCCGCCAGGTTGACCTGTTAAAGGGGATGGTGAGCACAGAGACAAAAAGAGGAGTGTCGCACGAAAGGTGAGCAGGAGAAAAAGGAACGCGTGCAAGCCCGCACGTGTGTGGAAGGAACTGCTGCCTGACTGTGGGGTGCCGCGAGTCGTTCGGCAATCCACTCCCAACGCAGGAACAGCAACAGTGGGTGGCGATGGCTGCAATGCACAACAGGGCAGGGATGCCCTTCTGCCTGCATCTGACGGTGAGACGAGGGAGGCCGTGTTCAGGTGTGGAGCGGGGCGGGACTGTGTGGCGACGCGCTGTCAGGAGGAGACAGGTCTGCGATAGGAGTCTCCTCCCTGGTCTGCTGCTGACGAGTTTTACCATACCGGAAGAGAAGTTCCTCTCCTGTCTCTTTCATATAAGGACCATTCGCCCATGTGTGGCTGGACTGTGGGATTATGGGACTATGGGAGGGTAATTTTAGCATATGGAAAACATGTTTTAGCCTTGTTTTAATAGTGTATAGTTATTTCTGCCGGCAGGGTTTTTAGCGGGTTGCAACACTATTTTTATTGTATACGGGGAATTTTATCTTGTATTTGTGACTCTGGCTGTGTTTTTTTTATGGAAATAAATGGTGTTTGAAGCCAGCTTAGTTTCTGTGCCCGGAGCGCTGACCCGCTCGCTCCCCTTTCTGCTTGTATGTATACAGACGTGGTGGTGAAGATTTAGGTCCACCAGTCTTAGCGGCTACATACTGACACTACAGTGGAAATATAACATAAATTGGCGACGAGTTTTGACGTCTGGAAGACTTGGCCGTCTACTGAGCATGAACTGACTGCATGGCCGAGTTTGGACGGAAAACGGACGATCGCGTGGTGAATTAGCATCGGAGCTAGCTGCTAGCTGCTTTTTCGCCGACGAGTCAGAAACGACAGTGTTGGCTGTGGACAGCGGATACATCATGGCTGGAATGATTGGGCAGATGGACCCCTTTGATGATGCTGGTGAGCAATGGGCGACGTATATTGAACGTTTTGAGCATTACATCCTTGCTAATGACATTCAGCCTGAGAAACGGGTCCCGGTGCTGTTGAGTGTGATGGGTCCCAAGACGTACGGTCTGCTGCGTAATCTAGTAGCTCCAAGCAAGCCTGGGACAATGCAGTATAACAATATTGTGGGTGTTTTGCAAGCTCATTTTGCTCCCAAACCGCTGGTAATAGCTGAAAGGTTCCGGATCCACAAGAGGAATCAGGGGGAAGAAGAAACGGTCGCACAGTATGTGGCGGTGCTGAAAAGACTGTCAGAACATTGCGAGTTTGGTGCGTATCTGGAAGATGCTCTACGAGACAGATTTGTGTGTGGATTAAAGTGTGAAACTGTGCAGAAGCGTCTTTTGACTGAAAAGGATCTCACGTTTCGCAAAGCAGTTGATTATGCTGTGTCGGCAGAGACAGCAACACGTGAAGTGCAGCAGTTGAGTGGTTCCCTTAAACTGAATGCGGTGCTGTCACAAAAAGGTGATAAATGCCGCCGCTGCAGGAAAATTAATCATACTGATGATGACTGCTGGTACAAAGACCGTGACTGTCACCAGTGTGGAAGGAAGGGCCACACGAAACGCATGTGTAAAGGTAGAGCCAGAAGCAGCCAAGATTGGAATAGGAAAGAGAAAGAGGGGAAACCTGAGCTGAAAGGCAATGCAGTTAAAAACAGAGCAAAGGACAAAAAGAGGAGAATTCATCATGTTGCTGCAGAGGAGAGTGAAAGTGAAGGAACCAGACCCGACACTGATAGTGAGTTGGAGCTGTATTCTTTGTCACGAAAAGAGAAATATTCACGTATCTCCCTAATGCCTGTAGTTAACGGGAAGAAAATGGAGATGGAGATGGATACAGGGGCTGCTGTGTCTTTGATTCCATGGGAACAATATAAAAGTATGCTGAGTCAGTTGCCGCTGCAACCCACTGACATCATGCTGGCACCAGAAGGGGTCATCAAGGTGCAAGTTGAACTGAATAAGCAGCGTGCAACTCTACCCTTGTACGTGGTAAAGGTGGATGCTCCACCACTGTTTGGTAGGGAGTGGCTGAGAGTGATTAAGCTGAACTGGAAAGACTTAAAGATGGTCCATGCCAGAGAGCAAAGCGGATATGACAATCTGGAGGCAGTGCTAAAGAAACACTCAGCCGTTTTCCCTAAGGAGCTGGGCACAATGAAAGGAATTAAAGCCAGATTGACTCTTAGGCCTGATAGTGTCCCCAAATTCTGTCCATCACGTAACGTGCCTTATGCTCTCCGCCCTCGGGTGGAGGCAGAACTGAAACGCCTGACTGAGCTTGGGGTGATCACACCAGTGGAGCATAGTGATTGGGCTACGCCCGTGGTCCCTGTCAACAAGAAGGATGGCTCAGTGAGACTCTGTGATGATTTCAAGGTCACTCTTAATTCGCAGCTCTGTGTGGATAAGTACCCACTTCCACGCATTGAGGATCTGTTTGCTCTCTAGCAGGAGGTCAGCATTTCAGTAAGCTAGACTTAGCAAATGCTTACCTACAGATGGAGGTAGAAGAGGAGTCTAAGAAGCTGCTGACTATTTCGACACAAAAAGGGCTGTTCCGTTTCAATCGCTTGCCTTTTGGAGTGGCGTCTTCACCTGCATTGTTTCAGAAGGCTATGGATCAAGTGCTTCTCGGCCTACCATACACCCATTGTTATCTGGATGACATCCTCGTCAGTGGTCCAGATAAACAGACACACCTGAGAACCCTTAAGGCAGTTTTGGGCAGGCTGGAGGACTATGGCCTGCGTCTCAAACAGGAGAAGTGTCTGTTTTTCCAAGAATCAGTGGAATACCTGGGCCACATAATTGATGCGGCAGGGTTACACAAACCACCAGAAAAGGTGCGTGCCGTTATGGAAGCTCCAGCACCAGCTGATGTCAGCCAGTTACGTTCTTTTCTGGGAATGCTCAACTATTATGGACGTTTCATACCTGATTTAGCTACAGTCCTGAAGCCGCTGAATGAGCTACTCATTAAAGAGAAGAAATGGCAGTGGACATCAGCCTGCGAGTCAGCTTTCCAGAAAGCTAAAGAACGTCTGGCCTCACCAAAAATACTCACCCACTACAATCCTGAACTGCCTCTCCGTTTGGCATGTGACGCTTCACCATATGGCGTTGGAGCCGTGCTCTCACATGTCATGCCTGATGGCCAAGAACGGCCAATTGCTCATGCTTCACGAACCCTCAGCAAAGCAGAACAAAACTATGCTCAGATCGAGAGGGAGGCGTTGGCAATTGTTTTTGGAGTGCGCAAGTTTCACCAGTATCTCCATGGTAACAAGTTCACCTTGCTCACTGATCATCGCCCACTGACCTCAATTCTGAGTCCAGTAAAAGGTACACCATCAATGGCAGCTGCGCGAATGCAGCGTTGGGCGCTCCTTCTGTCAGCACATAATTACACCTTACAGTATCGGAAGGGGGCACATCACGCCAATGCTGACGGTCTGTCACGTTTACCTCTGCCCCTTGCACAGAAAGAGAAACAGGGAGTGGTTGAGGTATTCTACGCATCTCAGCTGGACACATTACCAGTCAGTGTCGCCGAGATCAGACGTGACACTTTGTCTGATGTCACTTTGTCTCGTGTGCTGGAAATGGTAACAACTGGATGTTTTCCAGCACCAAAGGACACAGATCAAGAGCTGTCACCCTATCTGATGCGCAGACATGAACTCACAATACAGCAGGGATGCCTTATGTGGGGCGTGAGGGTGGTTGTGCCACCTAAGCTGCGCTCTCATGTCCTGAAAGAGCTCCACACTCCACATCCAGGGATGGTGAGGATGAAGAGCTTAGCTCGCAGCTATGTTTGGTGGCCTGGCATTGATTCTCAAATTGAGCTTCAAGCTAAAGCCTGCCACTCTTGTCAGCGTGTGCAAAAAGAGCCTGGGTTAGCACCTTTACACCCTTGGCTGTGGCCTTCCTGTCCGTGGGAACGGATCCATGTGGATTTTGCGGGTCCATTTGAAAGTCACATGTACCTGGTGGTGGTAGATGCACATTCCAAGTGGCCTGAAGTGCATATTATGGATAGCACCACAGCTGGTAAAACCATACAAGTGCTACGGGGTCTCTTTAGTCGCCACGGCATTCCCCACGTCCTGGTGAGTGATAACGGACCGCGGTTCTGTTCTGAGGAATTCAGGGTGTTCCTGAAAGCTAATGGAGTCAAACACATCCGCTCCGCGCCGTACCATCCTGCCACTAATGGTTTGGCTGAGCGTTTTGTGCAGACATTCAAACATGCACTGAAAGCTTCCAGGGGTACAGCACCTGTGCAACAACGCCTTGACATGTTCCTCTTGACATATCGCAACACTCCCCATGCAACAACTAGAGAAACGCCAGCTATATTGTTCATTGGACGCAAGCTGCGCTCTCGACTGGATTGTTTGAAGCCCAGTGTGGCCGGAGCCGTGCGTCGGTCACAAGATGCGCAACAACAATGCCGACAGCAACACTCCAGGGACAGACGGTTCACTGTTGGCGAGCCTGTCTTGGTGCGCGATTATAGGAAGGGAGAGGACAAGTGGACGCACGGTGTCGTACTGGAGAAGACTGGGCCAGTGTCATACAAGGTGAACGTTGGAGCCCAAGGAGTGTGGAAACGTCATGTGGATCAAATGCTGACACGACCTGAGTCAGTATCTCAGCAGGTCACAGTGGATCCTCCGACAAGCTCTCAGATGTCACCAGCCCAGAGTGGTAGTGACACCATGCTTCACCCTTGTACAACTCTGCAGGAAGAGACTGTTGAACAAGTTATGGGGACCACCGTACCTCCAGAAACACCCCAGTCTCTTAAATCATCACCGACTGACTGTACACAGGTTACAGAGTCTGTAAGACGTTACCCAGTGAGAGTCACTAAGCCACCCGCTCGTTATCGTGATGGGTGAGCGTATTAAGTAGTTCAGTGAGAATGTTGGCGTTCAGAGACATTATTCTCAACTAAAAGGAAATTCATACAGAAAGCAACATTAGTTCCAGTTTTCATGAATGTGGTAATAATAAAAAAAAAGGGTACTACTTTGGTTATGGGAAATGTTTCTGCGGGTGGTGCCACGGTCGCATAGCTTAGTGGGGAGGAGATGTTATGTATGAACCAAGAATTATTGTGTGCTATGCAAGCCATCGCCAATCCCAATAAAGAAGAAGTCAACTTGTAAACAAACTATTGTGTGTGCAGTCTGACTCGGCATAAGCTCTAATAGTGTACTGACACTACAGTGGAAATATAACACCTGGTAATGAACTAATCATGTGATTCAGGTGTGTTGACCCTGGGTGAGATCTGAAACCTGCAGGGACACCGGCCCTCATGGACTGGGATTGGGGACCCCTGCCTTACATGATCAGTTGTGGACATCTTCCTGATTTACTCATGGATGTTTGTTGTCTCATCCTGGACAGTGCTTCTGACACTCACTAGTCCTCGGCGTCTCAGGGTGCTGGACTAAGATGAACACTTAATGCCTGGTAAAGAGCTCTTTGTCTTGATGTAAGTAGGTTTTACCTCTTCTTTTGGCCTGCTTATTATCCCAGCAGGGTATTTGAAGACCCTCAAAGCACACGAGTTGATTGCCTGAATCTTGATCTTCCCATTCAGCAGACTTCTCATGACTTACCTTACTGTCTGAATGTTTTGCATGGTTGCAGCTGTCCTAGCGGCCTCTTCATACTTCCATTTACCAGTGGATTCCTTGGTGCTTGCAACTATCCTTGATGTAAAGTTGCCTTCTGTTTGTATTATACCTCAGTACTAGTGCTGGGCGATATATAAAGTTGTTTTTTTTTAAAATATCGATATATTTTTATACGAGATATAAGATGTGACAATATCCTTTATATCGATATAGTCTATGTTACGTTATAGTTATAGTTGTGGAGCCACAAGTTTGCCTCTCTTTCGTCCACTTTTGTCTTTACGCAACGTTACTTGACCTCGCCTCTCCTTCACTGAAGACAACTCCCCCTCCTTCCCCATCGCTTCACCTGCAGGCAGCGACAAGATGGACACGGCAAATTTCCGTTAACGAGTTACTGCGCATTACCCCGTGTGTGGGGCTGGACAGCATCAACGTGTTAAAAAGCTAACCACGCTAACACCATGCAGTCCACAGGGGCTGCACAGCCTAAAATCCGTTCATTATGTCAAAAGTTGACAGCGCGCCTTATGTATGAATTCTGGTTGTGCTTGATGACTGCGAACTGGTTTTATGTGGAACACAGCGCTCAGCAATCTGTCAAAAAATGTTTTGGTATGACTTTGGTAAGCTACGGAGCTGCACTGCTTGATGGATTGTCGGAGCATTACGGCTACCGAGGAGCCTCGCGGAGTGATACGTACTGTGCTTCAACGTAATATTACCGTATTGTGTGTGTAAAAGGACCATAAATGGCAGCTGTTAAGAGACATGGTTACGAAGCGGATTTCAAACTCCAGGCTGTCAGTGACGCAGTACAAGTTGGGAACAGAGCAGCTGTGAAATCTGTCTTTGTTATTGTGCTCAGCGTCTTTTAGTTTACATTTTGACTGCACAATTGTGAGCTTTTTGTTATGCATAAAAACAACATTGTTTTCTTTTATTTATGGAGCATTATTATTTAATAAATGCTCATAATTTACTTTTGAGTAGTTTTTTTCATTTCCATATATGCTGTATGTTAATAAAAGTGCCTGTGTGACATCTGGGACACAGCTTTGACTAAGAACTCTTCTTGTTCTTACTTTATGGCTTTAAAAAATATCGACATATATATCTTATATCGCCATCCAGCTAAAAAAATATCGAGATATGAATTTTGGGTCATATCACCCAGTCCTACTCAGTACTGACAATCGTCACTCTCTTTGTTACCATTCGACTCCACTTCTCCTGTCTAAATGTTATTCTGATCTCATTAACACGCACACACACGTTCTTAACTTGCACAAGAAAACTTGAACTATGACCTTTTGAATCCTGGATGACTCTGTGTCCTCCCTGTTCATTCATTGAGTTGTTAGAAGTATCTTCTGTATCAGTACCTGCGCAGTCCCAGCCAGACGTGGTCTGTGAGAGAGAAAGGAACGAGGCCCAGCAGCTGCTCCAACTCGCTTTGCTCCTGTTGGCTGTGAAGGCTGAGCAGGTCCCAGTAATAACGTCTACAGTACATCAGAGCATCGGACCAGCAGAGCCTCTCTCCCACCACCGTCACGTTCCTGCCACCAAACTGCAGGCTCACAGGCGGAGGAGGGGTGGGAGGAGTGGGTGAAGGAGTAACAGCTTCTGGTGCTGGAGAGAAGTTTGTTAGGTTTCTGTTTGTTTCATCCATGACTGTTTGTTTTTATTTTAGTTTAACAGGTTAAATTGTAATGTTGCAATCAGCTCTGAATCCCCCCCCCCCCCAAAAAAAAAAACACGAACATTGAAAGCTAGAAAGTCAGTTCAATTTCTTGACTGTACAATAATAAATATGAGAAATCATATAAAAAAGAAAAAGAAACAAGCAGCTTCCACATATACCACTAGAAAACAAGGGCTATACCAGGCAGAGAAGCAAACACTTGCACTTCACACAGCGTCAGAACTCTCAGAAGTGCTGGTATGATCACATTGATGTAGCGACCTTCCATTTCATGACACTGGAATGTGTATGTTGGTGTACCATCCAATGATTCAATAATGCCACACCTGATGGAGTTGTAGAAACATCAAAGAGAAATGTGTCAGTTTTACTTACTAAAGGGAAAAAAGCTAATATCTATTCAAACAATGTGTTGTTTAAATGGGAGAAAAAATGAATAATAACAATAATAAATATTCCTGTCAGAAATCATGTCTCACCTCGGGTTTTGATTTCCATTTTGATCCAGTGAGTCCCCGATCCGAATCTCTGCCCCAAGAATCCTTCCAGAACAACAGTCCTGTCTGTTGATGATGGTGACAGCACTGACTTTATACACGGCTAACAAGTCTACTCTCCACCAGGGATTTGTTTCTTCTAAAGTGTGGGTAAAGCCTGCACCGTAGATGTTTCCATTTTTGTACCCATCAACAGCTTTGGAAGACGGATGTGTAGTCGATGACTGTACTGTTGGCTTGCTTAAGGCCACGTTTGAAAGCGGCTCCACTAAAGTGTTAAAAAGAACAAACAAGTACGAATCAGTATCAGGCAGATGTGTTTCAGTAGATCAGATCCAGTCACTTAAAGCTCTACCTGCTGGGGCAGCATACACCTCCACTTCACACAGGGTGAGAGTCTTCTGCTGTCCAGGAAGAAACACGTTCACAAAGCGACCCTCCATGCTGCCTCCATCACACCGGTATGTGTAGGTTTTACCAGCATTGATATGTGAGATGGAAGCACACCTGACAGCAGAGAGTGTGGGGGCAGCATTATGTTAGTATTATGGGCCTCATGTTGAAATAACATGACTCAAGGACTAGAAAATAATCTTCTTCTCTCTTCATTCTTGATGGCCAAAATGAACACACTGGGTTCTTATAAGTTCTTATAGGTTTTCAAACCCCTCCTTGCAGTTTCTTAGCTTCTGCTGGGCAACTCAAAGCTTCAGCTCCCTCCACAGAAAAGTTTCTTTGTTTTTTATTTAACTGTTGAAAAAGGTGGGATTGAAAGACATTGAAGTCCCCCCAGCTATTAAACCCAGCATTTTATGTTTAAAATGACACAGGGTGCTATAACAGAGCTTTATATATATTTATATTTTATATTGGTAAATAGTAAATCATTTTTATTCTTTTCTCTTACTCTTTATGATGTACGATTCAGTCAAAGAAGCTGTATTGAGAAAACTGTGATGGACAAAAACAGAATTTTACAGCAAAAAAGGAAACAGAAGTATGTCTATATAACTGGATTAAATTTAAATGTGAGAATAATAAAATCTAATAGAAGAAAGATAAACTGAATAAAACACCAAAGTGACGCATATTTATACGTAACTGAATATTCTAATGTAATGCTATTTTCTATGTGTTCCTCTTGTTCATGAGAATCTTACATCTGTTTATGTATTTGTTTCTTTTTGTCTTATTTCAGATATTACATTATTTGTAGACCAGTATGACAATGTCTAAGGCAAGACAGGCAATTTGAGAAAAAAGAGGATAGAAATAGAGCTGGGGGATAGAAACAAATAGAAATGCATTATGTATTGCCAACTGTTGCACCTGTGAGACACAAAAAAATCCCAAAACAAACATTCAGCACCTAGAACACAAAAATTGGAAAAACACAGATACATAAATCAACAATCTTCTTAGTTTGTTTGTGTGTGTGTGTGTGTGTGTGTGTGTGTGTGTGTGTGTGTGTGTGTGTGTGTGTGTGTGTGTGCGTGTGTAAATGCCTCCTGTCCAGCTTACGAGTTATCTTCTTTAAGGTGCGCAATTTGAGAATTATACCAGGGTTCAAGTCCCTGTGATTTGAGGCTCTCTTTTTCAGAGGAGCTACAGTATCCAAGGTCACACAGAGTGGAAAAAGTAAAGTTATTAACAAGATAATCGGCCTCTGTTGAAGTAGCATAAGTGCTGCTCTGTGTTGGCACAAGGTGTCAAATAAGACAATAGTGAGTCAAATATACTTACATTTAGTTACAGCACTTTCAGTTTCAGAAAGACATCTACTGTGATGAAATCTACTGACCACTGTTGTGTAATCAATTGCTGAAAATTTAAACGTTGTTAGGAATTGATCAGCCCCAAAAGAATTTCAGGAAATACTGTTAAATGTTCAGTTTCTATGCTCTATGCTGGAAACCATGATTAAAGTGCTGGCTAGTGCTCTTTTACAGTTTGAAAGAAGGCAATTGAGTCTAATAATAGATTAAATGCTGTTGTGGCAGAGGTGTGGTCTGTGGCTCCATTACACAGGAGGAGTAGCAGGCTTGAGGTGTAGTGCCAGAGAGCTTGGCAGGGCAGCTGCACCTCAGTTTGTGATGATTCTCTCACTCTTTTCAGTGATGCCGGGACCTGAAGAGAGGTAAGCTGGTAAGCTTTCCAGCCATAGACTGTACAATGGCGCAAGACAAATTCTCTGTTCTTTGTAAAGACCATTAAAAATCACACCAAAGTGTCCAGAGTCGTGACTGCGATAACAAAGTCGTGCAGAAACCAGTGTCATCATGTCGGACCTGCAACCTGCGCTACCTCCCTAGCCGCTGCAATTGCCCGTGCAGATGCTAACAGAGATGGCAGGAGATGCTAGCAGGGATGGCAGCTATGCACAGGGAACAGGCATTGGCACAGAGACAGCAATTAAACAGACTACAGGACCAGGCCAAACACCAGACGCAGGTGTTGGAGAGGCTGTTCAGGGTCACTGTGGCTCTGCCCCTCCTCTGTTATCAGTGACAATCCCCTAACCCTAACTCTAAACCGAGGTGTTCTTGAAGGCTTTCCAGTTGCAGCTGTTGCCCACTAACCTTTTTTTTCTGATCTGCCTCCCCGGGTCCTAAAGGCGGCACCCGACCCACAGAGGGCTGCACAAACACTGAAGCAGGAGTGCAGGCAACCAGGACACCTGACAGGGCAGTGTATGAGGACCGCTGGCTCCGGTGATTTGGTCAGTAGAAGATTTTCCATTAGAGCAGTCTCGTGATGACACCCTATGCTCAGCCTTTGACCAAGTGAAAGAAACCGATTGTCACTTGGTGCACCCTTAAGTTTCATGGACCTACCCGCAGTTCATATTGATGAAAGACAGGCTCTGCTGCAGGGGTGGACAACTTCAGGCCTCGAGGGCCGGTGTCTTGCAGGATCTAGCTATAACCCTGGGTCAACACACCTGAATCAAATGATTAGTTCATTACCAGGCCTCTGGTGAAATTCCAGACATGCTGGGGAGGTAATTCAGCCATTTAAATCAGCTGTGCAATAATGGATTGCATTTATATAGCGCTTTTCGAGACCCTCAAAGCACTTTACAATTCCACTATTCATTCACTCTCACATTCACACACTGGTGGAGGCAAGCTACAGTTGTAGCCACAGCTGCCCTGGAGGAGACTGACAGAAGCGAGGCTGCCATATCACACCATCGGCCCCTCTGGCCAACACCAGTAGGCTGTGGGTGAAGTGTCTTGCCCAAGGACACAACGACCGAGACTGTCTGAGCCGGGGCTCGAATCGGCAACCTTCCAATCACAAGACGAACTGCCAACTCTTGAGCCACGATCGCCCCATAGTTATTATTATTTATTACTTAGTTGCTTAGTTACTTTTTAAAAACATGATGCACAACCTGAATACATAATGAAGCAATAGACCTTTCAGCCCAATTCTATTTTTCTGCATAATACATCATATAAAATTGAATCAAATGAAAAGTCTCTTTTAAAAACTTGTTTTGTTAGTTTTAATCTTTTGATTTTATGCACATTCCATCAAGAAAAAAATCAACTATATGCAACTGTCTTTGACTTGAAGAAATTTGTTTAACCTCTAAACCTATTTTCTGCATATTCTAGCATATAAAATATTTTTTAGTGTGTGTTATAACCTCAGGATAAAAATGTTCAGAAACTCAAGTGCCAATTTTAGGACGTTTACTGATCGCTTTCAGAAACAACCACAGCTAGTCGCAACACATACAGGAAACTGTTTCTCACATAACATTCCGGCAGGGAAAACCCTGAAAAACCTCTGAAGGTTCAGGGGTGCAACGCCCCCAAACATACATTAACAACAACACTGTCTATAACAGTGTGTACACTCACTCTTTCAAATAAATGCAAGTAAAATAACAGCAGAAAATAAATAAAATCAACACGTCCTGTCACTTTATTTTCACCAGTTTAGAACTCAAAGTAAGGTCAGTACTTCTACACTTTAAATGCTACATGGTTGTACTCCCTCCTGCACTCCATGTCATCCATTGTTGATCTGCAGGCTGATACCAGGGACATCACACGCGCTTACATCATTGTTGTGAGACACTCTCACTAACAAAATCACGGTTTAGTAATGCAGTAATGCAGTAACGCAGCGTGCTTACAGGAAAGCAACAGTAATCTAATTACCTTTTTTGCAATAGTAATCCCTTACTTTACTCCTTACTTTAAAAAAAAAAAAACAATCGGATTACAGTAATGCAGGTTAATTATGGACAAAATGTTGAGGAAAAGCACTGAGTTTTTTAAAGGAACTAACAATGAGGTGGAGTTGTTGCTGCGAGTAACACAAAAGTACAAAGTTGCAAAAGTGAGTGAGGATTAAAGAATTCGCAGAAAAGCTATCTGGAGAATGTACAGACTGATATTAATCTTTAATAGGGCTGTCAAAATTGAGAGCAAACAAAACAACTGCTGTATAATGCTAATTTTGCCTAATTAATTAATTAATTAAAAAATAATGCCTAATTTTTCCCTCCCTTTTGTGCACACCAGCACCTGGAATAGTGGGCTGGGGGCAGTTTTGACCCAGCAGATAAGTTGGGCCAGCGGCCCAGTTGTGCCAGAAAAAGAGAAAGAGTGTCTCGCGATACAGCAGGTGATCCACTCCCTTCGTTATCACCCTCTGTTCGGATCATGCCCCGCTGCAGTGGCTCCATCGCATGACAGATGCAAACCCTCTCAGGAGAAATGTGAGCACCTCAGTTTGAGGATAAGGCAAAAGAAGGACCCTGCATTCTCCACAGAACCAGGAGAGCATGGACCCATCCCTCACCACACAGACTAACTGCACAGAGAGAGGAGAGCAGCAGCAGCTGGGATTCTGTTACACAGGAGCACATCTAGGGAATCAATTCAGGCAAGGTATTGAAGGAGGAAGTGGCTGACACAGACTGCAAAAGCAAGATCTGCTGCACCGAGGGGGTCCCGAATGGCAGTGATGATACTGATAACTGCTTAGATCAGCTGAAACAGACGTTAAAACACTAAAATCCTCTGCTGCTGCAGTGAGTGACAACTGTCTGAGAAACCTCCAGGTGAACAAGCAAAACCCTCCAAACCCACATCAAGGCTGGTACCAGCAGCCTTTAGGATATCCAGTATCTTCATCTGTTGCCATGGCGACATTCCATTCCCTGACATGTGTTCTTTGGGTTATTTCCAGAATCACAGTGATTACCCAAATAAGTAAAAAGATCTCCACACTAACACTGAGGAAGACAACAAGGGTGTAGGATGTGCTGTCCTTATCACCTACAACTATGTTGGAACACAAAGTAAGAGTGAAAGGTGAAAAAGTGTCCTCCTTCAATGAGAGCTTCAATGAGAGTGCCAAGCTCCAGCCCAACTAGGTGGTTTGCAGAGCGAGACTGTGCCATCTACAAGCGATCAGCAGTGAAGCGTAAACAACAGGGTGTTTTCAATTTTCCTCAAGTTCCTGCTAAGGAGGAACTTTAGCATGTCAGGAGTTGATTTTTAGGTTTCTTAGGTTTAGTTTTACATCAACTCAAAGCCTCAGCTCCTTCCACAGATTTTCTATCTGGAGACTGGCTCGGACAATTACTAGTTTGTTGATTTGGCCGTATGTCTGGTGTTCTCGACAAGCTTATTGCTGATGCTCCTGTAGCTCTTTCCAGCCTTTTGCAGTCTTGTCCCTTTAAAAGCTCTTTGCTCTTGCCCATTGTGGTGGAAAGGTTGGACTGGACGAAATTGATTTTCTGGACAGGTGTGCTTTATACTTAACTAAGATCAGTTTTATCTGTAACTGATTAACTGATTTGTGCCTAATAGGAACTGAGTCAATCTATGAAAGCCAGAAATCTGACTGGTTTGTAGGGGATCAAATACCAAAACAATTTGTAACTTTTATATAATAGGTTTTTTATGGATATTTTGTCCACTGTCATTAAAATGAAACTACCATAAACTGGAGACTGTTCATTTTAGCAGGGGTTTAAAATTAGCCCTCAGTATGTTAGTTGTCATGCTGCACATAGTATATATCTTGTAAACTTTAACATATTGCTGTTCTATTATTCTAAAATTAACTAACTTCTAATCATTACCTGGGATTATTGTTTCCATTGTTCTCCAGTGAGTTTCCTATTTTGATCTCAGCTCCATCCAGTCTTTCAGCACAGCAGTCTCCTCTGTTGGTGACTTTTACAGCAGTGATTGTAAAGCTTCGCTGCAGGTCCACCCTCCACCAGGGGTTGGTCTCGTCTTCAGCCGTGTGGCTACAGAACCCATTGCTATAGAACGAGTTCCGTCTGCCATCGATGGCTTTGGACGCAGTGGCAACAGAGAGTGTAGATGACTGGGTAGCTTCTCCTTTGAGTGCCACATTGGGTAATGGGTATCCTTGGAGGAAAACCAGTATTAGTCAGTTTCTCTAGAAGGTGCCCTGTGTGGTGATTTTAAAGATCGCATTTGGCTGTCAACATAGCCGGGGAGTCTGTGAACTACCAGGCTTCTGTATCAGCTTCAGAATAAAAATGTGATTACCGTAGTACACTTCAACCTCGCAGAGATTTAGGACCTTCCCGCTTCCTGGGAGGAACACAGTGACATAGCGTCCCTCAATAGAGCTACATGGAAAGTAAAACGTCTGTCCGCTGGGAATGTGAGAGATGACCGCACACCTGTGTATGAACAAGAAAAGAAATTGATGGAACTATAACTGACTGCAAATTTATAATGTTAGTCTGTATCACGCTGTTTCACCTCACACGCTCAGGGTCACTGAAGTTTGTCGAGTTTCCAATCCAGATTTCTGCACCATTCAACCTGTTTTCAAATCCTGCTATATTGGTTATCGCAACAGCACCAATTGTATACACTCTTCCCAGGTCTACCCTCCACCACGGATCAGACTGTGGTAAAGTAAGTGTGCAGGACGATTTCTGATAGTTCTCATCTCTATTGCCATCGACGGCCTTGAAAGCAAGTCCGATGCTGTCTCCGTTTGAAGACTGCACAGCTGTCTTCTTTAGTGCCAGGTTATGAAAAAGATGACCTCAATGGGAAAAACAGACATAATTAGTCAAAATTCATAGATTGCACTGGGGGCTTGGGGTTACTCAAGATTCATTCATTTATTTGTGCACCGCAAATGTGCAAGATGACCCGATACCATTATTATTGATTATATTATATGGATCTATATCAGGGTCACTTTTTTTTTTTTACATTTCTGATCCAGATTTCAGGACCATACATTTTTCAATTCCACTCTACTGGTTATCACTGGAGCACCAATCCACTATTTCTAGGTCTACATTCCAGCAGTTGGATTGTAACATGGTAAATGAGCAGCATGGAACAGAGCATGTTAAGCGTAAAGGTCAGGAAGAATTCCAGTATGTTACGCACCCAGGGATACATCCTGTTTTGGGTATTTAAAGCAAGCAGTCAAATTACTTTTGCCTTTCCACAAATCACAAATTGACACTGACTGAAGACGGGATACCGTTTTGATTCAGCGCTAAGTAATGGAGGTTTTGTAATAATAAAAATGAGTAACTATTATTTTTTTAAAAAGATTGTTTTCAAAAGAGGAGAAAAAAATCTTTACCTGGAAATGCTGCAGTTGTCATCATGAAGAAAGTTCCTGTAAACATATGCAGTGATTCTAAAAATCATATAGACGGTGAAATGAACATCAACTATTATTTAAAGAAGTAAATATTCCTTAATTATCTCTGCTGAGCGAGTCTTTTAGCATTATTTATCTCACTGTTATTTTTGTTGACTGACTGATCTGCATGAGCATGAGTCAGCTCTTCCCCATCACTGCTTCTAATACATTTAATACAAGGTCCAATGTGTGTTTCCTCATTTTCTCTGTGTAAGCCAGGATATGATTAAAGGAGGAGGAAGTCTGTTAATTGTGTGTTTTCACAACATAGCTGTGGTATTTGGTCTGGGTTTTGTTTTAAAGATGAAAAAGTACAAAATATCTGGAACTGATTATTTATAAGTAATACATTTAGTTGAAGACAATTTGGCTTACCAGTGAAGATCCAAATATAATCCATTCCACTATTGTCTAGTAAAAAATTCTCACATCATTACCACATTAAAGAAATTACGCTAGTTACTGGTATATCCCTGCTGACTTGTAGATCGGCTTACTTCCTCTGTAATTTCTTCAGAGTACTTCTAATATCACACTGTACTAGTTCGTTTAGTCTGAACATTCCCGCAGCACTAGTGAGGGTTTGCATAAATGACAAGACATCCAAGTGGATATTTGCATTTTCCAAAGAAATTACTTTGCACTTTTCTAAAAAAAAAACATTTTGCATGGTAACACCCCTTATGTGTTTTCAGTATTAGCCAAGATGACAAGTGTCATTAAGTACAAGAACTTTAATGACTGTTGAATCAATTTGTCATGGTACCTGGATTGTTGACCCAGTGTTCTGACTTTAGACTTTTTGTCATTGTTTTGTTTTTCTGTGTCTTTTCCTGTTTTATTGTGATAGTCTTTTTTGTCCTGTGTGCATTATGTTCAGTTTTACTTCCTCTGCTTCATTAGTTAGGTTTGTTTCCTTTTCTTCCATTATCCTGTCTATTTAAGCCCTCAGTTTGTTTCTGCTTCTGGTCACATCATCGTCTCGTCCTCATGTTTGTGTGCCCTGTTCGCTCAGTCATTTATGTACAGTTCACCTATCTTTTGTGTTGTCTCTCTGTGTTTCACACTCATCTGATCATGTCATAACTTAAATATTACCTGAAGCAGTTTCAGTCAGGTTAATTAGGTTAATTATGGACAGTGTTGGGGAGTAACGGAATACATGTACCGCCGTTACGTATTTAAAATACAAAATATGAGTAACTGTATTCCGTTACAGTTACCGTTTAAAAAGGTGGTGTTCAGAATACAGTTACTTTGTTGAAATAAATGGATTACACGACAGTCTTTTCCTGTTTCAGATGTTAGAGTGAAAAAGTTTTTCTCCAAAACAATGATTTCATTGGAGCAGCCTTTCAACGCCTCTCTCTGTCTCTCCCTAGCAAAGTTGACCCAGACAACAAAGTAATGCTAGTTTTCGACTACGAGCCCGACACGGAACCCGACGTATTAGCCAGAGGTCCCTTTACTACGGTTCAGAACTGCAAATATCCCCACTTTGCAGTTATTTATTTGTAAAAAAAATGTGTGGAATCATGTATCACGTGTACACCACTTTGTGTTGGTCTTTCACGTGGAATTCCAATAAAATTGATTCATGTTTGTGGCTGTAATGTGACAAAATGTGGGAAGGTTCAAGGGGATAACTGTGACATGACATGGAGTAGATAGCGCAGATGTAGCACAGGACCCAAGGATCAACACAGACAGGGTTGCAATTCGTATGCTTATTTATTTATGGTGCAGCGTAAAGCACCATAAATAAATAATAAATACCAGATTGACGGTGTTTTAGCACTTTTCTGCCAAGAAGGGAAGAAGGCCATTGCAGAGGACGCTCTGAATGTAAAGGGAAGCTGGATCCAGTAAAGCCATCGGGCGGCCAGGGACAGAACTCAATATGTGACTGTATGGTAAGAACTATGGGTAAAAGTGAGATGGGTAGTGCGAGATGGCAGAGAAGGTAGAATGGCTGTGTGACAAAGACTTCACTCAGCATGAGCCAGTTGAAAGTTAGAAGAGCAGCTGGAGGGAAATGAACAGAAATGTTGAACAAGTGAGTTACTAGGTTAGTTTGTGGGTGTTAAACTGTAAAAACAATGGGGGGGGGGGGGGGACAAAAACAAAAGAAAAAAGAAAAGAAAGAAAGAGTGGAGCGTAGAAATGTGCGTGACAAGAATTGTCTCCAACTAGTGGGAGAAGGTGGTATTGCAGGTTAAAAGAGAATAGGAGTGTTGTTGATGAAAATATAATAGTAATAGTAAGAGGTTTTTGTGTTTCTCAGCCTAGAACAACTACAATCTCACTTTCTGGGTTTTTAAGAAAGGATAATTCAAAACCAGAGAGGGATGATGTGTTGTTTAAGCAACGATGAGAATGATCAAAATGTCTCAGTCTGTCAGTTGCAGGTGGGGAAACAGACCTGGATCAATCTCCACTGGCAGCACTCAGAAGAAAATTATAGGTTAACATTATTAGAAACACCCAGGCCGAGTTTTGGCTGAATTGTCTTGCAGCTTCACTTCCATGTGTTCCTCATCCTGAAAAGCAAGCTCCAAGGACATTAACCTCTCCCTGAAGACAAGAAACACAGTTCCAAAAGCAACAACATGCCAGGTCAAGAGACAACAGCAGTGTCCTGAGCAGTGATAGGTCCAGCAGCAGCATGTGCAAACGGCATCAGCAAGGAGAAAACACCATCATCATGGCTGGATTGATGGAGATGCATTTCCAACAAGCTGCAACTTCACTGAATGTGACCGGACCTTTGAGAAGACTGTCTGAGTTTGACATTTGCCACGTTTGGGGTGAAATGGCAATGGGAAGAGACAGTGGTAATACACAACACAAAGCTGAAGAGAACTTACTGCAACTAACTGCTGCAAAGGGGAGAGGAGACCACAGGGAAAGGAGGAGGGCGACACATGCAGGGACGCTGTTGTTTAGTGTGGGAAATCAAAATGGGATAAGGAACCTGGGGAGGAAAACTGATTGTTTAAGTGGAACACCACAAAATAGGACAGGTACACAAAATCACACACACAAACAAGAAAATGCATTAATCCTACTAGCAGACACACACACACGCGCACACGCAATGAAGCTCATGAAGACCAGACAGCATCTTAAGCATGTGATTCTGTTTTACTATCTTGTCCAGTTCACTTAGTGGAATGAGAAGTGATATGTAAACTAGTGGATTAGCACCTGGTTACATGGGAAGAAACTCAATATCTAATAGGACATTAGGCTTGTGTGGTGTGTGTGTGGCTGACGGATTAATGTTTTTGAGATTAATCTGGCTGATGCATTTTCTCCTGATACCAAGGTGAACCTAACAATTAGTTTTGATTTACCCACCTAAGATGAAGAGCACGCTTCATGACTTCCCTCGACCTTTTTATTTTTCACTTTCACAGTGCACTGAGAGTCTTGTTTGGTAATCTCTCTTCTCTGAGCAGGCCTCCACGATTGGAACTGAAAGCGCTACAAAACATTTTGTCGGGAACGATCGTAAACTAAACTTCTCCACAGTACAGTGGGCTCTGGAGAAAGCCACTTATTTGGAACGTAATCAGATAGTGAGTGTTTTAAAGGATTCAGCAAAGTAATCCAGTCTAAATTCTTCTTTTTCTTTTTTGAAATTACGTCAAATTGCTGGCAGTAGAAACTCAATGCGACAGGAGAGATTCCACTATCAGCAATAAAAAAAATGGGGAACTGACAAAAGCTTGACTGGCTTGACTGACTTGATACCAATACGCAAGATTGCACCTACCTCCACCCAGACGTGACAAAAGGGTGGATGTATGTATGTATGCTTTTTTTGCAGGAGCAGAAAGGTGACAGCAAAATCCTAGGTTTGCAAGAGCTTTTGGGCCATGCCAACTTCACCTTTTAATTGACACTTTCTGTGTCTGTGTGAATTTACCAGCGGTGTGTTATTCATGACCTTGTATTGCTTACAATGCAAAGGTCGCTGTGAGAAAGTATGCATACAAATGCACTGTGCTAACATCTACATCACTATTTCCGCAGCAGAGAGTCAATCATGTGATTTAATCGTTTACAGCAGAACACACCACTGGCTTGTGTTTTTTCCCCCCCTTTACACACGGTTACAGGCCTGGAGTGGAGCTACTCCAGGGGAGAAGCCCTGGAATTTTGTTAAGAGACAATGTACATTTTTCTTGTGCTTCTCTGAGTTGACACATGGCAAGGACCATGCGGCAAAAAAACGGTTTTCCGGGGGAGCTTTCATTTTTCAAATTACAGGTGGAGTGTGGCGGAAGGAGATCATGCATAAGATGCAGACTGAGAGTGGGAGAGAGGGCTTCAAGAGGACCAGCGAGAAGCAGGGACCATTTCCAGCACAGCTGACAACCCTGAGAGGAGTTAAAGCAGATGGTTGTAAAACTTGGCTTCCTAGAAATCGTCATGAGGAGAGTTTGAACAACAGTGAAATCCAAAAAGGTGGAAAGTGACCCTACGGTGACGTTGAGGAAGACTGCAGGGGTGTACAACATGCTCTGCCCTTTAAACCTACAGCTGCATTGAAACGAAAACTGAGGGATGAAGAGAGCATGCCCAGCTAAAACTGACAGCGCGCAGAGAGATCAGTGATGGAATTATGACTCCGTAAACAGCACAGACACCAGGAGCCATGACCGTGACTGGAAATGACTGACAGCAATTCCTAGAAATGAGAGCTGCTCCATCCAAATTGGGATGGATGCCGTCTCTCCTAACAAGACCAGGTTTCCTCCAGAAGGTTTGCCAATTATCTATGAAGCCCACATTGTTTGTTTTATTCTAGTGATGAGATTTCCGGCTCTTTTTAGGCTCTTTAGGCTCGGCTCACTAAAAAGAGCCATCTCTTTCAGCTCCGAACCGGCTCTTCAGGTTGTTTTGTTGCTTTAATTAATTTATTATTAACAATAATAAATTATGCACAAAAGGAATTACTGATGTAAAAAAAAGTGGTTTTATTTATATATGTTTATATATAAATATATGCGGTGGCCCCTAGAGACAAAGCACGTACAAATTCCAAAACACATTTCTAGCTTTGAACTTCCAAAACAGAGCTACCACCAGGCATTTGCTCGGTATGCCCGATGATTTTTATTTTTTATCTTTTATTTTTTTGTAACGGTATAAACAATGAAAGGTGGTGGATTGGCCAGATGCTGGCAGATGTGTAAAAATAACTCAGTTGTGAGTTGTCAGTGAGCAGCAGACAGCCCATCCTGATGCTTTTCTCATCCTGGCTGGGGATTTCAATCATGCAGACTTAAAGTGCGTTTTTCCAAAAATACAACAACACATAGACTTTCCAACAAGGGGAAATAACACACTGGACTTTGTTTACACCACCCAGAGAGGAGCTTACAAAGCTTTTCCCCTCCCCCACCTCGGCGCCTCAGACCACATCACTGTCATGCTAATGCCTGCTTACAGACCGCTCGTTAAAGCCACCAAACCGGTTCGTAAGCAGATACAAGTGTGGCCAGAAGGGTCTTCAGAGGCTTTACAGGACTGCTTTAACACCACAGACTGGAACATGTTTAAGCAGGCTGCCACCTACAACAACACCACTGACCTCCAGGAGTACGCAGAGACTGTTACAGCCTACATCAACAAGTGCATTGAGGATGTAACAGTCACGAAAACCATAACTGTCCGGGCCAATCAAAAACCATGGATGACAGGAGAGGTCTACAGGCTGCTGAAAGCTCGGAATGTTGCCTTCAGAGATGGAGACGAGGCAAGCCTGAGGACAGCTAGGGCCAACCTTTCCCGTGGCATCAGAGAGGCTAAGAGACAGTACTCCAGGAAAATATCCCATCACTTCAAAGACAGCAGAGACTCACGGAGCCTGTGGCGGGGCATTCAGACCATCACAGATTACAAGCCCCCACCACAGACTTGTGACAGTACTATCCCCCTGCTGAACGAGCTGAACACTTTCTTTGCTCGCTTTGAAGTCCGAAACAGCACCACTGCACAGAAGACCCCACCCCCTCCTGGTGACCAGGTGATGACTCTGTCCCCGGACAGCGTGAGGAGATCCCTCAGCAGGATCAATGCACGTAAAGCTCCGGGTCCTGACAACATTCCTGGTCGTGCACTGAGAGACTGTGCAGTGGAACTCACTGATGTCTTCACAGACATCTTCAACATATCACTCATCCAGGCTGTCGTCCCCACATGTTTTAAAGCCACCACAATCATTCCGGTTCCAAAAAAGTCATCTCCCTCCTGCTTTAATGACTACCGTCCTGTTGCACTTACTCCCATCCTGATGAAGTGCTTCGAACGACTAGTCATGCAGCACATCAAGACTGTCCTGCCCCCCTCCCTGGACCCCTTCCAGTTTGCGTATCGGCCCAATCGCTCAACCGATGATGCCATCTCCACTGCACTCCACTCAGCACTCACACACCTGGACAAAAATGACTCATATGTTCGAATGCTGTTCATAGACTTCAGTTCAGCATTCAACACTATAATCCCCCAACAGCTCATTCAAAAACTGGTCCAGCTGGGGCTCAACACCTCACTGTGCAACTGGCTGTTGGATTTCCTCACCGGAAGACCTCAAGCAGTACGGGTCGGCAGTAATACATCCAGCACCATCATTTTAAACACGGGGGCCCCGCAGGGATGTGTGCTGAGCCCCCTCCTCTTCACTCTGCTGACCCATGACTGCACTCCATCACACAGCTCCAACCTCTTCATCAAGTTTGCGGACGACACAATGGTGGTGGGTCTCATTAGCAACAGGGATGAGACCGACTACAGAAGTGAGGTGAGACGCCTGGCCACGTGGTGTGCTGACAACAATCTCTCTCTGAATGTGGAGAAGACGAAGGAGATTGTTGTGGACTTCAGGAGAATGCACACCCAACATGCTCCTCTGACCATTGACGGAGCGTCTGTGGAGAGAGTGAGCAGCACCAAGTTCTTGGGTGTGCACATCACAGAGGATCTCTCCTGGACGTACAACACCACAGCACTGGCCAAGAAATCACAGCAGCGTCTCTTCTTTCTCCGCAAACTAAGAAGAGCAGGAGCTCCAGCCCCCATCATGCACACTTTCTACAGAGGCACCATCGAGAGCATCCTGTCGAGCTGCATCACTGTGTGGTTTGGAGCCTGCAATGCGTCCTGCCATAGAACCCTCCAACGCATAGTGAGAGCTGCAGAGAGGATCATTGGTGTCTCTCTCCCCTCCCTCCAGGACATTTACAGCACCCGTCTCACTAAAAAAGCCCTTTGCATAGCGGCTGATCCCACGCACCCAATGCAAAGCTTCTTCAAGCTGCTGCCGTCAGGGAGGAGACTGCGGAGTCTCCAGGCCAGGACCAGCAGGCTGAAGGACAGCTTCATCCATCAGGCTGTCAGGAAGCTAAACTCCCTCCCGATTCTGCCCCCCTCTCCCCTCTTCTCCACCACGGTCTCACTGAACTCTGTCACACACACACACACACTCACTGTCTGACGCACTCACTGGCCTGCTCCAGTCACTTTGTGGAGCATTGGACTGCTTAAGCATTGGACCTCATAAGACTTACACTATCTCTTACCGTACACTACTAAATCCCCATTTGCACTATTTGCCTATTTTGCACCACTATGCCTTCTTACTTGAATATTGTATATTGCATAGCTTTTTTTTGTTATACGTAAAATTGTATTGTATTTATTTAAATTTTTACTTTTTAATTATTTTATTTGCATTTTTCTAATCACTAGGGTTTGAGAGTAACGCAATTTCTATTCTGTGTATGTCCTGCACATGTGGCAGAATTGACAAATAAAGTTGACTTGACTTGACTTGACTTGACTTGTTTGGTGGTGGCATCGCGGAGCTTCCTCAGATTCAGTAAAATTAACAAGTGGTGGAGGCCAGCAGGTGGATGAGGGAGATCGGAGGCAGGACGAGGAGAGACCCGAGGCGGCCGCCGGTCCGAGTGTCAGGTGAACTGAAGTTCAGGTAAGAAGTTATGACCTGCAGTCTATCTGGGTCAAATATAAACCAAGTTTAGGTGGAGTTTATTTTCGTTGTGCTGACTTTTTACAGTCAGTTACAATAACTTGTACTGCGTACTAGCTAGCATGACAGAGTTTATATACAGCTGGGTGGGTGCTATGATGTTACTGATAGTGAACTTTATTTAATTCATAAGGTTAGTTAGTAGAGTTGCCAACCGTCCCGTAAAAAGACGGAATCGTCCGGCATTCAGAGAAAATATTACACGTTTTGTGTTGAGCTGAGAGGGGACGCAGTTTGTCCCGGACTTCAGCTACAATGAAAAAGACACAAAGCTGGAGTTATTCTGTCTTTGCTGCACAGCTGCCTCTTCTTCTCTCATTCTCTCCCCTCTCTCTCCTATTTCTACTTCAATCATGAAATGATGTCGCGTTAAACAACAGCAGCACGTTTAAGCTTGATCAGCTGTTGTTAGAATTTATTTAATATTAATTTCTATTATCAGCTGATGTTTGCTGGAGCCACAGCTGTAAAGCTGCTGGTCATGATGTCGGTTTGGTTATCTGGTGAGAGGTAAACATGAAGATAAAACCAGGAGATGTCCTTACTGAATCATCAGAGCTGAACAGGTGATGGAGAAACAGGTTTACCTTTTAGGTGACATGGATGAGTTGAAGTGAAGTTATGAACTGTTTCTGAGAGACAAATAACACCAGGATCCTTTTTTTACTTAGCTGACAGCTGGTAACTGTGCAGGGGCGGGTCTAGCAAAGTGTTGCCAGGGGGGCAGGTAGGGCATTAACAGGGAAAGGGGGCACAAAGAAGTACTTTTCTTTCTTATTCTCATTTAAAATGTCTAGCTTTTATTAAATAATTATCTGAATCGTACAACCAAAGTTTTTATCTGATGTAAAATGTATAGAAATCATACATATACCAACAAGACTGTGTACATCACTGTCACAACAGCGTTTGTTTTCATTCAAAGGCTTTATGACTGTAATACCTGGTGGGCTGGTCTGTAGTCAAAATGCCAGAGGCTGTTTTTTTGTCCCAGTCCATTCCTGGGCACGACACGCAGTGAATTAATCTGAGAGGGTGCATCAAAAAATAAATGGCCACGCCAGCGGTGCACATCGCAAATCAGCTCGCATAGACACATTAGTTGTGCCGCTTCTTAATGACGGTATCTTAGCTAACAACCCCAACTACCAGATTCAACTTGTAATTGGCTAAAAATAACTTCGCCTACCGGTGAGAGGGTCGTTGTTAGCTTTCCACATTCCGACACTTCAAAAGCTTCAGGAGCTCTTCGCTCAGCACAGCATCAGCACCACGGAAACACACGGATGCATCCGTAGACTCGAGACACAATGCATGTTTGGGACTTTCAGGTGTTTGGACCAATGCTTTATTTTCTGATCAAACCAGAAATCTTTAATGAGCAGCTAGATTTGTCTCACATTAACTGGCTGAGTTAATGCCAGTTAATGCAACATCGAAGCAGCTGGAATCCACAGCTGTGCGTGTTCATGGAGCTGCATTTTCACCTGCTGGACATCACTACCTGACAAGTTTAACTGTCTTCAGAACATTGCAGAGGCCTTATTGACAGTATTTGGCTCCACATATCTGTGTGAGCAGATTTTCTCCTCAGGTAGCCGTCTGAATGCTGGACACTCGGAGACCTGTGTCTCTGAGTGGGAGACCAGAGATCAGATTAACATGTGTGTCTCTGTATTATCAAACATGCCATATTGGCTTAGTTTATTTTTCTTATCATTGTTGTGAGGAGACTATAAATAGCATTTGTATTTTCTGTTGTACTGTTTGTTTGCTGTTATGGATAAAAAGTCTTTTTTTTTTGTTTCAAAATAGCTGATAACTATTCGCTGATAGCTGCCAACATCTGCGAACAAATATAATTCTATAAAGTGGTTCTATATAGTGTGTAACTGTTCATATAGAGCGTTATTAAATTTATTGCTAATGCAATCATATGGCACACTGACTTCTGAGGAAATTTTAAATGGGACTCGTCATCAGAAAGGTTACCGACCCCTGGCCTAAACAGTGAAGATGTGTTTTTGTTTGTGTAAGAAAGCTCCGCAGAACAGATGCGACATTTAACCTGCATAAAATGAAATAAACAATTTACACTGCAAGTCACATTGCTGTTTTTGTCACGGTTCTGGGTCCGTTGGACCCAGCAATTGAGTTTCTGTTTTGGTTTACTTTTGCATCATGGATTATTCTTTGTTTCTCTGGTACTTTGTGTTTCAGTTATCTTGGTGTTTTGGATTGTTTTCTCATTCTCTTGTTGTAGTGATGTTTATTATTAGTGTTTCATGTTTTATTGTGAAAGTCTGTGTCTTAGGTTAGTGTGTGCAGCTTTGTTCCCCCTGTCTCGTTAGCCCTGATCTCCCCCAGCTGTGTCTCCCTTCTGTTGCCCATTCCCTCATTACTACCCTGTGTATTTAAGCCCTGTGTTTTCCCATGCTCGGTGTCGCGTTGTACCCTCAGTTTATGCCTGTGTGTTATTGGTTTCTGGTTTCATGGCACTTCACGTTCGTTTCTCATGTCAGCAATAAAGCTGTGGTTTTGATTTACAATTCTGTGTTCGAGTCCTGCACTTGGATCCTCCCCTCCGCCTACCCGCACACAGAGCCCTGACAGTTTTTTCCTATTCTGATAGATTACACTGAAACAAACACAGGCAAACTATTTGCAGTTAAAAGATCAAAATGATCCCACACAGCAGAAACATTTCTGTTTTTCTTTCAAGCTCCATTTTGTTATGGAGAGATGTGTATTTTTAAACACAGCTTGGCACGTTGGCAATGAGGATACAGCGGCTGTATCGATCACGTGACTTTTTCTTAAAGCGACGCACGCACCGATACAAGCTTCGCTCTGTGAGCTTGATACATGCGTCGGTGCGTCATTGTTGCTGGACCCATCACTAGTTACAAGTAACGGCGTTACTAACAGCGTTACTTTTTTCAGTAACAAGTAATTTAACTAATTACTATTTGTATCATTAAAATTCTGTTACTAACAAGAAAATGCGGTCCGTTACTATTTTTCAACAAACAGACAGTTGAAGCTGTGTTCAGCTTACTGCATCTTATATCAGTTGCACGGAATAGCTGTAAGTAATCTGGGCGCTATAGCTTTAAGCAGCTGCGCGCGCTTGTGCGGACGGCAATCACTTTCTGCCCAACCATCACTTTTTGGCACAACACCTGGAGCTAAGGGGGCAAAACAATCGCATGAGTGCTGCAGTTTGACTGAGGAAGAATAAAGTAGTCGTGGTAAGCCAATCACATGACCACTTAAAGACAAAGCAACAAGGTGATATATACCAGTTTTTAAATTGTGTTGAGAGGCCACGTAAAACCAGAGTCATGATAAACAATATACGCGGTGTTTTTTCCTCAATAGTTTCGTCACGTTTACTGTCCAAGGACAGCGCAGCAAGCACTCTCTGCTTATGAGCAAAAAAAACAACAACAAAAAAACCTCACCCCTTTCGTGTTGGTGGAAAAATGTACCATGTTGACCAATCAAAAATGATATGGCAACATGACATTTGGTTGTTTAGAAAGAGGGGGGAGGTTTAGGGAGTGGGAGTGACAGAGAGTGAGAGAGAAAGAAAGACAACAGAAAAGGAGAGAGAGCGAGTTTTGAGATGTTGAGAGATTTGTGACGTTTAGCGTGTTTGGAGTGTGTAGTTAATGTGTTGTCTTATGTAGTTAGTGTGTAGTGTTGTGGATAGTTTTGCATTGTGTGTAAGAACAATGAGGCGACTGCTGTCTCCAGGTAGAAACAGGAGTGATACACCTGCTGCTGTCAGACCTGCAGGTATCAGGCTGTGATGTTCTCCTTTATAGTGGACAGAAATTAATTTTTTGGAGTGGCACAAATAATTTGTGGCATCTTATTGAATGCAGAACAGCTGATTGTTCTGTAAATAGTGTGAAATGGTTATTTAAAAAAGGGTAAAATGGCTGCAAAATTTGTGCATATGATTTTAAAATTGACAATTTATATTTGCATTTAAAGTTATGAAATATGATTTAATAAACCTGTTTCTAGTTATTACAGTAAAAAAATATATAACTTTATCTACTGTCTGATTTTAGATCAATTTTTTTAATACAGTATGTCAAAATGAAAACATCTGTAAAAGACACATGAGGTTGTGCTGAAAAGGATGATACCAAACAAGGCAAAGTAAATAATATTTAAAGGTGAACTTTAGAGGTAAAATCAAAAGGGGTTAAAAATAGCCAATTATACCCCGGATCCCAGAGGGTTAAACATTTTTTAAAGTAAACCAGTAGTTACTTTTCAAGTAATTAATTACTTTTAGAATCTGGTAACTCAGTTACTAACTCAGTTACTTTTTTGAAGAAGTAACTAATAACTATAATTAATTACTTTTTCAAAGTAACTTGCCCAACACTGGGGTCAACATACCTGAACCAGACGATTGATTCATTACCAGACCTCAAGACATGCTGAGGAGGGAATTTAGCATTTTAAATAAGCTGTGCTGGATCAAGGACACATCCAAAACCGGCAGGACACTGGCACTTGAGGCCATTAGTTGCCTACCCCTGACTTAAATGAAGTGGATAGGTCTTCACTTATCCTCTGCCAATTTTGAGTTTACCTGGGGCTTAAGGAGACAGCTGGTAGATGTCAGCCATGGAAATATTGAGAGTGGAACGGGGCTCACCTACACTGCCACTTTTTCCACCATGATCATAAATACTACATCAAAAAAGTATTTTCCCTTTTAAACAACAGACTGTTGATACAGTTACTGTCATGGTCCGGAGTCTGTGACTCCGCGTTTAAGTTTAAGTTTATTATTATTATTATGGATTTTTGTGCTCCTTTTTCACATTTCATGTTCCTATGTTCTGTGTCCCCCAGTCTGTGTTAGGTTTGTGTGGCTTGTGTTCAGTTGGTGTGTTTCCTGTTTTACTTTGAAGGTCTGTATCTAATCTCAGTGTGTTCAATTTACGTTTCCCCTGTCCCATCATGTCTGATTACTCCCAGCTGTGCCCTCCTTCTGTGTCTCATTCCCTCGTTATCCCTCTGTGTATTTAAGCCTTGTGTCTGCCTCTGTTAGTTGCTGGTTTGTCTGCGTAATCTCCGGCGGTCGTTCTGCGTATTTCCCTTTGACTCCCTGCATCTCTGTTTCTGGTTAGTTTCTGTTAGTTTTTCCCAGTTTAGGTTTTCTCAGTTTCATGTTCACCCTCGCCATCTCTGTTGAATCCACATTTGGTAAATAAACTCACTTGCACCAGAGCTGCCACATCTTGGGTTCCAAATAATTCACGCACTGTTTGCCCCGGCAACCCGTGACAGTACGAGCCAGCCCCCATGCACACAGCGGCACTAAATCCGTCCAAGGAGCTCCGGGTCGACGTTACCTACAGTGTGAAGATTCTCCTTGGTCTGTGGCTGGAAAACTCTCCAGAAGATCTTTGCCACGTAGTTCAAACCCAGCTACAACAGCTCTTTTCCGGCCTTCCCTGGCTGTTTGGATCACTTCCCCCGACCATTCCAATTAGGAAGGTGTAAGTAACACCAGACTGCAGATGAGCTGCATACAGGGCTGGACTGGGACAAAAAATCGGCTCGGGCGTTTTGACTAGAGACCGGCCCACCATAGAGCCTTTGAATGAAAACAAACGCTGTTGTGACAGTGATGTACACTGTTTTGATGGTATATATGCATCAATCTATCAATCGTTTGTTGTAAGATTCAGATAATTATTTTTTTAAAAGCTAGATATTTTAAATGATAAATGATATTTTAAATGCCCCCCTTTCCCTGTTAATGCCCTACCTGGCCCCTGGCAAAACTTTGCTAGACCCCTGCACAGTTACCAGCTGTCAGCTACATAAAAAAAGGATCCTGGTGCATTGCACTCTTTCAGATTTCATTTAAAGGTTAACACAAGGTACCATACTATTTGATAATTACAGCTAAATTCAGTGTGATAGTTTTTATTAGGTCTTCTACAGAATGGTTTACATTGTTAAACTGAAAAAAACAAACCAACAAAAAAAGTTTAACTTGTAAAGTCTTAGAGTATGGCTTTACTTTAAAGTTGTGACATTAATGGTGCTGTGGAAATACACTCTTTGCATATCATCCCCAGCACCTAAATGAAGATAAGATAAGATAAGATAAGATCAAACTTTATTAATCCCTCGGGTGGGTTCCTCTGGGAAATTCGGTTTCCAAAAGCACAGCACTGACAGAAGTTACAGAGTTACAGAATATTATATATATATACACACACACACACACACACACACACACACACACACACACACACACACACACACACACACACACACACACACACATATATAAATAGAGAAGGTAGAGTAATTAATCCTCAGAAGCACAAAACTTTCTGAGGAACCCCGAGTGTACAATAAAGTGTGCAGATGCATTGGTGTGGTATAAGTCCAACCTGATTGGCAGATGAAGTTGAGCTGCTCCCCACAGTGCAGGTCCTGCCACATGAAAAGCTCTCCATTGCCCATGGCTCCACAGATGCTGGAGTAATAGTGAGGGACAAAATCTTGTGGCCAATTAAAGAAATTCATGGGTTGTCCAGACATCCAGAACCAGTCGTCTCCTCTTAGGGATCTGTTGGACGTAGTGAATAAAAATGCTAATTATGTAGCCTACTGATTTTAACACTTGTTTCACATTTTCAAGTTATATGATCCAATTTTATCTTTATGACACTGTCTTAATGATGAACAAAAAAGAACACTCCAAGTATTCATTCAGCTTCTTCCTCTTACCCATTCAGGGTCATATGAGGTTAGGGCATTTAAAGCTATCTGTTTGGCATGGCAGCGATGAAAATAAGAAAATGCAAGCATTCATTGTCTGAACTGTTGTGACTTTGATTTGCAACGGTAACAGGACTTTTGGTCTGTCACTATTTTGCAGGCACTATGAAAGAAATTTCCCACAACCCCGATCTTTATCCTTCAAGAACTGCACTGTTCTGGACAGAGATTTTGTGTGGTTCCTGGGATCTGCTGAAGCCACACGCCCAGCATGGGGGATCACTGCCCCGAGTGCTCTGATTATCACTGAGACCACTGTTGCCCTCTCTCACCACATCTCCTGGAGTTCCTCTCTCAGCCCTTGGTACTTCTTGATCTTCTCATGTTCTTTCTTCCTGATGTTGCAGTTACCTGGTATAGCTACATCTGTCGCAACAGCCGTTTTACTCTGCTTGTCCACAAATACCATCTCTGGTTGGTTCAATATCACCAGTTTGTCAGTACGTATCTAGAAGTCCCCCATTTTGACATCAGGACCTCATGGCCATTCTTAGCACATATTTTCCTGTATGCTCTACAGGCCACTTGGTTATGGCGTTCCATGTATGTCCTCCCTGCCAACATCTTGCACCCTGTTGTTATGTGCTGGATTGTCTCAGGCGCATCTTTGCACAGCCTGCACCTGGGGTCTTGCCTGGTGTGATAGACCCCAGCCTCAAAGGATCTTTTGCTCAGAGCTTGTTCCTGTGCTGCCATGATTAGTGCATCTATGCTGTCTTTCAGTTCAGCTTTGTCCAGCCGATGGTAGGATTTCTAGATGTCAGCCACTTCTTCTATCTGACAGTAGTACATACCGTGAACGGGCCTGTCCTTCCATGATGGTTCTTCTAGTTGCTCCTTTTCTTTCTTGGGTTTCTGCTGTCTGAGGTATTCTCTAAGCACACAGTCAGTTGTGGTCATCTTCCTCATGTACTCATGGATGTTATGTTGTTTCATCCTGAAGAGTGGTTCTGCCACTTACCAGTCATCGGCTTCCTTCCTTTCACTTAGTCTCAGGGTGCTGGATTTGAGGCGAAACCCTCCATTAATGGTAAGAAGCTTGTCTTAATGTCAGTGGCTTCGATCTCCTTCTTTGCCCAGCTTACTATCCTAGCAAGGTATATAATCACCAGCAGGGTGTAGGTGTTGATTGACGCTGGATCTTGTTCTTCTCATTTAGCTGACTCTTCAGGACTTGCCTTACTCTCTGTAGGCATTTGATGGTCCCAGCTTTCCTAGCAGCCTCTCCATGGTTCCTATTGCCTGTGCAATTCCCAGGTTCTTGTAGCTGTCCTTGAAATCTGCAATGATGCCTTATAGTAGTGCAATCCCCTCACTTCTACCTTCCCTCGCTTTGTTACCATCTGACTACACTTCTCCTGTGCGAATGAAAGTCCAATATCAGTGCTGTACATCCTAGTGATGTGAATCAGTAAATTGATGTCTTGTTTACTCCTGGCATTCAACTTGATATCATCCATGTAGAGGAGGTGGCTGATAATTGCTCCATTCCATAGGCAGTAAACGTAGTCAGTCTTGTCAATAATCTTATATGCAGAGCAGCAGTGAAGATGGAGCATCTCCTTGGTAAATCCCACACTTGTGTAACACACTTGACTTGTGTAATTGGCTTGAAGTTGGCCTCTAGTGGTTTTTGTCACATCCCTATTGAATTCCTGAAGGTTCCTGTTGATCTCGTACAGTTGACTCTCTCTTGACCTGTGATTTGTGTTGTACATCATGAATCTCTAGTTGTGACAGTGGTAAATCATCAGTTGGTTCTTCTGAATTTTGGAATACTTGGCTATTAGTTGTTTCACCGTCAGTCTGGATGCTGGGTATTGATGATTCCATAGGTCCCACAGCCTTTTCATGGAATCCCTTCTGCTGGTGTTATTTGCATAGTAGCATTCCAACAACACCCTGTCCCCATCCCTTGTCCATCTATGCCTTCTTGGCCTTCTTGGTCCAGTAGCCACATTTCTTGTCAGGGTGTCCTGGTTCCTTAACACCTGATGTAGACCTTGTTAATCCAAGCAACATCCGAGCTGGTATGGCTTCAGTTATATCTCTCTCGCTCATATCCAAGGTAGGCTTGGGGACCTAGCCTGGGGATCCTTAGTGGATACAGACGCCCTGGTAAGGAGTGAAATTATTTTGATGTGCTTTTGATATCTGTGTTTTGATAATGTATACTATCAGGGCTAATTTGGTGGAATTGAGTACCTGCACAAGAAAACTTGAACTATGACCTTTTGAATCCTGGATGACTCTGTGTCCTCCCTGTTCATTCATTGAGTTGTTAGAAGTATCTTCTGTATCAGTACCTGCGCAGTCCCATCCAGACGTGGTCTGTGAGAGAGAAAGGAACGAGGCCCAGCAGCTGCTCCAACTCGCTTTGCTCCTGTTGGCTGTGAAGGCTGAGCAGGTCCCAGTAATAACGTCTACAGTACATCAGAGCATCGGACCAGCAGAGCCTCTCTCCCACCACCATCACGTTCCTGCCACCAAACTGCATGCTCACAGTGGGAGGAGCAGTAGGAGGTGTTGGAGGAGTTGGTGAAGGAGTAACAGCTTCTGGTGCTGGAGAGCAAAGTTTGTTAGAGTTTGTTATGTTTTGAGAGGCTCAACTGTAATGTTTCCTTCAGCTCCAAAGTAAATGAAAATGAACACTAAAAGCTAGAAAGTCAGCAAGGTGAATTAAGTCCAATTATTCCCATGTAAAATAATAAATATGAGAAAAAATATAAAAAAGGGAAAATAAAAACAAGCAGCTTCCACATATACCGCTAAAACACAACCACTATACCAGGCAGAGAAGCAAACACCTCCACTTCACACAGCGTCAGAATTTTCTGAGATCCTGGTATGATCACACTGATGTAGCGACCTTTCATTTCATGACACTGGAATGTGTATGTTGGTGTACCATCCAATGATTCAATAATGCCACACCTGATGGAGTTGTAGAAACATCAAAGAGAAATGTGTCAGTTTGACCTAATATTTGTTTAAACATTTATCTGCTGTCAGAAATCATGTCTCACCTCGGGGTTTGATTTCCATTTTGATCCAGTGAGTCGCCGATCCGAATCTCTGCCCCAAGAATCCTTTCAATTAAATTATCTTGTCTGTTAATGATCGTGACAACACTGACCTTATAGACAGCTAATAAGTCAGCTCTCCACCAGGGATTTTCCTCTTCTGTAGTATGGGTACAGCCTACATCAGCCAAGTTTCCATTTTTGTACCCATCAACAGCTTTGGATGATGTAAAAGGTGTATAGGGCCAAGTCGATGACTGTGCTGTTTGTTTGTCTAAGGCCATGTTTGGAAGCGGTTTGACTAAATTGTTGAAAGGAAACAGGAATGAATCAGTATCAGGCAGATGTGTTTCAGTAGATCAGATCCAGTCACTTAAAGCTCTACCTGCTGGGGCAGCATACACCTCCACTTCACACAGGGTGAGAGTCTTCTTCTGTCCAGGAAGAAACACGTTCACAAAGCGACCCTCCATGCTGCCTCCATCACACCGGTATGTGTAGGTTTTACCAGCATTGATATGTGAGATGGAAGCACACCTGACAGCAGAGAGTGTGGGGGCAGCATTATGTTAGTATTATGGGCCTCATGTTAAAATAACATGACTCAAGGACTAGAAAATCTTCTTCTCTCTTCATTCTTGATGGCCAAAATGAACACACTGGGTTCTTATAAGTTCTTATGTTTGAGTTTTGTTACAAAACTGAAACTAAGAAGTTATCACCAAAATAAGTATTTGATGCTGAATGAAAACATAACTTTATGCTTGGTAGAGAAACCCTTGTTAGGAAGTAGGGATGTATAAAACCCCTGTGGTTTGTGTATATTCACCTAATCATATGAAGATTAAAGGTCACAAATGTTCTGAAGATGTTTTTGGATTAAAGGAACCCAAATGATCATGACTGTGGACCCCTCTTTCATCATATAAGTCACCTGTGCCTTCTGACCGAGGATAGGAATATCCTGCTGTAATTTGCCAGTTTATTAAGCAATATTTTATGGTACATGGTCTGTCTATTGACCCCTCAGTGTGTTGAAGAGTTGTCCTCCACCTCTACAACAACAACAACTACTACTACTACTACTACAACAAACTTTATTAAAACCCCTGGGTGGTCTTGGGGTCGTTTTGTGGCTTTTTCAAATTTTGATTACATGCCATTTGCACAGTGTTGAATGGACTATAGCCAAATTCTCCAAAAAAAAATACAGAGGTCAGTAATTTGCACCAGAGGTACACGTCAACTGTGAGAGACAGAATGTGGAAAAAAAATCCATGAATTCACATGGTAGGATTTGTAAAGAATTTATTCGTAAATCAGGGTGGAAAATAAGTATTTGGTCAATAACAAAAATACAACTCAATACTTTGTAACATAACCTTTGTTGGCAATAACAGAGGTCAAACGTTTACTATAGGTCTTTACCAGGTTTGCACACAGTAGCTGGTATTTTGGCCCATTCCTCCATGCAGATCTTCTCGAGAGCAGTGATGTTTTGGGGCTGTCGCCGAGCAACACGGATTTTCAACTCCCGCCACAGATTTTCTATGGGGTTGAGGTCTGGAGACTGGCTAGGCCACTCCAGCACTTTCAAATGCTTCTTACGGAGCCACTCCTTTGTTGCCCGGGCGGTGTGTTTTGGATCATTGTCATGTTGGAAGACCCAGCCTCGTTTCATCTTCAAAGTTCTCACTGATGGAAGGAGGTTTTGGCTCAAAATCTCACGATACATGGCCCCATTCATTCTGTCCTTAACACGGATCAGTCGTCCTGTCCCCTTGGCAGAAAAACAGCCCCATAGCATGATGTTTCCACCCCCATGCTTCACAGTAGGTATGGTGTTCTTGGGATGCAACTCAGTATTCTTCTTCCTCCAAACACGACGAGTTGAGTTTATACCAAAAAGTTCTACTTTGGTTTCATCTGACCACATGACATTCTCCCAATCCTCTGCTGTATCATCCATGTGCTCTCTGGCAAACTTCAGACGGGCCTGGACATGCACTGGCTTCAGCAGCGGAACACGTCTGGCACTGCGGGATTTGATTCCCTGCCGTTGTAGTGTGTTACTGATCAGAATCAGAATCAGAATCAGAATACTTTATTGATCCCTGGGGGAAATTATTTTTTGTTACAGTGCTCCATTTTAAACCAACATTAAGACAAGACAGACAATACGCTAACTAAGAATAGTACAATATATACATATATATACATACATACATACATACATACATACATACATACATAAGTCACTTATAAATAAATATTTGGAAAAGAAACATGTGTAGTTGTAGCAGCAAACAGTGTGTTAAGTGGATGCGTTGTACAGGGAGATGGCCACAGGCAGGAATGATTTCCTGTGTCGTTCAGTGGTGCTTTTCGGTAATCTCAGTCTCTCACTGAACGAGCTCCTGTGACTGACCAGCATGTCATGGAGTGGGTGGGAGGTGTTATCCAACATTGTCTTTATCTTGGACAGCATCCGCCTCTCCGACACCACCTTGAGGGAGTCCAGCTCCATCCCCACAACATTGCTGGCCTTACGGATCAGTTTATTAAGTCTGTTGGCATCTGCGACCCTCAGCCTGCTCCCCCAGCATGCAACAGCATAGAGGATCGCACTGGCCACCACAGACTCATAGAAAATCCTCAGCATTTTCTGGCAGATGTTGAAGGACCTCAGTCGCCTCAAAAAATAGAGACGACTCTGGCCCTTCCTGTAAAGTGCTGTGGTGTTTTTAGCCCAGTCCAGTTTATTGTCAATGTGTACTCCAAGGTATTTATAGTCCTCCACAATGTCAACACTGACCCCCTGGATTGAAACAGGGGTCAAGTGTTTCCTGGTCTTCCTGAAGTCCACGATCAGTTCCTTGGTCTTTGCCACGTTGAGCTGCAGATGATTCTGCTCACACCACGTGACAAAGGAGTCGACCACAGCCCGGTACTCTGTCTCATCATCCCTGCTGATGCATCCAACCACCGCAGAGTCATCAGAAAACTTCTGAAGATGGCAGGTCTCTGTGCAGTGGCTGAAGTCTGTGGTGTAGAGGGTGAAGAGGAAGGGGGAGAGGACAGTCCCCTGTGGTGCCCCTGTGTTGCTAATCACCTTGTCAGACACACACTGTGGGAGACGTACATATTGTGGTCTTCCTGTCAGGTAATCAACAATCCAGGACACCAGAGAAGCATCCACCTGCATCGCTGCTAACTTATCACCCAGGAGGGTCGGCCTGATGGTGTTGAAAGCACTGGAAAAGTCAAAAAACATGACCCTCACAGTGCTCGCCGGCTGGTCCAGATGGGTGTAGACACGATTGAGCAGGTAGATGATGGCGTCCTCTGTTCCGAGACAAGGCTGATAAGCGAACTGAAGGGGATCCAGATGTGGTCTTACTATGGGTCGCAGCTGGTCCAGGATGAGCCTTTCCAGGGTCTTCATGATGTGGGAGGTCAGTGCCACGGGCCTGTAATCCTGGGGGCCACTGGGACGAGGCGTCTTTGGTACAGGGACGAGGCATGATGTCTTCCACATCACCGGGACCCTCTGCAGACTCAGACTCAGCATAAACAGTTTATGAAAGACTCCACACAGCTGGGGGGCACAGGTCTTGAGGACAAGGGGACTCACTCCGTCTGGTCCAGCAGACTTGCCTGAGTGAAGTCTCCTCATTTGCATCTCAACCTGGTATTGAGTGAAGGTGATGGGTGGGGGAGGGGTGTCAGGAATCTCACAGGAGGCAACATGTGAAGAGAGAGGCTGGCACAGTGGTGTGGCTCTGGATTCCAGGCTGACTGCAGGTGAGGTTGTGGGGGTGGGAGCAGACACTGTGGTGTCGAATCTATTGAAAAACAGATTCAACTCGTCGGCTCTATTCTCACCTCCCTCAGCTCCCCTGCTGTTGGTTGGCCTGAATCCAGTGATGGTCTTCATGCCCCTCCACACCTCTCTCATGCTGTTCTGCTGGAGTTTCCACTCCAGCTTCCTCCTGTAATTGTCCTTAGCCTCTCTGATCTTGTCCTTTAGTAACACCTGGACCTTCCTCACCTCCTCTTTGTTGCCCCCTCTGAAAGCCCTCTTCTTGTTGTTGAGGAGGGCTTTGATGTCCTTAGTCACCCACGGCTTGTTATTTGGGTAACAATGAACAGTCTGAGCTGGAACAATGGAGTCGGTGCAGAAAGTTATGTAGCCTGTGATACACTCAGTAAGCCCATTGATGTCCTCGGCGTGAGGCTCACAGAGTGTTTCCCAGTCGGTCACCTCGAAACAGCCCTGTAGTTCCGCTATTGCCTCCTCTGACCACCTCCTAACAGTCCTGGTGGTCACAGGTTCCCTCCTCACAATTGGCACATAGCGGGGGGTGAGGTGAATCAGGTTATGATCTGACCTACCAAGTGGGGGGAGGGAGGAGGAGCTGTATGCATCCTTGACGTTAGCATACAGTAAGTCTAAAGTTTTCTCTCCCCTGGTGGGACAGTCCACATATTGTTTGAATGTTGGTAGTGTATTGTCCAGTGATACATGGTTGAAGTCACCCGAGATCACAATAAAGGCACTCGGGTGCTGAGTCTGTAGCCGAGCTATGGCAGAGTGGATAGTGTCACATGCAGCTGTGGGGTTAGCAGAGGGGGGAACATAAACAGCCACCAAGATGACGTGAGAGAATTCCCTGGGTAAATAATACGGCCTGAGTCCAACAGCACACAGTTCAGTGTCCGGGCAACAAATCCTTTCTTTGATTGTTATGTTGGCAGGGTTACACCACCGGTTGTTAACTAAAACAGCAAGCCCACCTCCTTTACGCTTACCGCTAGCGATGCTGTCCCTGTCCGCCCGAACAGTGTGGAAGCCTTCCACGGAAGCATTCTCATCGGGAATGACCTGGTGCAGCCATGATTCGGTGAAACACATCAGGCTACACTCTCGGTATTCCCTCTGACTCCGTACCAGTGCTGAGAGCTCGTCGATTTTACTTGCCAACGATCGCACATTTCCCATCACGATAGACGGCAGACACGGTTTAAACCTCCTCCTCGCTTCGAGCCTCCGCTGTCTCACCGTCACCTTTTTTCTTCTCTTCTGTCCTTGACCTCTGCATCCCCGATGTGTTTTCCTCCATATTTCAGCTGGTACTTCTGCGGGCACTTCTGCGGGCCTGGCCAGCGAGCCGGCCGGCATCAGGGCGATCAGCTGATCTCTGGAGTAAACAGTCCGTGCGTGTAGGAGATGTGCCGCGGTCCCGTTCCATGATAAAAGTAACAGTTCCACGGCCACCAGAGGAACAAAAACTCTCTCAATCCACATGATTGAGTAAGAGATAGAAAACGGAGGAAAATACAAGTCAGAAAAAAAAAGAATACGTAAGAAAAAAGAGCTAAACTAAGAGAAAAGCAGGAGCGACTGTAACAGGCTGCACGCTGGTTGGCGCATGCGCACTTACATGGTGATGATGATGATGGTGACCTTTGTTACTTTGGTCCCAGCTCTCTGCAGGTCATTCACCAGGTCCCCCCGTGTGGTTCTGGGATCTTTGCTCACCGTTCTCATGATCATTTTGACCCCACGGGATGAGATCTTGCGTGGAGCCCCAGATCGAGGGAGATTATCAGTGGTCTTGTATGTCTTCCATTTTCTGATGATTGCTCCCACAGTTGATTTTTTCACACCAAGCTGCTTGCCTATTGTAGATTCACTCTTCCCAGTCTGGTGCAGGTCTACAATACTTTTCCTGGTGTCCTTCGAAAGCTCTTTGGTCTTGGCCATGGCGGAGTTTGGAGTCTGACTGTTTGAGGCTGTGGACAGGTGTCTTTTATACAGATGATGAGTTCAAACAGGTGCCATTCATACAGGTAACGAGTGGGGGACAGAAAAGCTTCTTACAGAAGACGTTACAGGTCTGTGAGAGCCAGAGATTTTCCTTGTTTGAGGTGACCAAATACTTACTGTCCACCCTAATTTACGAATAAATTCTTTACAAATCCTACCATGTGGATTCATGGATTTTTTTTTTCACATTCTGTCTCTCACAGTTGAAGTGTACCTCTGGTGCAAATTACTGACCTGTGTCATCATTTTAAGTGGGGGAACTTGCACAATCGGTGGCTGACTAAATACTTTTTTGCCCCACTGTAGGTTAAATTAAGGACGCTGTATCTTAAATCTTTTGGTTGAAATATGTAAATGGTAAATGGTAAATGGCCTGTATTTATATAGCGCTTTTACTAGTCCCTAAGGACCCCAAAGCGCTTTACATATCCAGTCATCCACCCATTCACACACACATTCACACACTGGTGATGGCAAGCTACATTGTAGCCACAGCCACCCTGGGGCACACTGACAGAGGCGAGGCTGCCGGACACTGGCGCCACCGGGCCCTCTGACCACCACCAGTAGGCAACGGGTGAAGTGTCTTGCCCAAGGACACAACGACCGAGACTGTACATTTATTCAAGCATTAATGTTTGCATAAGATTTTCTATTCAAATTGCTTTGTATTTGTATAAGGATTGGAACCCCTTAGGAAAACACACAAAGCCTTGCACGCACTTTTAAAACTTTGCTTTCATTGGACATCATAAAATAGACTTTTGTGACCTTTTTCAGCCTAAACAAGCTCAATCCATCACCCTTCCACCACCGTTCCTCCCAGTTTTACACTGTGCATTACAGCCAGATATCTCCACTTTGTTCTGGTCTTTCCAAATGACATTGTTTCCAAAGCCCCAATGACAATGGTTATTTTGCATACTCTCTTAAGCCACTGAATGAGGATGAACCATCAGATGATGATGAGCCACTGGAATATCCAACAAGTCATTGGGGCTTTAGAAACTGAAGCTGTGCTCCCGTGTTCTTTTTAGAGCGAAGATGCTTACTACATGCTGCAGCCTAAAGGCAGAGTTGCTGAGGCCGGCGTGATCACCGGCCTTCCACTTACAGGATGGTGGGTGTTGGAGGACAACTGCTGATCCCTGTTAAAGTGGTCAACATGTAAAGTGTAAATGACTTGTGGCGTGGTCGGCTCTGACCTTGGATTGTGTGTTTGATCCCTTTTGTAAGTGGGACACTGGACTGTCTTATCCCTTTGTTTGTTTGTTTTATCATTGTACTAATAAATAATCTCTTAGAATTGTATTGGTTATCATCTTTGCCCACGGCTGAGTCGGTTGTTCTGACACAGAATTTAAAATGAACATGTGTACTCATGTTTCTGAGCTCATTACTCACAAACAGATGATTTGATAGATTAGATAGTGGCGTTGATCCATGCACCAATGGGGAACATTACTTTTGCTTTGAATACTTTATGTACAGTCTGGTCATTTTGCATAAAGCACTTTAATGAGTATAGAATAGAATAGAATAGAATAGAATAGAATAGAATTCAACTTTATTGTCATTGCACAGGTACAGGGCAACGAAATGCAGTTTGCATCCATCCAGAAGTGCTTTAGTGATATAGGTATATTACAATATATATTAGCAATAGTATAGATATGTAAGTATATTACAGAAATGGGTCTATTATGGTATGTTATAATGTACACGGTATGAAGTATGTTGTGAATATTCTATAACTATAAGTATGTACAGGCTGTAGTGAGTACAAGCTATGTACAGGATATGAACAGGATACAAATATGAAAAACTATACAGAATATGAAATAAATAACTTTACAGAATCTGGGATATACAGTTATACAGAAATGGGAACTATGCAAGTTGTAAACAGTTGTAGGATTAAAGATTATTGAATGTACAGAATGATTATTTACACAGAGCTATACAGTAGTGCAGTTAAGATAAGTGAGGGTGTAGATAGTTTCTACAGAGGCTATATAAAGTGCTAGTGGTTGTGAGTGGTGGTTCAGTCCATGTTATTATTGTGTTTGAGGGTACAGTTGTCCATTGTGGGTGTGTGTATGTTCAGTCCATGAGTTTAACGTGGGTCAGATGTCAGGAGGCAGAGTTCAGGAGTCTGACAGCTGTGGGGAAGAAGCTGTTCCGGTACCTGGTGGTCTTAGTCCGGAGGCTCCTGTGGCGCCTCCCAGAGGGCAGGAGGGTGAAGAGTCCATGTGATGGGTGACTGGGGTCTTTGATGATTTTCCCAGCCCTTTTCAGACACCGCTTCCTGTAGATGTCTTTTATGGCAGGAAGTGGTGCTCCGGCGATGCGCTGGGCAGTTTTCACGACCCTCTGCAACGCCTTCCGGTCCGAGGCAGAGCAGTTCCCGTACCAGACTGTTATACAGTTGGTCAGGATGCTCTCGATGGTGCAACGATAGAAGTTCACCAGGATGTCTGAGGACAGGTGGTTCTTCCTCAGAGTCCTCAAGAAGAAGAGGCGCTGGTGAGCCTTCTTGACCAGCTTGGAGCAGTTGGTCGTCCAGGTGAGATCCTCGGAGATGTGGACTCCCAGGAACTTGAAGCTGCTCACACGCTCCACAGCCGTCCCCTTAATGTGGATGGGTGGATGTGGGTCAGCATTCCTCCTTTAGTCCACGATGAGCTCCTTGGTCTTCTCGGTGTTAAGCAGCAGGTTGTTTGTGTCGCACCACTCAGCCAGACGATCCACCTCCTCCCTGTAGGCGGCCTCATCGTTGTCACTGATGAGGCCAGTCATCTGCAAACTTAATGATGGTGTTGGAACCATCAGCAGGTCTGCAGTCGTGGGTGAAGAGGGAGTAGAGGAAAGGGCTCATCACACAGCCTTGTGGTACACCGGTGTTCATTGTGATTGTAGATGAGCAGCGGTTATCCAGCCGGACATGTTGGGGGCGGTTGGTCAGGAAGTCCAGTAACCATTTGCAGATGAGGGAACTGATACCCAGGTCTGTCAGTTTCCTGATGAGTTGTGAGGGGTGGATTGTATTGAATGCTGAACTGAAGTCTATAAACAGCATTCTGGCGTAGGTGTTGTTGTTGTCCAGGTGTGAGAGGACAGAGTGCAGTGCGATGGAGACTGCATCCTCTGTGCTCCGAGGCATGTTCATAGTGTTTTGTTGCTACTTTTACAGGAATGCTTCTAAAAACATGTCTAATAATAAATATTTTGATGGTAATTACAGAAGTTGCACACAGTTAAACATCACTGCATTTGTCTCTTTTCAGAGTAGAATGTAATAGCATGAATTCATATTTGTTTTCACCATTTTTGCTTCACTTTCTCTTTCTTTTGCTGTAAAAGCTTGACAATCAGCTCTACAGAGAGATTGCCACAAATGCAGTGTGTGTGTGTGTGTTTTGTTCAGCTCTGCTAGTCTCCCCATTGTTCTGCCTGACAGGTAATGCAATATATTGTTGTGCTCACCCATGTGATTGTTACCGTTCATTGTGCCAGATTGTGTATGATAGCCTGTGGGGAAAATGTTTTTTTTTTCTGCCCTGTTATGTTCATTCAGCAGTATGCATTCACAGTTAAACCAACAGCTTCCCTTTAAGAGTGGAGAAAACGCTTTGCAAAACACAAATGAATGACTTGTTTATTGCTGTGCGATTGTGTCCTCTCTTCAACGTCACAGCAGGAGATCACTTGATGTTTGATCTCCTGCTGTGGCACTGAAAACATTCAAATTATCTTCAGATAATTTAACTAAATTCTGCCCTGATTTTACACTAATGGCCAACATTTGTAATTGTTTTTGGTTGCTTTGTTTTTTAAATCTCCTTCTGGAAAATAGTGTTTTATTTCATCCTCATGCTGGGTCATTAGATGTATAGTTTTCAGCTGGTAGAAGCAACAAAGACTGTTGAATATGTCTGTGAAGGTTCTCAGTCATCCAGGTCCTCGTAGCCTAAGGAGCGTGGAAAGAAAAGCGTCTGGACTTCTTTAAGTTGCTTGAAGACGTTTCACCTCTCATCCGAGAAGCTTCTTCAGTTCTAAGGTCAAATGGTAGAGACTGTTGAACAAATGCCACCAATATCCCATTAATTGAAGTTTTTAACCACATCGCTCCAGTACTACAGTCCATCCCACAGACTTTATAGAAAAGATGGGCATGTGACATCATCTACCAGTTTGTTCGTTGAATCCAATCTGTTATTGTTCATGTCAAAAGACTGAACGGCGGGAGGCTGCTAGAGAAAGTTCCACATTTTTAATTAGCAACTCATTACAGCTGCTTAGTATTTGCAGTCAGATCAGAAATTAAATTCACATAATGTTCAAAGGATTTAGTTCAGGGTCTGGTCTGATTCCAGCTTCCACAAGCTTTGAGACAGGTGAGTTTCTTTCAGCGGGATGACAGTGGGAGAGGCAGGCGCACTGTGAAGGGATCACTGTGATGGATGACAGGTGAGGTAAGTAGGCAGGTGAGAATTATCCAATAAGTAAGAGGCCTGAGCGATACTTCCACACTGAGTCACTGTCTCGATTGATTGAAAAGGAAGAAACTGGTGTTCTTTAGGTTTGTAATGACATTTCACCATCCAAAGAAATTGTGTCGTCCTCGGCTCAAAAATGGTCCCTATAGGTGAATGGCAAACAAGTATATGGGAATCCCGAGGACACCACAAGGGTCACCTCTTAGTGAGGGTTGTCTCTTGAAGGTGGTCACAGGGATTGTTGGCCCTCTGCTGATCATGTGAGTCGACCTCTGTAAGACACCGCTCCACGCCACTATCACTGAGGTTGAAACACAAAAATGAGAGCTGTTGTAGGCGCCACCATGTGGTGATGCACTGTATTACAATAATATCAACTGTTACGAGCAGCAGGGTTGGACATGCCTGAGGAAGGAGCTTTGCTGCATCTGCGGGGAAATGGAGAGGGAGAGATGGGCTTCCCTTACACTTATACTTATACTTATACTCATAGATTTAAATTAAAAACCTTCATGTGAAATTCTTTGTATATATCTGTGTGTGTGTGTGTGTGTGTGTGTGTGTGTGTGTGTGTGTGTGTGTGTGTTAAATTATTAAATAAATAATGACTCTGTGAAATATGTCGTGTGTTCATCTCAGGTTTTATTTATCTCGTTTTAATGACCAGATTTCATTTATAATTATTTTCATTAAACCTTAATGAAAGGGGTTGTACATGAAATCATGTGCATGTTATTGAGGTAGATTGCTGTGCCTTAAAAGTGCCACTAGGGGGCAGCAAGCTGTTCTATTTTTTTCAGTTATTTTATTGTGTTGTTTGTACAGAATAATTTCCATTTTTGCTATAATTTTTTGTTCATTCTCCAGGACTGTCTGTTCTCTCAGTCCCCACCTCCTGCCGGCGTAGGAGGGGAATCTGTTCCTTTCTCGATAATTGCCCCACTGGCTTCTATATTTGGATCTATGTCCTCTCCTCTCACTTGCTGTCGCTCTCTTGCTGCTTTGTCACTGTTATTGATTCACATTCTCACTCTGCTGCAAAGCAAAACCATCCAGAATTGGTGCAAGGAAGAAGCAAGGAAGCATCAACGGTGAGTGACGGAGGCGAGGCAGGGGTCTCCTCAGATCTCCGCGCCGCATCAGTAACAGAGGTATCGGCTTATTTGCCTGAGCGTGTGGGGGCGGGAAAATCTCTTTGGCTGAATTGAAGTTGTTTTTCCTTCACTCCTTGCAGAGCAGGAATGCATTATTGTTTACAAGCGAGATTATTGTTTCTGTGTGTGAGTCCGTCTGTCATTGTGGCACAGAGCGCCCCTGCAGACAGCTGCTGTGAGCTCTTCGGCAGGTGTTTGCATGGCTGGGCTCTTTGTGGGAAGATTTTGTCAACACAACTGTGTTAAAACTGAGCCAAGACACAGACACAAACTTTACAGGTTTATAGTTAGGATCTAATCTAGTTAGTGCTCTAATATCACCCTATTAGAGCACTTCGCTCTCGCTCTGCAGGCCTACTTGTTGTTCCTAGAGTATTTAAAAGTAGAATGGGAGGGAGAGCCTTCAGTTTTCAGGCCCCTCTTCTGTGGAACCAGCTTCCAGTTTGGATTCAGGAGACAGACACTATCTCTACTTTCAAGATTAGGCTTAAAACTTTCCTTTTTGCTAAAGCATATAGTTAGGGCTGGACCAGGTGACCCTGAATCCTCCCTTAGTTGTGCTGCAATAGACGTAGGCTGCTGGGGGATTCCCATGATGCATTGAGTTTTTCCTTTCCAGTCACCTTTCTCACTCACTGTGTATTAATAGACCTCTCTGCATTGAATCATATCTGTTATTAACCTCTGTCTCTCTTCCACAGCATGTCTTTTATCCTGTCTTCCTTCTCTCACCCCAACCGGTCGCAGCAGATGGCCGCCCCTCCCTGAGCCTGGTTCTGCCGGAGGTTTCTTCCTGTTAAAAGGGAGTTTTTCCTTCCCACTGTCGCCAAAGTGCTTGCTCATAGGGGGTCATTTGATTGTTGGGTTTTTCTCTGTATCTATGAAGCGCCTTGAGGCAACTTTTGTTGTGATTCGGCGCTATATAAATTGAATTGAATTGAATTGAAATGAATCTGATGTGTTAGAAACTGAATGAAAGAAGTCACAAGAAAGGGTCCGAGGGCTTATGACCCCATTCTGCTATATGCCCCTGTCACACAGGCTTTTGGCATCTTTAGTCCATTTGTAGCCCTCCATATGGAGTGTTCTCTGTTATGTAAAATATTTGGAACAAAAGGTAGGCTTTTTCTTCCCTTAAAAAATGTATTTCCTCCCCCTCATTTGCACATTTCTGGCTTTTAGTTCTAATCACATCCCTGATGCAGCTGTTTCCCTTCCACATGAAAAGTAAGCAAGATGTTTTCCAGGTTAGTACCTGAGAGTCTGGCCTTGTTTGCTTAAATTTATTCATAACTCTGCTTTTCTCGTGTAAAAGCTTCTTATGAATTATAAATAAGCCACCTGTCTGCTCCAAAAATCCAATCGAAAGTACATCTGTGTTGAATCTCTTCCCTGTGTCAGTGCTCTATGTTTAGATTACACTGTATGTCAGTTTTTCTGTGTTCAGCTAAACTCAATGTGCAGGAAAATGTGTGCTTACAGTATGAATTTCATTTCCTCTGGCTTTGAAGTCCACCTCTGTGGCGATTCCTGCTGCGTGAGCTCCTCTAAGACCACATGTAGATGTGTGGATGCAAAAATGCCAAGTGTTTCTTGTCTTCACAGTAAATCTGCTGCACTGTCGAAATGAATGCTGGCGTTAGGAGCTTCTTTAGTCTGCTGCTAGTCACACACTTCAGCAGAGGTGAGTGAGCGGTTTATTGTCTAGACAGTTGCCCATCAGGTGAGCTGAAAGCCCTGCTGATAATCATGAGCTCTGAATAGTTTTTATTTCTGTGTGTGTGCTTTTGAGAGGCTCATATGCTTAACAACACTTTGCAGGTGCCACATGAGTGAAAAGCCTTTGAGCAAAAAGTGCATTAATTCTCCTTGTGACACAAAAATCCACAAGGCTTGGTGAGTAAGATTTGCCCAGCAGATTACTTTCTGACAAAGAGCTAGAGTGGGACCGACTGCGAGTAGTTCCTACAACAAAAAAAGATACAGAACTCCATAAAAATTAAGTCAAATTTAAACGACATTCTAAGGAATCAAATACAAAATGCTTCTTATCACATTACAATTACTTTTCTACTCCTAATCAAGAATTAATATTTATGTTGAGATCTATATATGATTTATATATATGTACATGTATAAATTGCAAAAATCCATCAAATGTTTTGGTGTTTTCAGGTTTAACCTTTAAATTGTGACGTCCAGCTAAATAGATTCAATTTCAAATTAAAGGAGGCTGAATTTCTGGAGAGTACCTGTCGGGGAAAATCCAACCCTCTGCACCCTGTCGTCTTCAGTTACCCTTGAGGTGCAGTGATCGAGTTACTCCGTGCTAGAACACCAGGAATTTTAATTAGTCTTGATTAGACAGAAGCATACATCAAGACTGCTGCATTGAAAAACAACAACAATAACAAAAACAATCTATTTTTCTTCCCTCATCACTGTTTTCCTTTGTTCTGTTTCTTCCTCCTCGCCATCTTTCTTGCAACTCCTCAGTAAAATGCTGCAGCAGTGTGGTTTGAGAGATCGTAGTGGTTCTAAAATGACGGTCCACAGGGATGAAATTCCTCTAAATACCCAGTGCCTTCAACAGCATTAGGAGGCTGACAGTTTCTTTTTTTATATATATAGAGGAAATGGTGAATGAATACTCATAGCCTTCTCAGGATTCACTGTAATAATGTTCTGTCACCAGGTGTGTTTTCCCCTGAATATCAAAGTTCACACAAGATAAATTGGTGAAAGATTTTAATAGATGTGTCGACTGCTTCCTGAAGCTCTGACAGTCAGTGCTACAATGGCTGGTCTCTATAGGTGGCCGTGAGCTTTGATGAAAGCATTCATGTTCCACTCAGGATGATTTTATTAGCTTTCATGATCACATGGCATCGTTTTCAGGACCCACAAAATGACTTCAACACACCCAGGTTACCTTTCCGTTATCAGGACTCACTTAGCCTAACATCTGGAATAAGGATGAGCGGTCACACAAAGCTGGTTATCAACTCTAAGCTAACTCATGGTTTATCAGTCTGGCTATCAGCATCTGACCCATTCAGTTTAATTTTATTTGTATAGTGCAAAATCATGGGAGGTTACCACTGTTTGCTCACAGCAAGAAGGTCCTGGGTTCCACTCTGTGTGGAGTTTGTTTGCAGTTTGTTCTCTCTGGGTGCTGTGGTTTCCTCCCACAGTCCCAGAGACATGCAGTAAGTTGGGTAGGTTAATTGGTGATTGGTTGTCTTTCAGATTACCAGCCCTACTGTGGACTCTTAGTCCTGTTGACATCATTGTTTTGGCATCATTGTGAGACACTGTTCCTTGTTTCACTCCACAGAAATCATCTTTTCCGTGACTAGTTTCTCTCTATTTTCTCATCTCTCCTGCGGGTTTATCCAGCCCAGAAAATCACTGATGACTCCATCAACACCCCCCACCCTCCTGTGCTGTTCAGCGTCAGTCCCCAATCCTACATCAGCTTCCTGCTGCTGGGCCTGACCGTCGTCGTGTTCGGCGGCGTCTATCTCTGGATCCTCAGATACGTCTGCATCGGCTGCTGCCAGCCCATCGCAGTCGGCGTTGAGTCAGAATCCCTGGCAGGGATGGTGTGAAGTCATCAGCCCCTGTCTGATTGAGTTGGGCTGATACCAAGTCACACGGGACATTTACAGGTAAAAGACACGGCCTATCAGACTTGTCATACATTTTGCAAAGGGAAGTAGATGTCATTTGTGCTCCCATATACTTATTTTTTCAGTTCCAGAGCACTTAGTGACAGTGTCGATGCTGGAAAATAAGTAAGTAGGAGAAAAGTAGCTCTTTTGCTCTTACCTCTACACCCTGCTTACCTGATATCTGGCAAACATCTGTTGTACAGTATGCCTGAAAAATCGCTAAAAAGCTATTGAGCAGTGAATGTGAGACACAACTGTAAAGCTGGGTGGCAGAAATTTAAGACAACGTTCAGCTAATAAGATGATAAAATGTTTTGTGTGTTTTCTTTAGGGTTTTCTTTGTACACTGTTAAAAAAAACATCTCAAAAAAACGGTAATAGTCCAGCAGCTGGGGCGCCTAAATACTACCGTAAAATAACAGAAAATAACTTCCTCATAAAAATACAGTTATTTCCAGTAATGACAATACAGTTTGTTGCGCTAATTTTACATGGGATTCTGCCTTTTCCAAGTGCGTTTAGACATCAAATTAGGAACATTTTAACGTGATCAAACAATGAAATTACCTATAAACAAGGTCAATGAATGTGGCAATATGAATCATAATACGTAAATGTACAGAAATATACAGTTAAATAATAATGGATTGCATGCCCTGGGACAGACTGCCAGAGGGGAGGCTGCCATATCGCACCATCAGCCCATCACCAGTAGGCGAAGAGTCTTGACCACGGACACAATACCGAGAGTATCCGAGCCGGGGCTCGAACCGGCAACCTTCTGGTCACAAGGCGAACTGCCAACTCCTGAGCCACGATCGCCCTAAATAGCAATGATAATAATACTGTGATGTAACACAAGCTTATAGGAATCATGTTATATACTTTTCCATAGCATCACATTTGAATTCAACAGTTCAATCTTTCAAATAACGGACAGATATTTGTGAGATCATGATACATTTGTGAATGTGTTTTAACAATCTAAATATGCATATGTACAGACAGATACATTTAATAATCATGACAATTATGTTGTATTACATTACAGTGATTTAACGTTAATTTACATTTGAAATGTGAAATCACAGTCTATTTACGTAACGTTAATGATCTTCTAGAAGAACAGAACAAAACTGTAAAATGCAGTAAAATACTTTTATATTAGGATTTTTTCCTACAGTGCTGCCATACCTGCGACCTTGTGGTTGTTAGTTCACATTCATTGGCCGATGCTTAGCGTCATGTTATTATGTGTCCCAACATCCAATGGCATGTCACATTGTTTTCATGGCCACACCCTCACCCAGGTGCAGAGGCCTCTTTCTGTTCAGGAATGTTGTGAATACTTTGACATTTATATTAATTGCAATTCCTACCTCTACATTTATTTTTTTTTTTAAATATAATTAGCACAGCGTGGCCGTGCAATGTTTTATATGTTTGTTTTTTTTCGTTTTTATTCCTATTAATTATATTTTCACTTGTTACCTCTGAATTATTGAATCAGACCTAGATGACATGAAATTTTCAGCACAATTATAATTCAAATACTCTCATTTTATATATTTTTCCATAGTATTACATTTGAATTTAACAGATCATTCTCTCACATAACAGACAAATATTCGTGAAATTATGATACATTTCTGAATGTATTTTTACAATCTCAATATGTATATGTACAAAAAAATATATTTAAAAAACAAGTAAATTGTGTTTTAGTATATTTACAGTGATGTTATGTTATTTTACCTTTGACATGTAAAATCACAGTCTACTTATGTAAATGTAATGATATTCTAGAAAGACAGTACAAAACTGTAAAATACACACTAAGATACTTTGACATTACTATTTTTGGAACAGTGTAGTTTGGCTGTTTTATTTTGAAACCATTTTTAATTGTTTTCTTTTGTTACTTCCTGCCTTTCTCCTTCACAAGTGGGTTTTGTGTGTAAACAATTAGCCATTTAGTATTTTGTGGATTTATAATAATGATTTATAATGCTGTCCCCATTTTCTGCTGTCAAGTTAGTTTGTGTTTTGTTTTCGGTTCAGTATTATGTAAAAAAAAGAAAAATCCTTAAAAACATACTACAGTGTTTTGTTTTAAAACAAAGACATTTTCTATTATTTTTTCTCCATATATTTTACCCACATGGTTATTTTGACCATTTACACTCTTTATGGGGAAAATGTTTTTTTGTGAAAGTACAACCTGTTGATTTCTCTGTTCTTGGCATTTCTGCTCAGCTGAATGACACAAATAAATCTCCTTTTCTTCTTCAAACTTGCCTTGTGTGATTGGGTCCTGTGTAGGGTGACCAGATCACAGTCTAAAAGTAAATATAACGAGAATAAAGGGAAGCTGAAGTTTGTTCTTATTGTCTATATTATCTGTTAATTCCTCTGAGGAGGAGGAGGAGTATTTAATCAGTTCTGTTTATTAACAGTGTAGCATGCAATCGGATCAAGGTCACAATAAATGTGAAAATCAGAAAAAACTTTATATTACTCATGTTTTTTTAATGGATGGATATTCTAACTTCACAACAATATGCTACACCTTGGTGGACATCAATACCTTGGCTGGCTAAACATTTGATTTTGACCTTCATTTTTAGTGCCCAAATTTGAAGAAACCGTATCAAGTAATCTGTCATATGAAAAGCCATGGAGAGGGCAGTACGTAACATTTTCTTCTTTTGTTTTAAATGACATCATACAATCATCATATTGTAATAAAAACATCATTAAACACCAAAGTCGTTGTAAAAGTCGTTGTCCGTTGGGGGGACTGCTTTTGTTCACTGTTGTTTCAGCTGCTGTTCTGCCTGGTAACAGCCTTTGGGCTTCAGTAACCTTCATTTTTCTTTAATAAAAAGTCTTCGCTTCATATATTATAGATTTTAGAGAAGTGCATGTCCTGCAGTGCAGAGCCAATCAAAATGTAGGACGTTGTCTCGATATGTGGTATTGGAGACGACGGATAAAAAGATGGATCTCTGTTCACCCAGCCCTATGTGTTTGATCTACGTAAGTTTGTTACGACCAGACACACTTTTGACGTTACTCACATCATTTGATCAATGTGAATATTTATTATAGCATGTTTAATAATTCATGTGTTCATTATTAACTCATGGTCTCAAACTGAGAGGACACAGATTAAGCGTACTGAATGTAACCGAACAGTGTGTAAAACACAAGACATGGATTCAGTATCTATCAGGATCAAAGACCCCAAACCAGAGCTGCTAGCTTAGTGCTAACACACTCATTGTAACAGCCCCTGGCCTAATTAACTCCCACTGGTACAACTTGATACAAATTAGTGAGCTCAAGTGACTAATATGTGGCTGAAAATGAAATAATTTAAAAAGCTGAGCTGCTTACTCATGCATGGGTCCAATGATCCACATGAGTAATGGACCATAAGGTCTGACATCCACAGCACCGCAAGTTGCTGCATGGGTGTTACGGTTAGCGACTTCACTTCCTGAGAGAGCTCAGCAAGAACAACCCTGGTTAAACTCGGTTTAAGGTCATGCCAAAGCATCAGTTCAAGTCCACACTTTGACTGGGTCACTCCAAAACCTTCATTTTGTTTTTTTGTTTCTGTCTTTGAGTCATTCAGAGGTGGACTCGCTGGTGTGTTTCAGATCATTTCTTTGAGCTTCAGACTTAAGACTGATAATCCTGATGGGATAGCAAAATTAACAATTCCATCAAGTGCAGCAAGTCGTCCTGAAGCAGCAGAGCAGCCTGCGACCACTACACTATCACCACCACGTCTGACTGATGGTGTGATAGTCTTTTTTTGAAATTATGTGATTTTTACACCAAATGCAACAGGACTTAATCCTTCTAAAAAAAAAAAATCAGCTCTATATCTCGTCAGTCCACAGAATATTTTCCCAAAACTTTTGGGGATCACCAAGATGTTACTTGGTAAATGTGAGATGAGCCTTTGTGTTCTTCTTGATCAGAAGTGGTTTTCGTCCAGTCTCTTTCTTATTGTTGAATCATGAACTCTGGCCTTAACTTAGGCAAGTGAGGCCTGCAGGTCTCTACATGCTGTTCTGGGGTCTTTTACCTTAGAAATCCCTTTTTAAATCTTTCCAGACTGATGGATGTCAATGACTTTGTTTTTCAGCTGTTTCTTCAGCTCATGGCGTGATCTAAAGTGTTGATTTGTGAGAGCTTTTTAACCTATTTCACGCAGCTTCACCAGTAATCAGGCCTGTGTGTGGTTTGTGAAACTGAGCTCAGCTTGCCAAAAAAAGCTGATCAGTGCTCATTTATGAATTAACAGGTAGGAATTACTTGTTCACAGATGGCCAGTTAGGTTCACATGTAATGAAATTAAAGGCTTTTGATTCTAATTCTAGAGTAAATGTAGATCTTCCTTGTTGAACATAAGCTTAATTTCAATTTATTTTAAGTAAGTCCTCTAAACTCTTTCCACCGCTCCACCTGAATCTCAGCCTCGTCTGAGTCCACTCTTCAATAAACAGCAAAACAACATTTCCCATGAACGACGAATCACCTTGCAGCCCACCTGAATAATGGACCCACGTCTGTGCAAGATGGAGGCTATTGAGTTTGCATCTTAATGGATCCAATTAAATTTGATCAGTCTCATAATTCATCAGCTTCGTATCTAGTAAAAGCTGTGGTAATGAATAAGTTATCTGAGAGAATTCCAACCAGGCATTTTACATTTTACCCTAGAATTAAGCACGCACGCACAAATCCACGGCGTCTTACACACATGAACGTGTTCAATGAAGAACATAATCTGAAAGCTGTGGAGTGAATGAAGGACAGTTTTGAGGGTTTGTGTTGACAGCTTTTAGTTTTCAACATTTATAGCTCAGACTGTTCTCCTCAATGCAAGCTAGACGTGACTGACAGGCTGCACACTAATGAAATATGAGCGACACAGCAGGAAAATTGACTGAACCGCGCTTCGCAGCAAAGATGGACAATGACCCCGAACATATTGCAACTCAAAGCAAAGAAGTGGAATATTGGAGCAAATGGAGCTGCATTTCGCTCATGATGAAGCTACGGCACAATGATCCATAAACAAAACAAACAGCTGAAGAGGGAAACCGCCGAGGCTCGGCAAAGCATCACAAAACACGAAAGCCTTTCTCTGGTGACATCTCAGTCGCTGCCTGCAAAGAATTCTCAACAGAGTATTAAAAATAAACAGCTAATTTATGATTATGCTAATTCATTCCCTGCCATCTGAAAAAGGAGCACTGTGGCTGTAATTACTCAAAGGTTAATGATATGTGTTTGTTCAACCCCTCCAATTATAGCTGAGTGTCTAAACTTCAGAATGCTTCATTTCATGTGGAAACCGTGGCAGGAAATTAAAATCATGTGGTGCTTTTATAAGGACTTACAGATGCATAAATGATAAAAAAAAGTGGTCTTTTTAGCAGGTTGCTAGGTGGTTGTTGAAAAATACGATGACATCATAATGCATGACGTGAATAATAACCTTCAGGGACGTAAGGTGTACCTGTGTAACAATTCAACTCAATTTTATTTATAAAGAGCCAAATCACAACAACAGTTGCCTCAAGGCGCTTTATATTGTACAGTAGATACAGAGAAAAACCCAACAATCATATGACCCCCTATGAGCAAGCACTTTGGCGACAGTGGGAAGGAAAAACTCCCTTTTAACAGGAAGAAAGCTCCGGCAGAACCAGGCTCAGGGAGGGGCGGCCATCTGCTGCGACCGGTTGGGGTGAGAGAAGGAAGACAGGATAAAAGACATGCTGTGGAAGAGAGCCAGAGGTTAATAACAGCAATGCAGAGAGGTCTGTTAATACACAGTGAGTGAGAAAGGTGACTGGAAAGGAAAAACTCAGTGCATCATGGGAATCCCCCGGCAGCCTACGTCTACTGCAGCATAACTAAGGGAGGATTCAGGGTCACCTGGTCCAGCCCTAACTATATGCTTTAGCAAAAAGGAAAGTTTTAAGCCTAATCTTGAAAGTAGAGATAGTGTCTGTCTCCTAAATCCAAACTGGAAGCTGGTTCCACAGAAGAGGAGCCTGAAAACTGAAGGCTCTCCCTCCCATTCTACTTTTAAATACTCTAGGAACAACAAGTAGGCCTGCAGAGCGAGAGCGAAGTGCTCTAATAGGGTGATATGGTACTACAAGGTCATTAAGATAAGATGGGGCCTGATTATTTAAGACCTTGTATGTGAGGAGCAGGATTTTGAATTCAATTCTGGATTTAACAGGAAGCCAATACAGGAGAAATCTGCTCTCTCTTTCTAGTCCCTGTCAGTCCCTGTGTGTGCCAGGTTCGGTTCCTGTCTGTGTAGGAGTTTGCAGGCAAACAGACAGACAGAGATTTGATATTTTAAACTAAAATTCTCACACCTTACTAACTCGTGGCCACAACTTCATTATCTAATACTCACACACTATTAACTCGTAGACGTGCAATCACATTAGAAGCCCTCACCGGAGGGCTTCTAAATCTGAAAAAAAGGTGCAACATAAACAAAGTGTGATTGATTTGATACCCACCCTACCCACAGTGAATCGAGACAAGGGAACAGATGGAAGGCTTATGCCCTACTAGAAAATGCAAAATTGATTATCATTTATTATAGCAGCCCATTGTAGGGAAAAATGATTGCGGGTGGAGGAAAAAAATCCAGAGGGGGAAAAAAAATGATGATTACGGAGAAACCACAAGAAGGAGATGTAGCCCTTGGAGCCAAAGTGGAGTGCGTACATTATAATTAGGGATGGATTAACAAACGGGCGTGCTGAGCACAGACCCGGGGAGTCCTAGAGACCCCTGAGTTGCAGCCGTGTTTGTAGTTTCTGGTATAAAAACTGCTCTTTAGGAGGTCAGAGAGCTCCATCATGGCAAAAGAATGATGCTGAGCAGAATATGAACCTCACAGGAAGCAACTGTCTGCTGTGTGGATGCCACTGCATGTTTATTTTAGTGTTTTTTCCTTATAAGCAGTTTACTACTATGAAACAGAACCCAGGTCATCACCTCTGTAACCTGAAACCAGTTTCTTGCCTTTATTGAACTAAGTCAAATGATCAGCTTTGTCAGAATTCCTCGGTTCCTTGCAGTGAAAAATTATGGGCAGGCTTCTGTACTATTTAAAAGCGGCATTTTCAATTTTATCCACTTTGGAGAGCATTATCTTGACCAAAAACACCGTCTCAATGTGGACAGAAGGCCAAAACGGAGAGAAAAAGATGCCTTTTCAAACAAAAATGTATTAGCGTGGACATGGCCGAAGATGCACTTAGAAACCGTGGGAAGGAAGAACTCCATTTTAACAGGAAGAGATATTGAGCATTCTTTGTAATTGTCTTCTTAGTCTCACCTGTTAACCATACTTGTTCCCAACCTGTGCAGGTCTGGTCTAATCAGCTAACCTACCTCAAACAACACCTGCATTGCTGTATTCAGGGTTTGGAGTAAAGTGACCACTAACCACGTGATGTTAACTTGTCCGCCACTTTGGACGTGTGACAATTATGGTGGCATTGCAGGAAGTAGTGAATAAGGACCGAGCCACACAGACCTAGACACTAGCACCCTTTGAATCAGGTTGGCAGCGGCGCGAAGGCATAAATTTTACTTTGAAGGTGAAGTTTCTCCATTTTCCAGGTTGCGTCACAGTTTTATTACCGCTCAGGTAGCAGTTAGCGAGTTTTTGCAAACAAACATGGCAAACTACGGGCAACCAAAGAAATCGGTAAGAGGTTTTCGGTGCAGCACTTTCTTTGCATACGATTTCATCCAGTCAGAGCCTTATATGGCACTTTTCTACTCGAACACTCAAAGAGCTTTGTACATTCAAACAAGCAGTTTGCTCAAAGCTTAATCGCTTTCTGTATAACAGTCACAATCCAATGAACACATCAGAGAACCACTTGGGGTTCAATATCTTGCCCAAGGATACTTTGGCATGCAGGGATTGAACCTCGAACGGTTCGATTAATAGATGAACTGCTCTACCTCTGAGTTCGACCCACCCCAAATATAGTAATGTGCACATGTCAGTGGGAAACCTCAAAGGGACCACTGCCTGTTAGTGAATAAATATCTATTTGGATTGGGATTTTTTTCCCTCGTGGTTCTTTTCAGGACCCAAGAATTTAACAGCCAGCATAAAGCTCAACTCTGATTGGATGCGTCAGTCGCTACAGAGGTCCTGGGACATGGCGGCTCCACTCCTGCCCGAACCTTCTTCCTCACAAAGCACCAGAGACCACCACACAACAATCATCATCATCTTCTTTTCTTCTTCTTTGAGTTGCTCCGTTCAAGCGTCATCACAGCAGCTCGTCTTCATTTCATGCATGACCTTAAAACAACTGAAATAACCATCATCGCTTCTAAAGTAATGATCTGCACTTTTTGCATTTTGCAACTTTTTATGTTCTTGTAAGAGTTTGTATTCATTTAAGAAAAAATCTGCATTTTATAATAAAAATTTACAAAAATCATGCATTTAAAATGCTTTCAGTGCTGCGAGGTACCTCGTCTTGTCTGTCTGGTCTCATCATCTACTTTGGAGGAAGCTAATTGCTCGTGCACACGCCTCAGTTACTGAAGCGTAAAGGTCAAGTCACCTAAGAGCTGTTATGCATCACACCCCGCCTGAAGCCGAGGCACGCCATCGATCCCAGGCATGGTAATCACACTGAAAACCATGCCACCTGACACGCCGTAGCCCATTTACACATCGCACATGAAGCGCGAGCACCTCGGGGTGCTCTGCTGTCCGTCTTTGTCTCTGACAGGGCGGTCCCCTCCCTGCTGCCCCGTAATGGATTTACTCCCATCTCTCCGAGCACGTTGGCCTTGGGGCAAAGCATTGGCTCGGCCCCTGATTGACAGCTGCTGATAGCGGGTTGAGAGCTTGTTGCCAGGGGCTACAGGGGGACACCCTGCATCCACACATGCAGTTGCCATGGAAATAGGGAGTTCAGGCCTTCTGCCTGCAGATGGCAACGCTGCACTCCGAGTCAGGAGGGAGATGAGACCGGGGTACGAGGGCGGCACGGCGAATCGGCGGCTGTCTCTCAAAGAGAGAGCGTGGGTTTGATTTTGCGGTTTGCACAGTTCACCCCGGCTTCACCTCAGAACCCCCCCAGGTGCTGCTTTCAATTACACGCACATCAGGTGGAGAATCTGCACATTTGCACTCTTCCTAGGCATGGGTGAAAATGTCTGCTGCCGGTCTCTGCGCTGCTGCACATCAATCCTTCATTTTTTCCCCTCTTCTGTACATTATCTGATCTTTTTTTATCGCTCAACACTGCAACTGCTGCAAGAGCATAAAAAACAAACCATCTATTAAAAATCACAAAAAGCCGATCCTGTGCTGTTTCTCAGCTGTTAGGCCACACGAGACAGGCTGTTTTTCCCCGGCTCCCTTCTGCTGTCTGACACAGGCCATGTGAACCTGTGAACTGAACCATATTTGGAAGGGGTGTGTGCACGCAGCTCTAACCACTTCCATTTACAGTGGCTTCATATCTGATTTCCTCCTCAGCATGCACATTTTTCCCACCCAGATGAGCAAAGTCAGGCTGACAGCTACTCGTACGTGGAACACAGTTTCAGCTTCTGTTTCACATTCAATTCCTCTGGCTGTCTCTGTGTGGACAGGAGTCATCAACAGCTTGGAGGGTTTCTTTCTCTTTCTCTCATACACACACATCTGTAATGGGCAGGAGAGGAGAAGGGAAGCAAGTTGAGGTGAAACCCACCACTGTTCCCATGTAGTCACCCTCTGCTGCTGCTGCTGCTGCTGGGGTCAGTTTGCAGTATTTCCCACCTGAGTGACAAATACTGCAAAGCACTACTGGTTCTGTGAACCTCAAAAGAAACAGAGCCCCTCTGCATGTCTCACATCTCCCGTCCTTATGCACTCTCCTCAGCCCGGGATTATTGCATTGTGACAGGCTGCTTACATGCAAGCAGCTGTAATGAGCGTGAACCACTTGAAGCTTAGAGGAAACAGCAGCATTGCATCTGATTGCATCCTCCGAGCTGCTCCGTGAGAAACGCAGTCAGCTGCCTCCGGATATTTGATTTATTCAGCTCTCAGATCCGGTGCGTTACCCACCGGGCGGTGCGCTGTGCAGCAAGCGCGGTTCCCACTGATCTTTCAGTACACCGTGTTCCATATAGTGTGGAGTCAAACAAGGACACGGCGTCTGAGGAATCACTTAATACCACCTTAAATTTGGATTAAATTTGCATAATAGTGTTTTAACAGAGAAACACCGGGACAGTTTGTTGTTGCTGTGCAGCAGAAAAGCCTCCAAAGTGCAGAAACACGTCACGCTTCGTGTTTTTCTCGCACACATTCCGCTACAATTTAAAGCGTGATACCTTAAAGGCTTCACACACTCCTTTGGTTCCTGGCCAATAGGTTTCGGAGGCGTTCAGGAACTGTGGGGAATATAGCAACTCTTCAGCGAGCCTTCATTGATGAGCAAGACAAAAAAAGTCACTAAACTCCTTTTTTATGGAGGCTTGCATTCGCCGAACAAAACAAACAAACAAAGAAACTAGAGTTGTTATCGCAGAATCTCAAGTTCCATTTATTTTTCGACTTATTAGTTACAAATCATTTTCTTTCAGTTTTAACTTAATCAGTCGACATTTCAAGTCGTTTCCTCTTTCTTTTAGTTATTTTTTTAATTCACAGTTATATTCTCAATAATAACTCTAAATTTTAATTTATTTTAAAGGGTTTTTTTCCCCTCAGTAGGTTCAGCTTGTAAATCAATATTTTTTGAACTACCTGAATCAACATTTTGAGATAATAACCTGATTTTCTAAATTAATTATGGATATTAATAGACTTAGTCACAGTAGGCTTGGTTTGGCTTTGAGTAATTTTAATGTCAATGTACAGAATGACCACAGACTGTATATAAAAGATGGAACTAGCCACTGTAATATCAGTTACTGGTTTCTGGACAATATCAGTTTATTTATTTATTTATTCATTTTTTATCTTGGACTCAGGAGTAACCAGAGGTTTGGACAAAAGCTAGTGGTGCTAAGCTATCAACTCATTTTAGCAAGCCCGGTTACCAAGTTAAATCTACTAACTGTCCACCTCAATGACTGATTCTTCAGATGTGTTTTATGTATCACATGGACATTTAGCTTGTAGCTGATGAAGGTGGTTGATGGTCTGTATTGCACAGTATTAGACACATATTCAGATTAGATCCATGATGCGTCATGGAGGGACGCATCATGGATCTAGTAACTCCAGTTAGCTGAGGTCTACTTTACAGAATGAGTATCCTTGGGCAAGATACTAACCCCATGTTTGCCTACTGGTGGTGGTCAGAGGGCCCGGTGGCGCCAGTGTCCGGCAGCCTCGCCTCTGGCAGCATGGCAGTAATCGTACTTAGTATTTCAAATGACATTAAAGTAACATAAAACAGGTCCCGTTGCAGCAATGTTAAAAAAATAATTTTGTGAATTTGTTACATTTATGAAGTGATTGAGGTTACATTTCATAAAGTCTCACTGTGACATTATTTTTTCTATAACGTTTTTAAAAAAAAGTGCTTGTGTGGTTAATTTGTGAACACAGAGCAATGCTGTCACAACGCTGAGTGTTGCAAACATATCAGTTTATGACCAAATACAACAGTTGCATTATGTAATGCGCTTCTAGGCTTCTAGTGTTTTCTAGAGCTGCCTATTTTTGGGACACCTTTCCCCTAAATAAATGAGGTATTTAAGACAAAAAAACTCCTTTATTTATAACCACCCATCTGTTATCAAGGGGGAAACTATCCAGGGAAATATGTCTGTGAAGGTTCTCAGTCATCCAGGTCATCGTAGTCAAAGGAGCTTGCAAAGAAAAGTGTCTGGCTCAGGGGATTAGAGGATCATCAGGGGGTCCTTTTGTCCCTCTGTGGGGGGATACTCCCACTAGGTTTATATCTGGGACTCTCCACCATTTGACCTCAGAACTGAAGAAGCTTCTCGGATGAGAGGTGAAACGTCTTCAAGTAACTTAAAGAAGTCCAGACGCTTTTCTTTGCAAGCTCCTTTGACTATCCAGGGAAACTGTTTACTGCACTATCATTCTTCATGTAAACATGCGTTTTAACTTGAACACTTTAAATGAGATCTGTGCGAAGAACCTGGACGTCACGAGCCACCGCTCGAGAACGAGGTGGGATTGTAGGTATGCGGATTCCCAGCCAAAGGAGGGAATGCGTGAACGCAGCACAGTTGTGAGATCAGCTGATTTTTTACGCTGCCATTTTGTCCAGCACAGGAGCGAGCATTCAGTCAGTGAGTGCGCAAAGAGAAACCACTGGCGAGACTTTCCATACGGCGGCACCGGACCGAACTGTCGGTAAGAAAAATAAAAAAAGAACAACGGGAGCCAGTAATGTGGTGACGGCAGACGGAGGGAAGCACCAAACTGAGCCCGAGGACCGTGAAGGGAAACAGGCGAGCTAAGGGAGCTGTCAGGGAGGTTTTTTTTGTTTCTTTCTTTTTTTAAACTCAGCGGCTCCGCCGGCTCGGCTCCCCGGTCACAGACCACAGGAACCCGCTTTCTCTCTACCCGCCCGCCTGGCTGGTTGGCTTTAGCTAACCCTGCTAGCATCTCGGCTAACCCCCACCGCCGCTCCTCGCGTCTCATCTCACCGTGGGAAACTGCAACTGTCCCGGCTGTCAGTGTCACACCGTCCTCCTGTAAACTTCAAACAATGCGCTGCTCCTGTCTGAGAGACTTTTTACGCCCAAGGGACGATTTAACGCACGCTTCGCCAAGCGACCAGTGATAGCTGAGCTGCGGTCCAAGCTAACAAGTTGACGTGGAAGAGGAACTCTATTTTTTTTTTTAAAACTGTTTTCCAAGCTGTGATTTCACCAGGATTACTTTCCCCCTCTGCCCTGCCCGAGTTGGACTCGACTTTTTGGTGACTCCGGGTTACAAAGCAGCCAGTTAGCTATGTTTATTTGTGGCCAGAAAGTAATTTCAAGTGTTTGCGGATTCCACAGTGGGACTCTCTCTTGGTTCGAGTACTGCAACGGAAACATTAGCTAACACAGACTGGCTCGTGTTGTGTTTACTGCATAAATAGATAGACGGAACAAACAGTTGCCAAACATTTTTTTGTTTCATTTTTAAATTCAGATTGTAGTTAAACAGATTGTTCTTGTACCTGTCGTGAGCAGACATTGCTGCACAGGTTGTGTGGAAGACAGTGTGTGTCTGAGGGTGTGTGATCCCTGCTCTCTGTTACCTCCACTTGACAGTGAAGTCACGTTGAGTTGATCCATTGATCGGATCGTTATTGTACTATTTTCGCTGATTGAAGGGGGGGAAAGAAAAAAGTCGGTGCGATGTCGGGCCAATCTATCACGGATCGGATCACAGCAGCTCAGCACAGCATGACCGGGTCGGCTATCAGCAAGGCTGTGTGCAAAGCCACCACGCATGAAGTGAGCGGACCGAAGAAGAAGCACCTTGACTGTGAGTAGACCCCCCTCCACACATCATTCCCCTCCCCTTGTATCTGTCCTCTTCTTCACTGTAACCTGGCTGTGGTTGGACAGTCCAGTCCAATCAGCTAGATTAGACAGCAAATGGTTTTCTGTCACATATGTGTATGGCTGTAATGGCTGGTGATCCTATTAAAGATCCAGAACGTTTCAAGTCAAAATCCCAGGCTTGGCAGAGGTTGAAACCCTCATTTTTTTTCTACTCTTGGCTCTCTATGACATCACTGAGAGATACTATCCCTAATATGGGCTTCTCTGGAATGAGCACCTCCTGCCCCACCCTCCACCAATCGGAAGCCCTACAAGCTGCATTTGCTGCAATGGGCACTTGATGCTGGCTTCATAGACCCCCATGTTAAAATATCCAACTTTACAGTAAAAATAAATAGTGTTGTGGTTTACATATTTGCCAGGGACCATGGAGAGTTTTCACGCTCTTAAAGGCCACTAGTTACATCACACAGTGACAGTGAGATTAATAGACAACCAAGTGCACTTATGCTTGCCATATAGCTCTTCTATAGAGCAAAACTTTCAAGGTTACAAAAATGGAGAGGTGCACAACTGGCTAAAACGATGCCAAAACGTGGCTTGTGCCAGCAGATGTGATGCCACTTATGCCATGTCCCGCTGGTCGCAAGGGCGAGCATAGTGGACCCCTTAAGTCGTACCCCTCAAAGGTGTATGCTCAGCCTCACTGCCACAAAATAAAATCACTGAAGTGGGTTGTTTGAACCCATTTGTGCTGTTGGTGCCTTTATAATTATGATGGCAGTAACCAAAACGCCAACATTGAGGCTTGAAACTTGCAAGTTGAACACCACTGGGTGACTTCAAAGTGGCTACATTGGTCTTTTTTACTGACTGTGGATCAAACCTTCTGTTTGTGAGAAGCAGCCAATCAGAGGAAAGTTGGCGTTTAAAGGGAGAGGAAGTAGAACAGCTTATTTCAGCATTTATTTTGAATGGTCGGTCATGCAAAGCTGTGCTATATTCATGTGATTTGCAAAGCACAGAACTGTGTGCATATGTTTCCTGGTGACTGCAGCAAAGAAGCGACTGAGGTGTAACTTTCATTGGGTTCATGTCCTCAGGAATGGAGAGGAAGCATCACAGCCAGCAGGTGAAGCGGTCTCTAGATGTCCCTGCTGTTTTTTGAAATGTGTCATTCCTGATTTGTTCAGTCAGTCTCTCAGGCATTCAAACTACAGTTGGGAGAACATCTGAACATCAAGCCAGCTCACTGTTTTAGATGATGTGTCACTCTGGAAGGTGTTGAAAAGTTTACTCTCGACTTTTTGGCCATCCTTTTTTATAAAATTCACCCACGCCGGTGACTTCTGAGACAATATGCTGCTTAGTTTGAAGTCGACTCTGACTGGAACCTTAAATAGATTAGACCTGGCACTCTCTGTTAGGTTAGGCGAGTACAAAGCTGTGAAGAAAAAAAAAAAATTCACAGCTTCTCTCGTCTTTCTGTCGCCAAAAATAATAGATCAGTCCTGAAAGATTGGACAAGTAGGCTCTCGTCTACAGTTCTGTGTAAAATGAGTTCTTAAAACTCAGAGATGCTAAGTTTTACTATCAAAGATGGGGATACACTCATACATCAGATAACTGTTAAATGATATCAGCTCATCATCAAGCACAGTTTACTGATGTCAGTGGCTGATAGCTTTCTTTGTCGCATAAATTGTGGGCATAACTCTAGGAATGGGTGGAAAATCGATTCAGCACAGTGTCTCAATATTGAATTGATAGAGAGACACCAAATATCAATATTTTATTCAATAAATCCAAATAAATAAACTAAAATACTCTGGGAATACTACTCTACTAACAAGACGACCCATCTCACTTCCCTCCTGAAATAGGTTCAGCTAAGGCATCAAACACATTTTGCTTGGCAGAATATATGAATACCAACTTGACCCCATTCAATCGTAGACTGATATCGGTCTGTTTCTCTACTAGTTAAATGTTCTGTGTGGAACATTGCTGGAAGAATTTCAAACACACCATGTACTTTCGTGAAGAATAGCTTTTGTTTCCAGGGAGGGTAACAAATAAGAAAACAAATAAAAATAAGGTCCATGTTGATGTTGGCCAAGATTTTCACAGTTGGTGTGTCCCGAACCCAAAATGCCAAACAAACCATAGAATTGTCACATTTCAGGACCTTAGACCTGGATGTTTGAGTTTTATTGCTTGAAAATGGGTGAAATCTATCAAATAGGAATTAAAAAAAAAAAAAAAAAAAAAGTTAACTGTTTCCCTATGATAGCAAGAATTCCTTAGCTATCTTAACTATAATCACTTCCCGTCTGTTCTGGAGAACCACCAAATGCCTTTTTAATGAAAAGCTTTGATAGTTTGTTTATTTGTTTAATCATGTTAGAATATTTCAGCCTTCTTGAGCTCCCTAAACAGCATTTAAGAGCTTAAAACCATAGATCTGTCAGGGTCGGGGCAAGGTCAGTTTGAAATGAGGTGGTGTTTGAGTTAGGCACTACACCCAACATTGGTTATAGATAGACACTTAAAACAAGAAGTTAGGGTTAGGTCAAGCTGTTGGGTTAGCTTTAAATGCCATTGTTGGTTAGGGTTGGACACCACACCCAATGTGTTGAAGGTCAGGTTAAACTGTTGGGTCACATGTAATTGAGTTTCGTAAGCTAGGTTTGGATACAAAACCCAAGGTGGTTGGACTTAGGTTCAGAGTCGGCAGCTGACCATTTAAACTGGAGAGTAATTGGCTTAAGCCTCTTTGCTGTTCTAACCAAAAACAACTATATACACCTAATATACTAAGAGAGAAACGTAGCCACCCAAAATGATAAAAGCCCCAACCAGTCAGGGCAGATGATTGCCCGTCCTTAAGCCTACTTCTGGTGTAAGGTTCTTCCTATTAAAAGGGAGTTTTACCTTCCCGTGGTCACCAAAATGTTGGGGTTTACTCTGTTTTATTTGAGTGTCTTTGTGATTTGGTGTTATGTAAATACAACTTTTATCTGTTAGATTGTAGAGAAAAAGCAGTAGAAAAACACATTTTCTCTGTAGGTGCAAAGGTGGATCAATGAACCCATTACACCCTGACATAGCTTGGTGCGAGTGCACAATCCTCAGTACATTTCCATTTGTTTTGCAGTTTCTCACCTCAGACATTTATAATTATGATAATCTGATGTGCACCTCCCTAGAAATGTAACTACTGGTCTGCTCTATGCAGCTCACCACTATTGTGAGTGGGCTGTTCAGCACAGTCGATTCCTCATGTGCATTTCTGCTTTTTTTTTTGTAGTTTTTAAATGTATCAGGGAGAGAATAACAATCAATACAAAGGTAATAATCATAGCATCAGTATGATGCGCAAATGTCGTTAAATTCTCGGAGGGAGATTGCTGAAACTGTTTGGAGGGAAGTGGGGGAATGTACAAGGAAGTGGAAAAACTAGGAATCCAATTCAGGGCTTGGACATCATAGGGTTAAATTGAGATGCCATTTGGCTTTTCTGCTTGTCAAAGTTTAAACAGTGACCGTCTAAATGGTTAGTGTTAACATTTTTGTCAGCTGACTAATCATGCCAGCACCTGTTCTTATTTGTGAAGCTCTAATCAGCCAATACATTACTTCAATCAAAGGCTTCTGGTGTTTTGGGGTCTGGCGCCGATACGCAGCTCTTGTAGCCAGTTCCTTTAGTACGGACTTCAAGAAGAGTCGTAGACAGAGATAACACAGCAAGTGATAGAAGTCCCGAGGTCCCAGAAGGATGCATTGTGGTTATCTTGTTTTCAAGGAGAGCATAAATCACTCAAATGCCTCACAGATCATGGGAGAAACATGACATTTCTTGATATGGCAGCTTTGATGGCCTTTATTTGTTGGGAAATCCCCTCAGACACTTTCAGGTGCAGCAGCGCAGAGCACATTGTACTCCCATCGCCTTTTAGATTAGTAATTGATTCCTGATTGTCACCTTATGTCCCATCTTGGTCATAAAGAGTGAATGACCATATTTCATTGTCAGTGGCATCCCTCAAATTAAACCTGAGTCATGTCGAAGGTGGCTGTGATGCAAATGTGCCATCATAAAAGAGCAAAAAAATGAATAAATGGAATAAAAATAAAACTGAGTCACACGTGTGCATATGTGCAGCGCCGTCTTAGACATTGCTGAGACTAAATGTGCTGAAGATCTGTTTCTGGGAACTGCCTTTGTCGGCTGTGGGATGCACATATTTGATTGATGTTTCAGCTCAGCTGCCTCGCATCCGTCAACTCCGCCTCCTCCTCGCTCACAAGACTCAGCTGCTGACGTTAGAGGAAAAAGACATGCATTGTCTCTGTTCCTTTGTGAACCTGGCCGGACTTTAATAGCCAATATGCCACGTCAAGCTTAATCATTATAGATATTGATTTCTTTGTGAGAGCAACAACCTCGGTGCCGTTGGGGGAAGGAGCAATCAGTGAGCAGTGCATTGCATGGTATTTGTCCTTCTGATGATTTTAACACGAAGATAACATGCAGTGTTGTCAGGCTGTTAACTTCATTGTGTTGCTGGTATGAAGGAAGGGCAGCCAGCAGGCAGGAATAAAAGGCAGGCTATCTGTTTGTCATTCAGTCTGGCAGGTAGTCAATTTGTGAGTCTGTTAGCAAGAATGTGAGGCTGGCAGGGAGTGTATTCGATCACTACTCAGTCAACTAGTCAGCCAGCTTATTCAACTATCCAGTAAAGCAGTAAATACTGGATTGTCTGCCTGTAGGTGAGCCCCATTCATGCTGTTATGCTTTCCCTTGTTATACTGTTACAGCAAGGGAGGCTCAGATCAAACATAGATTTAAATACAGAGGTCAGCTTATATCACTGTGAGCCAACTGTGAGCCAACAACCTGTGTTAAATGCTTGATTTCAGACCCTCTGTATGGCTCTGTATGGTGACCAAGAAGGCAGGCCTGTTTATAGAAAAGAATGACTGTGTTTGCCTGAGTAGTTAATGAGGGTGGTCTCTGCCTATTCATCTACCCTTGGAAAAACCTGGAAACTATTCTAATGGTTGTCAAACCGCGTCTTGGTGGTCTATGTTGTTCGTATGTGCTGAGGTGTCAAAGGTCATCATTAATGGTGTTGGGGGAAAGGGAAGATGGCTTTTTTAAAAGGCAAACTAAAACAGCCTTATTATAACACAAATAAGGATTATTCTGAACTATCAGTCATGCAAAGCTACTCTAGTAGAGTCCAAGAGGTGAGCTGGTGTGCCTGGAGCCTCTCTCATCTGTCATAGGCTCAGAGGTTGGGGCATACATTGGAAAGTCTGGAGGCAGACGGAAGATTTATGGATAGATTGATGGATGTTTATAACTTACTAAGTCTTTATAATACAGTAATATAGACGCACTATTTTTGGTTCCCGCTGTACTGGGAAATGTCAGCAGCAGCGATAGATAATACGTCGGCTGTGTTGAGCAGTGCTTCGCTGTCAGCTGAAGGCCTGGTGGCAGGAGACTGAAGTAACGTGTCTAAAACAGACAGAAACAGAAACACTGTTCGAAACTTTACATTATTTTTAGTTCTGAACAGATTCTCCCCACACTGCCAACAAAATGTGTCGGTAATGGGACTCTTGGGTACGCTGAATTGAAATATCGCCAAACAAACCTCCTAAACAGTGTAATTTGCGAGGAGAACACCCGACAAGTCTTACATTGCATGATTATGTATTGGTTTAGGAGTGTAACTATTATCCGGACATTTGGATTCACGCTGAAATCAAACAAGCTTGAAATGAAATTTGTGTCATAATTTCAACTGGAAGTTTTAATCTGCTTTTGTTATCCGTGGTGGTTACACAAATAACCCAGGCTCTGTGATGCTTAGCCAGGCCTCACTGATGCAGTCTGTGTTTATTACTGGGGCTTTAGTTTATGGTTGCACTCCAGTGCCATAGCCGTTTGGGTACTAAAGTTTCATGCAGGTCTTTAAAGCTAATGAGAATCTGTAGTGAAGTTTACTTGTCTAAAGACTGCTGGCTCATTCTGTGGAAAAAAAAAAAATAATAAGATGCCTGTTTTTAATCTCTCGTATCTACCTTAATACATGACCTATCTGCATGATATCTTAGAAATGAAAGATACATTTCAGCTTTGTTTAAGCTTACTGCAACCATCAGATCAGCCACCCCTAGATGATGGAACTGGAATCAAATCTCGTTTTGATAGGCTGCCTACTCAACATGGTGATATTATTCTTGAATGGTTACCCCAAAAAAGCATCTTCTCAGTTTTGTTTCTTTTGTCCTTTTTTTTTTTTTTCTCTTAAGTAAACAGATGCGTCACTCTCACCTGTACTCAGGAGGTTTTAAGGGCTCAAATATGATGGAAAAGCTAAAGACCAAGATTTAACCCAACCTTATCTAATTTGAGGAAGTGGTAAATGGACTGCTTCCTATATCAAAATATCTGTGGTATCGGAGGTAAGATTTTCTAAAAATAAAACGATAGCTTGAAAAGGATGTCACCAATGATTTGATAGTTAAATCTAGTGAAAGTCTCGGATAAGTTCAAATATCCGTGCTCTTGACCTCAAGGTCAGTGTCAAAGGTCATGTTTCCTGAATATCTTGTAAATGCAATAACTGAAGAAGTTGCCTAAGATTTTTAAATTGATGTCATAGGAGACTATACTATGAGGCTGAGGGGTAGCATTGGTAGAAACCAATATTTATTTATTTTTTTAAATATTGAATGACCTTGCTACATTTACAAAGTCTGAAGATCTTGGCCCTTGGAGAGTTATTAAATAACTGACATTTTCTGCAGCAGGGTGCTAATCTAATGTCAGTTTGTATTAACGATGCATTCAGGAGGCAGAGGTAAAATGCAGGTTATGTCAGAATCTAGAGACAGTTGCTACCAGTCTGAACTGGTCCAGCAGCTAACATTTCCATAAATTAGGGAATTGTTTGCCTACAGAGCCGCTTATCTGTGGTCAGAGGACAACCTGGACACCAAAGCACAGGTTAGACTGTGCTGCTGCTGAGTTTTAGTTTTAGTTTGTTTTTTTTTTCCCTTTCTTTCAGCATCTCTATTTCTGACACAGTCAGAGCCCCTTACTTCTGCATGCACACAAACACACCACCATCATTTTCTATTGCTCTCCTCTTGGCACAAATTCACCGCAAGCAGCTGTGACTGTCTGACAGCAAGCTGTGAATGATCTCACAGGCGTATTTGCATCTAGACCCAATAACCGAATAACCCTGGCAGATGCCTTTCGGAGCTGCCAGCGGCGGGCGCGTAAGGGGTTCATGAGGGCTGCCGCGAAGCCGTGACATTCACGCGCCACCGGCGAAAATAAGTGCCGTTTTAAAGCCATTTAGTGTCATGATTGGGACTGTCCACCTCAATTAACCCCGGCGTGTGAGTCAGCGGCAAAAATGACGAGCTCTTCCCCATCAGGGCTGAAAAGGCTCTTCTATTTGTGGAGATTATTGTCATAAAAATCAGTGAGGGAGGGTCGGAGCGTGTTGGGAAAGTGTCTGTTTCCCCTGGCACACCTGCTTGCAGTTTGCATGTTGTCAAGTTGAGAGATGCTGTTTGTTGAATCCGGCCTCTCTAAGCAGACTTCCACACTCGGGAGGTTGCTTTTTCCCCCCACCTCTTTTTCTCATCATTGAGATTGTTTTGCAATCTTATAGCTGTCAGGAAGAAGTTGTGACATTTAAACTGAAGTCTAGTTTCCCGTTCACTACTGCTCTGTTGTCATGGCAGCAAACCAGCCAACTGGCATGTGTTAAATGGACTTTAGTTGACTGGGGAAGTTGGATGGCGAAATTGACCGTCAACTCAATAGCTCTGCGGTTTTTACAACCTTTGTTTATGCAGTTGGGTGTTTGTCCCCGGTTAAGGTGATGGAACATCCAGCAACTGTAAATAAATTAAAAAAATAGAGTGGGGGAACTACTTTGTGTGTTTGCGATTTATTTACTTTAATGGATGTTGGTGGTGGGGGGGTCTCCAGAACTCTCACACCCTGACATCAGTCACTCATGTGAAGGTGTGCATGAAATGGCAGTCCTGCCTGCTCTAGCTCTGATCTCATGCCCAGACAGTGAACCACCTCTGGATCATCTACCTGTTTTCTATGTAGGGCTGCCACGATTAGTCGACTAGTCACGATTATGTCGACTATTAAAATCGTCGACGACTAATTTAATAGTCGACGCATCGTTTGAAGCTTTGTAAGATCACAAAGGACGCAGGAATGAGTAGTAGGATTTAAGGGTGTAATAACGGACTGAAACAGAAGATGGCAGCACTGCATGTACAAGGATGCCAGCTGCCGTTAAACCCCGAAGAAGAAGAAGCTGTGTCCCAGAATTCATAGCGCAGCCCAGCGCAGTTGTCGACAATGGCGGCAGCTAGTTAGTTTTAACTTTACTCTTATTATTCTTTCTGGGTCACAAAATAAACGTTTAACATATTTTCAGGCGAGAATGTAGCTGTGTAAACCTCAAATATCTGCTCAGTTTATCAGGACACCACATATTTTCAAAAGCTCTCCGACGTTTTCGGAGACGTCTGTTACCCACTAGCTCGTTAGCTAGGCGGGGGCAAGGCTAACTAGAGCCGTGAGAACACCGGACTCCCGGCAAATCGTTTTAAAACCCACCACTGTCTTTCGCTACTCAGGTTAAACATATATATAAGTCACTTAGATAACTTAAAATGTTATTGTTTGGCTTTCTTTAGTATTTTATTTGTTCCTGAGTAAATCGGTTTGGCTAAGATTAAAGTTATAGTTTTTGCACAGCTAAATAAACTTCAAGCAGCCAGCTGATCATCAGAAGTTTGAGACGCTGGATAATATACTCCGGTGTCCTGTTATATTTTAGAAAGCAAGGAGTTTATTAAACTTCACCGAAACAATCTGCAAATTTCATTAAAAATTAATAAACTATCATCTTGTCTTTATTTTTAGTTAGCACAAACACTTCAAGCTGTAAGCTAATGATAGTTATATAAGAGCAGATGCTGCTGGTGCAATAAGCTGTACGCTGTACGTCCAATGGATGATGATCTGATTAGTCGACTAATCGCAAAAATAATCGGTGACTAGTCGACTATCAAAATAATCGTTTGTGGCAGCCCTATTTCTATGTTGTTGCTCTATTGTTGTTTTTGAAGGTTGACATGAAAAGGTGATTGAGCCATGGTAGGGTGATTCAGAGACCTCGAGGTCTACAGAACTCTTATTAGCAGATGTTGGTGGAAATAAAAGTAAGGAGATAAAAATATTATGTCTGATTATCTTCAGGTTCAGTGCAAACGTGATGAAGACCTGTCCTAGACAAGAAGAGGTGTCAAGAAGCCCTTATGATGCACCTTAAAATTGCCATGCTTTTTTTTTTGGATAAACTACTTTCCAGCAACATCTAATACTAGGGCTGCTCGATTATGGCAAAAATGATAATCACGATTATTTTCACTGAAATTGAGATCACGATTATTTGACGATATTTATTTAACCCTTTAAGACCTACTATAGAACCAAGTCCACCAGAGCTTATATTATTTTTTTACATGCTGTAGTGCCATTTGTGGGAGCATTTCAAGTTGCTATACATCAATACAACTGTTATAGCCCATATTTTAATAATATGTATGCATTAAGTGCATAGTAATTACATAAATTGCAAAAAAGTGCAATAAACTACAAAAAAAATTGAAAATCGCGTTTGTTTTGTTTACATATATTTCTACTTGGAGAAATTTAAGAGGTTTATCCCTCAAAACTTTAAATACAATAAAGTTGCAAAAAATAGTTTCCCACCACAGGAAATTTATTTTGAGTGTCTTCATAGTTTTATTTTGGAGATACAGCAATTTTTATATACTGCAGGAAAAACAAAAAACAATCCTATGATGCAAATTTGCAAAGAAAACAGCATATGCATCATTTCACTGTGGGAAGTGTTACGACCAGCTGATAGGAACGGCGAAGCGTGTTTCTGGAATATTATGTTTTTGTTCCTGCAAGCGCTTTTTATGCAATTTTTGCAAAGCTATATGTGGAAGGAAACCGTGACCGAGGACAAGCTGATGGCATCAGATGTAAGTACAACTCCTCCGGTTTCATATGCAAAACAAATTATTGTGCTAGCTTACACGGTTCAGGTTCTACAGGGATTTAACAATAGTTACGCAAAACGGAGCGTGCTGCTCTGACCGGCTTTAAAGGGTTAACAATGACTTTTAAAAAATAATATAAAATAGTGTGCAACACCACTGAAGTTTTTTTTTTTTTAAACTCTCTTTTCAACCAACGGCAGTCACTCTCCAAATAACTTCTGCTTAGCTTTCCGAGCTTCCCTCGGGTCCTCTTAATCAGCGGTCTCCAACCTTTTTTGCGCCACGGACCGGTTTATGCCCGACAATATTTTCACGGACCGGCCTTTAAGGTGTCGCGGATAAATGAGGGAGGGGCTAATAATCGGCTCAGTCATTTTTAATGATCGTTGAAAGCCCAGATCGTAATCGTGATTAAAATTCGATTAATTGAGCAGCCCTATCTAATACCCTGTCTTTCTATAGTTTGTAATGATATTTTAGTACAGAAGCTCAGAGATTCACAGATTAAACAATAATTTGAAAACATGAGACCTTATGGAAGGGGGGAAAGCACTTGGCAAAGTCTTTTCTTCTATTTTTGACTTTGTCTCCTTCTACATCTGCACTGACGTGGCGGTATTGTCTGCGTGGTGACACCTATCATTCAGGAGAATACTGGAGCCGCTTCCAGTGCCTTAATGGCAAGCATAAATAGAAGTGGCTGTGTGACATACTGGGGCTTTCAAGACAAAGCCTTTGAGTGGTGCATTAAAATCATTTTGCTTCAGATTTTCATCTGACCACTTTAAGCTTGTGTTAATAATTAAATTAAACAATGAATTTTGCTGGACAAACCTCCCCCCAACACACACACTCCTCTGGGCCTAAGAGTCATTTTTGGGTATAACCTGTGGGGTTTCTCCAAACAGTGCCAGTAATAAATGTTTGCTGAGTCTCTGACGGTCAGCGCTGCTGCTGGAGTTGCGTCATTACACTGAAACATTTTGTTCCAGGATACATAAGACTTTTATTTATTTATTTACTTAGATTTTTTATAGCTCTTTTTGACTGTTTTCTTGGGTCGTTTTATTGGAGATAAGAGTTTAGTTCTGTCTCTAACAGTGCGGCAGTGCTAATCTAAAGCTGCTCTGTGGCCACACACGGATGCAGAGATTGACAACGTAGCGCCTTATTGGGTGTCTGCCCACATGGATGTGTTGACTCATGTTTGGAGGCTTGTGCAGTCTGTGCCATTGTAGGCAGCTGACCTGAGCATTGACTGGAAGTTTCTCCCTTTTATCCTATGATAGCAGTTCCAAAGGTTGCCCCGGCTTGCCAGAGTGGAAGGTACATGGTCGCCAAAAAATGACCATTTGGCCTGTATGCTCGTGCCGTCTTCCCCTCCTGCCCTGCCTGCTTTTGTCCCATCCTACATGCCTTTTTAGATTCTTGGTCAGCGTATCCTGTTATTGTGTCCATTTTCATGCCTTTCTGCTCAGTAGCAGTTAAGTTTATGGTAGCTTAATACAACATGCCACATGATTTTGTTATTTATTTATTTTTTAGCCGGCTGGCTGAGCTGCCGGCCCACATGTCCTTTTACATCATGTTGTGTCGAGCCATTTTTAGCCAAACCTTAAAACTGGGTTACGCTTACACGACAAATTGATGTGGCGCTAGAGCAGTCCTCTACACCAGTGCTTTGACTCGCTTTGTCTGGGCAACAGCGTTGTTTCTTCAGGTTTGTTTAGGAGGCAAACAAAGATCTTGTGGGCGCTGAGTTATTAAGCTCTGGTTTATGTGGTTTGTGTTTCTGCCTCCAGCGAGTTGGTGCTCATTCAAACTTTATGACTCCACATCAGACAGCAGCTCGCAGGTCACCTTGAGTGCTCTCTCATGTGTGCTGGAATATGTTTACAGGTGTGATTTTAAGATGTAATGCACTTATTTTAAATTAAAACCCTCTAAAAATGTGCATCTAATGTATAAAAATGTCTAAAATTCCACAAACTAATAATACAGTACTTTTAATAAACCCCTTAACTTAATTTTTAGACTTTAAGTTAGCTTGAAGTCTTAATTGATTTCCAATGCACCGTGGTTTACAGAGGCTGAGAATCTTACCATTGTAAACCTATGGGTCTAACTGTATACACATATAATTTCCTAATATAAATTGATGTATTTTAGCATAAACAGGCCTTTTAACTTGGAAATAACAAAACAATTAAATAAAATAATTATGGAAAGTTGTACAGAACAGAGCTGAGGGAGCTCTGCTGCAAATAATACAGCTTCAAGAAACGGGAAATAATCAAATCATCAGGTACCTGCAGAGCATGAGGCTTTTATCATTAGCCAATTCATAAGGTGTCTTCAAAACAGCGCAGCATTGCTGCCTTCTGGTCAAAACCCAAAGGATCTTACCAAACCTTCCTCTTGCCAAACAGGAAGTGGAGCATAAATTGCTCCGACTGTAACAGAGTTGGGTTGTGAACTTTGTATCATCAGTACCTGAATTATTTCAGGCCTTATCAGAGTCTCTGTTAGGACTAATTTCAGGGAGGGAGGGGTGTGTTTAATGAGGGTTTTTAGACACCAGCTAAAGCTGTTAAGATGGCCCATGTATGTAATTAGTTACTGTTTACCATTGTTTTTACACTTTTAGCCTGAAAGAGGTGGCAGAACTAAAGAGGTTTCACCTTCAAGATAAATTTAATGGATTTAACTCTACGGCCATGCAAAGTTCATTCAGAACTTTTCGAGCTAACGTGTTCACAGATAGAATGACACACGCCAACGGTGGAGGTAACAATAGTATTAGAGTAGTATTAGTATGGAAAATATTTTGAGATTTCAGTAAGTTGCTTGATTCATAGAGTTTCAAAACTGTGGTAAAGCTGGGATCTTGTTTAAAAACTCGTAGCAGTTGAGGTCTTCACTGCAGTTTTGGACTTTGTAGAGAATCCAGTGGGCTGAGTGGGACCCTCCGTCAGAGGATACGCATAAGAGAGGGTTTGATGTCATGTCGGCTTCAAAGAACCAAAATGGTAGTCTACTGTTTTTTGATAGCCTGGTCAGCTATGGACCCATGCATGAAGGAGAGACTTTAAATGCAACACTCCCTCTTTTCTATATTGCTGCATCCCAGGGTGCACAGGAGCTGCTGGTGACTCAGCAGGTGTTGAAATAATATGAAAGGCAATGAGTGCTAATCAGTGAGTTGTAAAGGAACAGCCAGTCTTAAGTGTCTTATTGTGGAGAGGCAGTGCTATGTGGGCTTGCTGTAGAAGAAAAAACGACAGACTGCGGCGCACGCAGAGGTTGCGAGCACGTCTGGCTTGAAGCTTTGAAACTGTTTCTAAATACGTCGGCTAAATACACTTTATTTTTCCTCATGCGGGAGGGAGAAAAAATCAGTTTGAGTTTAGCGATCAGTATATTTGCTGTTTAATTTTAATTCCTCGCGTGGCGTGCCCTTCTTTGTCGCCCTGTCACTCCGTCCCCGTCTGGTCTTTACTCTTCTGTATTCTCATTACACAGAGTACACACACGGAGCAACTCGTTTCCATCCACTGAACCCCATCAAAGAAAGTATTCAGAGAATTGAAAAAAAGAAAGACTGGGGACATTAAAGGACACAGAAAGGCCAGTTTATTTCCTGCTATTTGCTTTTCATTGATTCCAGCCCTGATTAGACCCGCTGCTGGGTGTAGCTGGTGGTGGGTAAGTAGGGAGGGGGGCCTGCTTCTTAAGTGATTGTGAGGTGCGTCTAATGCTATCTAAACAGAGTGTGGAAAACCCCTCCCTGACTGCAGAGCGGAGATAGGCTCAGTTTAGACTAGCAGCCAGGAAAACCGGCTTACTGCTGTCTGGATACGTCCATTTCGAGCCAAGCACAGGGGAGTGCACGTGATGTGAAGCGGGAGAGCAAGGGAGTCTGTCGCAAACATGCTGCACAGTCAGTGAACTCGCACAATCAGGTAGTGATACTGAAGCACAGTCAACAGGAGCTTGCATTACCGATTGTGCTCACAGGAGAAGCCTTTTTAAAAAAAAAAAATATTATAAAGAGTAATATTTAAATTAAGATTAAGTTATATGGCAAATATTTAATCAAAGCCTTAATTGGCTTTAAATTAGCAGGATGTATTTCACAACCTCATGTTATTGCAGGAAAATCCCCTTGTAGTTCATTTTCTTTTGCATTTTTCTCCCTCATCTCATTTTCTTGCTGTGAAACTAACCAGATTAAACTCATCGTCAGCTTTTTGACTATTCAGTTGCAAAAAAAAGGAAACAAGTTACCTGAGCACATGGACAAGTAGATGTCCTGTACCCAAAAGGATTAAACAATACATTTATATTAACAATGGACAAAATAACTCTGTATGATATTGAGTAGTGACAAACTGTTCTGTGGGACATTTTCATAGTTTCGTGCCCTAAAACATCATTGTTTTTATTGGATTCTTTATTTATTAAGCCAATACAAGGTGGAAAATGGACCCAACTCACCGAGCCCAAATATTTTTCAGGAAACTGTGAACTCCAAATTGGCTAAAAGTGGAGGAGATAAATGACTTTTACACTGGACATATGAAAACATCGATATTTAGCTGTGTTTTTTCTTAAAGATGTTGGGTGGTTCCAAACATCTCTAAAAATTCAACCAAGTCACAAAATGTTTCTCCAGCTGAGAAGCTCCAGCTCTACAGCCACATGAACAGTATGACTCGTCTGGGAGTTTAATAATGTCAGTGTTGTTTTACCTCAGACACACAGCTAGAATCTGCTCCGGGTCAATCGGCTCTCTGAAATTATTTCTCCACTTCCTCAGTTGTGGTCTCAACTCTACCAACAAGAGCTCAAACTGCTGTACTGACACCCTGAAATATGTACTAAAGTGGCCGTGATACAGCTTAAACTCCTTGATCGAGCCATGACAGTCTCCCTGCTGCCTTCTCGTGAGAATTAAATGCACCTAGAGCCTCAGCTTCTACCTTTTCTTTATTTAGAAACATCAGGACCAGCTTATCGTGGCTTGATGTCAACTTCACGGTTTGTTTTGTGTTTTTTAAACAACACGTTTTTTTGAGGATGAATTTTCTGCGAAACTGAACGCTTTCGCTGTGTGTATATAGGTTGCACAGCAAGTTCAGATTTTTCGCAATTCGTTCAGTGTGCAACAGCCTTAAGTATGACAAGTATTTCTATTAGATCAACTAAATGGCAGAATAAAAAGGTATTACCCACACATTGCTCATTATGTGGAACCCGTCACCTCTCCTCTGGAAATTCTCACAATGCAAAGAAAAGACCCGATCGTTTGGTTTAGCGATTTTTGGTGTGGTTTTTTTTTTTTTTTTTCTTTAGGGAGCATTAAATGCGTGAGTTGGAGTTGAGCGTCCTGCTCAAGGGAAACCTTTGCCTGCACAAATCCAAAGCACTGTAGCATTCATGTTGAACGCTGACAGGTTTAGTGTGTTAGGTAATGGTAGCACATGGTTTGAAACGGGCTTTGTCTGCCTGTGCGTGTTGTTTGGGAACATTCAGTGCTTCTGTTCCCGTCCCGTTCTGATGTCAGGTTATTTTTAGCCTTGTTCTCTCAGGAGCCTTTGGCTGGGTTCAACTGCTTAGTTTTCCTTCCCTGCTCTACCTGTGTGCATGTACATCTATCCGCATGCCCGCCGTCGTTCGCTCTGTCGGCATCGCTCCTTTATTCCTGACACAAACCAGCAGACACCCCCTCCTCCCCAGACGGTTGTGCGCAGACGTTCTCTCAGAGACGTGCATGCACAGAGACTTCAAACCTATTTACTTGACAAGATTTCCCGAATCCCCCCCCATGAAAACAGTGCAGCTGGAGAAAAGCAGGGAGTTTGTCTCAGTTGCTTTTTCAGTCTATCTTTCTCTGTGTGCCTGTGTGACAGGGGCACAAAGGAGAGGGGGCAACTGCTCTTATTTAAGACCTCAAGGGGAGAATTAAAGCTCCAGAACCACAGCTAGTCTATTAATAGACCGACTTCTGGTGGCACTCTGTCTTAGTTTCTACCCTTCACTTAATTTGCTACTCCTCTTCTGCCTTGCTACCTCTGCCCTATCTTGTCCATTTTACCTTGTCCTGTATTGATGTGAATCTCTTTGATTTTTCGTATTCAGAAACTATCGCCATTAAAACTTAGAATCATGTTTTAATGTCAATGTGTCAAACGTATGCTCTGCAGGCCAGAGGGGTCCAAACTGATCCATCTGCACCAGAGTGCATCACGAACGGTGTAAGAACATTTACTAGATCATTTAATGAGAGCGGATGTCCAAATTGTGGGTTTTTAATCCTAGTCAGTCCTCCTTACTGGCAAAGATATCGTCAGTGAGTCTGAGTCTTTCTTTGATTCACTGCCGATCGTAGGAAAACTGATATCCACTGTTAAAACTGCACTTAATATTCCTGAGAAGTCTCAGGCTGGGGACCCTTAGCCATCCAGAATTTACTTCCTTACACTGAAAGCAAAGGAAAAGAATTTGGAGGTGATTATTTATTGGGTACTTTTTGAAATCATTTTATGGGCTCAACACACTTTAGATCAAACTGTGCTCCCACGTGGCCCATTAACTGAAATGAGTTTGACATCCGTGGTGTGAGATTTAACACACAGCTCTTAAAAATCTGGCCAGAAATCTCAGACGGTAGTGAAAAATTCTTCAGTTCAAGACACTGGGTTGTTCACTTCACAGCCACACAGCAAATATTTACTGTTGAGAAGCTGGAGAAAGAAACCATTTGGCATGTAGCTTCAAATATGTATGGGAATAGGAAAAATAATGACTGGAATTGGTTAAATCTTCACAAATCCCAGCCTGATCCTGATTTTTCTGTATTCAGTAAAAAGTGCTGTCAGGTAATTTTTTTTCCAGAAGGAACATTTTGAAACTTTCTGACTCTTTGTTCACTAGTTCTGTGTTTGGCTGGGGTCAGTGTTACTACTGGTAGCGTGAGGCGATACTTGGACTCGAAGGAGATTGCACAGGTAGTCCAACTCTTCCAGGATGGAACATCAATATGTGCTATTGCAGGTGGGTTTGCAGTGTCTACCAGCACAGTCTCAAGTGCATAGAGGAGATTCCAGGAGACTCTAGGAGAGCAGATACTGGTCCTTAAACCATCAGCAGGACCAGTATCTGCTCCTATGTGCAGGGAGGAACAGGTTGAGCACCAGCAGGAGACTGGTGTGAATGTCTCTGACCAAACAATCAGAAATATACTTCACGTGGGTGGACAGAGAGCCCGATGTCCTCTACTCGGCCCCATGCTCACCACCCAGCACCAATTTGCCATAGAACAAGTAAAATTTTGGATAAATGGACTAGCCTTAATATAAAATTTTCACTAATATTTTCAAAGTGTTTTTAAATTCAGCTGTATGTAGTTTGATCCTTTTCATTTCCCTCGAATAATGTGGCAGTTCGCTCCTAACACATCTAACACAGTGCTCAGTCCATATGAGCAGAGATATCCAGCACTGAGGTCTGATGTGTTGTCTAAATGTTTGTTTTTTCTTAGGTGTAAAATTCCAAACTGTTTTCTTGTTCGGTCAAACCGTTGCACACTCATCGCAATACTTGTTGTACCAGTAGATAGAGGTGCAGGATTAGGACGTCACGTGTCCCTTGTGTCTTCATGAGTTGCTTAGCTCACTAAAAGAAAAGTTGTTTAAACAGCAATAAGACATACAGCACCTGATAAGCTTTAGTCTTGCTGCCTCTGTTTCTGATTTGCATGAGACATCACACAGAGGAGAGGGACGGGGGCGGCTCTCACATGCTGCAGCACACCACGGACTCTGCTCTTAATGATAACAGAGGAAAGCTAAACATTTAAAAGAATTCACAAGATGATACCGACAGCAGTCGATCCCGCAAGTGCATCAAGTCCCTTGTACTGCATGTTTAAAGAGGATTCATTGATGTAGTCAGGTTGTTTTTAGCTCCTGTTCTCTTTAATCTTGGTGACATTAAAAGTATCATATGTTTGAACATCAGGCAGAATTTCTCTTCTGTCCAAATTCTAAAGTAAATTTTAAGACGTCATATCATTTTAACATAGTGTAAACCGAACTGAAGTCTCCTGACATTTTCTGCATCTCTAATGCAGCTGTGCGAGAATAAAAAGGGACGTGATGCTCGTAAACAGAAGCCGATAACTACCATGAACAGTAATTTTTGTGCTGCTGTACGCGCACACTGAGTCACATCACTGTTTTATTCTCTTACGGCGAAAACATAAATGCAGATCAATGGTGTAACATCTGCTGCTTGATTGGCTACATTGCCCGTAAAGTGATCAGTCATAGAAAGAATTGAAAGCGACAGAGAGCCTCTGGTGATAAAGGAGAAGCTTTGTTTCCTCCGTCGACAGTACAAGACAACATTGTCATTTTCACACTGAACCACTCTTCAGAGCGTTTACAAAAAGCCTTCTTCGAGGTTTTAAAAAATGCTGTCTTAGTATGACTATAAATCTGGAAAGGAAAGTGATGTGTTTTCAAATTTAGCAGGCTTACAATTCTTCACACCTCTTTTTTCCTTTTCCTCCTCCTATCAGGGGGGATTTGAGAGGGAAGAGAGGTGGAGGGAGGGGTGGATGGGGAATCTTCTTTTGAGGCAACACCTCTCGACAGTCCCTAACACAAAGACAGACAGAGGGGAGAAGGAGATTACAAGTACATGCCAGACAAGGTGCGGATTCTGCTGAGTGTTAATCTGTAACAGATTGGGGGCTGCACTCCTCCCGGTGCCTTCAGTGTCGGGCTTTTCATATGCATGGTTTCTGCTAATGTGCATGTCCTTCTCTTACTCGGTACCGGCGCAGGTCCGGCAAGGTCATTCGGCTCTTTGGCAGTGCTCCTGTTTTTAGTTAGCCGTGGTATTAAACCTCAGTAATCTCAGTTCCCTGTGGATTGACTAGAACTGAGGGGTTGGGAGGATTGTTCTTGAACCTCATGGCTAATTCTCAGGCCTTCAGGTTCAGCTTATATACTGGTCCTTGAGAAAATAGTGAATTTGTACTGATGGCAGAAGAGGTGATGCTCTGTCATGTAGTTGACAGAGTTGGGCAGGTTTTTCCATAGTCCAGATGTCCGATTATCCCACAAGATCATCAAAAGCAAGGAAAAATGTTTTTTACTTTCATTGGGAAGCTACTGGCGACCGCTCATACAATCCTTGATCCTTGAGGTTGTCATCATAAAGGAATTCAAAATGTTGTTAAGTCTAATGACAGGACAGAAAGGTAAAGGTCCATCCATTTCATTACCATTTATACAGTTCAGCAGGGGTGCTGTATCCTAACCTATGTTTCTGCACAAAGCTGGCCAGTGGATTTGAACCCAGGAACTTCATGCCCTGAGGCAGTGGTACCAAACTCTACACCACTATTCTACCGAAAAAAGCAAGCTGTTTTATCATTTCTGAGTTTTAATTTGGCTATTCACAGAGAGACCATCTCCAGCCTGATTAGAGCTAGTGTCTCTAACAGCGGATCGTTGAAGTGGACTATTAAACTCATCTCCAATTCATTATTTTTATTTTTGGACTCCTCAGAAAGCCGAGCCTTAATGACGAAAAAGCATTTTTAAAAGCACTCGTAGGCAGAGAAGTGGATTAAAGTTTGTGATAAAAGAAGCTGGGTGGATGTGCATAACTAGACCCGGGAGTAGGAAAACGCACGGAAAGCTGCATATGGAGCAGTGTGAAGCTGTAGCTTTGGACTTAATTGGACATACAGTGACCTTTTTATTATTTTAAATTATGCCCATGTTTGTTGTGACTATCCACCACTATAACTGTGGGTGTATCTATTTATACTATGGAAAAATAAGCGTTCACTTTAGAGTGATATTCTGCCTACAGAATACTTTGGCATTGAGAAACTAAGTAAAGCAAATAACAGTTGCTGTAGCAACTTCCAGGACTATTTAATTTGTAAAAATGTGTATACACACACACACACACACACACACACACACACACACACACACACACGTAGGAAAATATTTAGTATACACATCCAGAAATGCATACACTATTATATATTGTACATATATTTATTAGTTTCAGGTTGGCCATTCTTGTATTTTGCTCGTTTGTGTTGTTGTGTTTGCACATCTCTGTTGCTTGTGGGGCTCGCACACAAGAATTTCACTCGCATGTGCTGTGCCAGTGTGCCTGCACATGTGATGTGACAATAAAAGTGATTTGATTTGATTTGATTTGAAGACTGGTAGCACGGCATTGTTTTTTCTGGTTACACAGGCAGTCATGTGTCCCATCTAAGTAATTTAATATAGCTATGTGTGAACTTACTCGCCTTTTCTTCATAACAATCTGAGCCAAATGCTTAAAATCTCCTCTGTGGATTTGTCCAGATAGATCCTCCTCTGGAATTCCAGCTATGTGAACCTGACCTGCCCTCTGAGGTCTCTGAAGGGTCTTGAATGTGGAGAGACCGAGTGTGTCAGGCATACAGAGCAAGGCGCTGATGTCCCATCGTGTCCGACAGATGCGTACAAAATGTCAGAACAGGGTCGAGAAGCTGGATGTAGAATGTGTTTGACGCATTTGCTTTAAAAAGGCCAGGAAATGGCAAAATACCAGATATCATCCCAGGGTTCTCATGCTGTGCTAGTGATGGTAATATACCAGCACCACTCTCAGGATTTAGTTATTTTTGCAGAAACATAAATGTATAACTTGTTGTACAAATAAAACTTTACAGATCAGGTACACTAAATTAAAACTGGAGCACCAACCTTCTTAGAACCAGAGCTGTTGAACGGAAGGAATCGCGTTTTGTTTTAAATGAACGTTATCAACATATGCTAATCCTGCTATCGAGTTATAGCAGCACAGAAGTTTGAAAGTTTGAGATGCATTTTTAAAAGGTAGGAACAAGTCGGATGTTACCAGAATGCGTTTCAACTGCTCACTAAGCACTTGCGGGAATTATTTGAAGCCTACGTGAAGCTTGTGACTGAATTCTGAACCCCCGCTGACACGACTCTGACACACTCAAGGACTTTGCGTCCAACTAGGGAAAAGTCGATGATTACCTGATGATTACAACAAATATTTTCACATTCTTCAACCAATTGCGAGTAGTTGCAGCAACAAACTGATTGCTCAGCGGTGTGATTGCTTTTGATTGGAAAACACAGGTCACCTGGTGAGATGCAACTTGTCTCCAAACAATCACAGATGAACTGTCACAGATTGGTACTGCAAAAACACCTGCCGTCAAATTTATAAACGCAGACAGCAGCGATCGGTCTGCATCTTTGGCTTAGTAAACTTGACGCAGCTCACTGTATTTTGTATTGTGGTTATATTACTATATAAGGCAACGTTGCTGAGTACTTGTCATTTTGCAGCTAAATGTCCAACATCAGTTTCTGATGTATTTTTTAAAATACCTGGATGAATATAGTTTTACATACAGAACTTACACTGTTCACAAGTGCTGACTGTGTCCTCACCACTTGTGTCTATACCATAGTCAAGTTTGTTCCATACTCTTGTGAGCATGTCTGACAACCATGTAAAACTGTGAACTTACTTGTGAACTACTGTGGAATTAAAGCACTTTCTGATATTTATTGTATTTAGAATTGGGGGGGAAAGAACCTCGTAAAACAACAATACTGGTTGTAAAGTAAATGGTTAAAATTAACATTAAAAAATGCTCTTATGACTTGTTAATAGTTGGGAAAAACTTAAAGTCAAGCTGTTGATGGAGCTTCAAACTGGGCCCTCGAGGTCTGAATCTCTAAGTTGCGTGATTGAGTTGTGGTATTTCATGGCAGAATTGCGGATTTGCATCCTAAATGGAGAAAATATTGCTAAACCTGCTCCTCCTGTCCTTTCTTTTGCTTTATTTTTATCTCACAAAAAAGTATTAGCACAACATAAAAATCTGAGAGAGTGTGCTTTCCTTTTGGGACAAGATCCACCATACAGTCAATAGCAATGGTCGTTTTTATCAATAGTAATAATGACTTTTTTGTGGTTTGAACTGCAGAAGCGGCTGAAGTTGATGCTTGTCGATTATTGGGATTCTTTAGCCATTTTCTGCCACCATTGTGTCACCTTATAGAGCGGCAGCTGGTCCCGGAGCGGCTGCAATGGATTAAATAAAGAAGATGAAGAGCAGAGGGAGTGAAAGAGGAGGCTTAAAGTGACACCCAGAGAGGCAGGCACCGGCGGTTAATTAGTGAACCTGTTGTAATAGTTTGTGTGCAGATCAGACAATATGAAGGAGGAGATGAAATGTGAGTTTGTGTGTGTGTGTGCCTCTCCCCCATGTGCAGCAGCTGGATGGTGTGGGGACTTAAAGGTGGATGAAGTGATGAGAGGAGAGCGAATAGAGAAGGTAGCCAGGTGGGCCAGATGTAGACTTTATCTCCTCCCCCTCCCTTGCCCTTCTTCTACCTCCTGCTTGATTTAACACTCACATAGGCAGAAGAGGCTGTTCACTGGAAAAAGAAAAAACGTCTAACACAAGTGCCTCACAGAATATAGATAACTTTCTGTTGGTTTATCGCTCACAAGCACGCGCCACCCCCTATCAGATGTCGAGCCTGGCTCCTCCAGGTCCTCGCGCCGGTCCCTCGGTACCAGGAAGTCTCCGGTCGGGTGTGGTTTAATCAAAGGCCTCAGAGGTCAACAGGCAACTGGCAACAATGGATCTCAGTGAGATCAGGGAGGAACACAGAAGGTCACTGTTGGTGATGAGATCACATGTACTCAGCACTCATTCCTCCCACATGTGTAAATGTGCGAGTTTGTTAGTCGCACTAATTAGTATAAAGCTACAAAAGTCCTCTGGGGATGGCAGGGTATCAGACAACAACTTAAAATAAGTCTGTCTGTTTTTTCTTATAATCCTGTATTATCAGAATAAAGAGTGTTTTAGTCAGATTTAAAAAAAAATCTATTTATTTCTATTTATTACTTTGTGTCTGAGGTGCAGCTACCATCAGGTTATCACAGATGTCTTCCTTCTTTTTCTGTGTGTCAGCTTCAAAATTAGACTGGGCATTCATTCCTCACACAAATTGTTTGGAGCTGAGAGTCGCTTCCTCTTCCTGTCAGTTAATTAGGGCTGCAACAGATGACTGCTTTCTTCATTAATGTAATAAAATGGTAACTTTTACAGCACTGAAAAGCATGTTTACAGGCTGGTACAAAAAATGCCTTATGATTAAGTTCCCCTTTTTATATCAACTCTAAGCAGGGTAAATAATTTATTATTGCAGTTAGGGGCGTGGCTGTGTTGATTGACACGTGTCCTTACAGGCCTCACCACTGCTCAAGTGGACCTTTTCACTGTGTTTGGGCTGTTTTGTGTCTTTTTGGGGATTTTTTTTTTTTTTTCTTTTTTCTTCATAGAATTATTTGAGAAATATTATAGCTTGCTTGAAAGGTTCAGAAGGAGCCTTTGGGGGCTTACTAGTATGATTCATATCCATGTACTTAAGGCATATAACTGTTTTGGCCTTTTGATGGGCAAAGCTCTATTTTAAGCCTTAGTGAAAAAAATCCTAGTTCTTGTGATGTTTTGCTTAACCTGCTTAAGGACTGATGAACTCATGCTGGAATTTAATCACTTATATAAGGGGATCTCCTAATGAGCCTTCACCCAAACCGTGACCAAGGTCAAGGACACCTTTGCCATTTTATGAGAAATATCAGAATCAGAATACTTTATTAATCCCGAAGGAAATTAGGGAATAAATAAATAACCTGTGGATTGGGACAGACCTTGAGCTACTGCATCACTGATGTTTCTGGTCTGACTCTTGAGGAGCTAAACTCGCCTGCTGGGATGTGAGTGGTAGGCAAACAGAGGTCAAGTATGGGTCAAACTCTGCCTCTATACTAAAATATAAGACTAAATGATTTAAGTAAAAGATTAAAGCTTTATTTTTATGTTTTTGATGCAAACAATTTAAAAAAAAATTTGAAAGATTGAAGAGACCACTCTGATGTTACCCAATGGTAACGACCTAAGACCTGGGGTATTGAACTCCAGGCCTCAAGTGTCGGTGTCCTGCAGGTTTTAGATCTCACCCTGGGTCAACACACCTGAATCAGAATATTAGTTCATTACCAGGCCTCTGGAGAACTTCAAGACATGTTGACGCGGTAGGTTAGCCTTTTAAATCAGCTGTGATGGATCAAGGACACCTACAGGACACTGGTCCTTGAGGCCTGGAGTTGCCTACCCCTGCCTAAAACCAAAGCCTCTTTGCTTGCCTTTCAGATTTGGGGAGTGTAATCATAGATGCATCACAGTGACGAGAGACCTCAAAGTTTGTGATGAAATGAACTTTTCTTAACTTTGAAGTTCATTTCATCACAGACTTTGAGGTCACTTTGAAGTGAATGATTGAAGCAACTACCAATCCAAATTCAATTTTCAATTTAATTGTATTTATATAGCACCAAATCACAACACCTCAAGGTGCTCGACAGCTAAAGATCCGACAATAATCCAGAGAAGACAATCACACAACCCCCTTTGAGCAAGAACAAGTTAACAGTGGGAACCAGAAAAAATCCCTTTTAACATTAAGAAACCTTCAGCAGAACCAGACAGCCATATGCTGTGACCAGTTTGGGGTGAGGGGAGGAAGATGGTACAAAAGGCACACAATGATAGCGATCAGTGCCCATGATAAGGTTGATTAAAGTATGGCCTGATAATAGTTATATTAGTCAACTGGACGGTAAAATTTTCTGCTAGTAACTAACGGATGGTTTCTGAGTGATGCACAATGAGTGAAAGCGGCTTAAGTCTGTTTCTTGTCTCTAGTGTCAGATAAAAGCAGATCTTTAGCCTCTCGTTCAAAAACCCAAAAAAAACCCAATACAGAACTTACGTCATGGCAACCAAAAGGCCTTTTTTTTTTTTTTTTAAGCAAGTAGGTGACTTTAGGGTGGCTACGTCAATCTTTCATGCCGTTTGTGGTGAGTCTAAATGAGTAAGGAACGCTGAAGTACTCAGCATAATGAATAACCAATACTTGGCTAACCTAACACAGAACCGGCCACTTCAGTCTCTACAGACCCAGCTTTTAAAGTACACTTGTAATGAGACTTCTGACATTGTATAATGCGCTCTCGTACACAGACTGCTTCAGTCCTCTGTTGTCCTCATCTTGTAATGTGTGGGCGCCAATTAGCAAGGCTACGTTTGTTATGAAACTGTTGTGCAGGTAATTGCTTGTAGGACGCTGACATGTTGGTCTTAGCCTTGCCGTTGAGGGATGATAGACTCAAACTTATGTATTTTTCCATTTGCGGTCAGAATAATTGCCCCGGGGTGTGCTTGCGGGGGAGAAGAAAAAATTGCATCCCCAGCCGCGTTTCTGCTGCAGAGATAAAGCGAGGCGAGCAGCTTGTTGAGCGGTGTGTGGATTCTTCTAAATTGTCTGGATGAAGAGACACTCATGTCTCACGTCTCATAATCTCATTTCATTTATCGATCTCTTCTTCTCGTCCCCCTATTCTTCAACACTTTTCATCCGTTTCCTCTTTATACCTCTCTGTAGGACTCTTGATCTCTCGTCACATCTGCTCGTCTTCCCCTCTTTTTTTTATCTTCATTTCTCAGCCATATGTTTGTCTCAATTGCCTCGCCGTCCCTTTTCTCTCTGTCTCTCGCCGGTCTGGGATCAGTGGCATCTAATGCTTTCCGCTCTGGCTGATTAAGTCAGCACATGTACCCTCTTTTAAATTATCACTCGCACACGTACACACTCATGCACGAGCGTCCCCACAGACCTAATCAGTCCTTCTCTTAGTTCTCTCTGTTTCTCTCACACCACTCCAGACCTAATGAAAAAACATGAGCTCTGCTAAAAAAGAAGGCGAGATGGACAGATGGGGGGGGGAGAGAAACAAGGTAGCAGCAGCAATAATAAAGAAAGACAGAGCAGCAAGGAGACTAATTCGTTAACAAAGACACCAGTCGCTTTCGGTGCCCGCTTCCAGTTCAGAGATATTGTTTCCAGTCATAATGTCATGCAGCGGTGCAGTGGGAGGTGGGGTGGGGGGCTGCAGAGAGACAGAAAGGCAAGGTGAGTCTGGCTGTGAGAGCGTTTTCAGTCCAGCTGCACTCTGTTAGCCACTAAATGTTGTTCTGTTTGGCTAAATGCAGCTGTGCTGTGTTACATTATTCTACTCTCATTTGTATTGACCGCATAGCAGACTGCTTGGTGTGTGTGTGTGTGTGTTAGGGGGTAAGTGGGAGAGGTAGCATGTTGAGTGAATGATTGATACGGGACTGGGAGTCTGCTGTGGAATGTTACTGTAAGTGTGTGTGTGAGTACTTGAGGGAGATGATGGGTTAAGTGAGTGAAGGTATGATTCTTTATTGAATGAAGGCACGCGTTCGTGCATGTGCGCATGCACACCTGATTATGGTGATGAAGTTCCCCGTCGGGAGTCTCTCCCGCTACAGTCCTCGAGTGGTTTAATGAGAAGCTGTTTCCGTAGTTACCAGGTGTGCGAGCCGGCAGCTCATAACGTCCTGCGGTGAAGAATAAAAGATGGCGAGAGAGAGGCGAAGGAATGAAAGTGGTTGAGGACGCCAGAGAAATGAAACAGAAAACACCCTGATATCTGGTGTGAATGATCAATTTAACCGTGTGTGTCTGTATTGATGTTTGTGCTCGAGAGGCTCGCTGAGGGCGTTGCACGCGGCGAGCGGAGACACTGAATCTGTGTAATAAGCTAGAAGACCTTCAAATCGATCTCCATTTAAAGTGGTAGGAACAGCAAGGTGGGGCCAAGCTGTTAGGTTCTGGTCAGATCATATTAGGCATCTCTTGGGATGAAGTAAAAGCTAAAGAGAATTTTATGCAATGGGGGAAACATCCCTAGCTCAATAAGCACCTTTTATTTATTCTTTGTTTAAAAATAAATAAATCTAGGGCGTCTGTCAGTTTCCTGTTTTCTCTAAAGTGGTAAAAAAATGTGCATATTTTAAGTGTTTGAAGCAGCTAAACAAGAAAAAGTTGGTGCTCTTCTCTTCCTGGAGTAACTCTTTGTGTGTGTGTGTGTGTGTGTGTGTGTGTGTGTGTGTGTGTGTGTGTGTGTGTGTGTGTAAAAATTATAAACTAGTTTATGTTTAACACATTAGTGGTTGCGTAGGCTGTTGCCTCTTTTAATCAGAATACTTTATTAATCCCTAAGGAAAATTATGTGGGTTACAGTTGCTCCAAGACAGTAACAGTAATAGACTGAACTAATTAAATAATATGTTACAGAATTTACAAATTTAAGAAACGGCACTCTGAGCACCTGTACTGAGGTATCATTGGAATGCTGGTAAAGACAAACATAATCATACACTCATGTCTTCAACCCGTCCGTGCACGCTCAGCATGCCAGGTCACAAAAATTAAGAGGTGCACAACAAGAAATCACTTCCAGATGGCAACAATGTAAATTAAAACGGCATAAATTAACATAAACTACATTTGATGTGGTAGCTTTCCCTGGCAGAGCTTGCTCTGGGACTCGTTTGATTTTATTTTTTGAAGGGCTTTTTAAATCTGTGTGGATGTTTCTCCTGTTTGTATAAAAGCATCTAGTTTCCTCATGCCACACATGCTTCCCAGGTCAGACACCTGTTACATAGAAAGCTTTTCTTCTGTTTTTGTAGTTTTAATAGACGTATTATTATTATCATCTTCCAAAAATCAAGTACAAATTTATGTAACAATCGTTGAAACTTGAGTTATTAATTTAACAGCTATTTAAATATTCACAAATCACAACCATCCGTAATCATCCCTGTACAGTTTGGATTTTGCTAATTTAGTCATACCTGCCAACACACCTGTTTTTTCCTGGGTCCTTTAAGGCAGTCTTATAGTCTCCTGCCTCTTAGCTGTTCAACATAGAATTTGTTTTTTCCTCACTGGGCCAGTAGATCAGACTTTCACTGGCCCAAAAAACCCTTTTGAATTACTTTATATAATAAACTAACTTAATCTCTAAAACATACCATCATTTTCTTAGGAGGGTTTTCAGAAAGAAAGGAGGAGTGAATGCTGTGCCCCTCACCCGCCGCATGTCTTGCTGCTAGAAAGAGACATCATGCCTGCCAGCAGCTTGCAGCAAAGGTTATGAGAAATGCCAAATTGAGAGACCTAAGAAGTTTACCTGTACACAGACAGCTTTGATTTTAGCTGCTTCTTCATTTCCTTGTGCTGTCTGTGTCTGTGTGGTGGATGAAAACAGCTAAAAAGATCACTTTTCTTGACACTTAAACTTTCTGAACATGCTGTTTTATTTTAATGTGAAAATACTGTAGTATATTACTACCCGTACTACTACCCTGTGGTGTAAGAAAAATACATTAATTCCTGATGGTTCATTTCACCCAGTACCCGTGAAAGGTGAACAGATCTGTGGAAATACTGTTTACATATTTTTTTTCTTAAAAAAAAAACAGCAGCTGGTTGGTCAACTTGCCCAACATATGTTTGTTATGTTGAACCCTGATGATGCCAGTATTGCACAGACTTAACCTGCAAAGATAATCCCACACCTCCATGAATAATGTTCACATTACTGGAGTATTTGCTGAAAGTTAACATTTAATTAACATTAAACTCTAACAAAAAATTGCCTCATTATAAAAATCTAATGCCAGACTTTGGTGGAAAGTTAAAGCAGTGATGTAACACTATATACTGTAAAAGACCTGTTTTGAGATTATTTCTGAGATCTGCCAGTTTGGTTTTTTTTTTTATTATATTTTGACAGTCATACAGTCGAAGGTTCAGTTTTCCTCCAGGTTGGGTGAATGAATGACACGTGAGCTTCTGCTAAGATGTCGAGAGCAGAGAAGAGGGTAAAGGTGCAGCAGAGTAAGAGTCAAAAGAAGACAAGAAATAGTTCTGTGGGTAGCACCTGTCCTTCAGGCTTCTTTCACTTAAGAATTCAGATGAAATTCGTGCTCTGTTTGTTGGTCCTTGCTGTGTGTCTGCATTTTTTTTTCTCTGTGTGAAAAGTAATTTGGCATTGTGTCGGTCAGGGTTATCTTTAAAAGCTTCTCATCACTGCTCTTTGTTCTGTTGTCTTGTGTAAGCTTCTCTTCTTCTCTCATTTTGTTGTTGGTTTTTTTTTTTTTTTTTTTTGTGTGTCCTGGCCAGATCTGATCCACTGCACCAATGAGATGAACGTGAACATTCCCCAGCTGGCGGACACGCTGTTTGAGCGCACAGCCAACTCCAGCTGGGTGGTGGTCTTCAAAGCTCTTATCACCACCCACCACCTCATGATGTACGGCAACGAGGTAGGAGACATCACACACACACACATACTGACACAAACAAAAGCCCTCCAGGGCAGTCAGAGCAAGCTACATCAATAAGTGATATTATTACTCAACCCTGTCTCAACCCACACACTCATAAATCCGAACATACACAGATTTTAAAAAGTCTTTTATTCATGTCTGTGCATTGTGATCAACATCAGCGGAGTGGGAGGGTGGCCGACCCGTATGGGACGTAAACAGCATGCACAGTAACTGAGGATGTATATATTGGACACGAGGCGTGAGTGATTGAAGTAGCTGTGGAGCGCTGAGAAATTAATTAGCTCAGCCAGAGGCTAGATGGGGGACGAGGATGGAAGCAAAAGAATAATCAAATAATTTAACTTCATAAAAAAACATGCTTGGAAGCAGGAAGAATAACCCAGCTGGGTCTCTCCATGGGTTTGCCGGCATTCAAAGACAAATCTGAAATGAAAGCCCAAGCAAACCTTTCTTTGTTCATGAGAACTTTTTTTTTTCCATTAATTATGAGGTCTGATAAGGACCCGTGTACACAAAATGTCAGTTTATATGCAGCAGTACAGATTTTAATAAAGAGATCTGTGTTTATTTTATTAAGGTTTTTACTTAGTGAACCGCTTACTGTACAATACTGAGCTTTTAATTTGGTATTATTTTATTTAGAGCTTATTTACTGAGCTTCTCCTGTTTTTTCTGCTTAAATATCAAGTTTATTTATTTACCTATTTTTGCTTTTTTGGGCCATGTTCTCCTCTCTCATTGTATTTATTTTACTAAGCAGTCTAAGTCATCATTATTGATTGACTTTAACCCTAACCCCAATGGTAGGTTCAATTCCAAATTGAAAGTCGGAATTTTCAGCTGAACCCCGTCAGACTTCAGACTTGGAAAGTTGGAGCAGCTGATGGCGGCAGTTAACATAAACATGATTAAAACTGTAGAACTTGTAATCTCGACTGCTAGTGTTGTGTGTTTGTTACTTACTGAAAAAGCCCCACAGAGAGTGCTGACCAGGCTCTGTCCTTGAATGTGCTGCAGTGATGTTTTTAAGGAGTTAAAAAAAAAAAGCATTATGCTTTACTGCTAGTGATGCACGAATGGCTCTGCCTTGCTAAGGAGCTAGGGAAATAAACTGGCTATCCAACAGTATAGGATTTTTGCCAAGAAGGCTTGCTACGGTGACAAAATCCTCACTACTTGTGTTAAGTTTGTAATTTTTCCAACTCATCACTCTCAGTCCAGCTGCTGGAGATGTTGATCTATCTGTATGAGACCAGTTGTCAACCATCTGGCAACCGCTGATCACTGCGGGCAGGGCGGGGGGGTGTCACAATCAGACTGATTGTGACTGATTGCTGCTGTCTTTGGAGTGAAATTACTTGCAAAGTGGTTTACTTTCCTGCACCAAAACCCTCCCTGAGGTTGCTTTGGTTGCTAGCACATTGCCTTGGTCACCATGGTAGCTTTGCATACCAGACGCCAACTGGGCTGCTTACACCACTAAACTACCCGACAAGCGGTAGCAAAACCCTGCAAGTTGATACGTGTCATGCAAACTACAGCAGACATGGGTAATCTGCTAGCAACAGTGCAGCTTTTTACTTCACCAGCTGGACAGGGAATGCACTCCCCCCCCCCCCCCCTCCTAATAACCTGTAGTTGCTAAGGGGTCAGTCTCCAGGGCTGTGTGATTGAGGCCTTAACTTTATTTATATTTTTTTTTCCCTGGTCATCCAGTAATGGTTTTGAGAAGCACTGCCATAACATGTACTACAGTCCTTTGTCCAGGTAAAAGTGTTGTTTTTTTCCCCCCTCTTTGTGAAAAAAAGAGGTCACTTATTTACTTATGTAGTAAATATATTCATCTTATAGATGGTAATAGAACTATGCAACCACTTTCAAATTCATGCAGTGTACAAAAGTCACAGCTGGCTACCTAACCAGATCTTGTTTATCTCTAGCAACATTATGCGAGCGGAAATGTTGGTTCGCTTGACAAACTTCTTCACCACCTGACATAATCCAAGATACTTGCTTCTGTGAAATGTTCTGTTATTGAGTTAAGCAATCATTAAATCCTGTAATGGCACAAAGAAAATGTGTAAAACAGAGGCAGGTAAAAGCATGCAAGTCACCTTTGTTGTTGATGCATGCAGTGCATATGCTGGTTGTTGCATAAGATGCATTACACAGATTGCACACAGTGCTGCATAATAGTTCATGACACTGTGTGTTTGTGTCTCATCACTGTTTTTGCTGCAAGTAGCTTGCACATTTGCAGTAAATAGCAGTGGAGCGCTGCATGAGGTTCATTTGGCGGTTGTGGTTATCATTAATAACAGTGGTTCTCTGGAAGTCACACCCAGTGCAGTTTCTCCTTCTTTGTGGTGAACTCTGCTGTGGTTTTTACCTTTCCGTTTCACACCAACCTTTAAAAATGTCCGTCTTTGACCTAAGATTGTCTCTATGCCCAGAGGTGATGATGTTGTTGGCTTGTAGAAGGACTGCACACAAAAGCGACTCTGCCTCTGCTATGGTTAAATACTCAGAATCCTTCCCTCTGCATTGGTGGAAAGCTATTTAGACACCAGTGCTGCACCAAAAGCTGGCCCTAACTCCTGCCTGATGCTCCTGCTAGTTTCATAATGCTGAATGCAACTTTTCTGAATTGAGTAGTAGATGGTGGAAAAAAAAGGAACCTTTCTATCATTTAGCTGTCTATCACTTAATTATTTTGGTGTAGGGGTGAGGGGTCTTTTCCATTAGAACAGCTTTAAAACCTATGAACATACAGTTAAATGTAAGAAAATCTATATCCTCCCTTATACAGTGGGTGAGACTGGAGTGTTTGCTGGACCAATTCTGGCCTCAGACCTTATGTTGCACGCTCCTGGTTTAGGAAATGTAAACGTTTTGCTTCCAAGCTATTAGCTTAGCTCTCAGTCTGTTGCTGTTATGCAATGTTTTTGCGTAGCGATAATTTGGGAGCTTTGGTAGATTAACTTTGGACGGAGGCGGAATAGTTGGTTCCCCCTTTTTCCTGTTTTTTTGTGAAAGCTAGCTAGCACGCCGCTTACTCATATTTATTGTGCAAACGCCAAAGTGACATAAATCTCCACTAACTCTCGCTAAGAATACGAAAATGAGGAAATTCTCTAAAATGTCGAATGATTCCTCTAAAAGAGCAAGCCGCTCTGTGGATTGTTGTCATTCTTCATCCATCAGATATAAGTAGATAACAGTCAGCTATGAAATGGTGGGTAGTTAAGCTTGTTTGCAAATACACTGTGTACTGTAGGATCAAAAAAAAATACCATGCACTTGTATACAAACACTCCCAAACGCCGACACTCCCTGCACCGCATTCCTTTCAATATCAGTCAGTATGGGGAAGCATCGCTTCCTTGTTTTGCCAAGATCAGTTTTGTCCACATTACATAACATTTCCTGTTGGAGGTGCATTGTTTGATTGCGCCAATCTAAAGTTCCTCTGAAAAATGAGGAAGACTTGGGAGTGAGGCAATTGCATTTTTGGTGTTTTGCTAGAAACCTCTTCCTGACTGGCAGTATTTTAGGTTCAGAGCATTAGTCACAATACTCCAGAATTAGCTGTTGCGTTGAAAGCACCAGTGCAGCAGAGACAAACTGACACACTAAAAAAAAAAAAAAAAAAGAATAAGTCAAGACCTTAGTTAAGAGAGACATCAACAGGTACCTCCATCCTGTTTGATTGCTCAAGCTGTGGAAATTCCTGCAACATTTCTGATAAATCAAATCATGCTAAGTAGGTCACTGCAGAGCAGCAGGAAGCGGTTTAGAGGTATTCCCGAACTGTAGGCTGATTTATCTCGGAGCTGTCGCTGTCAGAAGGAACCCGTTTGATGTTGACGTCTCACCTACAGTGATAGCAGCAGCACACTAGTTTCTAATTTCTGTGTTACTAACGAAGAGCTTGCAGTCAGTGTGTCTTCCTGTGTTTATTTCTGCTGTGGCATATTTAAAAAAATCTAATCAATCTTTCTTTATATTACTGTCTTTCCACCTTTTCATTGTCCCCAATCCATCATGGAGCCATAATACTGAAGTAATAGGCATCATCTTTTTGTGTTTGCATGTAAAGACTAGTTAATGCATTGTTTTTTTTTTTTAGATTAGCTTTGCCTGTACGACCTTGTTGAGAGGTTATTAAATGTGTAAAATAAGAGTGATGCACCGAATCGCTAATAGTAGGGAGATGCACTCCTCCTGCTTTAGCCCCGTGGAGCGAGGCTTCCGGCTGTAGTAGAGACAAGACTGTGTACTCATCAGCCTGCATTCATCAGACCTGTCAGGACACTGGTGCTGACTAGGGCTCAGCGGCCAGGTGTCCCTGCTCCCTCACGGTCGTCCCATCCATTACAGTCAGAGCTGAGAGAAATCCGGCCGTAAAATTAGAAACCAAAGACCCGCAGAATTGGGGTCAATAGACTGTACATTCCCCTTCAGATCAACACTGCTGAGCACTTGCAGCTTGTCTGGCACACTAAAGATGGCCACGTTCGGCTTCTGACGAACGATCTCGTAGTAAAGATCGTGACGAGTGGTGTGAGTCTTGATGTAAAAGGAAATGACATCATGTAGGTTTCACCCTGAAAAGTAATTTCCTTGGTTTTAAAGAACTGCTAATCCCAAAATAACTGCATCTGTCTGGGTTTTCGGGGGCATTATTTAGTCTCCCAGGTACTCTGAGCTGTGCTTATTAATGGATGATCTGATATCCTCGTGTCGGTGTTGTTCCCACATCATCATAATAAATGTTGTTCCAGGTTCAACGTTGCAAGTGACCAATCACATTGTTGTGACGTCCCCCTTTTGTGCCTTTGAAAATACCGCCTTAAAAAAAATCTACTTCACTTGCGAGAAGAGAAACCGCTTCTGTCCGCCCATCCAGGAACTTAAATTCTTTGCATTTCAGGATAATTGTCTTTAATAAACGGTAAGCATTATACATATTGTCCTTACAGAGGCGGTTTCTCCTCGCAAGTGAAGTAGATTTTTTGAAGGCGTTTGTTTTTTTCCGAGGTCGCGGATGATGTCAGGAGAAGGTGATTGGTCACTTGCAATGTTGAACCTGCAGTAACATGTACTACAATCCTTCACATAAGGTCTTCACTGAGATTAAAACATTTTTTTCTTGTAGGGGAGATCTTTTTGTGAAAAACTAGCTTTGGCACTACTTCCTTACTTGTGGGACTACATTTGTTTTTCATACACAATGATCAGTCGTTGCTCATGTACAACTCACCATTCAGCTCAAAGCACACTACATTCACGGTGCGATACCGGCGGTTGCAAAAAGATTGTCTGTAGGATGTGACCTCTGACTTAGACCATTAACTCATCAGGAAAGTGCTTATGGCGGTCACGTCCGATATGCTCATTCAAGTCCATGTTGAATAAAACGACTTGTGGCTGACAAGTCATTAACAATGAGCGTGTGGTTTCAGTCTGATCCACACCTCACTCCTCGCATCCGCTTTCACAACAGCACAGTCATCAGTGGATTTTGCAAATCAATTGGTGATGTCGCATTTTTATGCTTTCTAAGGTTTTATGAGTCAGTTACAATTTAGCGTAATTTCACTGCTAGGTGTGACATAACTGGCAGCACGATGACAGGTAAAGGGAAGAAAAAGTATGTTTCAGCAAAATAATTGGGCAGCTCAGGCCAATGAATGTGCTGTTGCCAAGCAGAATTTCAAGTGTAACTGAAGCAAACAGTTACTAATAGCTTGTGTTTTTCTTGCTATTAATAGTCTATTTTCACGCTTCATATGCTCACCGCCTACTCTACCTGAGCCTGGTTCTGTTGGAGGTTTCTTCCTGTTAGAAGGGAGTTTTCCCTTCCTACTCCAAAGTGCTTGCTCATAGAGGGTCATAGGGTTTCTGTTTTCTTTGTATTATTGTAGGGTCTTTACCTCACAACATAAGGCGCCTTAAAGTGACTGTTGTTGTGATTTGGAGTTATACTGGATAAATTAAATTGAAGTTAAATTAAGACCGGCAGCAGGATGCTGAAGTGATGCTGGTTGTGCAGGACTCAATAGAATGAGGGGTGGGAATTTAAAAAAATAAAAAATGCCAATGAAAATGTTCAACAGTAACAAAGATAGTAATTCATGGTAGACCAGAACTTTCCCTCCTTGCACAGTGTGGGCGCAACATTGGGCCAACTGACTGACCGGAACTGACCAATCATGTTGTCTGAGTATTTAGTTAGCATTAGCTAAGAAGTTAGCTAAAGCTATTGAAAACGATCAGAAGCAAACCAACATGAGTAACCTAAATTTGACTAACAGCAAACCTAACTTGATTATTAATTTTTGAAATATAACAAATATTAAGACTTAAAGTGCAATTGGTCAGTTGCAATATTGATCCTGGGCCAACATTATTGTGATGATGCCAGAACAACACGGGAAATGTGCCCACTGTTGGCAGCAACTACCTAAAACTACCTGCATACTAACCTGAAGATGTTACAGTTCAATGAATTGGCCAGATTAAACATCAGAAATCATGCAAATAAATGAATGAATAAAACACGATATATTGGACATGTTTCATGAGTACAGAAGCAGGAACACTGGAATGAAGCAAAAATAAATAAAGGTGGTGGTAGTGAAAGACAGTGTTTCTGAACTTGTCATTAAGCATCCTTTAGCTGCCATCTCATGTTATCTCAGGGGGCAGTTTTATGTGAGGGATTATGAATGTGTTTGCATGAATGAGGCTTGTAGTGGTGTTGAGTGCTCAACTACATTAGAAAATCTCTATATGAGAACTTTAACCTTGTTTGTATTTTATAAACCATTTAAAACGTGTCGTTTCTGCTTTAACTCGGCGGTACATCGATACTACAAGTGTTTGCCTTGCCTTCCTCTGCATCTGTGCTCAACTAACTGTAAATCAGCAGACCGTAATATCTGAGCATATTTAAATTTGGTCTGCTGTTGCATTCGTTGTAGGGTGCAGCCATTTTAAATGCTGCCCATTTTACTGTGGTAATATATTCAGCCCTTGCTTTCAAATCGAATGTGGGAATTTACCATTCGGAGCAAATAGCAGGTGAATTAACTTTTAATTTCTCATCTTTGCCTCAGCTGCCATATTTGGGCTTTTGGATCGTGATTAGAGTAAAAGTGCATTTTCTCTGTGTGCGTGTGGGTGTGTGGTGGGTATTGATATTCATTCAATTCAATTCACCTCCAGTTTTTTCCGCCTTGCTCAGAAGCTGTGCTGACTCGCTCCCTGGTGACACTGAATCTTGCAAGCGATCAAGAGTCAGTCAATATCTTTGATCACGATTTCACTTCTGTGCCTCTACAAAGCCAATTTGCGAGTATGTCTTGCAGAAACACAGCTGTGGTATTTGGAGTTTCTCCCTCCCACCTCATTGTTTCTACTTCTGGGTGTTCGTGACAGGCACTCACACAGCGCCAGATAAAGTCTGAACTTTCCTAATTAATAAATGCATAGATTAGATTCAGCATTAACCACAGACAGAGATTTGATGTGTGCCTAGGCCTGTCTGAC